>NC_064644.1:444995857-445620857 GCF_023864345.2 Schistocerca serialis cubense
AAGCCTCCATTGCCATCAGTAACATCATGCCATAATTAAGAGAAGCTATAGGCGGCCTTTGTGAGCCACACACAGGATCCGATAGACGTATCGCTGGTTCCACAGGAAACACTTCAACCTCGTTAGGACCTTAATGGCCGCTCCCTCAATTAATCATCGATGTGCGCCCGAACAGTGGCTATAATGCAGGCTGAAGTCCTATAGCTTTTAATACAACAAAAGCTGCGCTCCATGATCCACTGGGAGCTTATGATCTTTCAGGTCTTTTGCAGTGCGTTTACTGATTGAGTTACAGTCACAGTACTGCCTCATAGAATGACATGACATTAATACCATTTTATAGATTTTTGTTCTTTACGTAATGATGTAACGAACAGAGATGGTATGGTTGCTATGTGCCTCCGTTTTCTAACGCTGTCTCCGCTCGGCTGTATGACTGCATGTGTTGACAAAAGGAACTTGGAACTTGAATCAGCGTATGTCGCAAGATAAATTTAAGTGCCTGATTCTGGCGTGTTTTCATTCGCTTCGTTATCACTTCTAGTTGGTACACAAGAGCTTCGTGCTTTGCTGTCAGTTACGTGGGTGGAAACCTCTTTAAATTCAAACACGCACTCGTCTATGACATCACTTAAAGAAACAGAGATAATTATAGCATGTCTGCACAGTGCTTAATGTTACTATTGAAGGAAGGAAAATTACAGTTTAACGTCTCATGGACAGAGCGATACTTAGTGCCGGACAACTAATTTGGTTTACGAAAGGAACGAGAATGAAACCGTTATGCTCTTTTAAAAGGAAACATCCTGGTGGATAACCTGGACCAATATGGGGAAAACCACGGAAAATATAAATCTGGATGCTTGCACAGGGATTTGAATCGGCGTCCTCAAGAATGCGAGTCCAGTGTGCTAACAACAGCATCACATTGCTCGATTTTAATATTGCCAGTCATTGCCAAATTCACAGTCTCTCTCCCGTTCACGGCACCCTTCAAAAAGCGTCGTGAAAGAAACGAAACGCAGACACCGCAAAAGTTGTCAGATTTAAAGTCAGAATACATCAGTGCGTTCCAACCACAACGAGAAGTGGTGACAGGTTCGAATCGAGCCTCGGGCATGGATGTGTGTGATGTCCTTAGGTTAGTTAAGTTTAAGTAGTTCTACGTTCTAGGGGACTGATGACCTCAGATGTTAAGTCCCATACTGCTCAGAGCCATTTGAACCACGAGAGGTGTTCGCGAGTTCTCTTCGCCTTCATTCCCAGTTCGCGGCTTTAAGGCAACCCAGCATATAGGGCACGGTTCTTAGATCCGGCCAAATTTCAATTTCAATTTCCTGCCATATCGTAGATCCGTCGTGGGTTGAGACTAGCCTTCTTGAAAGCCATAGGCATTTAGTAAACAGTCAGAACTTCAAAATGGCCGAGATGGAAATTTTTTGCAAAATTTGTGGTAAGTTCCTACGGGACCAAACTGCTGAGGATTCTGTTCCTAGGCCTACATCCGTGGCCTAGGGGAACGAGTGTTGCCTTGCGCGTCGAGCCAAAAGGTTGTCGTTAATTTCTGCCTGTGCCGCACCGCCGCTTGTGTCGGAGCTACTCAGTCTTGTTGCTGTATCGGCAGGAGTAACATCGTAGTTGCGTAGCGGAGTTTGTTGTCGTCTTACTCTTGGCAGCGGTGTTTTCTGCCCGCGCCATGGTGTCTGTCGGGTCCCCTAAATCTGTTCCTCGTCGAGCTACTGTTCGTTTCAGTTTTGACAAGAGTATGCGTCGTGTTCAACCTGGCTCCTTAGAAATTCACGATTGATCGGCTGATGTTATCCGTATTACACCTGATCAGGTAGATACTGTTTACTTTTATTCTGATTTGTATGCATTCTTTGTGAAGTTTTGTGACCCCGTTCACGTAGAAAGACTTCTCTTCCGGGTTGGTTCTAAAGTGTTGTTTACACATCGCGACGGTTCCTTTAGTCAAGTCCTCCTTGAAAATGCGGCACTCGAGTACACAACCGGTTAGAATTTATAACCTTCCTCCTGAAGTGGACGATTCATTTCTTAAAACAGCGTTGCCTCCGTGTGGAGTCATACGGCATATCCGATGGGAACGCTGGTCAGCACAACACCGCATCCAGTGTTATAATGGTATCCGGACTGTGGACACGTGCGTAAAAAAGAATATTGCTTCCCACTTTAACTGTTTGTGGTTACCGAATCCATATTACGTATACAGGGTAAGAAGGAACTTGTTTTCTCAGTAACAAAAGCGGTCATCTCAGATCTGATTGCCTCTTCCTTTAACGTTAGCGGACGTAGTAACTTCGCAGTCAGCTGTCAGCCAGTCTTCAGCTTTAAGCGGTGTAGGGGCAACATTCCCTACTACTCCTTGCGAATTTCCAGCGTTACCGACGCGTACCAGTGCAGCCTCTCTCCACGAGGGGACGACGGCTCCTGCAGCGCACGTCAAACGTCGGAGGACTGAGGACGCTACAGATTTCCAGGACGCCCCACTCTAGTCTCGTTCTTCTGACACGGCGTTGACCAAGGGTGCACCTTCTGACGGTAATTCGTTGTCTACTGATGTTAATTGTGATTCCAGTATTACCGGAGAGGATGTAGCTGCTTCTATTGACGTTGAAATGTGCGTCCAATCTGCATCCCCCACTTCACCGGTCGACGTGACGGTTCCCGTGGATTCCGTTGTTCCCGCAGACACATCGCCTGCTGGCCAGCCTTTACAGTGTTTTAGTGCAGTACCACCCCTCCTTCACACTGAGACGGTCGAGCAACAGGATTCTATGGGTTCTCTTCCTGATGTTCAGGAGATGCCACCCGACACCGGTACCGCATTACCTGTCTCTTCTGTACCTGATGTTGCTGTTGGTCGTTCTGAGTTGTGCTCCCCGATTTCGGATAAGTGCGGTGACGACGGCTCCTCTGTCAAATCGGAGCCTGACGTGCCCCCAAACCCTCCACATCAAAAGCGTATTTCACGGAGTGCTGTGAAACAGCGTTTTCAACCTGCCCGTGCCACAGTGCGTCATAAAAAGAAAAGCGAGGATTCCTCGGCGTCAGGTGGGGAGGACTAGCATTATACCTTCTTTTCCCCGCCACCGGACGTTGGGGAGAGACGGACGTGATAGTGCTTTTTCCTTAATGTTGTTTTATTGACCTTACATGTGTTAACGAATGCAGGCATATACATTTCTAACCCTCGATGTTAATAGGATACGTTCCCATTACATCTTGCTGCATTACGCCAGTTTATTTACGATTCCCAAGCTGATATCGTGTGTTTACAAGAGGTATTATTAGATGTGTTTTGTCTTCCTGGATATTCTATGTTTTCCAATGTCGCGCCTGAAAATTCTAACGGTATGCCTTTGCTTTATCGAGATGGAATCCCGCTGACGGACTTCGAAACGCTAGATGATGGTCGCGGTATAGGCTGTAGCTTTTATGACCTCATCTTAATTTTTCTTTACGCTCCGTCTGGACCCGGTCGTTCATCCGATCGCTTGCGGTTTTATAAAGAAAAAGTTGTATATTTATTCCGACGGAACACACGCAAGGTTTTGTTAGGGGGCGATATTAACTGCATCAAAAAAAAAAAAAAAAAAAAAAATGGTTCAAATGGCTCTGAGCACTATGGGACTTAACATCTGTGGTCATCAATCCCTTAGAACTTAGAACTACTTAAACCTAACTAACCTAAGGACAACACACAGATCCATGCCCGAGGCAGGATTCGACCCTGCGACCGTAGCGGTCACGCGGTTCCAGACTGAAGCGTCTAGTACCGCACTGCCACACCGGCCGGCTTTAACTGCGTCTTACGTCGTGTTGATCATACCCCCAATTATACATTCTGTCTAGAACTTAATGATATGGTGACGTCCTTGCATCTCCAGGATGCCTGGGTTTGCAGATATCCTACACTGATGCGGTTTACGTTTTTTACAGCCAGTTCCAGTAGCCGATTGGACCGCTTTTATTTATCTGCCCCCCTATATGTAGTCAGCTTCTATCGATTGATTCCTGCCAGTTTCACTGATCACTGTGCTGTTTCCATTACTTTTAATCATGTCCCGCAGCGGGTCCATCTTTCACACCCTTTATGGAACCTCAACACTCTACATCTCACAGACCCCTCTCTGGAAGACATCATCGCACACGTATGGTGGCGGACAACCCAGTCCTAGAAGCGTTATTCCTCACTTATCGAATTGTGGGTTACCTTTGCTAAACCCCGGATTCGAAACACACTCAAGCATTTTAGCGCTGGAAAAGAGGCTGAAATAAGGAGCACTAGGCAATTTTATTATGCAGTCCTTCGCGATCTTTACGATAATGCTCGTGATGCCTCCTTGAGGATCGTCGACGTCCACCGTCTGAAGGCAAAACTTCTCCAGCTCAAACGTAGGCAAATGGATGGGGTCCGACTGCGTTCCCAGCCTCGTTAAATCGTACAGGATGAGTTGACCTCTATCATCTTCTCCGGCTTCACAAGCGATCTCAAAGGACGAGTCTTTCTACCATTCGTTCTCTAGATGGGCGTGAGTGGTCCTCCCAATCTGATATCATGCGTGAACGTTACCAATACTATTCCGATCTTTATGCTGAAGTGGATTCAGACGGTCCACCGTCTGTTGATTTCACCTCTCTCCTTGATCGTGTTGTTACCCCAGCTCTCCAGGAAGAGTTTTTCTATGTATTCCATCGCGATGATATACTTGATATTGTGGCTCGTTCTCCCTCCCATAAATCAACAGGACCCGATGGCCTTCCCAAAGAATTTTATATTCGGTTTTGGCCCCTAATAGGAGATACGATAACTTCCATGGTGACTGAAGTGTTCCATGGAGGCCTTCTCCCACCCAGCTTTAAGGTTGATAAATTGTCCTGATTCCTATAAAGGGTGGACGTTTGCGTGTGGATCAGGTCCGCCCGATAACCTTCTTCAACTATGATTATAAAATAGTGGCGAGAGCGGTCAATAGCCGACTATCGGTATTGTTGACTACCATCATCGCGAGCCATCAAAGTTTTCTTCCAGGTCGTACACTCCTGACTCCCGTTGCTGAATGTCGAGATTTAATAGCGATTCCTTCCACCATTCCCGTGTCAAGCGCTTTGCTTTTCATTGATTGTCACCAAGCATTCGACCGCGTCAGTCATGGATTCCTTATGCGAGTATTGACAAGTGTTGATTTTAACAATGCTGCACGACGGCAGATATTGGTCGGATTAGTTATAAATTACGGCACGTCAATGAATTTTTTCTTGAGGTCACTTATTTAGGAGTAAATATCCTTTCCCAAGCGAATCTCACCCTAAAAATGCTGTTAATCCGCTGGGCAGTTCCTCGTAGTAATCCCTCTGATGTGTCCTTAGGTTAGTTAGGTTTAAGTAGTTCTAAGTTCTAGGGGACTGATGACCACAGATGTTAAGTCCCATAGTGCTCAGACCCATTTGAACCATTTTAATCCCTCTGTGGAAGCCCTGTCGCCAGAAACTAACCGGAAGATTATTTGGCCTAACATCAGCCTCCCGATTTTCCCGATGGAAGTGGCGTCCTCGTGGTACCAAGTTGTTTTTGATATTCTACCTACCAACGTGCGACTTTTCCGTATTGACCTCAGTGTAACGGATCGCTGCAGTCGTTGACATGAAACTGATACATTATCTCATCGGTTGATTTCCTGCGGTCATGTCCATTGGAGATGGCTTCGCTGACAACTGGTGAAGGAAGAAAGAATGTGTGGGCACGTTAAAATTGACGCCCCATTCCTTCCTAAACGTTTTTCTGATTTCACCGCTTTGTTTTTGTCGAAGTGACTTCTTTTGTTTTATTTTAATTGATTGCCTTCAATGAGTACTTTGGAAACAGAAAGAGTAAATATTTTCGTTCTTTGACGGAATACACTGCCATTTGAGTGTATAATTTCTGTCTGTTTCCTGTGCCGGGGAAAAAAATTTAAAAGTGGTCTCGGTGTTGTACTGTGGGGCTAGCGAGCAGTGTTAAAAATAGGGCGGGGGTGGGGGGGGGTAGGGGTAGCATCTTTGATTCATAATCAAAACGTCTTGGGGCCCGGTTTCGAATCCGGTCGCGGCTTAAATTTTGATAAATAATCAGCGGTGGAGGACGAAGACCTCTGGCATAAGAAGTCACCCTAATTCTGCCAATGGCCTGGTCAAATAGGGTGGAAGAGCAGACAGAGGTTCAGGGCACTCTCCTGCCCTAGGGGGGGAAAGTGCCACTAAACACGGAAGAATCAGCAATGTTCAACGACATGAGGTTTCAGAAGGCAATGGAAACCACTGCATTAAAGACACGTAACGTGTATCCACAGGACATGAGGCCTGTAATTGAGTCTCATGATGATCTCCCCACTGGCAAAAGATTCCGGAATGGTCCCCCATTCGGATCTCCGGGAGGTGACTGCCAAGGGGGAGGATAAGAATGAGAAAAAGATTGAATAATCAACAGAAGGATAAAGTTCTAGGAGTCGGGACGTGGGAAGATCTAAATGGTGCAAATGGCTCTGAGCACTATGGGGCTTAACATCTGAGGTCATAAGTCCCCTAGAACTTAAAACGTCTTAAACCTAACTAACGTAAGGTCATCACACATATCCATGCCCGAGCAGGATTCGAATCTGCGACCGTAGGAGTCGCACGGTTCCGGACTGAAGCACCTGGAACCGCTCGGCAACAACGGCCGGCGTGTTGGAATTCAGAAACTTGCATGTGGTAGGGAAAGTAGAAAATCTGAAAAGGGAAATGCAGAGGCTCAATCTAGATGTAGTAGGGGCAGTGAAGTGAAGTGCAAGGAAGACAAGGATTTCTGGTCAGATGAGTATAGGGTAACGTCAACAGCAGTAGAAAATTGTATAACAGGAGTAGGGTTATTTATGAATAGGAAGGTAGGACAGAGAGTGTGTTACTCTGAACAGTTCAGTGACAGGGTTGTTCTAATCAGAATCGGCAGCAAACCAACACCGACAACGGTACTTTAGGTATACAAGCGGACGTCGCAAGCTGGAGATGAAGAGATAGAGATAGTGTATGAGGATATTGAAAGGTTAACACAGTATGTAAAGAGGGATGACAATCTAATAGTCATGGGGAACTGAAATGGGATGCAGTTGCAGGGGAAAGAGTAGAAGGAAAGGTTACAGGAAAATACGGGCTTGGGACAAGGAATGAGAGAGGAGAAAGACTAATTTTCAGTAACAAGTTTCAGCTAGTAATCGCGAATACCCTGTTCAAGAATCACAAGAGGAGGATACTTGGAAAACGCCAGGAGGTACGAGAAGACTTCAGTTAGATTACATCATGGTCACACATTGATTCCGAAATCAGATACTGGATTGTAAGGCGTACCTAGGAGCAGATATAGACTCAGATCACAATATAGTAGTGACGAAGAGTAGGCTGCAGTTTAAGACATTTTTCGGGAAGTGGGATTCGGACGGACTAAAGAATGACGAGACACGCTTGCAGTTCTCTGAGGCTATAGATACAGCTATAAGGAACAGCTCAGAAGCCAGCACAGCTGAAGTAAAATGGATGTCTCTAAAAAGGGCCATCACACAAATTGGGAAAGAAAAGATAAGTACACTCAAGGAAATTGCGAAGAAACCATGGGTAACAGAAGAAATACTTCATTTGACCGATGAAAGAGCTAAATACAGATAAGTTTCGGGGAACTCAAAAATACAGATATACAAGTCGATGAGGAATGAAATAAATGAGAAGTGCAGGGAAGGTATGACGAAATGGCTGCAGAAAAATGAGAAGACATTGAAAAAGAATTGGTTGTCGGAAGGACAGACTCAGACTACAGGAAAGTAAAAACCACCTTCATTGGCATTAAAAGCAAGGGTGGTAACATTAAGAGTGCAAGGGGAATTAAATTGTTGGATGCAGAGGAGAGAGCGTATATGTGGAAAGAATACATTGAAAGCCTCTATGAGGGTGTAGATTTGTTTGATGTGATAGAAGAAGAAACAGGAGTGGATGGAGAAGTGACCCAGTATTAGAATTTAAAAGAGGTTTGGACAACTTAAGGTCAAATAAGGCTGAAGGGATGGATAACATTCCATCAGATTTTCTAAGAATCAGTGGGGGAAGTGGCTACAAAACGACTATTAACGTTGGCATGCAGAATATATGAGTCTGGCGACATACCATCCGATTTTCGGAAAAGCATCTTCCACACAATTCCGAAGACGGCAAGAGCTGACAAGTGCGAGAATTATCGCACAAGCAGCTTAACAGCTCACGCATCCAAGTTGCTTACAAGCACAGTATACAGAATAATGCAAAGGAAAACTGAGGATGGGCTAGATCATAATCAGTTAGGATTTAGGAAAAGTGAGACAATTCTGCCGCTGCGGTTAATAATGGAAGGATGACTAAAGAAAAATCAAGACACTTTCGTAGGATTGTCGCCCCTGGAAAAGCGATAGGCAACATAAATTGGTGCAATTGTTCGAAATTCAGAAAAAATTGGGAGTAACCTACGGGGAGAGACGGGTCATATACAATATGTGCAACCACCAAGAGGAAATAATAAGAGTGGACGACCAAGAACGGAGTGCTCGTGTTAAAATTGATGTAAGACAAGGATCTAACCTTTCACCTCTACTGCTCAATCTGTACATCGAGTAAGCAATGATAGAAAGAAAAAAAAATCAGGAGTGGAATTAAAATTCGGTGAAAGGATACCAATGCTACGATTCGCTGACTACATTGCTATTCTGAGTGAAAGTGAACAATAATGATCTGCTGAACGGAAAGAACAGTCTAATGAGTACACAGTATGGATTGAGAGTAAATCGAAGAAAGACGAAGGTAGTGAGAAGTAGTATGAATGAGAACAGCGTGAAACTTAACATCAGGATTGATAGTCACGTAGTCGATGAAGTTAAGGATTATTGCTACGTGGGCACTAAATTAACCAATGACGGGCGGAGCAAGGGAGACTTCCAAAGCAGACTAGCTATGATAAGAAAGGCAATCCTGGCCAAGAGAGGTTTGCTGACATCAAATATCGGCCTTAATTTGAGGAAGAAATGATGGACAATGCACGGCTGAAGTACAGCAGGATTAGGTAGTGGAACATGGACTGTAGGAAAACCGGAAGAGAAGAGAATCGAATTTAAAGTGTGGTGCCACAGACGAATGTTGAAAATTAGGTGGACTGTTAAGGTAAAGAATGAGGAGGTTCTACGCAGAATCGAACAGGAAAAGAAAACGTGGAAAACACTGATAAGGAGAAGGGAAAGGATTATAGGACATTTGTTAGATATAAAGATAATTACTTCCATGGTACTGGTAGAGGACAGATACTGTAGAGGTAGACAGAGATTAGGCAACATGCAGCACGTAACTGAGGACGTAGGTCGCATGTGCTACTCTGAGGTGAAGAGGTTGGCTCAGGACAGGAAATCGTGGCGGGCCGCATCAAACCAGTCAGAAGACAGATGGCTCAAAAAATATATATTTATTTTCGTATCGTAGATTGGCCTACACACTACTTAATCTAACTTAAACTAACTTACGCTAAGGATCAACACACACACCCATGCCCGAGGGAGGACTCGAATCTCCGAGGGAGGAGCCGTGCGAACCGTGGCAAGGTGCCTCTGATCGCACTTGATAGAGATGGTACGGACGAGTGCGGAGTACATCCGAAGAGCCGCAATTATTAAAAGTCTTCGGGCTGGGTGTTCGCCCACTGAATTAGTTCGATTCTTCGGATACCAGAGGTCAACTATTTACGATATTGTGGCCAAATCTAATGCTAGGAGGAGTCTCGGACTAACGTCCAGTGAGGGTGGTATCATGCCGCTCCATATCTTTGAAAAGTGACAAACTGTCACAAAGAAGTTTATCTGCATGTTTTGACGGATGTCGTGAAACCTTGGATGGTTACTGTGGCTTCGGGGAGACAATATGTCTTTCAAAATGACGGTCCACTGGCTCATACGGGCCACTTAGCCCTAAATTGTCTCTCATATAACGTTGACAAGCTCTAGTCAAAAGAGTTCTGGCAGCCGAATAGCTCTGATTTGAGCCCCATCGACTTCCATGTTTGGAGTGTAGTCGAAAGAGTTACCAATAGAATGAAGCACCCTAATGTCGCATCTCTACGCACCGCTATCGAAGCAGCATTCGCGAATGTAGATAACGCTGTTCTAAAGAGTGTGTGCGACCGATTCAGGACAAGACTGGAGGCGGTTATTGCTGCTGAAGTTCGTTAGATCGTGTAATATTACTCTAGAAAGATAGCACTACTTACATATAATGGATTTTCATTTTCATTTACATTTCATTCAAATCAATTTGCTTTTTAGAAAAAGCACCACATGCTAAACCCCATCCAGCCGTTTCACTCTATCCAGTTGAATAATAGGAGCAGCTGCCGGCAGCCGATCCTAACTCTCTAGTCTTAGACCAAAACTTTTAGCTTAGTGAGGTTAAAATAGAATATACGAATGTCACAGTACCAAAATTTTTCTCGCAGTCACAGTGCATGGTGCAAAACCACTTACCTATGATATACCATTGCCTTATGTTGTGGTTATATGAATAGATAAATATCTCAGTGCTTCCAGATACATCAAGCTATTTGAGTCCACTGGTTTTTGGCCAAGTACTCGTCGGCCATGTCAATTATTTACTGATTGTCAGCCATTGATTAAATGAATGAGCATACACAGAGTATTACATTGGTGGGGATAAACAAGAGGTAGTGATATGAGAAGTGTTATGAGGAATGGGGATAATCAGGAAACAATATATCTTTAATGGCTGGTGGGATGGTAGCGACATCGTCCGGATACTATGGATAGGACCAATTACATGGAATGGAATAGGTAGCGTCGGCTGTACCAAATGCACGAGTCGATCTCAGGATTGAATTCATGATCTGGGAGAGGAGGGCAGCTTATGTTACCTTCGGATGTAAATATAAATGTAAAAAAGGTGGGACACAGTGAGAAGAGAGTCCTCAAGGATTGAGGATACGATGGGATGTCGGGACTCGAATTTTTGGAAGGCACAGGACGAAGGAAGACATTTTAGGAGTAAGGGAACTACATCAGGTAATTAACGGGTGCTAGAGGGTTAAAATAAACGGTAAATAAGGTGGTGTGCTTGGCGTTTAAGACTCTGAAATTAGTGTTAAATCTTGAGAGGAATAGTAAACAGTGCATCAATTGGAGAGTCGGATATTCGTCTGGGAAGTATGCGTGGCCGCCAGGAAATTTAGTACCCTCGAACCGTCAACTTATAGTTCCCACATTGTTGATCGCCTTGTCGTTTTTCATCTGGGCAGCCGGCTGTGACACCATTTACGCTTAGTTCGGCAAATAAGAAGCCATCTAGCACATGCTCGGTACATACTCTTCTCCTGTGCCAACCTCTTCAGCTCCGAGCACCACTTGCAACCTACATCCTCAGTTATTTGCTGGATACATAATAATCTCTGTCTGCCTCTCCAGTCATTACCGTACACAGCTCACCCTAGTATCATGGAAGATAGTCCCTCATTTCTTAACAGATGTCCTACCATTCTGTCCCTTCTTCTCGTCAATATTGCCTATATATTTCTTTCCTCGCCGTACGTTCCATCACAAATGCTTCGATTCTCTTCCCTTCCGATTTTACAAGAGTCCATGTTTCCCAACAACACAATGCTGTGCTTCAAACCTTCATTATTCTTCAAATGAAGGCCTATGTATCAAACCAGAAGACATATCTTGGTCAGGAATGCCCTTTTCGATGGTACTAGTCTGCTTTCTATGTCCTCCTTGCTCGGTCTGTCAAGGTTTATTTTGCTGCCTAGGTAGCAGAATTCCTTAACGTCATCATTGTCACCAAACCTGACGTTTTCTCGCTGTTCTCATTCCTACAAATTCTCATTACTTTCGTCTTTCTTCGATTTAATGTGAATGCATATTCTGTAATCGCTAGACTGCTCATTATATTCGGGTAATCGTGTAATTCTTCGCCAGTTTCACTGAAGATAGCTATCTCAGCAGCGAACCTTACCAATGATATCATTTTACCTTCCATTCTCATTCCACTCTCGAATTTCTCTTTAACTTCCGTCATTGCTTCTTCTATGCGGAGATTGAACATCAGGGGAAATAGACCACATACTTTCTTACACCCTTTTTAATCCGAGCACTTCGTTCTTGGTCTTCCACTCTTGTTGTCCATTCTTGGCTCTATTACATATTGTATATTACCAGTCCTTCTCTACTGATTACCCATATTTTTCTCAGAACTGCAAATATGTTGCACCATTTGACATTGTCGAACGCTTTTCCCAAGTCGATGATGCTATGAACGCGTCTTGATTCTTATTTAGTCTTGCTTTCACTATCCACCACAACGGCAGAATTGCCTGTCTGATGCCTTGGCCCCTGCATACCAAAGATGGTATGCAGACACTAATCGCTTAAGACTCACTCATTCTCAATAAAAGTCGGGACTACATGACTGTCTTACTGTGGACTATTGAAGCAACTTTAAGATAAAATGACTAAGTGCTTTCTGTTGATCAGGAGAGATCCCTCACGAGTTATGTCAACCAATGCACAAATAACTAGTGAGAAGCCACTGATGAATTTTTTTCATAATGATATAACGCCTTTTTTTTAAAAAAAAGTTGATAACCATTACTCCCGAACAATTACCATTCGCAGTAATCTACATACCAAATTCCTACCATTGAATGCCATACAATTGTCTAACCAGGACAAAATAGCCAGGAAATAATTATTTCGTAAAATACACTACTCGTATCCGTCGACGCTCTTCAGTCTTCTCTACCAACGACCGACGCGATGTTCCGGCCACAGAGTAAACAATTAGTTGCCGCAATCGATGCAATTAATTACGATGGTAAGCCACGCAGAAACATAACAAGCCGGTAATCTCTTTGAGACTCGGCGTGGTATAAGTGCACGAAGGACAATCCTTCTCGCTCCAGGGAGATACAGAAGTCTCTGTGGTTACAATGAAATTTAGGAATCCCTCTGAGATAGGCGTGGTGTATATACACTAAGGCTAAACCGATCCTTCTTCGGGCAGGTATAGATATAACAGATGTCTCGGTGGACACATGACGTTAAAATAAATGTTACATGGGGATAGTACATACTCTACTTTAGATTTGTGTGTGTGTGTGTGTGTGTGTGAGAGAGAGAGAGAGAGAGAGAGAGAGAGAGAGAGAGAGAGAGAGAGGAAGTAAGAAAGAGAAAACGGGAGAGAGACACACACAGAGGAAGAAAGGGAAAACGAAGGAGGGAGGGAGAGGGTGCCTGTCTGATTCAGTCGTGACACTTACCTATTTGTCCGAAACAATTGGTTGTCACTTCACCTGAGGACTGAATGAAAAAAATTAACTTCTCTTACCTTCTGACGAGAATAAACCACCACATCACAGTACATACAGCCGTAAAATGATTAAGATCATTGCTTACAGTTACAGAGAACCATAGATTTATGGTGGTACAAAAGTGGATGGAAGTGATAAAGTAGACTGTATTACTATAACTAGCATTTACATTATTTCTATTCTACATGCTCCACTATGACCTGTTCTCCTTCCACCTGCCTCCCCATACACTCTCAGCCTCTCACTTCACACCACCTCTCTTTTTCCACCTCTGTCCGTCTCTTCCTACCCCTTCTTCCTGTTCACTTTTCTCTGTCCATGTCTTCTTCGATTGTCTCACTGTCCTTTCCTCCTCTCTCCTTCTCTCCATACACCTCATCTTCCCCCTCTGTCTCTGCCCATATCCTCTTCCCCCTCACTCTGTTCATCTCTTATCCCCTCCCTTGGCCTATCTCGAACTACGTCAACTATGTCCTTCTTCTAGTGTAGCCCCTGCAAAACATGTGATAAACCAGGCCGATCCTCCAAGACAACATGCCCATCGTTCAGGACAGCCTGCTCATCAGGGGCCGGAAAACTGTGATTTGTCTCTGAAGCACTGGCCTCCATGCAAAGAGTGTCGATAAAGCTGGCTAGTATTACTCCATCACATCATGCCTGTGCTGCAGTGCAACACATAAGGATGAGGCTGAAAAACCTTATTTCTCTCATGCCTCCATTCCTAATGGAGATAACAAGCGGTCATAAATCCCATAGTGCTGAATCTCATGAAGTTTCCTTTGAGAAATATGGCATTGGGAGGCAATCCTGGACATACGTACTAAATCTCTGTTTTATGTATATACTAGCCTTTTCCTCACAGCTTCACCCATGTATGAATTTGATTCAGTATTGCCCACACATTGTCCCCCCTCTGTTTGTACCTCTTTCTCTATCACTCTGCCCATCTCACCCATCTCTTCCAACTGCACCTCACCACCATCTGTATCTCTTTATCTCTTCCTCCTCCTTCTGTGTGTGTCCTCCTAATCTCTACCATATCCTCTCCCCTCTGTCTGTCCATCCTCTTGAGGCCCATCTATCTCCTCCTCTTCCTACGACCATCTTCTCTTCCCCCATCTTTGTGTATTCCTTCCTCCCACTCCCTTCCTCACCATACTCTGTGCCCACCGCCCCTGCCACCCTCTCTTTCGTGTCCATCTTCTCCTCCACCACAGGCTCTGTTGGTCTTCCTACCTACTCTCTGTCCTCCCTCTGCCTTATTCTTTTTAAATTGTCATAGAATGGTTCTTGAACGAAACTGTAAAACATCAGTTGAGTCGTGTGCAAAGAATTACATCACTTGGGCCAATTGGTTTTTGTAACTTTTTCGAATTTAAATTTCGTTTGTTTCTCCTCAGAAAATTATATCGACACACGTTATCTTGATCTAATCGATATCAGGAATCACACATTAAATAAACTTTTTAGATTCAAAGTTTCGGCCAACGCTGTCTGAATCAATAATCTTGTCAAATATATTATTAATCCGTTCACATAACTCTTCATAAATAAATCTTCAAGACACGTGTTTCAACTTTAGTAGCATACACTATTTTATTAGCTTCCTACACATACAGATGTGAACTTGAGCGTTGACAGACAGTGACTAACATTTCAATAAGATTAAGATCTATATGATGTCATTGTTGTACAAAAAGAGTATAAAACTTCATTTTTAATTTTTTAGAAGCACGACGCAACAACTCGGTTCCAGGATCTTCTGTTGCTCCTTGGCTGTCGACCCGCGACGTATAGCGGCCAGCAATTTCCTCCCTGGTCGCGGCAACGAAGATGCTGTGCCCGTTCGTTGCGCCGCCCTCTCCGTACATGAAACACATAAAAAAATACAAACTTTTAGATAATTCACATTTATTGCAAATAATAAGAAAACACATAAACAAACTAAATTAAACTTATAGTCACCTGCAAACTGGGCTGACTTTGGTGGATGGGTGACGCTTAATTTCGTCCCACTACAACTGGTTGCTGTTGAACAAGCAGGATCTTCTGTTTAGATTTAGATACTAACCGGTTCAGTTCCTTGCTCCTTTGAGTTAATCTGAATACCTGTTGTACTAACATGAGTGTCCCAGTCTTTGAAGGACCAGGTCATTGTTGGTATGTTTTTAACTGGATCTTGTAGTTCCGCCGAGTGAGTTCTCTTGGAATAAGTGCACGTATGTGATGTTTTAAAACGTTCGTTCAGAGCGCCCTTCATTACTGAGAAGCAATCTAACTTTTGACATGTTAGCAGTCAACTGTCACCAGGGCGATAGTGAGAAATACACTCCTGGAAATTGAAATAAGAACACAGTGAATTCATTGTCCCAGGAAGGGGAAACTTTATTGACACATTCCTGGGGTCAGATACATCACATGATCACACTGACAGACCGACAGGCACATAGATACAGGCAACAGAGCATGCACAATGTCGGCACTAGTACAGTGTATATCCACCTATCGCAGCAATGCAGGCTGCTATTCTCCCATGGAGACGATCGTAGAGATGCTGGAAGTAGTCCTGTGGAACGGCTTGCCATGCCATTTCCACCTGGCGCCTCAGTTGGCCCAGCGTTCGTGCTGGACGTGCAGACCGCGTGAGACGACGCTTCATCCAGTCCCAAACATGCTCAATGGGGGACAGATCCGGAGATCTTGCTGGCCAGGGTAGTTGACGTACACCTTCTAGAGCACGTTGGGTGGCACGGGATACTTGCGGACGTGCATTGTCCTGTTGGAACAGCAAGTTCCCTTGCCGGTCTAGGAATGGTAGAACGATGGGTTCGATGACGGTTTGGATGTACCGTACACTATTCAGTGTCCCCTCGACGATCACCAGGGGTGTACGGCCAGTGTAGGAGATCGCTCCCCACACCATGATGCCGGGTGTTGGCCCTGTGTGCCTCGGTCGAATGCAGTCCTGATTGTGGCGCTCACCTGCACGCCGCCAAACACGCATACGACCATCATTGGCACCAAGGCAGAAGCGACTCTCATCGCTGAAGACGACACGTCTCCATTCGTCCCTCCATTCACGCCTGTCGCGACACCACTGGAGGCGGGCTGCACGATGTTGGGGCGTGAGCGGAAGACGGCCTAACGGTGTGCGGGACCGTAGCCCAGCTTCATGGAGACGGTTGCGAATGGTCCTCGCCGATACCCCAGGAGCAACAGTGTCCCTAATTTGCTGGGAAGTGGCGGTGCGGTCCCCTACGGCACTGCGTAGGATCCTACGGTCTTGGCTTGCATCCGTGCGTCGCTGCGGTCCGGTCCCAGGTCGACGGGCACGTGCAACTTCCGCCGACCACTGGCGACAACATCGATGTACTGTGGAGACCTCACGCCCCACGTGTTGAGCAATTCGGCGGTACGTCCACCCGGCTTCTCGCATGCCCACTATACGCCCTCGCTCAAAGTCCGTCAACTGCACATACGGTTCACGTCCACGCTGTCGCGGCATGCTACCAGTGTTAAAGACTGCGATGGAGCTCTGTATGCCACGGCAAACTGGCTGACACTGACGGCGGCGGTGCACAAATGCTGCGCAGCTAGCGCCATTCGACGGCCAACACCGCGGTTCCTGGTGTGTCCGCTGTGCCGTGCATGTGATCATTGCTTGTACAGCCCTCTCGCAGTGTCCGGATCAAGTATGGTGGGTCTGACACACCGGTGTCAATGTGTTCCTTTTTCCATTTCCATGAGTGTAGATTGTCAAAAGGGACGGGTTGGGATCCAGTCGTACCTTGTTGCTGATTGAAATGAAAAGGTAGCTCGCTTTGAAGCAAGCCTTTTCGTTGTCATAATTCTTTCGTAATTTGTTTAACCTTTAAGCATAGGTGCGCAGCTTGACCCCGAACCTTTCGACATACAGTTTCCTAATAAAAGAAAGTTCTACGTCATTGTTTAAGTAATTGACACACTCTTGTCATCAATATTACTTAAATGTTTTCATGTGTCGCAGAAGGGCATTTAATAAGAGAAATTGTGTCTAGTGCGGTAGTAAACACCGCTGTTTCACCCGGTAGCGGGCGAGCTGCAGGTCTGGGTCATTGTAATCATGATGTTGTCCTTGTTTTGATTTCTCTTGTAAAGGCTTATTCATTTCACGAATTTGTTAATTTGTAGAGATGACAAATTTCTGATTATAAATAGTCCAATAAACAGGTTGTATGAAGAGATTAGTGGATCCTCCCTTGCACATTTTCTGTAATGCCAGTAAATACCACGTCTCATTGGTAGCAGAGCATGGTTGTACATCCGTTAGGGGGGTACTGGCACGAGGTTCATTCCAAGCAACCTATTTCAGTTTAAACTGTGTACTTTATTCTTTTGGGTCATTGTCTAATTATTCTCTTTTGTCTGCAGGCGCACCATGGATCCACGCAAATGTCCCAGTCCTTCGTACCTAAAACGGGATCAGTTCGAGTATGAACTGGTTGTTAGGCACCAAAATGTTCACGGAAGGATAAGGGAGCTGGCGGCGAGGCTACGGACGGCGTTGTCGGAGCCACTCTCCGTTTCTGTCAGGACGGTCAGATAGGTGAGCCAAAATTTGCAGACGATCACTGTAGGATTGGGTCATTTACAAGAAAAATCTCTTCTTTTTAAAGTAATGAGCAAACCGTGAGGCAGGTGAAGAGCTTCCGTGCACAATTAGTCCACCTGGGCCATAGAGTGAAGGATCTTAAATATCTAGAAGTGAGCCCTGATCAGTGAGCACGTATCATTCAGTTAAACATTCTTTTGTTTGATTTGCAAATCCAAACGGAGTCGATAAAAATAATATAGAAAGCGTTTCTGACAATACAACGGACGAATGTGGATCCGTTGGCCGAGGTCTAAGTTCTCGTTCTGAGGAATATTTTGCCCGGCTCCCTAAGCCGATGATGTGTCTCTTCAATAATTTTCTGGAATTACCAATTGAAACCTTAGAAAATATACAACAGATATTGTGGCTGCTAGTTGAGTTGCATGTTGGTGCGTTATGGCTCCCCATCACGTAGTACTTATGGCACTCTACCCGTTAGCACGCGGTAGCTTAAGTAATCTGCTATTCGAAATCTTACAGCAGGGTAAGACCATCGGGCTGGTGAGGCAATCGGCCGTGGAGGGTAAGTTATCGGACCATATGCGAAATGAGCTAGAGTGTAGATTTATTGGCGCGTGCAGGACTCCCACGAATCGTGGTTTGAATTTGTAGAGTGGGTTCGGGAGGCATTATCGGCACTGCGTATGGATGTTTCAATGGCAAATTTAGTTGCTAATGTCTTGGAAGTGATCAGGCCTGAAGATATGCCTCGGATCGCACTCCCTCCTCGTCCGGCCACTCTTCCTGAGTTAGAGAATCATGTTAACTCTGTTATGAAATTGTCCTTTGCCAACAACCAGCGAAATGAGTTAACCGGGTTGACATCCAGAGGGTAGCATGATAGGTAGAGCGAGCAGTTTAGTGAAATCAGGGGTTTGTTTTAGATGTCGCACGTGACCATTTAGTACGAGGATGTCCGGTTCCAAGGACGCCTCGCGCCGAGAAATGACGCCAGCAGGGGGTGGGTTCGCATCCTCGGAGGCAGGGGAGTATAGTCATATATAGGCACCCACCACACGTAACTTACCATTTCTTTATGCTGCTTTAGGGCATGATTCGTTGCGTGGGTTACTGGATTAAGGCAGCTCTGGGTCGCTCCTCAATTACAAGTGGTTGATTGAATATGGACACTTATGAAGATTATCTCCAATACGTCCCTCGATTGAGAGATGTGGGGTGGCCAATGGCCAAGAGCTACCTCAGTACGGGGAAGTGTGGGGAAATCTTTACGTGTTTGAATTATCATGGTCTGTCAAGTTTTTATTAGTTAAGGGACTGGTGCCTGACTTAATTCTAGGGCATGATTTCATCCGTAAGACCGGCATGGTGCTAGGTTTTGGTACTCGGACCTTTTATTTCAAATTTTGCCCCAACGATCGAATAGTCTTTGGTTGATGTGCTCATGTGGCATCGGGGCGTGACAGCCATACTGCTTGGGGTAGACACCTCTCTAGTCAACAGTTGAAACAGTTAAGTAAATTTTTCGAAGAGTTTCTTGACGTACTTTGTGAAATGCTGGGAGTTATAGACGTCATTAGATATCATATTCGTGTCATGGATAGCGTGCCGGTTCGCCAGTCTCCATATCGCTTGTCACCACCTAAGATATTGCGGCACAGAACTGAGGGTTTGTTAAAAAATAGAGTCATAAAACCGCCCACCTCCCATTATACTTCCCCCATTTTCTTAGCACGTAATGATCAGGATCACGATTTCCGACCTGTGGTTGCTTACAGGCTTCTCAATAGAAAGATTATCTTCAAGTCGGTGCCCCTGCCTAATCTCCACAATTGTTTCACATGTCTTCTGGAGCATCATGGTTTACAGTGTAATATCTTAATCAGGCTTATTACCAGATACCCTTGACGAAGGAGCCGAAGCATCTCACTAGATTATACAATTATAATCAAGAGAAATTTCGCAGTTAACAGTTACCGGCTCTGAGCGTAGCAGCAATGGCAGGAGCAGAGTCTCAGACAAGTTACTGGCGGGCAGCTGCCAACTTTTGGACGTGTGGGCGCGTACCGATGGTAGCAGGGTGTTTTGTGCTTCAGCGACCAACCGGATCTAAGGCGAGCGGCGGACTGTTGCTACGTTGACGTTGTGCGTCGGCTTCACGCTGTCCTTCCTAGATCGTTGCACGGATATATCTGATGAGCTTCCGACTTGGTTTATCGGATGCGAGTGAGCCGAGCATCGTCAGGAACCACAGCTATAAGTTCCATTTCCTATACCAGTACTGCCACTGTTTAGTTCCGTAGCTTTTAGGTTTCTGTTCGAGTTTTACGTCCGTTTCCATTTCAGACTTCTGGATATTGGTCCCGCTCCTGTCACTAAGCAGGGAAGTTGCGTATCCGCTCTTACAAAACTACTGAATTGTCCCTTTATTTAATGATGTAGGCTCAATGTTATTTGCGAAGTTCCGTCTCAACTTCCTAGTTGGCTGGCATAAGGCGTCGGAAATGTGGTGGCGTGCATTTATATAATAAGTGGGGTCATTTCATATGTCACACCCTGAACGCACTATTTAGAGGCTTGAAAAATGTCATTTATTGTGATATTCTTTTATTTTTTATAAGGATGGAGCCTCTTTACCATAATGATTAAGTCTCCCTCAATCAGGTCTTTATTTTGCGTTTGTCTTATACATGGCTATAATGTTACTCAAAAGGTAAGTTCTATGTGCTGTTAGTCAGCGGTTCGTTAGCCAGTCGAATGCGTTTACGTGGGTTTTAGTGCTCACTTCCGCGTGGCGGTTACTTGCTTACCCCTCACCCATGTGGCGCGAGTTTTGTACAATTTATGGTTGGCGGTCGAACTTCCAACACGGTAACAGTATCTGGAACTGCGCTTAGATTTTAGCTCACTTACAAGTTGATTTGACTTCGTTCACCCACAGAAAGGTTAGTTACTTGCATTTCTTGTTGCTGTAAATTTGGCTGTCGTGGCGCGGATTTCGGTCTATGGTAGAAGACGTCCGAAATTCTTGTACTAAATCCTGTATTCCTTTGGTAGTTAGGCTACAATTTGTGTTTCTTTGGGTGGGACGTGACTGAAATCTGCCCGGTTGATAGAGCAGGTGTAGCGTTGGAAGGCGGAGCCAAGGCCGCGCTCGACCGAAGACCAGCCACCTGCAGGTGGTCCTGCTCCACCTAATTGTTTCGTGCCCACTACACATTGTAACGTTGTAAGGCAGGTGAATGTATACATTTGTTTCATCATTGGGCGCCCACTGAACTCTCCTTTCATTTTTTTTATTCTACATCATATAAATTCTAGAATTGTTAAATGTCTAACATGCCAAATGAGTAATTATTAGACTTGTTTGCCTAAATGTGTTTATAAAAGCGTGGCTCGGCCAAATGAATATCATTCTTACTCCTTGCATGCACTGTTGGTTTTCAAACTGGTCGAACACTAGCCGATTTAATATCTGTTAATTTCGTGAAGGTCCTCTATTAGTATCATTCATTACGCAATATGTAACATCGATTTCGTACGGATATTTCTCTTGGGTGCCTTACGTATCTGCGCTATCTAGCGGTATAGTAATTTTCGTATATGGTACTTTATGCAGAGTATACTCCTATTTTGGTTTGTAAATCTTGAAATTTCTTTCGAGAAAGAATGATTAGCTCTTTTATTGTACTGCTATAGTTTTTAGTATATGTATTTAATCTCTTTGCTATTAATCAATCTGCTACAGTTTTATGAATGTAAATTATTCTGTATCTTTGTGATCAGCATCTGTGGAGGTGTTTTTCGAATATATGTTTATTAAATATAACTTAGTGTGTTCTGTTACAATAAAGAGAAAGTTCACAACGTGAATGATAATCGTTCTCCGTTTGTCTGCTCCTCAACTACCACAGACAGCCTGACGCGGGTATAGCATACCACCGACTTTTCATCCACATAAACTATTGTAATCTCTGCATATTTGTCACGAAGTATGCAATGACAGGGCAGCATAAAGAGGTGTGGATTTGCCTCTGACGGTGTCTTATGTTTTCGCGACGTGACGCACGTTGTAGTAAGTTTCATGTGCTCATGAGTGGGAGGCGTACTGTCTTAGTCATTGTCGGTTTGCGGTACATTAGTCGGCGGACTTAAATGCTCTGCGTGTAGCTGGAATTGATCGCAACTATGCACAGTATAGTTCCATGTCCTCAAGATTTCATGAGTCCATGGAGATTTTTGTGTTTGGCACAGGGGCACACTTGATCTACTGGCATGTACTTCCGTCTCAGCTAATTGCAACCATGCGCCTTGTGTGCGTGTGTGTGTAGGAACAAATGAATTGTGAAGGGTGTACAGGTTTAGTGTTGGGATATGTTAATGCCAATCAGCCACATGTCACTACTACATGTCGTTCTTGCAAAACACGTTATGAATGTAGCACCTGCATGTAAGTTCAGTGGGGAAGAAAACATTTAGGTACTTCTCACTGGACGATTACTGTAGTTGATAACTGCACTAAGCGCCTGGGGTAGTACTGGCTACGACACGAGATGGGGCACACACTGGGTGTGTGATCTCGTAGAAATTAGTGCACTTGCCGTTGAGTGCTGACGCTCATCACTTTGTAATCGCCACATTGTTGTCTGCAAAAGGATGGAAATGGTGGGAATTAGCTGGAGAGGGGCAAAACATCTGCATATGGCGGGTTGCCCACCCAATTGCACACACACACACACACACACACACACACACACACTCTCTCTCTCTCTCTCTCTCTCTCTCTCTTAAACAAACCAAACACCACAGATGCCAAATACACTTCAAAGTCGTGCGCCTCACCCAACCAAAAGGCGCTACAAAACAAATGAACACCACACAGTCGCAACAATACGTAATAGTGACGAAACTTCAGCCTGCGTTTTGAGAAATCGTAGAAAGTACAGTGTGAGGCGACCATAGCCATGAAATCTGCCTATTCACTTCGCCAACAAATGAGAAAGCACCATAATATTAAAATCGTAAGTTACACACGAAAAACGTGATTTATATTCATTTTCGATAAACAGAAAAATTAATATAAAGAAATTACGTTTTGCTGTTTTGTAGATGAGAAGTTTTTGCTTGTGTAGCAGAATATCTACCAAATTAAATGTCCAGTAGTATCACGTACGGTATGTAAACTAATGGGTACATCTACTCTTTTTGCCAATTTGCTATAAATAGAATTTTGACATAATGTTATAAACAACACTTAGTGCAGCAGGTCGTTAATAAATATCTCAGCTGTATACTATGAACTAGTGATGTGTAATATTTTACAACAATTATTAATTTGCAATTGTAGATATTGTGTACCAAAAGTTTCCCTAAATGTTAATTTGTAACAACAATTTTACAGTTAAAGATAAGAAAGATCCCACTGATGATAGGGCAAAATGTGATGAGACATGTTTGGTTGAAACAAAACAGAAAAAAGGTGTCTTGCATAAGGCGGAATTCCTCTTCCCATTGTTAGTTCAGCAACTGTAAAGGTTTTCTTACATCTGTGGAAATGGGCATGGGCAATTGCGGTTGTCCAACGAATATAATCCGTTGTGAAACCATATATTATTAGAAAGCCCGCTTTTATTACAGAAGAAACTGCGAAATAAATGACGCTGAATTATGAGGTGCCTGTTCGATAATACTGAATCTATTGTTCTCAAATGAAATCCATATCCTCATAGCTATACAGAAAGTTTGTGAAACACACTGTTGTCAATCTGTGGTACAACGTACAGCTGGTGAAGTATATCAGAGATATAGCTTTTTTTACTGTACCGCAGCATTAAGAATCGTACAAAACAGCAAAGGAATTACGTAATCCCCGGGAGCTCATCCAAGCAGAGTGCTTTTCATGGTTGTGTAAAAGGGAAAACTGATTAACGGTATGCTTATTTGTAGTCACATTATACACTTAGCGTGCTCCAAAAACTAATAAGAATGGTAATACCTCTGTTAAAATATTTGGAAACTGTTGAATCAGTCAAGTTATGTGTCCCGAATGAATGTGTCACACAAACTTTTACGCTAATCTCCAATACATCGTGGCCTCAGGAAAAATATTGTCTGTGAATTTATTTCGCATGTGTCTCCTTTGCAATAATGAGTTTGTCGCTTCGATACGTATGTCTTATAATGGTACAATGATTAACACGAAACTTTCGGCGCTCTAACGTTAGACGTGATTGTGACGCTGACCAGAGCTAAATGGCGTCACTTCCCTCTTTCCTTTTACTGTAATCAGAGTCGCCAAGGGCAGCGGCATGAATGAAAGACACTCTAGTTCTTCCTGGGAAAGCTCCATTCCCACCCTTCGTTTGAAAATCCACAAAGGCAAAGTGGCAAACTAATTTTTGACCACATACATGTTCGTTGCAGAAACATATCGGTTAACAACGGTGCCCGTTGGATAGTATGTAGAGGGGGCGGGGTGGCTTGACATGGGGATATAGTGTAATTTTAAAATTTCGGCAGAGGAATGGTGACTTATACGTAGCCATGAAATGGTCCAATTCGATTCTGATAAAATCTGCGTGGTACCGACTTTTAAATTATTTTATTGAAAGAACAAGGACTACACAAAATTTTTCCTTCCTCTGAGGGGCAGAGTGCCCTCGGTTATTGGTGCCCTTGGCGAAGAAGCAAACGTTGCAACCCATAGTTCTTCGAAAATGACGTGCACAGTTCATACTGTATGTGATGCGACAATGTCTTGCAATACACACACATCAGAAAAAGTTTAGCATCACCCGGGTTCCGAGAGTTCCGGAACCGGTACAGAAAATTGGAACAGTGATCAACATAAACGTCATTTCCCCCCTTATTATTGATCATGAAACCTCAAATGGTTCAAATGGCTCTGAGCACTATGGGACTCAACTGCTGAGGTCATTAGTCCCCTAGAACTTAGAACAAGTTAAACCTAACTAACCTAAAGACATCACAAACATCCATGCCCGTGGCAGGATTCGAACCCGCGACCGTAGCGGTCTTGCGGATCCAGACTGCAGCGCCTTTAACCGCACGGCCACTTCGGCCGGCCATGAAACCTCACATTGCATCTTATGCCAACATACGGCCAGAGCTTCAGAGGTGGTGGTCCTGATTTCTGTACACAGCGGTACCTACAATACTCAATAGCACGTCCTGTTGCATTCACTCATGCCTGCATTCGTCGTGGCATACTATCCACAAGTTCATCAGGGCACTGTTCGTCCAGATTGTCCCACTCCTCAACGCCGATTCGGCGCAGATCCCTCAGAGAGGTTGGTGGGTCACGTCGTCCATAAACAGCCCTTGTCAATCTATCTAAAGCATGTTCGATATGGTTCATGTCTGGAGAACATGCTGTCCACTCCAGGCGAGCGATGTCGTTATCCTGAGGCAATCCATTCATAAGATGTGCACGATGAGGGCCCGAATTGTCGTAGATGAAGACGAATGCCTCGCCAATATGCTGCGGATATGTTTGCACTATAGGTCGGAGGATGGCATTCACGTATCATACAGCCGTCACGACGCCTTACATGACCACCAGCAAAGTACAGCGGCCCCACATACTGCCACCCCAAAACAGCAGTGAATCTCCACCTTGCTACACTCGCTGGGGAGTAAGTCTAAGACATTCAGTGTGACTGGGTTGCCACCAAACACGTCTCCGATGATTGTCTGGTTGGAGGCATATGCGACTCTCATCGGTGGAGAGAACGTCATGCCGATACTGAGCGGTCCATTCGGCATGTTGTTGCGCTCATGTGCACCGCTCTGTATGGTGTCGTGGTTGCAAAGACGGACCTCGCCATGGACGTCGGGAGTGAAGCTGCGCATCGTGCTGCCTATTGCGCCAAGTTTGAGTCGTAACGACGTCCTGTGGCTACTCGAAAAGCATTACTCAACATGGTGGCGTTGCTGTTATGGTTCCTCCGAGCCATAGTCCGTAGGTAGCTATCATCCACTGGACGGCCTGACGGAGGAATGTCATCGACAGTTCCTCTCTCTTTATCCTCTCCAAGTGCAAACTACATCGCCTTGGTTCACTCCGAGACTCCTGCACACGTACCTTGTTTAAAGCCCTTCCTGGCACAAATGCGGGTGGCTACGGTTGCAGGTTCGAATCCTGCCTCGGGCATGGATGTGTCTGATGTCCTTAGGTTAGTTAGGTTTAAATAGTTCTAAGTTCTAGGGGCTGATGACCTCAGATGTTAAGTCCCACAGAGCTCAGAGCCAGCCGAGCCATTTGATACAATCGTGGTATTGACAGTCTAGGCATGCTCGAACGACAGACAACACGAGCCGAGCAACTCTTTCCTGGTGGAATGACTGGAAGTGATAGGCTGTCCGTCTAATAGGCGCTGCTCATGCTGGTTGTTTACATCTTTCGGCAGGTTCAGTGATATCTGTGAACACTCAAAGAGACTGTGTGATAAAATATCCACAGTGACTGTCTATGTTCAGGAGTTCTGGGAGCCGGGTTGTTGCAAAACCTTTTTTGATGTGTGTATTTAAACCAGCGAACCTGCTATTGCTTAGTAGCTGATAGGTACGTTTCGAAATAGTAAATCGTCCTGAGCTATTTCTTCCCTCCTTCCCTCTGTCCATCTCCTCCTCCCCCCTCTTTCTCTGAATCACTTCCTCCCCCTTAATTCAGTGTTACACGTACTCTCCATCCCTAATTGCTCCTCTTCTTCTCCCTCTCTCTCCCTTTATCCATTCCCTCTACCCCTTTTGTCCATTTTCTCTTGCAGCTTCACACTGATCTTGACAAGTGTTTGATGTTATTGTTAATGAACCTTCATGGGGAATTGAAGTCGTTTAAAAGTTACGAATTAACTGGCTAGGACACGTTGTATATGGGGTACGAGAGAGACTTTTCCAGCTGCTGGATTTGTGATAATAATAGCTTCAAAGAGAATATTTCTCGCAGTTTTAATCTACAAACGGGGAATGGGTAAAGATAGGTGTGAAGAGGAGTTCGGGAGAGAGAGGGAGAGGAAGAGGAGGACTTGCGAGGCAGGGAAAGTGAAGGGAGAGGAAGTGATTCAGAGAAAGTGGTGGGAGAAGGACAGTTCACATTCCGTAGTTGTATTGTAACCATAAGTCGATAAGCAGTAAGCAAAACTACTCTGTTTTATATTAAAATAGACTCGGGGAGGAAAACAAAATATCTCACTGTTGTCCATAAAACTTTTGCTTAAACTCATACATACAGAGAAATAATATGTATGGGATAAATTATTTGTGTAACGGTGTAAATGTCCTGATATCGTCGTTAAAACTGACTACTAGAAAGAAAACTAAACTGCAATTTGACAGCATATCATAGCACTTTCTTTACCGCCGTCTGTTTCAACAAAATATCTGTACATTGTTGTTGAAGGAAGTATTCATTCTATGCACGTTCAAAAATGTATTAAAGTATCGCGTAAAAATTCTAAGGTACTTCTCGAAACTTCTTGTCGACATTTCGGTTTTCGAGGAGCAACCAACATCAGGTAATGCACAGCTTCGTGGATGTTGGAGAGAGTCGAAGTCTGAGGTAGGTGTGCATTCCACGTAAATCCAACATGAGTGGCACATCGCTCTGTCTGCATTACAAACGGGATTCGAACTGTGTATCTCATATGTAAACGTAGAGTCTACATCGGATGTGCTGAGCCTCACGCACGTTAGCCAATACTTGCGGTTGTATTTCAAGTGAACTCCAGTAATAAGATCCTCCACTACCGTTACAGGTGTGCCGTACACCATACTCTTCATACCACCCTTCATAAAATCGAGAGATATCAGATCTGGCGTCGGTGCTGACCGTAGAGCTGATCCACTCCTAGCAATTCATGGCCTGAGATATGAGACTTTGACGTTATTATGCACAACGATGTCAGAGATTGCTCGATCTCTGTCGTGCTGCAGCCACGTAAGAACCGAAATTTTATTGGCACTACATCTTGTAGGGTACGCAAAAGATCTCTAACAAATGTGAGGCAGATCGGTCATGTTATTCTGTTCGGCATTACGTATGGGCTAATGATATGGTCACTAGTTATCGGGGCCTGATGTTAATACCGACACTGTGTTGGTGAATTGAAATCATGTGCGCACGCGGATTTTTGTCCGCCCAAACGTTTTGTGTACGTTTAATATGCCGTCTCTAGTAAACATGCATTCATCCGTGCACAGCACTAACCTCGCTATTGCATTGTTGTATGTACCACTACGCAACCTGTACGCGTCGTGGGTAGTCCTCCTCTCATAATACCCGGACATTCTACAGATGGTATGGATAGATATGCTGTTCATGAACAAAACGCCACACAACCCTTTTACCCGCGTGCAGCACCTCTGCCACTTGCTGACTGAGTGCTATTCGAACATTGTCAGCTTGTCCTCCAACTGCAGAGTTCGAGCAGAGCGTGGACGGCCCGCATCACGTTCCGACACTTAACAGAGGACAAACAATAGACTGGGGACAACATACGCAAGTACCAAGCAAAATGTGCTACTATTTTACTGTACAATTAACACTTCTCATGCAGAAAATACCTACAAGCAAAATTCTGACTTCTCTGAGATATCTCTCGGTGGTATCATATGTGAAATGATGACCGGTACGTTTGTTTGTACTCATAAATCATTCTGCATTCAATCTTGCAGCAGGTCTTCCGCTGCAGTTCGCTTCGCCGTATGCAAGCACCATGCTGGTCATTTCCAAGCTGTGTACAGGAACTTAACGCACGGCTACGTTAGTGCACTGGCAGACCACACGAGTTCCGAGGTACGATGTACACAATGGGTGTGTGAAGAAATGTAGAGCATGTGCAGGGGAGTTATTAGGCTCAGGCCGTCCATCCGCGGTAAAGATAACTAAAGGGTTGCATGCCTTCCGTATTCAGACACCAAAACGAATCGGAACAAACGTTACAACCATTCGTTCTCAGACTTCGACGTTCTCCAACAAATAAGCTGTGCGTTTCCGTACATGGATTCCTTCTTAAAAACTGATAAATTTGCCTTCTGGCACAACACACTCAGCGTTGTCAGTATTTTTTCGATACACGCTGTGTCCTAAAATATATAGCCTATGTCCGTCCGAATGCTTATTAAAATATAGTGTGAAAATTTGAAGTAAATCGGTAAAAAATTTCTCGACATTTTTGGAAACAATTTTGAACAGTACCTTGCCATTATATAGTAATATAAATATAGATAAGTTGTTGTCTAAAAACTAGGAAGTACCTCGGGCATTGATAGGTTCCCGACGTAGTGACATCAGTTGAAAATGTTTTCATTATGTAGATGGCCGACAGTTATGTATTATGGTGCTCCAAACAATCACACAGCAGGTTTCTTACTTACACTGTACTACATTGCAGGTAGCCAAATTTCAGTCAACACATGTGTGCTCGTACTACAGGTTAGCATTCGCCTCATCGACTATAACCTAACACAAAATTCCAACGAATGCGTTCAGGTGTGACTTGTAGACATTAATGTACAAGTTCAGCGGTAAGAGCTCAATGAGCCCAGCCTGTTTCAGATAGTGACCAACTGCTGATGGAGAAAGAGGCGCAGTCGTTATAGTTCGACAAGGTGAGACATGGTCGCAAAGTAGAACAGTGATCCAAAAACTGTAGAATAAACTTCCTTTATTTCCCTCTCTGATCACGTAATTGTTTGATCCTCAGTTTAGCGGTTTCAGTAGTCTTCATATCAGCTGGAAAATATGGGAAAACAAATATAACTAGAGTGCCGTCTACATCTGAAAACAATGAAATAGCCCATAATTAAAATTATTAGTGATGTATATGTGGAAAACAAGAGCGTAAGAGATGACGAGGCATACCTATTTTAAAACGTGTACTAATGCAATGAAGTTATAGTGATATCGTCAAAATATACACACAAAGCCACCATATCACCATCACACATTTTTAAAATACGGTATTTATACTAGGTCACAGTGTCTTGTTCACAGCACTGCTGTTCATAACAATCTACGGTGCTACAGCCACAAAATGATTGTATCATAAGGTCTTGAGGTGTCGCTACTGTAAACCTACACATATTCGTCAATTATATAATCCTACAAAATGAAATGAAAGAAAAATACAATAATCTACGGTGAGCTTACTTGGTGCAGAAATTATTATAGCGATATAATGCAGCAAAATAAAAACGTAACTCATTCCTCCCTCCCCCATCTCTCCCACCCCCCTCCCCCCTGAACCACAGGCCTTGCCGTTGGTGGGGAGGCTTACGTGCCTGAGCGATACAGATAGCCGTACCGTAGGTGCAACCACAACGGAGGGTTATCTGTTGGGAGGCCAGACCAACGTGTGGTTCCTGATGAGGGGTAGCAGCCTTTTCAGTAGTTGCAGGGGCAAGAGTCAGGGTGATTGACTGATCTGCCCTTGTAACACTAACCAAAACGGCCTTCCTGTGCCGGTACCGCGAACGGCTAAAAGCAAGGGGAAACTACAGCCGTAATTTTTCCCGAGGGCATGCACCTTTACAGTATGGTTAAATGATGATGGCTTCCTCTTGGGTAAAATATTCCAGAGGTAAAATAGCCCCCCTTTCGGATCTCCGGGCGGGGACTACTCAAGAGGACGTCGTTATCAGCAGAAAGAAAACTGATGTTCTACGGATCGGAGCGTGGAATCTCGGTCCCTTAATCGGGCAGGTAGGTTAGAGAATTTAAAAAGGGAAATGGATAGGTCAAAAATTAGATATAGTGGGAATTACTGAAGTTCGGTGGCAAGAGGAACAAGACTTCTGGTCAGGTGAATACAGGATTATAAATACAAAATCAAATAGGAGTAATGCAGGAGTAGGTTTAATAATGAATAAAAATAATAGGTGGACGGGTAAGCAACTACAAACAGCATAGTGAACGCCTTATTGTGGCCAAGATAGACACGAAGCCCACGCCTACTACAGTGGTACAAGTTTATATGCCAACTAGCTCTGCAGATGACGAAGAAATTGAAGAAATGTATGATGAAATAAAAGAAATTATTCAGGTAGTGAAGAGAGATGAAAATTTAATAGTCATTGGTGACTGGAATTCGTGAATACGAAAAGGAAGAGAAGGAAACATAGTAGGTGAATATGGAGTGGGGGTAACAACTGAAAGAGGAAGCTGCCTAGTAGAATTTTGCACAGAGCATAACTTAATCATAGCTAACACTTGGTTCAAGAATCATAAAAGAGGGTTGTATACATGGAAGAAGCCTGGAGTTACTGTAAGGTTTCAGATAGATTATATAAAGGTAAGACAGAGAATTAGGGACCAAGTTTTAAATTGTAAGACATTTCCAGGAGTAGATGTGGACTCAGACCACAATCTATTGGTTATGAACTGTAGATTAAAACTGAAGAAACTGCAAAAAGGTGGGAATTTAAGGAGATGGAACCTTGATAAACTGACTAAACCAGAGGTTGTACAGAGTATCAGGGAGAGTATCAGGGAGAGCATGAGGGAACAATTGACAAGAATGTGGGAAAGAAATACAGTAGAAGAAGAATGGGTAGCTTTGAGGGATGAAGTAGTGAAGGCAGCAGAGGATAAGGTAGGTAAAAAGACGAGGGCTAGTAGAAATTCTTGGGTAAGAGAAGAAATATTGAATTTAAGGATGAAAGGAGAAAATACAAAAATGCAGTAAATGAATCAGGCAAAAAGAAATACAAACGTTTCAAAAATGAGATCGGTAGGTAATGCAAAATGGCTAAGCATGGGTGGCTAGAGGACAACTATTAGGATGTAGAGGCTTATATCACTAGGGGTAAGATAGATACTGCCTACAGGAAAATTAAAGAGACCATTGGAGAAGAGAGTACCACTTGGATGAATATGTAGAGCTCAGATGGAAACCCAGTTCTAAGCAAGGAAGGGAAAGCAGAAAGGTGGATAAGTTTATACAGGGTCTATATAAGGGCGATGTACTTGAGAGCAATAATATGGAAATGGAAGAGGATGTAGATGAAAACGAAATGGGAGATAGGCTACTGCGTGAAGAGTTTGACAGAGCACTGAAAGACCTAAGTCGAAACAAGGCACCGGGAGTAGACAACATTCCATTAGAACTCCTGACAACCTTGGAAGAGCCAGTCCTGACATAACTCTCTACCATCTGGTGAGCAAAATTTATGAGACAGGCGAAATACCCTCAGTCGTCAAGAAGAATATAATAATTCCAATACCAAAGAAAGCAGGTGTTGACACATGTGAAAATTTCCGAACCATCAGTTTAATAAGTCACGGCTATAAAATACTAACACGAATTCTTTACAGACGAATGGAACAACTGGTAGAAGCCAATCTTGGGGAAGATCAGTTTGGATTCCGTAGAAATATCGGAACACGTGAGGCATTACTCACCCTACAGCTTATCTTAGAAGCTAGATTAAGAAAAGGCAAACCTACGTTTCTAGCATTCGTAGACTTAGAGAAAGCTTTTGACAGTGTTGACTGGAATACCCTCTTTCAAACTGTGAAGGTGGCAGGTGTAAAATACAGGGAACGAAAGGCTATTTACAATTTGTGCAGAAACCAGATGGCAGTTATAAGAGTCGAGGGATATGAAAGGGAAGCAGTGGTTGGGAAAGGGCTGAGACAGGGTTGTAGACTCTCCCCGATGTTTTTCAATTTGTATACTGAGCAAGCAGTAAAGGAAACAAAAGAAAAATTCGGAGTAGGAATTAAAATCCATGGAGAAGAAATTAAAACTGTAATGTTCGCCGATGACATTATAATTCTGTCAGATACAGCAAAGGACTTGGAAGAGCAGTTGAACGGACTGGACAGTGTCTTGAAAGGAGGATATAAGATGAACATCAACAAAAACAAAACCAGGATAATGGAATGTAGTCGAATTAAGTCGAGTGATGCTGAGGGAATTACATTAGGAAATGAGACACTTAAATTAGTAAAGGAGTTTTGCTATTTGGGGAGCGAAATAACTGATGATGTTCGAAGTAGAGAGGATATAAACGTAGACTGTCAATGGCAAGGAAAGCGTTTCTGAAGAAGAGAAATTTGTTAACATCGAGTATAGATTTAAGTGTCTGGAACTCGTTTCTGAAAGTATTTGTATGATGTGTAGCCATGTATGGAAGTGAAACATGGACGATAAGTAGTTTGGACAAGAAAAGAATAGAAGCTTTCGAAAAGTGGTGCTACAGAAGAAAGCTGAAGATTCGATGGGTTGATCACATCACTAATGAGGAGGTATTGAATAGAATTGGGGGGAAGGGGAGTTTGTGGCACAAATTGACTAGAAGAAGGGATCGGTTGGCAGGACATATTCTGAGGCATCAATGGATAACCAATTTAGTATTAGAGGGAAGCGTTAAGGTGAAAAAATCGTAGAGGGAGGCCAAGAGATGAATACACTAAGCAGATTCAGAAGGATGTAGGTTGCAGTAAGTACTGGGAGATGTAGAAGCTTGCACAGGATAGAGTAGCATGGAGAGCGGCATCAACCCAGTCTCAGGACAGAAGATCACAACAACAACAACAACAACAACTGGTTTTAAATTGAGCTTGTTAGAAAGACTGTGGTTAAGCGGGAAAGTATAATTCCGAGAAGCTTCTGTGACGATTTTAGATAAGAATGCACTGAAGCGCAAAAGAAACTGGTAAAGGCACACGTATTCAAATACAGAGTTACGTAAACAGGCAGAATACGGCGCTGCGGTCGGGAACGACTGTATAGCAGAAGTAATGTATAGTGTAGATATTAGATCGGTTACTGCTGTTAACAATGGTGGGTTATCAAGATTTATTTGAGTTTCAATGTGGTGTTATAATCGTACCACCGATGGGGCGTGGCCCTGTACGTGCTTCATCGCAGCTCACCGGCAAACCCACGTACATCTTCGTGGGTCTTTTCTTGTCCCTTGGGTCAACATTGCCAGTGCAGATACCTTAAGAAGAAACCCTTTATGGAGTTCGCTGCAATACTGTAAAAACCCAATTCGTTAACATATTTTGTTACACATGAACAGATTACACATTACTTTTTCAAATACTACTGCTCACGTTTTCATTCTTGAGGTCCAGAGAGTAATACAATGAAAGAATGTAAAACATTCTCGGTTTTCTTTCCGCGTCAGTTCGGGAAAAAATCTTAAGCTTTCTACAATAGCCTCCATCGTCATCGTCAGGAACAACTGACTGTCTTCACTGCTGCTGCACTGACGGCTAGTGATTGGTCGGTGACGGTGTCATTGTCTGTGGTGGTGACGCCACCGCTTCCGTGGGAACGTAAACCCTGCAAGGAATGTCTCTGCTGCTGCTTTGCAATGAGCGCTCGTTTCCATGCACCGCTCAGATAGTATCCGCTATCACGGTTAAAGTTCTCGCTTATTCTTATTGCAACAGTCTCCTTAATAACAGAATGTCAGTTTGTGGAGGCATGGGATTTTTTTTGTTTTTTTTTTTTTTTTGTTTCACCAAATAGTATTTTATGTTTGTTCGTGAGGCTATGCTCCGCAATTGCCGATTTCTCCGGTTCTCCTTTAATACCCGTTGGTGTTCTGCACAGCGGTCGGAAACGGTACGATTGGTCTGACCTACATAATTACTTCCACACTCACAGGGGATATTGTAGATTCCAGGGACCCTGAGGCCGAGACCGTCCTTAACAGGGTGCATCATACCCTTAATTAATTTAGGAGGACCACAAATCTGTCTTATACCTCGTCTATCCATGACTCTTCCCATTTTGCTGGATATAGTGCCACAAAAAGGAAGAACCGCAATCGGTGTTTCATCCTGTGAGAGTGCAGCATTTTCACGTTTCCTTTCCTTCGAGAACGCTGCCTTTGTATCATGTGCACCATAGCCATTCTTTCGAAACACGTACTTCAGATGGTTAATTTCGGACTTCAAGTGGTCCTCGTCAGAAAGAGTTTTGCTCTTTGTACCAAGTGTTCAAGACTGTTCTCTTCTTAACACGATGAAGGAAACTCTGTGTACTAAGGTATCAATCGGTATGGGTCGTCCTGCAGTACACAGAGTGGCCGAGACGCCCGTCTGCGTGTCATTGTACTAAAACATTTAAGAATGGCAACCTTCCTTCGTTTTCGATGTCGACAGTGAACCGGATATTCGGATGTATGCTGTTCATGTGTTCCATGAATTGTTCATGAGGCTCGGCACCGTGTTACCAGACCATAAACTCCTTGCAGGGTTTACTTTCCCACGGGAGCGGTGGCGCCACCAGGGCAGACAATTACACCGTCTACGACAGCAGTACGTAATCTCCGACAAGTCATAAGCCTACCAAACAAATGCCGACCAATCTGAAGCCGTCCACGCGCTATATAAGGCCACTACCAGATGCTCCTGACGATGACGATGAAGGCTATCGTCGACAGCTAGCTATTTTATCCCGAATTGGCGCGGCAAAAAAACCGAGACTACTTTACATTATCAGTGCCGTCGCGAAAGACTTCGTTCTTATAATGAAAGTAGTAGCCACATCTTTTAACAAATATGTATTTGCACTGATATTTTAAAAACTTAATAGAGTGAAGGTTTTAAAATATTGTTAATAACTTTAAGAGCCTAGTTAGTAATTAAATTGGTAATTATTGTGCGGATGATCAGATCGGAACAGTCTGAGGACTCTGGGCTCGTTTTTTGTCATCCTCGGTTTTCTCCCACTGCCTGTATTCCAAGTGGTGAAGTTTACAAGTATCTTTTACGGGAATATTGACTGTCTTCATTGGATGTAGCAATATAAAGAGAAATTGGCGAAAAGTCATTATTATAATGCCCAAGTAATAGCAAATAACAATATAAAAAACTTTATGTAATAGCTATCGCTATTTACTAACTGATGAGCTTTTACCCGTAATTTTGAACTCATATGCAATGTAATCGTGTGTAACTAACAATGCTTGGTGAACTGATATGTTGATAACTACTTAAGCAGACATGATTGCAAACCCACTACAAACCTGAACATATGTATTTGAAAAACAATATATGAACCGATTTATTAATAACTGGTTAAAACAAATACCAGTTCCAACCCACAACTGATATAAGAGCACTCACATAACTAAGCGTTATGAACTTACTTTTTTGTTTTTGCGAAAGCTCTGTGACAAGCTGTGACGTGACGAATTAACGGACAGCACGTGTGGAATGCCCGTCCACAAAACTTTATATAACTGTGGTGCAGTCGTACCAGGGGCATTTTACGGTCCTCTGGGAACGAAAATATTTGTTTATGATTGACATGACATGTTTAAACCAACTGTTATTCTGTATGCAGAAGAACACGCAAAAGTATTAATTATTTAACTGTGATGGACGTGGGAAGCAGTATCCATGTTGCAGGACAATCTGTTCTCGGAGAACAATGAAAGATAGAAAAGGACTGTCAAAATAATTTTACTTTGGTCCGATTTTTCATATGAGAAAGATGTAAATGTAGGCGTACGTGCCTTGTTATTTTGGGTAAATATAAGCTGTTATTTATCACAAACCGACTTGTTTCAGTAGCGGTAGCATGCCTACACGTGTGAAAACGTAATTGTACTTTTTGTGAGAGATTAATAACATGTGGTAGAGCGCGGGATCTAATTTGTATGCTTGGTCCCCATATGCAAGACGGCAGCTTCTTGTTGACATTACTGTAATATTAATTGGCGTAAAAATGGAGTGGGTTTACAATTAATTCTTGAGTAAACATATTTAAGTCCTGTTAATTTCACCCATTTTGCCAAAAGTCGTATAGATATTCAGACATTTTAAAGGTGGCCCCTTCACGGCTTTGTTTTGTCCAAGTGACAATATTTTCACACTTAAGGACGTTAGCAGCTTTGAAGTAATAATAAGTGTTCCATGCAGAAAGTGTTCCTCCACTTGAATCGACGAATGTATAAATTATTATTCATGTGAAGAGGCATTCAATGAAGACCCTGATATATTTCTAAAAGTAAAAGATTAAGGTGAATCACAGCCAGCTGTTCCTAATTTATTTTACGTCTATACAGACATAACGAAGTGATTCATTTATCTGGCACTTAAATATAGAAATCCTTAACAATTTCAAAAATAATAATACCCGCCCTCGATAAGAAATTGTAGTAAATTGTTGTGTGTAGCCTTAGGTTATCTTCAGATGTATTACTAACAGCACAAGTATACTCACACTCATACACACTCAAGACATGAAAAAATCATTACGGTACTATCCTCAATACTCCTCGTAATATGACCACTTCATGATAAATTCATTCCGAAAGCAATTTTCTTATGCAACGAAGAATGATCCTTAAATCTTACGCAGGAAGAGCAGCCTATTTGCCATTAGGTAATAGTATGTGCACAGTTATTACAATAAATCCTTTATACTCCAGAGCCATCAGATTTGTCATACACATTTTGCAATTACTGTTTACTAGACGTTTTAGGATACTGTTAATTTTAAAGCCAAAACTACCATTATATTCCTAAAACATTTCTACCACTGCTGAGATATATGGTAGCGTAATTTCATTGGAATGATTAACATTTTTTTTCTTTGTAATTCTATATTTTGGTGAATTTGCTTTTGCCTACTATTCGTTTCTTTAACCTGTTGTAAGGGCATGGGGCATCATTTACTGAGAAACCAATAGCTGCGTTAGTTTTATTTAACGTGTTAAGGTTTCTACATCTACATCTACACGATTACTATGTGGTACATAGTTATTTGCCCGGCAGAAGGTTCATAGAAATTTCTTCACACTGTTTCTCACATTCTCGAACCGGGCGTGGGCAAAATCAACTCTTATATCTCTCCGTGAGAGAATTGACCTCTCTTATTTTATTACGATGATGAATTGTTCCTATATGGGTCGACATGAAAAAATATATTCTCATTCTGAAGAGGACGTTGGTGACTGGAATTTCGTGTTAAGATCTCGCCAAAAAGAAAAAAGCTTTTATTTTAATGATTGGTACCTAATCTCGTGTATGCTATTCGTGACACTCTCTCATCTATTTTGCGATGGCATAAAATGAGCTGTCCTTCCTTGAACTTTTTCGATGTTCTCCGTCGATCTTGCCCGATGTGGATTGCATACCGTGTAGAAACACTGTAGAAGATAATTCACATGTGTAGTGTATGCAATTAGACTGTCGAATCTTCTAAGAGTCTTGTCTTAATCGTTTTGAAAATTGGTTGTGATCTCCTAATGATTTTACTGGCGAGTAAATGACAGAATAACCTGTAAATAAACTTTGAAGGCTGCTGAGATGGCCTCCTAAATCTTTAATATAAATTAGGAATAGCAGGGGTAGGGGTGCAACGCCAGATATCCCTTCTGTTTTACTAAATGACTTTTCGTCGACTATCATGAAGAGTGAGCTTTCTGGCAGGACATCATGCACGCATTCGCACAGCTGACAGTAGTGAAGAAGTGTAAAAATAAACCTTATGGAGATATGAAAATATGGAATCAATTTGAGATCCACTGTCGATACTTTGTGGGAATTAACACCTAGTTGTGTTTCACAAGTGCGACGTTTTGTGGACCTGTACTGACTACGTGTCAGTATATCGGTTTCATTGAGGTAATGTTTAGACACAGTATCTACTGTAGCCTCGTTATATAAACCGATGTCAGTGATACAGGCCTGTAATCCGGTGTAGTACTCCGATTTTCTTGTTGACTCTTGGTGTGACCTGTAAAACTTTCCAGTATTCAATTACGGATCTTTTGTCGATCGGGCGGTTGTATATTATGGCCAAGTGTTGAGCTATCGTATCTGGAATGAAATATTCTATACAGTCTGGACCGGAAGATTTGCCTTTATTAAACCTCACAAGGTATCATCTCTGAACAAACATATTGTGTAAGGGAATTTTTTGGCCCATGGTGACGATAAAATGTAGAATATTTCATCAAACATGATAACGTTTTTTAAATTACAGTTCCATCATTTTATGCTCTAATTAAGTCACGTACAAGTTGTAATCATATACTAACTCTGTTTTAAATATGATAACATGTAACTTTTTTTGGTTTGCTTGGTTCTAAAATTTATTTTAACACAAAATATTCATTTACCACACACTTTGTAACAATTCTGTAATTGGTTAATATGATGTGTATTAGCCTTTACAAGGAATTAGGCTACATATAAACAAACTTCTTTTCACTCTCCGTCGCTTTTGATGAAATCTCCCTACACAACACTCATACACTGGAATATTCTTCACAGACAAACTTGTGACCATCACTGCATTGTTGATTTCCATTTCCGTCCTTTAACCTTGGGCAGGAGTCACACCCTTTTTGTCTCAGATTTGGAACATCATCATTGCTGTCATATTGCTTGCTCTTTAGAAGATCTTTGAAACCTGAAGAAGTTATTCTTGAATGGATGCTTTCTGTTCTGCACTGAGGGAACAGATTTCGTCTTTCAGTGTGAGGCTTGATCACTTATTTCCCCACTTCTGAAGTGCATCCACTTCTTTAATAATTACGTCTTACTTAATTACAGTTCAAGACGTAAGTATTGAGAAACGAGAAATGAAGTACATAAAAAATACAGCAAATGACCACCTTCTTGTGTTACGTTTCACTGAGTAATGTTTGGTGATCTTACCAACTGTATCAACCCTTGACTTTCTGGAACATTATTGTTTGAGTTTTTGGTGTTCTTGCTAACTTGCATTACATGCTTGATGTATGGTAGATAGCAAAATAACTGATTTGTTTTGTTTACGTACATAAAAACTGAAACAGTATTATGTGGGTACCATAAAGTAGTAAATAATGGTGCCCTTCATTTCGATGGCAACATTTTTGTTTCTGATTTCTCTTTCCGGTTAGCCCGTAACGCTCCCACAAGTCCCAATTTGTTAAGAAGAGGTTCGTATCCGAAATCAAAAAATTGTAAGACTGATATAGTAGTAATATTCCTACCACTTCCCTCCAGGTGATCAACTAAATCAAGTTCCAATCGTTTCTCTTCATTCATTTCCATTTCTTCAACAGTTTTCCCCGTACAAAACTGTACATTTATGAGATATGTGGTCCCATAATCTGCAGCAGTCCTTACTTGTACTCATTACCTTTCGCGTTCAGAAGAAATGTACAAAAATGTATGCATCAACGAAAATTTCTAACATTGTCCTTGCTGGTTCAGCCTTTGGCCCAAAAACATCTTTTTTTTCTCTTGTAAACTTATCACAGAACATGAGGGGTGTAAGAATATCACGAATTATTGAAAAGCTTACTGTGGTTGAATAAACAGGTAAGCCATACTCATAAGACCAAAATTAATCCGAATACTTCCGAAGTGTCTCCTGTAAACCAGCTATTAGCAGCGCAGTCCAAAGAGTGTTGTAGTTCCGTAGAATCAAGCTAATTCCAACATTCAAGATATAGACTCGAAATTTTACTGTCTTCTTCACGATTACTGGAATGCACTACTATTACACTCTGGTTGTGATTGGTGACAAAAAGCGTCAGACGATCTACTCGTGGCTGTAATTGTGATTAAAGGCGACGTGGAATATGTGCAGCTTCACATATTATCCGTGGAAGGCTTCTGTTGCACGTCAAATGGTACTATGGCATATGTTACTTCGGGATAAAACAGTAGGCACACTATTTTCCTGAATAGCATTATCATTTTCACGTTCATTCACATCCACATCATCTCCGATCCGTATACTTTCCTCTATCACATCTACTTCAGCATCACTTTTATCATTATCATTTCCAAAAATTTATTCAATATCATTATTACTCCTTTGTATATCTGATAACGACTGCTAGTGATTATGGCCCCTTTCAAACCGAAAATCATTATCTGTTATGTATTACGTGTAATACCACGTATTACTTCAACATCACAGAATTCCTAACTGTGAATACGTTTCAACACTGCACGTGTATGTACTTTCCACTAGTTGGTTAGAACAATGGAAGTCTAATTGTCGTTCGGAAACCTGCGATATTACCAAGTTTTTACTATCGTAACAGATCTGAAATATACCACTGAAAATCTTATCTCGTGTACCTGGGGAATTATCTGACCCTGTGCCAAGATTTCAAGTTATTGCTGTACGAACTGCGTAAAAAACGCAAATATTTTGGCCAGTTATAATAAAAAGTCAATAAAAAGATATCTGGAGGATAAGGAATATTTGATATCCACTCTCAATGACAGTCGATACTATTGGTCTGATAAATAGCCATATCTGGTCCAAGCTTCCACTTTTAGTTGGAAAGGCATGGAGACTGCCTCTTAGAAAGGCGTCAAGCGAATTTTGATCTGGTTTTTTAAATAGATATATTTTGCGATTACTGTTTGCAGACTTCAATGTTTTTGTATTTATGTTCGCTAAGACGACCTTGTGGGATCTAATTCTTGTATTTCTAATGATTTTCCCTATTTATATAGATAAATTCTAGCTATGTTGTTAGTTATCTTTTCTCAATCCTTTACACTTCTAGTGGGTACCTGAACATATTGCTCGAAATAGTTTTGCGTGAAGTTTTCAGTGCAATTTCGGACGATGTTTTTCACCTTCCATCGACTTTAACGGTATGTTTGCCAGCAATTGAGTTTATATAGAAGTCACCTGCAACTATCTGTAGAAGATAAGGGTCTAATGTCACTTCGACAACGTAGTCCTTCGAGATGGAACGCAAGTTCGGATTGTTTTTAAAGAAGGGAAAGGAATTAGGCCGTACCCCTTCAAAGTAACCATCCTCGGCTTTTCCTGGGGTGATTTACAGTAATCACTGGAAGCCTGAATGTGGCTGTCCATAGATAAAACATAATAATGATTCATAATCATCGTTTTATTACGACTTGATAAAACTGAAGTGTAATTAATTAAATACGGTGTAATGGTTTACATAAAATAAATTAAATGACTTACCTGTTGTCTACAGCAGCCTATTTATAACTGTTCGGATAGTAATACGTTCCGTCAACGGAAGATACGGACCGACAATGACGCTACTACTATTTCAACGGTTTCCCCTTTTGTTATCTGTATTTTCCACGAATGAACTCAATCATTAGTTACAGTTACGCTACTAGTCGACGTAATACTTCCAAAATCTAAATTCATTACTTTCCTTAAATATTAAAATAGCTCGGCCGCGACTAAACTAAATACGACGGTCCCGTATGAGATCCTAAAAGCATCTCCCTCCTCGCATTCTGTCATGAGACCGGTATGGCTCTGGCATTACTGAACGTAAAATAGCAAAACAATGCCCCTGCTGGACAAAAGGCGCTGCTTCAAAAGTTTCGGAAAACCCGCGGTGTGTTAGGTACGATTCTACATGTCAGACTACCATCGATAGCAGGGCCCCTTACATTCAGAAGTAGTTTGCCTGACTTTCTCTCTCTTTGGTGATCATACATGACTAAAGTCCATGGATTGGTATCCAATTCTACGTACCGTTGCCCAGTAAACTCTCCTACTCCACTTAAACTGTGATTTGAAATTCGTCACCCGTATTCCCTGTGCTGCTCAAGGGATTGTCGCATATTTGTTACACTATTGGTTATGTGCACTTTAGACAAAATTTTCGAAACTCATTCTGAGCATTGTTTCCGGTAGTATAAATATTCTATAGGAATTTCGCGCATTATAGTTTTTGAATGTAATTGGATAGCTGCCAAACGGTAAAGCGCAAGTCTTCTTCAACTTTCTCATCAATCATTGTTTCGCCGTCATCAGTGTGTGCCAGTCTTCCTATTTCATTATCAGCATTACTACGGCCGTTTCTGAGTGGCTATAACCAATTTCCTTCCCATTAAGTTTTCTGTAGCCTTCCCAAATATGTCGACGAATTTTCATCCACTCAGCGTCTTTTCCTTTTAATTGAGCGATGTTAAGTAACCACAACAAAACGTAAACACAAGTGGATGCTTACGTGAAGGGTAGCTAACTGGTGCAGCTACTCTATGGATATGCACGGACCATCGACCGAAGCCTTTCAGCGACAACTTTTAAGAACGGGTCCGTTTACTAAGTGTGAATTCGTCACGTAGATGTTCACCAACGTCAGTAGCAAACGCTACGGGTGGGAGGGAAGTTTTGCATTAAGATTTGGATTACACTTAAATGCATTCGATTACATGTTAGTTCTTCCTAGACATACATCACTAAATGCCTTAGAGGTGAAATTAAACAGATTCCATCTCATCCACAGGGATCCCGCGTAACATTCGTGACTGAATATCCTGGAGGTGGAAAGTGACAGAAGTATTCTACACCACGATGGCTTTCTAGGTAAAGCCATTATAATATATTACATCAGTACTTCTACATCGAAAGATTTAACATTCCAGCATGACCTATTACATACACTATAGCTATAACAAGGGATATTCAGACTATAAATTCTATGTTTTTTCTTACATGTAGTACTTGTTTTCCAGTACTTTTACATTACAAATACATTTAAAAATGAATGTACTCCAAATAAAGTTATTTAAGTACTTGTGAGCCGTGTCGGGAGTGGCGTCTGTAGTATGTCTGACGTGAGTACGATCGATTTCCTAATACAGAGGTTTGTCTTGAGGCTTGGCCTGGCTCGGGATGTAGGCGAGGAACAACGCTTTGAGAACGGAAGGCGGCGGCGGTGCGTGAGTCGGCGATTTTCTGTTAGGCAGAGGCGAAGACAGCGTGCCTGAGGCCGGGCGGCACTTATCACGTGATTATACTGAAGGCGGTGGGAGTTGGCCGGCGCTGTGCATTCTGCGGCAACCTCGTGAGCTGTGGATGTGCCAGCTTCTTTGGAGTGAGACACTGCTAAGGTCTTTCGAAGTGATAGTCTGACATCTTCGCAGAATCGCTCCAGCAGAAGTGTGGGCTTTGCCGTAGGTTCGTGAGTAGTGGATTGCGGTGTGAGACTTGTTCGAAGTATTTTCACTGGGGGGAATGCAGTGGGGAAGCCAGTGGGCATTCTGGTGAAATCCTCTCCTGGAACTGCAGGTTATGTAGCAAGAGTAAGTTGATTGAGGAGCAGGAGCGTAAGATTTGTGCCCTTCAGGTGCAGTTGAAAAACGCACAGGAGGAGCTAGATAGGATGAGGAGGGAGAAGGGGGTTGGGGAATGGGTGCTGGCTGTTGGCAAGAGATCTGCTAGGAGAAGGAGATTTTCGGATAGTTTTACTATTGGTGTTTGTAATAGATTTGACCAACTGCCAGAGTCTAGTGGAGAGGAATCTCTAGTAGCTGTAGATGTAGGAAGTGTGCAGCAGACCACAGCAGTTACGGGGTCTAGGACAGTTGCAAAGTCTAAGAGAAAGAAGAATGTTCTGCTGTTAGGTAGTTCTCATGGTAGAGGTGTAGGCCAGCAGTTGCAGGAAATTTTGGGGAGTGAGTACCAGGTCACCAGCATTGTGAAGCCTAATGCAGGATTGGCCCAGGTGACTTTTAACATAGGGGGGTTATGTAGGGATTTTACAAAAGAGGATCAGGTAGTGATTGTGGGTGGGGCTGGTAATACTATTGATAGGGATGGGGAGTATGACATAGATCGTGACCTGGAAAAGATAGCCACTCAGACTGGCAACACGAATGTGCATTTCGTGGAACTGTTTCAGCGTCACGATCGGCCTCATCTTAATACAGCCGTCAGGCGTAATAACATGAGACTTGGGGGTGCGCTAATGACAGAAGGCATGAGTCACCTTTCAGTGGTGTCGGTGGAGTCTATCAGCAGGACGGGTTTCACTAGACAAGGTCTGCACCTCTACAGGTAAGGAAAGGGGAGGTTGGCAAAGCTTATAGGTGACAGCATAGGTGGGGGTGGTAGGATCACTCATGAGAAAATTCCAGTAGTTGTGGGTGTTAGAGCTGTACCTTTTTTAAATTGAAGTCAGGTGAAAGGTATTCGTGCTTAAGGAAAGTATCTCTTACAAAGAAACCACTTTCGACAAAGCTTAGGTATCCGAGTAATGAGGGAATTAGTATATTTAATCAAAACATACAAGGCATTAGAGATAAAGTCAGTGAACTACTTATAGATGTTGACTCTGAAATTATTGGTATATCTGAACACTTCTTAAATAAGGAGATAATTCAGAGGCTTCCTTTACCAGGATACAGGTTGGCTGGCAGCTTTTCTAGGAGCTCTTTGCGGTGTGGGGGAGTAGCCATGTATGTGAAAAACGGTATCCCATTTGAGTCAATTGATGTTTCAAACTACTGCACTGAAAAGGTGTTTGAATGTTGTGCAGGTGTGGTTAAATTTAGTGGAGCTAAACTTCTTACTGTTGTTATTTATAGATCCCCAGACTCCGATTTCACAACATTTTTGCTAAAGCTAGAGGAGGTTCTTGGTTCACTTTATAGGAAATACAAAAAGTTAGTTATATGTGGTGACTTCAATTTAAATTGTATAAGAGATTGTGCAAGGAAAAGGATGCTGGTAGACCTCCTTAATTCATATAATCTTATACAAACCGTATTCTTTCAACGAGAGTGCAAGGGAACAGTAGAACAACCATAGACAATATTTTTGTTCATTCGTCATTACTAGAAGGGCATTCTGTTAGCAAAAAAGTGAATGGCCTTTCAGATCATGATGCACAAATTTTAAGTCTAAAAGATTTTTGTGCTGCAACACAGGTTAAATAAAGTTACCAACTTCTTAGGAAAGCTGCTCCAGTTGCTGTAGAGACTTTTGTAAGCATCAAGGAACAAGAGTGGCAAAATGTTTATAGTGCTGAAACAGTAGACGATAAATATAATGCTTTCCTCAAGACTTTTCTCGTGCTCTTTGAAAGTTGCTTTCCGTTAGAACGTTCAAAACAGGGTACTAGCACAAACAGGCAGCCTGGGTGGCTGACTAAAGGTATAAGAATATCTTGTAGAACAAAGCGGCATTTATATCAAAACGTTAGAAGCAGTCACAATCTAAATGCAGTAGCCCATTACAAACAGTATTGTAAGGTGCTTAAAAAAGTTATTAGGAAGGCAAAAAGTATTTGGTATGCAGATAGAATAACTAAGTCTCAGGATACAATTAAAACCATATGGTCAGTCGTAAAGGAAGTGGCTGATCTGCAGAGACAGGTCGAGGATATAGAATCAGCGCATAGTGGGAATGTCCGTGTTACTGATAAGTCGCATATATGTACAGTATTTAATAAGCACTTTCTGAATACTGTAGGTGAACTAAATAGAAACCTAGTCCCAACAGGGAATCATATAGCGCTCGTAGAAAAAAGTGTTCCGAGACTGTTACCTAAAATGCTCCTCCATGATACTGACAAGAGGGAGATTGAGTTAATAATTAAACCACTAAAGACCAAGAACTCTCATGGATATGACGGGGTATCTAGCAGATTACTGAAGTATTGTTCCATGTATGTTAGCCCAGTACTTAGCCATATCTGTAACTTTTGCTGTAGGAGTGGTCAGTTTCCTGACCGATTAAAGTACTCGGTAGTGAAGCCACTTTATAAAAAGGGAGACAGTGATAATGTTGATAATTATAGACCTATTTCTATGCCATGGTGTTTGCTAAAGTTATCGAGAGGGTTGTATGAACAAGGTTACTGCAGCATTTAAATTCACATAACTTGCTGTCAAATGTACAGTTTGGTTTTAGAAATGGCTTAACAACTGAAAATGCTATAGTCTCTTTTCTCTGTGAGGTTTTGGACGGATTAAATAAAAGGTTGCGAACGTTAGGTGTTTTCTTTGATTTAACGAAGGCTTTTGACTGTGTTGACCACAAAATATTACTGCAGAAGTTGGAACATTATGGAGTAAGGGGAGTAGCTTAAATTGGTTCGCCTCTTACTTTAAGAACAGAAAGCAGAAGGTTATTCGCCGCAATATTGACAGTGGTAATGATGTTCAGTCCCAATGGGGTACTGTTAAATAGCGCGTTCCGCAAGGATCGGTGCTGGGGCCACTGCTGTTTCTTATTTATATAAATGATATGCCTTCTAGTATTACAGGTGATTCCAAAATATTTCTGTTTGCTGATGACACCAGCTTCGTAGTGAAGGATCTTGTGTGTAATTTTGAAACATTATCAAATAATGTAGTTCATGAAATAAGTTCATGGCTTGTGGAAAATAATTAGATGCTAAATCACAGTAAGACTCAGTTTTTACAGTTTCTAACTCACAATTCAACAAGAACTGATATTTTAATCAGACTGAATAGGCATGTCACAAGCGAGACGGAGCAGTTCCAGTTCCTAGGCGTATGGATAGATAGTAAGCAGTTGTGGAAAGCCCATGTTCAGCATCTTGTTCAGAAACTAAATGCCGCTTTATTTACCATTAGAACAGTATCTGAAATAAGTGACATTTCAACACGAAAAGTAGTCTACTTCGCATATTTTTATACGCTTATGTCATATGGTATTATTTTTTTGGGTAATTCTTCTGATTCAAAAAGGGTATTTTTGGCTCAAAAACGGGCTGTCCGAGCTATGTGTGGTGTAAGTTCGAGAACCTCTTGTCGACCCCTATTCAATAGTCTGGGAATTCTGACATTGCCCTCACAGTATATATTTTCTTTAATGTCGTTTGTTGTTAGCAATATTAGCTTATTCCCAAGAGTTAGCAGCTTTCACTCAGTTAATACTAGGCAGAAATCAAATCTGCATGTGAAATGCACTTCCTTGACTCTTGTGTGGAAAGGAGTGCAGTATTCTGCTGCATCCATTTTCAATAAGCTACCACAAGAACTCAAAAATCTTTGCAGTAGCCCAAACGCTTTTCAGTCTAAACTGAAGAATTTCCTCATGGCTCACTATTTCCATTCTGTGGAGGGGCTCCTGGAAGAGCTAAACAATTAAGCAAATTCCAGTGTTACATTCTTGATTTTCTTTATTTAAACTAACGACGTGTCGCCTGAATATGTTTCTTGTATTTCATTTTATCTATTTGTACAATCCTGTTATAATTTAATGTATTGACTCGTACCACGACCATGGAGACTTCTCCTTAATGTGGTCCCACGAAACAATAAATAAATAAATAAATAAAATAAAATCAAGACACCAAGTTAAGAAACTACTAAGAGCGCTTAGTTAATCCTGATTAGTATCGCTCTTGATACAGTAAGCCGTTGGCGGACGGGTAATGCTATGTGTGTTCGATTACATTTGATGCCTCTTACTAGGCGTGTGCTCTGCTTCCTCAAATGATTGATGTATTTGCAGAATGTTAGTTCATTAGCTATAATTAGCAAGTTTTTAATTTGCTTACGATATCCGTTAATCCATGTCAACATATACTCTGCGGGCAATCTAAGTTTTCATTTCTAAAGGTTACCGTTTTGAGCTTTACATGCCCACTTACGGTATCAAATATGTGTGAAATTAGTTGTTGTTTAACCTGGATTTTATAGTATTAATTTACTACTCAGTCTTGAATGTTAAAGTTAAGAAACTTTTTTGGCCTCCTGTTGTCGGGTATGGTCTGTGTTTCAGTGAGCTGAGGCAACGGGAAACCGAAGCGCAGACCATCCCTTTATATTGCAAAATTGGCTTACGGGCGGTGTACTTCGCCTGAGCTCCTGTGTTCCTCTTCAGTAGCGTTTCCTGGGTTCACATATCCGTGACGTACTAGATGTGGGGTTCCAAATAGAGCCACGTCTTAGTTCGAAGTTAAGTATTACTTCCCTCAGTCGGTTCCACCGTTTGTGGTTGAAGTTCAGCCTTAAACGCTTACAAACTAATGGGCATTGGAATAATGTCGTGGTTCGCTCAGCAAGGTTCTCTCGTCTAGTAATTTGCAAGACTGCCCGAGTTATGTTTTAATAAATATGTTCTAAGTTGTTGTTGTTGTTGTTGTTGTTGTTGTTGTGGTCTTCAGTCTTCAGACTGGTTTGACGCAGCTCTCCATGCTACTCTATCCTGTGCAAGCTTCTTCATCTCCCAGTACCTACTGCAACCTACATCCTTCTGAAGCAGTTTAGTGTACTCATCTCTTGGTCTCCCTCTACGAGTTTTACCCTCCACGCTGCCCTGCAATACTAATTTGGTGATCCCTTGATGCCTCAGAATATGCTCTACCAATCGATCCCTTCTTCTAGTCAAGTTGTGCCACAAATTTCTCTTCTCTCCAATTCTATTCAATACCTCCTCATTAGTTACGTGATCTACCCATCAAATCTTCAGCATTATTCTGTAGCACCACATGTCGTAAGCTCCTATTCTCTTCTTCTCTAAACTATTTATCGTCCACGTTTCACTTCCAAACATGGCTACACTCCATACAAATACTTACAGAAACAACTTCCTGACACGTAAATCTATACTCGATGTTGACAAATATCTCTCCTTCAGGAACGCTATCATTGCCATTCATTGTTCTAAGTATTCGTGTTAAAATTGAGGCTGTGTGTCCACTGTTACTTTACATGTAATATTAAAGTATTGGAATTGAATGGGTCTTAAATAAAATGTGTTAAATAGAGTTGTTTTGATTTGTACATAATAGATTTCGGCTGTCAGTCGTCCTTTTTAAATTTTATTGGCAGATCTAGCTAGAAGCTAGTCATTCTCAATGCACTATAATTTTTGATCAAGGCATGAAGTGCCTGTTTGTCGGACTTGTTCCACACCACATTGAATAACTGTTCAATGAACTGTAGATGAAGCCCGACGAACGGGTATTACATGCATTGATCAAAAATGATAGTGCATGGACAATGGCTAGTTTCTAGCTGAAATCTAGATCTGCCAATAAAATTTAAAAAGGACACCTGATAGCTGAAATCTATTATGTACAAGTCAATATAACAATCACTGCGTACTACAGCCTTGTGAATGGAAGGTAACGTGATAGAATTGGTTTGTTAAAGTTGTGGTCAAATTCAACCTAAGTAGCTTCTGTCAATTTTATTAGATTGTTTTTGGTAGTTAATAAACACATTGGAAATAAAATGTTCACTTTATTGGGTCAGAATTTTCACTCCCTTCAGATTTAAAGGTTAAAAAATCAGGTGTTACATATAAACGTTCCTCCTTGAATGGCTGTCCAAATTTTTTGACACTCTCTCTGCTATGAAAGAATCTCACTGTTTACGTTATATTATGCTTTCCATACAATTTTTTAATTTATCACACAATTAACGTTTTACATTTTTCACATTATTGAAATATTCCAGAAATAACAATTATTACATTTCAATGAGATTTAGGTGCAAATATGGGTGATTGCCAACAGTTAATACGCTGTTCATCATATGCTTTTCTATAGGCCCTAGCTATTTTATGAGGAACGTCTTAATAACTTCGAGTTACAATTTCACATTTGCAAATACAATCAGCAGTTTACATTTTTCAGAGACATTCTCAGATACATACTTTCTTTTTTTAAATTTTTCAGTTGTTTATGTTATGTTATTTAGATGTTTCTGATATTTACAATAAAATCATTCACCATTATCATCATCTGTCAGGTGGTAGTGACCTCATGCAATAGCACTCACTTTACAGTCAAGTATGAAATGCTTATCAGGAGTTATCAAAATTGCTAATTGGCCTTGCTTTATGTTCGAAAGCGAATGCCGGTTAGATCGAATAATATACTGCACAGCTGATTTATGAACATCTCTTAATGCATATTCCCACTGGTTATCAGAGTTAAGTTCTTTTGTTGATGAGCGTTTCACACCTCTTGCCCTATGCATTATTTCTTCCGATTCAGTTTTGAGAGCAAACACCTCTGCTCTCAGTCCTATGAATTCAGTAATAATTTCAGCTGAAAATTAACTTTACATTACAAGCACTCCCTTTTCATAATATTACCATGGTAAGGTGAGGTGTCTTACCACACGTAAATTCTACTTTTAGTACTATCATAAATATTCGCTGTGGTTATGTTATACATAAGGTTAGCCATATTTGAATAAGACATTCTATCATGATTAACTTCTCATGGTCGGGGTTCACAGTCATGTAAAAGTATTGAGAAGTCATCATATTAACCATTAACTGTAGAAATTATTTGCTGCGTTAATGCAGTTTCGGCTTTTGGTCCACTTTCAAGTGGTTCTGCAAAAGATTTTGCTTCAGCACGTGTCAAACTACAAATTCCTCCGACATTATACATGTCACTGTCAAAAATAGACAGTTTCACTGTACGGTACAGTAACATCAGGTGAATGTGAATCTCCATACGTCGTGCTATTTGTTTATAAAGGACAGTAAAACGCAAAGAATAAACTAAAAGCCAGCAGCGATTCAGTTATGCTGCATCCTTGGTGATTGCAGTAAGTGTGGGCCTGGGGAGTGCCATTGCTGCTGGAGTACTGATTTTTCTTCAAGTTTTGCTGTCTCTGTTAATAGATGTCGAAAGAACAAATATCGCAACGGACTAATCCGGTATCTCCATGTACAATGGGCATGTGAAATTCCGATATTAAAATCATTATGTTTTTAACCTGAAACAAGGCGACGCTTTGCGTCGATTCTGGTCGTCGCATAAAAGACATGATGAGCGGTATTTGTCAGAGCTGAGTCTGTCTGCACAACGCAGAAGCGAAATTACAGTGAGACAGATGTGGTGACAGAGAAGGGCAGCGCGGTATTAGTTCTGAAAGTCAGTTTCGGGAATTATCTGGTTTTTGTAGTAAACACCTTAGTTGTTATTTCAGACATAGGTTTCTAGGCGAAATGTCGGTCATTCTGATGACCATTTTTGAAACCTCAGACATGCAAACAATTTCTAAAATGCCTCTTTAGATAAGCACAATAAGTACTATAATAATTATGTTTGGTACTACGTATTGGTATTCAGAGGAAAACATTGCAGCCACGTACAAAATAGTTCACAAAGAAGCACGAAGTTAATGTTTGCTGTGATTACTATACTCTTAGATTCTGAAGTTATCGAATACTAAGTTAACCGAGTTACTTCACTCCATTGACTTATTACTGCAGTTTGCTTTCTACATAAACGCTTGCGACGACTCCAATTTCGTCAACAATAGAGTCCTCACATAACGATCTTCCCTGTTCTCCAATATGGTTATAGGCATCTTCTACATACGCATTAGCCTATTAATACTGTCCATTAATGAAAGTCTAGCACTAAATAGCATGTACACTCACATTGCAAGATGATGCGGAATCTGTTTTCTGACGAGTCGCACCTATGTTTGCCTCACAAGCAGTAATTTTGAAATCTTAACATTTTCTGACTTATTAGTCGCTAAGACATGGGTTGTTCAGAAAACTTTACTGTGGGAGTTCATAGGTTCCTGTTTCCGTTTTATCATGAGAAGCGAATGTTAAACGAGCAACCAACAGATGTCACCACACAATTGTTAGGCGCGACGTAAATAATTCGAAAAGGAAGGTTTGTGTCTGAAGCTTCAGTATTACACACGTAACAAGAAAAAGCTCTTGACAGAAATTTCATTGTATTGTACAGCTTTCAGTTACTACATGTAGTTACTCATTTGTCTACACACTTGTTCATACAGATGTCGGATGTCATCTGTAGAAATTCTGTCGTTACTTCCATCTTACGTTGCAACTTGACAAGAGTAGCTCGACTAAACGCAGACCATACCTCTGCCATTTCACAATGTCTCTAGTCTGATTATGGGCGTCAGTTATGACCATTATGCTGGCCATGTAGCTGGCAAGCACATATGAACCATGGACGTTGACGAAAGATGTTTATGCGGAGGTCTAATCCTGAGACGATTATGTGTACCTGAAGTGATAGTAACTACTGTAGAATGATATGGACGATTTTTTAAACTGATCCTCCACTGTTCAGAGCCGGCTGGGGTGGCCGAGCGGTTCTACGCGCTACAGTCTGGAACCGCATGACTGCTACGGTCGCAGGTTCGAATCCTGCCTCGGGCATGGATGTGTGTGATGCCCTTAGGTTAATTAGGTTTAAGGAGTTCTACGTTCTAGGGGAGTTATGACCTCAGAAGTTAAGTCCCATAGTGCTCAGAGCCATTTGAACCATTTGAACCCCTGTTCAGCATTCCCAGGCAAAACGCCAGGAGCGAATAACCATCGTCATTAGGCCACGGCTGTGCTCGCAAAAGGCTACAATTTGTGGGGAGGACACTGATGGACTACTCATCCTCCCATTTACTCCGTTAGTGTCAATCTTGCTTTACCATTCTTATAGTGGTGGGGAATGATGGAACGGAGTGCACAGTGATGAGAGAAAGCCTAGGGAACAGAATTGAAGTTCACGCTGGTCTTCAGTACTGCAGGATGCTTAGCCGTGGGGGACCGCCTCAAACCAGTCGAAATAACGTACATCTTACTGGTCGCACCTATTGTCGGTTCATGGGAGTTAATAAAGAATGGTAGAGCTGACTCGTATGGAATATCGCCTCCATTTCTAATATTAATCTTTGCCGGGACAATATAGAGATAGCACAGGTTTCTACGCAACTAAATAAGAATACTTTTTGAAATTCAGCATTAATAACTTTACATGATAGGAGCAAGAACTGTGTTTCTGATTTACGTAAAATGAAACGACGGCGAAAATACGGCGTTAAGCGAAACAAAGGAATCATAATTAAGGCTTGTGGCCTGTTCCAATTGTTCTCGTAAAGCGAAAACCAACTTCCCTCTTTACACAGCTGACAACCTCCAATTGTTAGCGCTTTGTCGTCACTGTATTGTTATCTAACTTCATTAATCAAAGGAATGAAATGTAATGATTTTTCAGGCGTTCATTCTGAGAAATTTGCTCCAGCGTTTAGAGTAAAAATATCTGTTACGGAAATATTCGTGTGATAAATCAATCTAGTCTTAGAGCTCTTTATCAAAGACAGTTAGGTTGCAGGAGATTTCTATAAAACGAAGCGGTTCCAGTTCCACGATTCGATTAATGGAATGCGCCGCCTGTTTTCCTATAGTATTTGTTACATGCGGTAGACTGAAGTTAGGAAAACATTGAACGTATGTAGCAACACTTTGACTTCAATAACTTTGCCAGCAAGTGTTGTGGTCATCGAGTTCCTGAGATCGTGTGTACTGCTTTGATAACCACAACGAACATTGTGTCATTACACGTATATAGACTCATCAGCCAAAACATTACTACGACCTACATAGTAGAGTATTTCTCCTCTTTTTGGACACAATATAGTAGCGTTTGTACGCGGCATAGATTCTGTAAGGTTCTGGTAGGTTTATGGAGGTATGACAACGCACAAGTCACCTATTTCCCTAAAATTGCGAGCCAGTGATTTCTGGGATCTAAGCTGCTGCCCAGTAGCATACTACTTTTGTTCCACTGGGATAACATCAAGCGAATATGGTGGCCAATGTGTTAACGAGAATCCACAGCCACGTTCCTCAGACCACTGTAATAAGGTTTTGGCACGGACACGGGCAGTGTGCTGCTGAAACATGTCTTCACCTTAAGGACATAAGACATGATGGGATTGACGCGGTTCCCACGCCTGTGATGATGCTTTCGACTGCAGCCACAGGTCCCATGAAAGCCCTGGCCAATGACCCCAACAGCAACAACTTACTCCATTGACCTGCGTTCATGGCGAAGTGCATGATTCGAGGAGGCGTTCGCTTGGATGACAGCCCATTCATACACCACCATCGACCTGGTATGATTAGAAACGTGATTCATCGAACTAGACAAGACATTACCAGTGAGCTCTGATCGAGTCTCTATGATCCCTTGTCCACTGCTATCTTAAATGCCATTGTTATTGGCTCAACATAGGAACACTGTGGAGACCAATTTATCTCACGTTCCAGAGTGAGCAGGCCTCCGGTCTCCTAACTCTATGTTTGGGTGAAGACTGCAGGAACTTTATCGATTACATGTGGTTTCACCATCCATCAACATTTTCCCACGCATGTTGAAGATAGTACTACGCAAACCGCCGGCTAGGTTATCCGTATCCGTGATGCTCGTTCTTAACACATCCCGCACCCAAGCAGTTTGAGTCTTGGTATTGGCATGATGCTTTACCGCTTTCACTGAACCGTATTTCACTGTAAAACTTACACGCCCTGTTTTGCAATATTCGGTAAATTCATCTTGTTTCGAAAGTCACCCAGAAAATTCTGTTTCTTGTAGCCACATGTCACTGAAATGACACACAGGGCGCTATTTTTTAGCCTGCTGTATTTCAGAAGCTCACTATGATACGATGTTATATACGTACACGAAATACTCAATCACTACAACGCCGTTTTTAAACATTTCACTTAACTAACAGGATACTTCACTATATCAGCCGCGCGCAACAGTGGGTATACATAGCGCGTGTTCGACAACGGTATTCTTTTTAAAATTAGTAGGTCTTTATTGCAAACACGGATAATGAAATGCAATTGCAATATTGTCATGGCGATTTTTGTTTGTTGTTTTTTGCCGCAATGTAATATAACATTGCAGAAGAGCAAATAGACATGAAATGATATTGTAACTCTGCCTAATTGTCCACGTGGAAGATATAGGCAGCAGTCATAAGAAAATGCAAGCTATTATTGGCCTGCCTGTCCTATTTCATTCTTACTGGAGTCGTCTTCAAATGACTTGACGATAATGGATGACAATGGAAACCGCGGTATAGTAAAAACACAAAACCTCTTTGACCTCTTTCACAAGGCTTGTTGAACAAATGAACACACCAACTCATATTAAAATACATTGGAATTCGTTGCAACAAATCTATTATGCTTTCAACTTGTGACACAATCTGAAAGAAAATATTGAATCCCACAAATAATCAAACTGAAAAGTTTAACTGACTCTATTTTCATTATCTGGCTTCTGTAAAAAAATTAAAATAAATGGCATTAGTAATTATTAATTAAGCCATATTTAAGGGAGCGCTAAACCAGACTTCTGATACCCTGCCCGGACATTCAACCGAACACCACAGGTTTTATTTAAAAACCGGACTGTCCGGTGTAAAGACGCACAGTTGGACACACTGACTGGTACTGTGGCCGCGTTTCACTGGTCTGTAGTATGCGGCCGCCTATGAGCCATTCCTTACATTGTTGATAAGAGTACTGCCTGCTTGCAGAGCTATGGTGCGAAATGTCGATTTTTAGTTACTCTGTTAAGATTTTAATTTGTCTCCCCAGGCATATATGACCTCAGCATGTGGGAGGCACGCGAATATGATGCTTCGTTCCACAGCATCTGTTTCCTTTTGTGATGGTGTCGGCTTTTACTCTGTCCTAAGATTAGCTCGTAAATTGGTCTAAGAACACTAGAGAATAAGGGTGCACGTTCAGCGCGGACGGGCGAAGCTATCGCGTGGGTGAGAGACGTCCAATTTCCTCGAAGCCACGTCCGCGCCAGTCACCGCTGAGCGCGTGGCGCGACCCAAGTGATACACACTCCAGCGAGCCGCGGTCGGCAGGTCACAGCTGCGGTGGCGCCGCCATCAATCATCCTCTGTGGGCGACCCATAGCGGACGGGCGAGCGCCATTACACGCCCCAGTGTCCGCCCGTCAGCTGCAAGGGATCACACAGGGATGGGAGAGTCTTGCAGTTTTAACGAGGATAGCACGTGGTAGCTGTACGTTGGGAACTCTACAGGCTAACCCACGGAACGTAGAAGTTACCGTTTCACAGAATAACGTTATAACTAGCGGTTCAAAAGATGTCTTACTGCATAATCAAAATGGGGAATACCGTAAATGTCCTACAAGTATTAATTTTACTGAAGCGTCGAGTAACAACATTCAATAGGTTTCACAACCAGACAACATCGAAAAGTTTGTTCAAGGATCTTCTGATTCTCATAGGTACGTAACGATACATATACTCCTTAGTAATATTTGAGATTAATAATAAGGGTGAATTTAAAATATACACTTAAGTTCCCAGTCAACTGTATCACCGCCATCATTTTTCAGCGGTACTGAGTACACTGAGGTGACAAAACTGATGAGACACCTATTAATATCATGTGGGACCTCATTTTGTCCGGCGTGGTGCAGCAACTCAACGTGGCATGGCTTCAACAAGTCTTCGAAAGTCCTTTTCAAAAATATTTAGCCATGCTGCCTCTATAGCCGCCCTTAATTGCGAAAGTGTTTCTGGTGTTGGATTTTGTGCTAGAAGTGACCTTTCGATTTTGTAGCATGAATGTTCGACTGGATTCGTGCCGGGTAGCCTGAATGGACAAATCATTCGCACCAATTATCCACGATGTTATTCGAACCAATTGCGAAAAACTGTGGTTCAGTGACATGGCGCATTATCATCGATATAAATTCCATCCTAGATTGCGAACACGAAATCCATGAATGGCTGCAGATTGTCTCCAAGTAACTGAACATAACCATCTCCAGTCATCGATCGGTTCAGTTGCACCAGACGATCCACTCCATTACACAGAAACGCAATCCACACTGAGCCGTGGCAAAAATTGCTGTTTTGAAGAGCGCGCCGCAGCGCGTTGTGTGAAGCAGTCGCCCTCCATTTCTGGTGGTGGCGCCGCTGTGGCAATCACAGCTTCGGTGTCTCCCTCTGGTGGAAAGGGGGAAAAGTTGCCTGTTCACGTGCATTTAAGGGGCGCTATGACGTCGCTAGGTAGCGAGTCGGTCAGTTGGTCAGCCGGGTCAGTATGGGGCAGTCAGTGTCTATCTGTCGTCTGGAGTGATAGTATGTGTTAGGCTGCCAGTCTGCTCGAGTTTCTTCAAGCAATGGTCATTGGCGGTTGGATCGATCGGTTGGTCGGTCGCGCACTGGGACACAAGATGACTTGTCCGGCTTGAGCGTCGGCGCATGTGAGGTCGCCACGTCAATCAAGTGGGCCGCGCCGTCTAGCGAGGCGTAGTGGCTTCGCGGCCGACACGGGAGCAACAGGAGCCAACCGACGACATCGATCTGGCCGGTGCGAGCTGCGACGCTGTGAGACTGGAGATCCCCGCGCTTTCCTGCGTCCGTTGAAGCGGCTGGCAGTGGACGGTTCGGGAGAGGATTTTGGGGGTGGTCCACCAGGTCTTCGTCACAAATAACAGTTTATTAGAAGTTAAGTGATTCGTGATATGTTTTTTCATTTACTTGTTAAATTCGACTTTTTTTCTTGGTCAGTCACTCGTCCCCATCTTGCTCGTCTGTCTCTCGTCCGCATTTGTTAGGCAGTTAGTGTCTGTCTGTCTGTCTGTCGGTCTGCCGTACGTTAATAGCTGCCTCTGTCATGTATGTTGGATTCGGTGCTAACGAATTTATTGCTTGAAGTCTAACGGCCGAATTCCTGAAATATGTTTTCATCTTGCCTATCATCTTGTGAGGCGGTATATGTGTAATGAAGAGCATGTTTGTATATTTTATGTAAGACTGCAATTCATGTTTTTTTTTTATTTAAATGGTCATTTTAGTATATAAAGTTACCACTCTTCCATCATCAGAGATTTAGAAAAAAATCAAGTTGCACCTTCGGCGGCAAGTTAATTTTTTTAATGTTAGTGTTTTGTAACATTTCCATCCCTCCTACAGGGTGCATAGTTGATGTACTTGTGTGAGTTGTTAAAACTTTTACTTGAAAGTAATCTGGTGTGTTGCAGATTAGCACCAGTGTAGTCTTTGTGAGGTGGTTGTGAGCGGTCGTGAATACGGCTGTGTCAAAAGGTAGCGGCAAGGTTCTCAGCCCAAAAGCTCATACTGTCAATATTAGTTCTTTCTGCGTCTGAATAATATTGTAACTTGATATTTTGAAGGTGCTTTCTGATTATAATTTTAAATCTGTTTAAAAAAATGGGCTTTTAGGAATAAAATTTCCATTTGTTGAAATAAATTTAATTTGTTTTCATCAGTTACTCAATGGCAACTACTTCCACGCTCACGTAGTGTGATTAAATGTGTTAATGTTCTTGATGAATCGCTAGTAAATAAAGTAAATTCTTAAGAAAAGGTTTTGAAGGTAAATTCACGGTTCACACACAATTATGAAACCACCTTCAGGATCCAAAGTGCCCTGTTCGCAACTTGGGTTACAGGCTTCTTGTGGTCCATGTCACACTTGAACCCAACCATCACCTCTTACCAACTACAATCAGGGCTCATATAACAATGCCACTGTTTTCCACTCCTCTACGGTCCAACCGATTTGGTCACAAGCCAATAAGAGGAACTGCAGGCGATTTCATACTGTTAACAACGGCACTCGCCTCCGTCGCCTACCGCCATAGCCCATTAACTCCAAATTTCGTCGTACTGCCTCAGACGTTCGTCTTAATTCCCACATTAATGCCTGCGGTTATTTCCAACAGTGTTGCTTGTCTCTTACCACTGACAACTCTACCCAAACTCCGTTGCTTTCGGTCGTTAAGTAAAGGCCGTCGGCCTCTGAGTTGTCCATAGTAATGCCTGAAATTTGGTATTACCGACACACACTTGACGCTGTGGATCTCCGAATATTGATTTCCCTTATAATTTCTGGAAAGGAATGTCCCACGTCTCTGGCTCAAACTACGATTCTACGACCATAGTCAGTTAATGCGCATAGAGCAGCCATAATCACGTCTGAAAGCTTTTCACATGAATCACCTCGTACACAAAGGAGACCTCCGCCAATGCACTCCCCGTTTATACCTTGTGCACACGATACGGCCGCTATCTGTATATGTGCATATCGCTAATCCACGACTTTGGTAATCTCAGAGTATAAGCTTGTTGCTAAATTCTATGGGAAACAGCACAGAAGACCCCACACGAACACAGCTACCTCCGACGCAGGAACACCACTGCGGGCCGAGGGAGGGGCCAGCACTACGATAATGCTGACACAGCAGAGAGGCAGAGTGATTGTGCCGTCGAAAGGCCTGTTATTACACATCCAACTACGGACTTCTCTTGCAATATGTTGTTGGAATTGGTGCTTTCGAGAAATAAGTAGGCACCGAAATCGTATTAGCACCCATCATTTTTAGGGAAACGCATTGCCAGCTGGCATCACCGTCTACGAGAGGTCCCCATTGGACGATGGTTCTACAAACAGCCATCACCAGATCAGGGCACCATGAATTGTGTGTCTGCCGCTGACCAGAAGTCTTCCACTGCAGTCTTTCATTGGTGGACCACATCCAGGCTCACTTTTCCATTACCATGCTACGTGCATGACCCAATTTAAAGTATCCATACATCTCTTAGGGGATATTAATTGGTGGTTTGTCCACCCTTCGCCTTTACGACGCCTGTGCTGTGTAGTTTCAATGGGGTGTCTGAATGCTGAATACCTGTGGAGGCATGGCAGTCTCTTTTTCCTCAATAGCCGAAACCGGAAATAGTGCTGGTGACGGATACTGTAACGTCGTGAGAAGTCGACGTTCTGAATTATCCCTAAGGTGTCCCATTGGCTTCAGGTAAGGACGCTGAGAAAATAAATACGTTTCAGCAGTGTTACCGTTAAAAAAAAAAAAACCGTTGATCACAGCTGCTGCTTTATGACAGTCAGAATTGTCGTATTGATAGAAAGTCATAATCTCGGAACTTTTCCTTTCTTACAGACAGTGCAAAATGCTGTTAAATGCGTTTATATCCTTCTTGAATTAGCTTTTTCTTCACTGCAGTAAGCGGACCTCATCTAAACCACGAAAAATTCCCAAATACGGAAATACCCCTTCCTCCATATTTCGCTGTTGGCACTACGCATGACTGGCGTTATGGCGTGCAATGTTCGCTTCGTCATGTAATCTCCAAACGCAAATCCTTCCAACTGATTGCCAAAGGGTATAGCGTTTCCCATCACGCCAAATATCCCATTTCCAGTCATTCACCGTCCACAGTCGTAGCTTCCTCACCCCCTCAAATGTCACTTATCACTGACTACAGAAAAGTACATCTCATAAGGAGCTGCTCCATCATTGTATCCTATTCTCATTAACTTTCTACGCTATTGCCTACAACTTACCTTCGCAATGTTCGACTGTCCACATCCATCAGTACACATCATCTTGGTCGACGTTTATCTGTGGTTGTTCCTCAGGGATTTCAATCACAATCGCATCATCAACATTCTACACGGTCAGTCTTTTAATGGCTGCAATGTCCCTGATGGATTAGTCCTTAGTTGTCACACAATGGTTTGTATATGTTCGTAGACACTGAGCTGTCCTTGCCGACTAATTTTGCTATTACTGCTCCGCTACTAACCACACATTACTGCCCGCCTACCTTTATGTTGGCGGATCGGCCTCTCGTGTCGTCTGGTGATCAATTCCGCTTTACATAGGGATGGCCGGATACCCGTCATCCGATAGTGTAGCGTTCAGAATGGGGTTACGCAGTCTGGTCAAAGATATAGACATCAAATAAGTTATTGCTATGTCCTAGACATTCTAAAAGAAAGTGGAAGTGCAACTTATTAACCAGGTCATTGTATTTATTCTACTCTTCAGTCTAAATACGAATTTAATGCGGCAGTCTACGTCAGTCTGCCCTTTGAAAGGCTCTTCATGTTTAAATACTGCAACATACATCACTCTGAACCTGCTTACTCAATTCAAGCCCGGGTCGTCCTCTACATTTTACCCATCACACTTTCCTTCATTACCATAACCCACCCTTGGTGCATCAGTATGTTTCCTATTAACTGATCCCTTTCTTACTGGATTTTTTCTATAAATTTCTTTTCCTTCTTAATCTGATTCAGTCATCTCCATTTGGTACAAAACGTACCCATTTTTTCACCGTCATTGTTGTGTACTATTGCATTTAAAAAATTTCGATTCTCTTCTTGTCAGTACTGTTTATCGCGTACAATTCATATGTACACAAGGTCAGAGGACAGACATATTTTTCATGTAAAGACGTAAGTTAACATTCTTCTTTTTATGAGAAACTGTTATCGCACATGTCATTCAGCATTTTACATAATATCTTCTTATGACATTATCATTCATTTCAGTCTGTAGGAGCTAAGCTCATCTAGTACTTTTGGTATCAGATTTCTAAATGTAAGTCCTTCAACTTCTCCTGATGTAATTCCACTACATTCAGTTACCTCTCTTTTAATTTTTATGTTATTTGTCTCTTATTTTCAAGGCACTATCGACCACTTTTAATTAATCCTCAATCACCTCAATGGCAGAATTGCAGGTTTACAGTACCATCCGCATACCTAGACGTTTTTACTTCTCCTCTGTGAACTTTAATTCCCATTCCAAATTTCTCCTTGATTCCGTTAACTGTTTGCTTCACTAAAAAATTAATAAATGGAGAGTGTAGCTATACCAAGCTCCTGAATGGTATAACTGACAAGAAGGCGTGTTTAAATGCCCAGAACAACAGACAATGCCTGTTTCCTGTGGTCAATCCTGGATTATGAAAGAAATTATAATTAGAATCACACAGTAGGTGATAATATTCGTGGGTGATGGTACTGATTTCCCCGTCCAACATCTGGACATACCCAAATTTGAGAGGAAGAATTATGGTATTTTGGTTAACGTTTTTGATCTGAAGAAGAACAGACTAGATGATTATGACGATAACAACTACATAGTCATCCACAAAGTCGTTGGAGCCTTCCATTTACCCCATTTAAAGGTCAGTGCAAGATGCATATTAATATGCAGCTGATCTCGTATGAGAGGGAAAATCAACACCACATGTTGGTCTAGAATATGTCCTGACTCCTTTCCTGTCAAGAGAATAAATACAAAAATAAAAGCATTTATGCTACAGGTGCGTCAGCTACGTTTTCTCAAGCGAGTCATTAGCAGAGCATATTATTGATTACTCTCCGGTGGATGCAGTACATCTTGTAATTCACGTAGAGGAAAATAAATTTTTAAAGTTTAAGAACCACCACGAGAAAGAGCGATGTCCCTTTGCAGTGTATGCTGACTTAGAGTGCCTCATCGGTTCTGAGACACGATGTGACATACACCCGTCATTGAGAAACATGTACCATATGCAGTGGCATACAATGTGTTATGTAACTTTTTTTTTTAAGTCACAGCCCCCACAGATTACACGTCTACGATATTCCTGTGATTTGGTTGCTCACTGAGTTTGAGAAACTTTCATGGAAGGTAGAAAGCTCTGCAGCACCAGCATTCCCGTGACCGAATCACAGGAGAATATTGATCTGTCAACAATGTCTATGACTGTCATATTTGTGGGTTGCCGTCAGAATGGACTGAAGAAACTCCTCATAGGTACCACTAGCATCTTACAGCTCACAATGTATGCAGTCTGAAGTATCAGTTACAGGGACACATACTAGTTCTCTTCGATAATTTCATTGGGTATGATGTTCACTTTCTTGTTGAGCACTTGGCTAAAATCGGTATGAAGAATGATCAGATCAGTGACCTGCCTGAGAGGACTCAGAAATATATTTAATTCTCCAAACAAATGACTGCTAGAATATCGCTCCTCTTCCTCGATTCGCTACGATTTATGCAAACTCTACCTCCAAAAGATTGACATACCACCAGATATGCGTGTCCCGATTAGCAAAAATTTCCAACCGGTAACTAGGTAGATGGCTTTCCTATACGAGTATCTGGAGGCTATCGCAAAACTCGACGAAACAAGACTACCCAAGATAACCGCATTCTCAAGTAATGTCACATATGATGCCATAACGTATGCAGAGTAAGAGCTTGCTGTGAATGTCTGATAGGAGTCCAATATGCCAACTTTGGGGCATTACGCAAAACTTTACGTGGACGTAATTTTGCTTGCGGACATTTCCTAGAATTTCCAGACTGAATGCATGATCACATACAAACTCGACCCTGCCTTTTATTACGCAGCACTGTTGTTCTCTTGGGATGCCATGCTGAGTAAAGTATACAAAACCAACGAGTTGTTGACCACTGTGGATATGCTTTTTTTCTTATTTGGGCAAGGGATTCGTGTCAGTCTTAGCTAATGTGTCCATGGGTATCCCAAGGCAAAAAGCGCACAGATGGGTGAAATGTTCGATGCAACCAGTGAGTCTACTGATATCATGTATTTTGATGTAAATAATTACTTCGGGCACGCCATGGAGTAAGCACTGCCGATCAGTGGGTTTCAATGTGTGCTCGAAGAAGATCTCAAAGAATTACATTAGATATTTAGGGTAAGTTGCTATGGTGGATGATTATGCGTCCAGAGCGACTAGTGGAATATCCACAGTGTGTTCAAACTTGTCCATGTATACTATCATACCCGTCTCTTTCGTACCTATATATGCAGAAACTCCTTGAAGTTATGCCTATACTTACTATCATTCAGTTTTCATGTTTTAACAATAACAAGAAACTCGTGCTGTGTATGTTTCCAGCAATCTCCACATATCCCTACAAATTCATTGTATGACATAACAGTTCCTACATAAGCACCGTAAATGTGCTTTATATTGAAACCGTCTTGTTTGAAGCCTATAATGAGATTTGCATTATTCACCTCCAGTCGTTTCGGGATTCCGTGATATGTCTGGCCCAAATAAAATACGCCAACATTCACATGACAACCAAAACAGAAATATCGTGGAATTCGACACTAGTTCTCTACAGCAACATCAGTGACACACACAGTGGTTACGGTTACTAGAAGCCACACCGCAAGTTGGGAAACGGGTCAAAATTTCTAATAGTTTACTGTCGAGTTGAGATTTTCTCACACAAATGTTTTATTCATATCTTACAGAAACTAACGGTACGGCAATAAACAACCTATTAACAAGCCGCTAACGGCAATCCAATCATTTATAGCAATACAACAATTTAAAAAAAATTCTTTTAAAAAAAATAGAAGTACCGGTACGGCAATCAAGAACCTTTCAAAACATGCCGCTAAAGGCAATCAGGTCATTTACAGCAATGCAATAGTTTGAAAATTTCTTTTAAAACGGCAATCCAGTCATATATAGCAATACAACAGCTTAATTTTTTTTCTTACAAAAAACACAGAAGCTAACAGTACGGCAATAACAGCCGTTCAAAACACGCCGCTAACGGCAATCAAGTAATTTGTAGCAATACAACAATTTAAAAAAATTTAAAGAACATTAGTAAACAGGCCACTAAAGTAAATACAAACTTGGTTAATAAAATACGGTGAGGTAGTGAAGTTACCAACACCGCCATTAAATAAATGAAAGGTCTCAGCCAACACACGATTATTGACAATAAAGGAATGGAGGAATTTAAAAGAGTTTTTAAATAAAAGTGTCCTGGTATATCATTAGAACATAGCAGATATGACGGAACCGTGTAAGGCGGCCACAAATCACCCACTCAGGGATGCTCAGGCTAGACAGTATACTGACTAATTTAAATACGCCCGTAAACGCAATTGCCACTCTCAGGCTGGTCAGTGCACCGACTTTTAGCCAGCGAAAACTTGTAATATGATGGCTTAATTTGCTGGCAGAATTAGAGCTAACCTCGTGCAAGGAAACATTACACCACACATTCCTGAATGAGCGACCACATGATCAAGCAACAAGCAGCACGACAGAATAGCGAAACAATTAAACTTCCAAAACTACACCTCCCATCGGGCAGTAACGATAGGAGGAGGAAACACCACTGTCATCAATTACACCGGTGCCGGGGACAGGCAACCCGATCGCCGGAGGCCACAAGGCAGAAGTGACTCTGGTTACGCAAACTTATTACTTAATGATTAAACCTTCCACTAACTTAACTTGCAATTAGGCTCGAACAGGCAGTACACGACCTCCGATGGCCAGGATCTACATACGAACGCGAATGCGTCGCCAGTGTATCCCACACGCCACTGTCACGCGACAACACGCTCTGTCACTGGAGTTCACGTCTTCTCTGCAACGTTGACGGGTAGTGTCCGCTCCTTCATGGTAGATGTCTTTTTAAACTCCAGTGATGAAACGGAGAACTTAAAGAAGCTAATTAACGTCCCACCAAGGTGAAATGAACAGCAACTACTCGCGGAGCGATTCTGTATATAACCAACCCGCGGGGAGCTCTTCCGTCAACTCCATCCGCTCGTTACACACAACCGACATACGGCCCGTGGCGACTCGGTACAACTGACCACCTCTGGTCCGCGCTGGCGAGCCACAATGCCCTCCCATGTCCACCAGTCTCTCTGAGAGCACCACCTCTACTTCCGCGCCACCACACGAAGTTACCACCGGTCAAATATCTCACTTCCTCCATAGCAGTTTCCCGGAAGCAAAAACGCAGATATTGATAGCAAAGAGAAAAGACAACCAAGCAACCACTAGATGACAGACAACATATCAAACAAACATGTCACGGGAAGGAAAGGAAAACCAATCCAATCTAAATACAAGGTGTAGCACGAGTCGATACAAGGCTGAATGAGTTATGAACACAGTGTTTCGTTGTACTTTTTAAGATGAAGATATTTCACTGCTTTGACCGAAGATTGTGTAGAAGAGTAGAAGAAAAGGTTTCAGGAGATTATGGGCTTGGGACAGAGAATGAAAGAGGGGAAAGACTAATTGAGTTCTGTTATAAGTTTCAGCAAGTAATAGCGAATACTCTGTTCAAGAATCGCAAGAGGAGGAGGTATACTTAGAAAAGACTGGGTGATACAGGAAAATTTCAGTTAGACTTCATCATGGTCGGACAAATATCCCTAAAACAGATACCGGATTGTAAGGCGTATCCAGGAGCAGATATAGACCCAGATCACTATATAATAGTGATGAAGAGTACGCTGTAGTTCAAGAGATTAGTCACCAAGAATCAGCAGACAAAGAAGTGAAATACGGAGGTACCAGGGAATGAATGAAGCAATTGAGGTGCTCTATATCTCAGCAGTCAGTACAATCTAAGAGGAATCGACATCTCTAAAAGGGGCAATCACAGAGGTTGGAAAGAGAAACATAGGTAAAAAGGAGGTAGCTGGGAAGAAACCACGCGTAACAATTCAGTTGGTCGACAACACGATGGAGTACAAAAATGTCCAGTAAAATTCAGGAATACAGGAATATAAGTCGCTGAAGAAAAGAAATATTTAGGAAGTGCTGGGAAGATAAAACGAGATGCATGAAAAATGTGAAAAATCAAAAAGGAAATGATTGTTGGAAGGACTTATTTAGCAAACAGGAAAGTCAAAACAACCGTCGCTGCTATTAAAAGAAGAGTAGTAATATTAAGTATGCAACGAGAATTCCACTGATAAATGCAGAGGAGAGAGCCGATAGGTGAAAAGAGTACGCTGAAGGCCTCTATGAGGTGGAAGATTTGCCTGATTCGATACAAGAAGAAACAGCATTCGATGTAGAAGAGATAGGGGATCAGTATTTGAATCAGATTTTAAAAGAGCTTTTGACGAATTATGATCAAATAAGTCACAATGACAAGATAACATTCCATCAGAATTTCTAAAATCATTGGCGGAAATGGTAACAGAAACACTATGCTCGTCGGTGTGTAGAACGTATGTGTCTGGCGACATACCATCTGAATTTCGGAAAAATATCATCCACACAATTCCAAAGACTGCAAGAGTCGACAATCGAGACAATCATCTCATGAACAGCATAACAGCTGATGCGTCCAAGTTACCGACAGGAGTAACACACAGAAGAATGGAAGAGAAAATATAGGGTACGCTAGATGACGATCAGTTTGACTTTAGAAAAGGTAAAGGCAAAAGAGAGGCAATTCTGACGTTGCAGCTGGTAGTGGGAGCAAGATTAAAGGAGAATCAAGACACGTTCAGAGAATTTCTTGACCTGGAAAAAGCGTTAGACAGTGTAAAATGGTGCAAGACGTTCGAAATTCTGAGAAGAATAGGGGTAAGCTATACGGAGAGACGGGTGATACACAGTATGTACAAGAGCGATGAGGGAATAATAAGAGTGGACGACCAAGAACGAAGAGCTCGGATCAAAAAGGCTGTAAGACAGGGATGTAGTCTTTCCTTCCTACTGTTCAATCTGTGCATCGAAGAAGTAATGATGGAAGTAAAAGAAAGGTTCAGGAGAGGTATTAAAATTCAAGGTGATAGGATATCAATGATACGATCTGCTGATACCTCGGCTATCATGAGTGAAAGCGAAGAAGCATTACATGATATGCCGAATGGAATAAACAATCTAATGAGCACAGAATATGGATTGAGAGTAAATCGAAGAAAGACCAAACTAATGAGAAGTAGCAGAAATAAGAGCAGCCATAAACTTAGCATCAGGATCGATGTTCATGAAATAGATGTAGTTATGGAATCCTGCTACCTAAGCAGGAAAATAACCAATGACGGATGGAACAAGGACGATATAAAAGTAGACTAGCACTGACAAAAAGGGCATTCCTGGTGAAGAGATACCCTCTAGTATCAAACATGGCCCTTAATTTGAGGAATAAATCTCTGATAATGTACATCTAGAGCGCAGCATTGCCTGGTAGTGAAATATGGACTGTGGGAGAATTGGAACAGAAGGGAATCGAAGCATTTGAGAAGTGGTGCCACAGACGAATGTTGAAAATTACGTTGACTGTAGAGAATGGTGGAGGTGTAGGTGTAGGTGTAGGTGTAAAACACTGACAAGGAGAAGGGATGGGATGATAGTACATCTGTTAAGGCATCAGGGAATGACTTTCATATTAGTAGAGGGGGCTGTGTAGGGCAAAACTGTAGAGGAAGACAGAGATTGGAATACATGTAGCAAACAATTGAGCACGTGTTTTGCAAGTGCTACGTGAGATGTAGAGGTTGGAGCAGGGGAGGAATTCGTCGTGGGTCGGATCAGACGTGTAAGAAGTATGATAACTCAAAAAAAAAAAAAAAAAATATATATATATATATCAGTACTATACCATCTTAGCTACAATGGCTACATTATAATGAGAAGCTTATGAAGCAATTTTATTCATACTCTTGTTATTTATACTTTAGTAATCGCACTTAGAATGTAGTACATCACCAAAATCGACTGCTTCTTCACTCACACCAGTACAGTATTTAGCAAATAACGGTTTCATGTATGCACAGAAGTCTGCGTTTATTTCCGTCAAAGTTTTCGCTTTTTCTATTGGTTTCAAGTCGATACAGAGTTCTAAATAATCGAAACAAACGCTGTAAACGTGGAGAGAGTTCACTTTTGGCACTTTGGCTGTAAGGAAATCGTCTGTTCTGCCTTTCCATCACAATGGACAGTACCATCCGTAGGCAGAATAAAGTTTTAATAGTACAGTACTGTAAACAAATGGATCGACCACCCGTAGCGGCAGGAGTGTAGAGCTGTCAATACTGTGATGTTGTGGAAGTCAGCACAGCAAATCTCCAGGGGAAAGCTTGATAGATCATACTCTGTGGTCGTCTGATGATTGATGTAGGATTCTGCAGTACACAGTTCATCCTATTCCAATTCTGTAAACCACACATTAACACCTCTCCAACCCATATTGAACCTCTAACGCAATACATCAGTCACTGCCCACTGATGCTTCTGTAGCAATTTCCAAGCGTTTTGCGGCGCTGGCTGTTACATTATAACTTAAACTGAATAGCGTTAGAGCACTGGGAGGTACTGGCAGTTTCTTATCCGCTACGTCAACACTCTGTCCTTGACGTAACACAACAATTTTCTCGGATGGTGCGTATATCAGAGACCAGAACTGATCTGCACCGTGTGGAGCAGGACCACCAGCACACCCTTTAGAGTTTCAGGGAATGACTGGATGTCTTCATCCCACAAAGCTACGGGCTGAATGGATAACAGCAACTCCTGGACCTGCTCCAACATGCTATCCAGGTGAGGTGCAGCATCCCACAGTGCTGCAAACTCTGATAGGCCTGATGTCACTGCAGGTCACGACAGGCTGCTAGCTGTCGCTGCTGCTACTGCTGATCTGGATATGGCAGAAGTCGCTGCAGGTTATGACAACCAGGTTGATGCTGCTACTGATCTGAACATGCAGAGTCCATTGAACAAAGTAGAAGAAACGATAATCATCCACAGACAAACACCTAAAGTTGGACAGAAAACTGCTACATGCAATAATCGTAGGAAAGACTTGTAATGAGCAGTTACTCTTCCGTTTCTTCAGCGAGATGGAGGAAATGGAGGTAGATGACGATCTTGGCTGCTGTTGATGATTCATGGCTACTACTAATCCACTGAGGCTGGTGGACCGCCCTATTTCCGCATCACGGAACTTTGCTGTCACCATCATATGGCCAATATAGCATTTCTGCATTCATATTGGCCACCAACAATTTACAAATGAGGGGTAGAAGTGCTGAGTTCCTGTAACTTCCCTTAGACGAAATGGTGGGGGAGCAAATCCAACTTCGAGCACACTCTGGGGCAGTTTTGATAACGAGCTCAATCGGTCTGTGATTGTTGGTGAAGAACGCACACGCATTCATCTCCTAGACGCATTCACAGGGCATTTCAGAAAAGGTAGAGAGCTATAGCATAAGGAGCCAAGTGCAAGGTAGCGAAATACATCTTCAACCCATCACAAACAGTCACCATTATTTGCTGAAAAGTACTTTACTTATGCTCATCCATTATCTTTCCAGTCTTTGTGTGGGGAGCTATAGACGCAGTCCTCAGCTGCGTGCTTACGTGTAGTACACGTTTTAAAATTCTCTCTGCTCGCCATCAGCGTCTCCTCAACTGAACATATTCAGAACAAGATGCCTACACTGGAGTGGATGAGCGTCTTGCCATTTGCGTTTTGGAAGACCAACTTGACTTTACATGAAAGGTCTATAGTTCCAGTTTAAGCATCTAACAGCATGAGTTGCGAAATACAACGTCAGTCCAGCCAGCTGCATCTTTGTTATTCTTCTTCATATGCTAATTCAGTGTCTCCACTTCCCGAACATCGTGCAGTTCTCTGCATGATTACAACTAATATAGCTGTTCAACTCTTCCTTGTCTGACAGCAACATCTCCTCCACCGAACACATAGCATATACAACAAAGTTTTGACTTACGTCTATAATATACAGCAGCTCAGTGCAGACTAAAGCTTTCTTACTACTGGAGAAGCAGAGAGGAAGTGGGGGAGGGGGAAGTGGAGGAATGGAGGAGTGGGGAGAGCCAACAGCGCCCTCTGGTGGTTGCATTGAACACTAGATTAGTAGGTCTCCGAACCTCAACATGAAAACACAAAATCTGGAATTCTCTCCATTCTTTGAATCTCTCACCATTTCCATGGGGTGCAGAGGGTGGGTGTGGGAGTGGGGGAAATTAGGTTAGTGGAGGTACGCTAATGGCCCTGCTTCCCACCCATATTACAATTTCCCCCATGACTTCAGTGCAATGATGCCACATCTATGGCCATCATCTTGTATCTGTCACCTTCGATAAGTTTGACAACAATGCAAACTGTCCATCCAGCCCCACTACAGCAGGCGTCCTCAAACGTTTGACTTGCATGCTCACTTCCCCCAGATTCTCACACCTCCTGATACCTAGTAGAATGATAAATACTTTTCTTCACCTTGGTGGGGAGAGAATATGTCACATACAGGGAGTAATGGGTATAAGTGCCGATATTTCTGTTGGTGACTGAGGATGGTGTACAGCATGACACTACATCAGTATTTATATCATTGGCAGACTACCTGTTGTAGGTACTGTAAGTCCTATGTTTATGGGTTGGGCGGTACCTCCAAGTACATGTGCCAAGAACAAGCTATTAATGCATATTTTCCCCTGTGCAGCAAGTCAGATGTTTGAATGTGGCAATGTGGCGCACATGGTGAGTATATACTGAGAGGCATAGTCTACTTAGCGGCGCAGTTACGGCCATGCAGAAAACATCAGGGTGTAAAGTTTGTAACGTGTTTGTGGGAAGACTGTTCGACGATAAAGAAATAACAAACACACGCATGTCCTTACATATCAAAGTACCACATAAAACAATGTGTGTGCATTTATACCTGTCACACCCTGTATATTCTGCATCATTTTATGTGCCGTCAATAGAACACTGAGATAATAGGAGCAGATGAGCAACGTTGTCAACTGGACAACTGGACTTTGCTTCAGTGTCTTCAGAAGTACTGGTAGGTCTTCAGCAAATACACTCCTGGAAATTGAAATAAGAACACCGTGAATTCATTGTCCCAGGAAGGGGAAACTTTATTGACACATTCCTGGGGTCAGATACATCACATGATCACACTGACGGAACCACAGGCACATAGACACAGGCAACAGAGCATGCACAATGTCGGCACTAGTACAGTGTATATCCACCTTTCGCAGCAATGCAGGCTGCTATTCTCCCATGGAGACGATCGTAGAGATGCTGGATGTAGTCCTGTGGAACGGCTTGCCATGCCATTTCCACCTGGCGCCTCAGTTGGACCAGCGTTCGTGCTGGACGTGCAGACTGCGTGAGACGACGCTTCATCCAGTCCCAAACATGCTCAATGGGGGACAGATCCGGAGATCTTGCTGGCCAGGGTAGTTAACTTACACCTTCTAGAGCACGTTGGGTGGCACGGGCTACATGCGGACGTGCATTGTCCTGTTGGAACAGCAAGTTCCCTTGCCGGTCTAGGAATGGTAGAACGATGGGTTCGATGACGGTTTGGATGTACCGTGCACTATTCAGTGTCCCCTCGACGATCACCAGTGGTGTACGGCCAGTGTAGGAGATCGCTCCCCACACCATGATGCCGGGTGTTGGCCCTGTGTGATTCGGTCGTATGCTGTCCTGATTGTGGCGCTCACCTGCACGGCGCCAAACACGCATACGACCATCATTGGCACCAAGGCAGAAGCGACTCTCATCGCTGAAGACGACACGTCTCCATTCGTCCCTCCATTTACGCCTGTCGCGACACCACTGGAGGCGGGCTGCACGATGTTGGGGCGTGAGCGGAAGACGGCCTAACGGTGTGCGGGACCGTAGCCCAGCTTCATGGAGACGGTAGCGAATGGTCCCCAGGAGCAACAGTGTCCCTAATTTGCTGGGAAGTGGCGGTGCGGTCCCCTACGGCACTGCGTAGGATCCTACGGTCTTGGCGTGCATCCGTGCGTCGCTGCGGTCCAGTCCCAGGTCGACGGGCACGTGCACCTTCCGCCGACCACTGGCGACAACATCGGTGTACTGTGGAGACCTCACGCCCCACGTGTTGAGCAATTCGGCGGTACGTCCACCCGGCCTCCCGCATGCCCACTATACGCCCTCGCCCAAAGTCCGTCAACTGCACATACGGTTCACGTCCATGCTGTTGCGGCATGCTACCAGTGTTAAAGACTGCGATGGAGCTCCGTATGCCACAGCAAACTGGCTGACACTGACGGCGGCGGTGCACAAATGCTGCGCAGCTAGCGCCATTCGACGGCCAACACCGCGGTTCCTGGTGTGTCCGCTGTGCCGTACGTGTGATCATTGCTTGTACAGCCTCTCGCAGTGTCCGGAGCAAGTATGGTGGGTCTGACACACCGGTGTCAATGTGTTCTTTTTTCCATTTCCAGAAGTGTATGTATACTCGTTAGGAAGGCTATACGTGAAGACATCAACGCGGAATACGATCGAACTTGCAAGGCAGTCCTCTTACTTTGAGCCATCAGCGTGCACCTTACAATCGCTTTGCTTATCTAAAATGTTATGAAAGAAATATTTAAAAGTTAAATCTGGAGTGCCACCTTTCTTAAAATTTACAAAAAACGAAATACATCTAGAAGTCCTTAACATTAAAGCTGGAGATATGCTTCCATCTAGGAGTAAAACTTAAATTAAAAAAAAAAGTCACACCTATCTCTACGATTTATTGCGTATTACGGTAAACCCTGCAGTTGCCGCTGTCATGCATTCCTGAATGCTGGAAATTACTAAATTTTGCTTATTGTCGCTTATTAACAAGTCTTCCCATTCGTGGATGAGTATCGATACGGTATTCAGGCGCCTATGATGCAAAACATTGTCTTCTTGGCTCTTTATAATATGAATAGTCGCCGCCAGAAGTTAAGGGGTGGCTCACCGAACTCAAACAGCTTAATTCCGTGCTGGTGAACCACATACAACATTTTTAAATAGGGAGGTCTTGTGGACGCATTCATGGTTCAGTAATCAGGGTCTTACCACTGTCTTCCTAAAATTCACATGCTCAAAATAGATTGACACATCTACTTCCAAAATGCTAGGTTAGAAATTCTGCAGAACAAAAGACACAATGTAGAGCAACAGAACACCAAAGAAATGCTAAAAATGACTCACGTGTACATAACATAACCACAAAACAAGAAACAAGCTGAAAAAGAGCCTCGGGAATAGTCAATAATGAGCCTGTCGAAATACTTGGTAATTTCGTGGTATCTATCGGAAACGACCAGTGTTTCTACGCACTAACTACTTCTCATCGGATAACCACGTCTATGGGGAAATTCTAAGGCAAGATAACGAATTTACGCAAGATGCTGGTTTGTTAGCCTCAAAGTAATTCGTCTATTAAATGGTCGACGCCGGCTGTATTTCGCGAAATTCAGGGCGCTCCCCATTTACTCAGATACACCACTGAAACTTTGTTCATCGGATTAAATTACCGGAGGCGCTTCGTAGATGAATAATGGGCACCTGGCTTTCTAAATTATTAATTTATAGGGACAGGGATCATTTAACTATGGAATTAATAAAAGCTGCCCAGTCGTGCACAAGTTAAATTATATCTAAAAAATACAAACAGGAAAACTGAAAAATTAGGAAAATTAGTGCAAGAGACAATTATCAAAAACAAGCCAAAGTATTAAGTTAGATTGATCGTAAATTATATTATCGTGAGTTGCCGTAAGAAACCGGGGAAACGAAACGAAAAACGTTGGCTCCAGGCTCGCGTTCGATTGTACACTCACCGATACAACAGAAATAGCTGAAATAAATGCTTTGACCATTCTGTGAGAGAGTGCTGCTCATTATGGATTTACTGAAATTAGTGATACGCATTTGGCACTATATTGCGCAGTCACGTGGAAGCATATACTCAAAGAGTCACTAAGACAAAGCTGACAGCAAATCAGCAGCTGTGAGGAAATCATAATGCAATCTGAGTTAGTACAAAAGTCATAATGAGGAACCTCAAATCAAATAATGCTCGACCTAGCAACTCTTACCGAATACAATAGTCGTAGTGTCGCCCCAACGTCTACCAGAGACAAGTATCAGCTTCCCAATTCGAAGACCATGTCTCTCGGAAACTTGCGTCGGAGTTAAATCCAAAATGAGAGTGAACAAAAGCTTTTCTGTACTCTTCTGCTTGCATCCCCAGCGAAAAAAAGACAGCTACTAGGCTAGTATCAGCCGATTGATGCTTGTGGCCTGTTGCGAACCAATGGCGTGAGGGGAGTTCACCCTCCTAGAGAAAACTGTTGTGTTGGCAGAAGAGCCAACACCATGTTTCTAGAGGAAGCCGAAATGCACGCGTTTTAGCTCACGCAGGCTGGCGTGAGGAGGGAAGGACTATACTGACGTGAGGTCTGGAACATGACAAGGAATTAGAATTCAGAAAGCGGACGGAATTAGTTTGATACTTAACTTTAATCCATTAATGAGGAACGTCGCTCTTGACAGTACATGATTGACAATATTGTCTGTTCAGAATTCATTCTAATTACTGAATATGGCGCCTTGCTAGGTGGTAGCAAATGACGTAGCTGAAGGCTATGCTAAACTGTCACGGCAAATGAGAGCGTATGTATACAGTGAACTATAGCTAGCAAAGTCGGCTGTACAACTGGGCGAGTGCTAGGGAGTCTCTCTAAACCTGCCGTGTGGCGGCGCTCGGTCTGCAATCACTGATAGTGGCGACACGCGGGACCGACGTGTACTAACAGACCGCGGACAAGGCAACCACCTAGCAAGTGTGTTGTCTGGCGGTGACACCACAAAAACAGAGGCATCCCATCGTCAGGTATGAGTTGGTGCTAGTCCATCGCCTCACCCATGGTATAAGTCAAGGCTGCACACTGAGGTCCACTGCGTCAGAAAATTTCGGCTACCTGGTGTAACTTCTATTCCATTAGAAAAGTTCAAAATTTAGTAATTTCCAGCATTCCGGTATGCATGACAGCGGCAACTGCAGGGTTTACCGTAATACGCAATAAATCGTAGAGAAGTGTCGAAGTTGAAATATTAATTTTCTTTCCAAATTGATACCTAGTTTCGAGTCTAAGCTCATTAGCAAATCATAAACGAGGGGAAGTGAATAAAATTCGGCCCCGCCAAGCTTTGTGTGATGAACGATCATGTGATGGTTGTAGAGTATGCTATTGCATAGCTTAGTGGATGATTTGATAATGTGCTTAATCGCCAGACAACCCATCATAAAATTAATACTGCTTCTTTCACGGTTCTCTGCAATATACTGAATAATTTGGTAAACTGGAAATTGTTCATCCATTGTCTCTGTGAGGACTGTACCAAATTACCACAAGAAAATCAGATATGAGAGATGATAGCTACTGCTTGTTGCAATTATTTCTGATATTCTTCGAAGTAGCTACATTCATCAGAGTGCCGGATGTCATGAGAAGAGACAGCCAGACACACTGCGGAAGCGTGTCACGGGTTCCTGATATTCAGCTACCGGTGTTAGAATACTACCTGTAAGGCAGTAGGTGACAATCACTATCAGGTTATGGCACATAAACTGTCAACTTCTCGTACTCAATTACACTTTTAGTATTCAGTAGATGATACCAACTGTCAGGTTATGATACATACAATGTCAGCTTCTGATTTTGCAATACCGGTTTAAGATCCAGTAGCTAACACCAAATGTCTTGTTAGGCCACACACAAATTCTTAGCTTCTGGTCTTACAGTAATATTTGAGATGCAGTAACTGACACCCATTGTCAGTTTACAGCACATACAGCGAAGCAACAGAATTCATGGGTTAGCGATATGCACATTCACAGATAGTGGGAGTATTGCGTACACAAGGTATACCAGGGCAGTGCATTGACGCAACGGTTATTTTGTACTCAGGGAGTCATGTGTAAAGGTTTCCCTTGTGATTATGTCCGCATGACTGGATTAGCAGCCTCTGAACGTTGAATGGTGGTTGGAGCTAAATGCTTGGGACATGCTATTTCGGGAATCGTTAGGGAGTTAAATACTCCGAGATCCACAGGGTCAAAAGTGTGCAGAGAATGCCAATTTCACATACTATCTCAATCATCATAGACAACCCAGTGATCGATAGCTTTCACTTATCGACCGAGAGCAGCGACGAGTAAAGAGAATCCTATCAAACATGCAACATTGTGTGAAACAACCATAGAGAACAATGTGGGACGTACGACGAAAGTATCTGTTAGGGCAGTTCGGCGAAATTTGCCCTTAATGGTCTATAGCAGCACACGACCGATACGAGAACCTTTGCTGTCAACACGACATGACTTGCAGCGACCTTCTTGGCTCGTGACCACATCGGTTGGACCCTAGACTACTGGAAACCTGTGACCTGGTCAGATGAGCCCCGATTTCTTTTAGTTAGAGCAGACGGTATAGTTCGAGTGTGGTGCAGACCTCACGAAGGCAAAGTTGTCATTAAGACACATTGCTAGCTTCTGGCGCATCCATAATCGTGTGGTGTGTTTAGATGCAACGGACCGGATCCTCTGGTCTTTCTGAACCTATCATTGAGTGGAACTGGATATGCTTTGCTACTTGGAGAACATTTGCAGCGATTTATGGACATCGTGTTCTCATGACGATGCCCCATGCCACTGGGTCACAACTGTTCGCGATGGGTTTGAATAAAAATCTCGAGGAGTCGAGCTAATGATTTGGTTACCAAGATCGCCTAACACGAGTCCTGCCTAGCCTTTTGGGACATAACTGAGAGGTCAGTTGGTTCACAAAATAGTGCACCAGTAACACTTTCGCAATTATGGGCGCCACTAAAGGTAGCATGGCTACATATTTCCGCAGGAGATTTGCAGTGACTTGTTGAGTCCATGACACATCGAGCTGCTGCTCTACGAGGCGCAAAAGAAGGCCCGAAAAAATATTTGGAGATATCCCATGACTTTTGTCACCTCAGAGTACAATCTCAGTTTCTAGTGTTACAATACAGTTTTAAAATCCAGTAGCTGACACCCATTGCAAGATTATGCGGCACACACATCGTCAGCTTCTGGTCCTAGAGCACTACATGAAATCCAGTAACAAACACCCATTTTAAGTTTAGAGCACATACACTACATTTTTCAATCACATTCACTGTCACTTTATGGTTTTACAATACAGTCTTATGTTCTAGTTGCTGGCACCCACTATGAGGTTATGCCACACACACGGTCAGATTCTTGTCTATCTGCGAGGTTACCGTATTTTAAGATGACACAGCTGACAGCTACTACCACGTTATGCCACACGCGTACTATCGGCTTCTGGTCTTAGAATACTAATCAAAATCTGGTAACTGTCACCCATTGTCTGGTTATGACACATACATTGTCAGCTTCTTGTGTAACAATACAGTTTCAACATCCAGTAGCTGACACCCACTGTCGAGATACGCCACACACACAATGTTAGTTTATGGTAATGGAATTCTATCTGAGATCCAGCAACTGGCACCTACTCTCAGATTAAGGCACACATGCACATTTTAAGAAGGAAAGAAAAATTTGTGTTTGAAGTCCCGTCGACATCGAGATCGCCAGAGTCAGAGCACAGGCTGTAATTGGGGTAGTGTGAGGACGAAAATCAGCGGTGCCCTTTCATAGTATCCATCCCAGGAATTGCCATAAGTGATTTCGGGAAATCACGTAAAACGTAAATCAGGAGTGGCGGACGGGAATTTTAAACGTCGTCCTTCCGAATGGGTATCTGGTGTGCTACCTCTTTGAGTCGGGCCCACTTGTTTTGACGATACGGCGAACAACTGCAATTTCGTTTTTGTGATGTGTAACTCTAGTCATCCCATGGCTTTCATGTGGCACCTAGTGTGAAAGGAAAGCGTCGGTTCCCGTTAAAACAGAAAAAAAATGATTTAACGCGGGATTTCACGTGGTCATACTGTACAGTGCCGACTTTTCGCGGGGAAGACCACAGGACCTGCCACCAGTTTCTACTGCAGCACGTTGCACCACAGAGACAATATGAGCGTAAATGAAACCAGTACGTCTAATATCAGATTTGGTTAATCAGAAAATTATTTCTCATTTCATACGTATCGAAATTAGTTTTTAAAAAGTCGTCATAATTAATCTTCAATTGTTGGCTATTAAATTTATCTTTCCAGACGATGTGGGATCACCGTCGGCTTGCGTAGTCAGCGTACTATGAGCTTGTGGGGACGGACGAATTTTTCGCGTCCCAGTTTGATTAAATCTGCTACATCGCAAGATGGCGAATATTGGCAGAGGCTGGCCAGTCGATCGTTCCAATGCCGGCCGGTGTGGCCGAACGGTTCTAGGTGCTACAGCTTCGAACGCTACGGTCGCAAGTTCGAATCCTGCCTCGGGCATGTATGAGGTCCTTAGGTTAGTTAGGTCTAAGTGGTTCTAAGTTGTAGGAGACTGATGACCTCAGAAGTTAAGTCCCATAGTGCTGAGAGCCATTTAAGCCATTTGATAGTTCCAAATCCCGGTCACGGCTACTTACCACGGAAGGACACGAGAGTGCCCGCCGTTCTCGCGGTACTTACCGTCACTTCAGCAGTTCCAAACCCTGAGCCATGGGCTATGACCCCTTCAAGGGCAGCTAACGATAAGTACAGCGCTGTTTCAACGGCTCCTGCGCCAAAAAAGCGACGAGAGACGCCATGCTTGCGGCTTTTGTTTCGATTTCATCGAGATGAAAAGAAGTGAGCGCTTAAAGGTGGTCGTGAGTTCGGGACCAGCCGCTATCTTTGTACGACATTTTTATCACCATTGGCTGTTCCGTACGCAAGGTTGCAGATATTAGAATTCATCACGGAGTTCACATTCTGTAGTGTTCACAGGTTATGCTGCTAATCTTTCAGAACGCATTAGACCGGGCGGTATGTAAGAAGAGGCCAGAATTTTTTGCACGAAGTGCCTTTTCAGGGTTTCCATTAATGCTACTGAACCAACTTCTCAATGTCTTTTCTCCTCACACCCTCTCGTAGTTCAAGGACTGGGTTGTTTTAATTCAGTTCTTTTAATAGGACTGACTGTCCTGTCATTTATATTCTTTTCCTGCAGCAAGACCCTGTAGGAGCAGGCTTTCATAAATTCACAGTTATGTACTACTCGTGCCTCAGGCTACTTCGCCAATTTATTATGTTTTACTGAAGGACTAGTGCAGTAGATTTTAACAGAGCACAAGCATTTCCTCTTGTTTTTAGCTTCCTTCTGGTGTCTCCTCCAGTATGTTAGCTAACTATGAACTGGACCCTGCCAGAAAAGAATTAGTTCTATCCCAATCACGATCGGGACAGTAGCCGACCGGTAGGTGAGTGACAAGCCCCACCACTTGCTGAGAAGCAGAAAAATCAACTGCACAAACAATTATTTTACTGCCATCGTCAATGGCAGCCAACAACCGCTACCAATCGATGAAGCGGTACCAAAGTTGACTGTGCTATACTTGTTTCAACCATACCTATCAAGCACTATAGTAAAACACCAAGTATAACCAGTACCCCAGCAGTGACAGTACCGCACTACCAACTGTCTGCTGCCCACATACGATATGTAATAATGGAATACCAAACGATATTTGTGACTCCATTGAAGATTTCTTGGCAGGGAGAACAAACCAAGTGACATAGGATGAAGAACCATCAACATTTCTTGCAGGAACTTCGGACATATTGTAGAGAAGTGTTTTGCGACGCTTGCTGTTCATGTTGAACATTAATGAGCTGCCAGAGAATATGGCCAGGAACAAATATTTTCAGATGTTTCAGTCATTTCTAACTAGAGAAAAGTTGTAGATACTCGTATATTCAGTAACGTGTTGGCAAGACCCCACAGAGATGCAAAAATCGACCAGTGGCTTAAAACCTTAAAAAGCGTCATGTACGGAAATTCAGAAAACCCTATAAACATGACTGCACCTTCAGACACAAAGCTGGAATGTCTACTCAAACAAAATATCTGTGTGTTATTTCAGGGAACAAGAAGTCCAGCGATCGCATTGGGTTATTCGTAGGTAGAGTGTGTGTAGTCTTGGCTTTAGTCGTAGAATACGGAGAAAATGTGTTCACAAATGACATTGCTTTCCAAACACTCAACCGAACCATCCAAGGATATTGTTGATGTTCTGCAGATTCATATCAAACAGATGGAACGAGGACTACTGAACATGCACAATGGAGGTCTCAGGTATATTCGACTCACGCGAAAGTGACACATAAGTGCAAACAAATAAAGAATAAATTAAAATAAAATAAACTGAACAGGCAGATTTTGAAGACGTCCACCATCCCACGAAACTCTACTTAGAATGCTCACGAACCAGTATAGAGCGAGTAGTCTACAGATGTACTGACGACTCGCATACATCGCTCCCGTACAAAGCGCAAGGACAAGGACTTCGTGCAAAATATCATTTAAGCCATCACATTTTTTCGCGCTCTATAAGTGAATGATTTAGAAAAGAAGCCAAGGAAATGGTGCAATGAAACATATCATCAGGCAATGGCTTCACAGTGGATTGCAGAGTCAGGAAATGTAGTACTGTTGAATTATTGATTTTGGTAATATCTCCAGGGGTACGACTTCTGTTCTTTTTGTGCTGTCCTGTCCCAATTTTCCCACCCAAAAACACTGCAACTGTCCAAATCCGTATTATGATTATTTATTATAGTATGATATGGGTTTTTAGTTAGATTCTACATCCTTCTTTCAGTATAAAAACGTATGACTTGATATGAATTCAGTTAACTTGTGCATTCCACTTTTAGTGAGCCACCAAAAGCCGCCGCCCAGTTCTGTTCCAATCGCCATCTCGTCGTGCTGTAACGCGGAAATTTCTTCACCTCGAGTGCCGTACCTCAATGTTATTCCATGCATGACACCTTCACGACACGTCACTAATTAATGGTCTTCCACTTCTGTGTAGTACAGGTTGTAAAGTATACTTCGCCATCACAGCACACAAGCCCAAAGTAAACTGAATTAGTACGAAGCACTGCGATCTGCTCGGTGGTAAACCACCACACTCACTTGCCCTTCCACAATTGTCACCCGCTCTCCTCCTTCAAAGTTCGGCACTGTACGCTCGCCACATCGCAGCGAGGGGTACATAGCTGGCTGATAGCAAAACTCTCTGCAATCCACTACCGACGGTCTCAAGATAAAGGATTCAGTGGAATGCTAGATAAGCGCTCATAAATTAATTTTTGTGGGGAAGTGTCGTGGAGGTCAAGTGTTCTTAATGTAAAATGAGGCATGGCTACGAAGAAAGGAGAGAAGCTTTATTATGCAAACGATGTACGTGGCATTATGTCAGGTGGTCATCTGGCAGGGAGCCAGTACTCCATAAGAAGTAAGATTTCTTAACAAGATAGCTGGAGTCACAGCAGCACAATAAGGTACGGCGAAGACAGAACGCTTGTCTGCTTAGGTAAGTAGCAGACATAGGCCTAGGGCCAGAATGTTCTAGAAACATCAGGAAGGTTCTGGATAGAGTTCAGTCATTAGGTAGCATCAGAGAAAGCGGCACTTCGTGAAAGAAAATCATCCAGAAGCATCCAAACAAGCAGTATACAAGTTACTTGCAAACAGGACCACATCAGTGGAAGCCAGTATCATGTATCAGAAGGAATGACTACCAGGAAGAAGCCAGCCGCAGTACAACTGCTGAGTCATCGGGAGCAGTCACTACAGTATCACACTTTGGTGCTGATACAGTAAAAATCACGAGAACTCTGTAACCGTTGGAGAGGGTGCATTTGACTTTCCTGTAAGTATCCACAACCAGCTACTGTCTTGTGTTTTTTGCCCGTTAGAAACGAACAGGCTCTATAGAGTTCATCGCCAAAAGTAGAAATGAGTAATGATTTACATTTCCTGTGCATCAAATATACAGAGGAACAAGCATTGTGTTACACTTGTCTGCTTTTGTGTGTAAGGTATCTAACTGCGTGAGTCACAATGAATGATCATTAGTGCTGTGGCTAGAGGAAACTACTTTCATCTGGTCATGACCGTCGGTCATTTGAGTGCCTTGGCACAAGACTCATCAAAGGACAACACATGAAACAGTAGTTCACTTTGTTACATAAATAACAGATTAATTCAATTTTGACACTGTTTTTCACACGGGATTTCTTGATAATTTACGACTATCACTGACCATTGATGCATAGTTCGACGCATTAACAAACTGGTCTCTTGCAGTACAAAATGCAACACTTACAAAAGTTCATTTTATGAGAAACTTTAACGGCTTGTTGGTCCTACGCTATGATGTTGAATCCTTCAGATGAGATCACAAACTGTGGCTGAGCTCTTACATGCTCAACACTACACTGATCTTAGTGGGATGGCGCTGCTGTTGCTAAGAGGGAGACGTGGTCTCCTGGAGCGCCTCCCATATGTCGCTGTTATTGCAATCCGACGCCGTTAACGTTTGTGGTATCGATTCGCGTTGCCGACATTTGTGTAGCTCCGCCATCTCTGGACGATTCAACATTTATTATTATCTACGTGCCAGGAAATAGAGAGGAATGTCTGTTGCTTTGCACTTGCCTCCTAGTGTGAATAAGGTATCTTCATACGTGACTCACAATGAATATTAATGCATGTTTTATGTGTGTGTCAAAGTATAGAAGGAAAAATGCTTTGACCCGAACTCGCCTCCTGTAGCGCGTAAAACATGTGGTCGGAACAAATTTCAAGCAGAGTTCTCATCACTGATAGCGAAACGTTGAACTCAGGAACAGGGTGTTTCTGAGAAGAACACTCAGTTACAAATGAAAGTGTACGTCACAATTTTAACTGTAGCGTCCACAGTGACGTCTCTGGTAGTGGTCTCGAATTGGTAATCAATTCGCTTTTGCACGGTGTATAGAGAAGCAGTGTTAGAGTTGGACGGTTTTACTAGTTGCACTTATTTATAGTGTGTAATTGCTCAAAAAATGTGCATTAGTTTTCTTAACTTTCCTTCTGAAGTCCGTTAAGAAACTATTTGATTCGAAAGACGCAAACTGGGTGCTTTAAGAGGATAACGATCCGAAACATCAAAGCCCTCTCTGTACAGCGTGGAAACAAAGCAATAGATCTCCAATATCTCCGGATGCAAATCCGATCCAAAAAGTTCGGTCGTATATTGAGACGAAACTTAAAAGAAATCCAGTATATACTCATAGGCAGATGTCATATAAAATCAGAATGATGTGGAGATTGTTACCGAGAGAATATGCAGAAAATCTCGTGGAAAAATGTGACAAGATGTAATCGATAATGGCGACGATTTGCTTAGCTACTAGGTAATTGGGAAGTTAGTAATAACATGCACTTTTATGTAAACATATATTTATATTGTAGTCTTCTCTTTGGTGCAGATAACGGCGTACACTTTATTGTGGAACTGACTGCTACATGTAGAGTGGTACTGTGTGCTCGTTGATTCGCAAAGGTGTTATGACACTGAAATACATCCCTCCAAAATAATGTTTAAATATTGTGAAGTAAATAGTTCCTAATTGAATTAGTAGGTGTTTGCATCCTTAGCCGCTTCCTACGAAGTCAACAACTACCAATCACTGTTCCAAAATTACTGTGTTAAGCGTTCTAGTAGACTTCCTCTGTCTCATCCCGTTAAAGCTAACTTAGCACACTGCAGCTGACACTGTCGTCTTTGTCCTGAGTGCGCCACGATGGCCACAGCTTCCTCAGAGCTGATGATAGCATCTGTGCTGGGACGTGGCGGGGTGAATGCATTTGTAAAACGCCCTGACGTAAGGGCGAGGTAATGGGTCAGAACAGTGCGCTAATGCCATGGGGTTAAGCAAGATGAGGAACTGTGCAGGCGGAGTCCGGGCCGTAAATCATATCTAAACTTCCTCACGCTCTGATATGTCGCCCCACGCGCCGGGTCCACCTCAGTCCGCACGGTGCAGCGGTCGCCGGCCGCTGCACTCGCAGAGATTAGCCAGGGATTTCCGTGGCAGTAGCGCGATCCTCCGCGATAGGCAACCCGACACCCGAGGCGCGCCGCTCCGGGAAGCGCTGATCGATCTGCGTAATGCACGCTCAGGCCATCCGGCCCCTGGGACGGCCGTCTTGTCCACTCGTACCCAGTCCGTGTACTTTACGTAGTGCGCGCCTGGACTACCGCTGCTACGCGGAAAAGTTCTGGATCGGACGAAACAGCAGATATTATAATAAGCGTGCACGGAAAGATCACCAACTACAGTCGCTCATTAATGGAGGGGCATCGTGACAAAATGAGACACCTGTGAGGTTCTACGGAGGGTATTCTAAAGAAGCAGCACCGCTTTCAGCAGTACTTTGTCCTCGGTTGCTGCAGTTGCAATGATTATCTAGTGATAGGGTCAAAGTGCAGATCATTTCCGTTTCCAAGAGGAGTCTAGGGACAGATGCTAATATTTGGCTGGTGTTCAAGTCTCCCCGTAAGTGTAATGGACACAACAGATACACATAACAGAAACTTTTCTCGTCACTAATACAGGGTGGTCCATTGATCGTGATCGGGCCAAATATCTCACGAAATAAGCGTCAAACCAAAGAATTACAAAGAACGAAACTAGTCTAGCTTGGAGGGGGAAACCAGATGGAGCTATGGTTGGCCCGCTAGATGGCGCTGCCATAGGTCAATCGGATATCAACTGCGTTTTATTAAAATTGGAACTCCCATTTTTATTACATATTCGTGTAGTACGTAAAGAAATGGGATTGTTTTAGTTGGACCACTATTTTCGCTTAGTGATAGATGCCGCTGTAATAGTGACAAAATTATAAGTACGTGGTAACACGTAACATTCCGCCAGTGCGGATGGTATTTGCATCGTGATACATTACCGTTTACCAATTGCGGAAAAGGTCGATATCCTGTTGGTGTATGGCTATTGCGATCAAACTATCCAACGGGCGAGTGCTATGTATGCTGCTCAGTATCCTGGACGACATCATACAAGTGTCCGGACCGTTCGCAGGAAAGTTACGTTAGTTAAGGAAACTGGATGTGTTCAGCCACATGTGAAACGTCAACCACGACCTGCAACAAATGATGATGCCCAAGTAGGTGTTTTAACTGCTGTCGCGGCTAATCCGCACATCAGTAGCAGACAAATTGTGCGAGAATCGGGAATCTCCTAAACGCCGGTGTTCAGAATGCTACATCAACATCGATGGCACCCATACCATATTTCTATGCACCAGGAATTGCATGGCGACGACTTTGAACGTCGTGTACAGTTCTGTCACTGGTCACAAGAGAAATTAAGCGACGATGACAAATTTTTTGCACGCCTTCAATATAGCAACGCAGCGTCATTCACGAACGGCGATATCGTAAACCGGCATAATATGCACTAATGGGCAACGGAAAATCCACGATGGCTGAGACAAGTGGAACATCAGCGACCGTGGCGGTTTAATGTATGGCGCGGCATTATGGGAGGAAGGATAATTGGCCTTCATTTAATCGATGGCAATCTAAATGGTGCAATGTATGCTGATATCCTACGTAATGTTCTACCGATGTTACTACAAGATGTTTCACTGCATGACAGAATGGCGATGTAATTCCAACATGATGGATGTCGGGCACATAGCTCGCGTGCGGATGAAGCGGTATTGAATAGCATATTTCATGACATGTGGATTGGTCGTCGAAGCACCATACCATGGCCCGCACGTTCACCGGATCTGACGTCCCTGGATTTCTTTCTGCGGCGCAAGTTGAAGAATATTTCCTATCGTGATCCACCGACAACGCCTGACAACATGTGTTAGCGCATTGTCAATACATGTGCGATCATTAAGGAATGCGAACTACTCGTTGTTGAGAGGAATGTCGTTACACGTATTGCCAAATGCATTGAGGTTGACGGACATCATTTTGAGCATTTCTTGCATTAATGTGTTATTTACAGGTAATCACTTTGTAACAGCATGCGTTCTCAGAAATGATAAGTTCACAAAGGTATATGTATCACATTGGAACAACCGAAATGAAATGTTCAAACGGTCCTACGTTCTGTATTTTAATTTAAAAAACCTAATAGTTACCAACTGTTCGTCTAAAATTGTGAGCCATATGTTTGTAACTATTACAGCGCCATCTATCACAAAGCGAAAAATATGGTCCAACAAAAACATCCGCATTTCTTTACGTACTGCTCAAATACACTGCTGGCCACCGAAAATGCAACACCCTGAAGAAAGCATCCGAATCAAGTGAAATTTACACCATGGGTTTGCAGCGATGAGATATGCAACTGATTAGAATTTCAGCGCAGACGCACATCACGCGCGCCTGTGGCGCCACCTAATAGCGCCATTTACGGCTTGGCGATTACGACGAGTGTACGTTCGGCACGTGTGTTTACCTTGTGGTTGTTTCACAAGACGATCAGTTATGCCTCGTAGACAACAGCGAACATCGTTTGATCAAGTATCCGAGTTCGACAGAGGAAGGATAGTGGCTTACCGAGGTTGTGGATTATCATACAGAGAAATCGCTAGTCGTGTTGGACGAAACCTAACAACTGTAATGCGGATATGTGACCGTTGGATGCAGGAGGGTACGACGGACCGACGTGGTCGATCGCATTCACCTCGGTGCACCACTGCACGTGCTGATAGGCAAATTGTGCGCACGGCAGTGACGGATCGCTCAGTGACATCCCGAACAATAGCACAGCACATTGCGTCTGTAATGCATCATCCAGTGTCTGCGCGTACCATTCGACGCCGTTTACAGCAGAGCGGTCTGTCCGCAAGACGTCTATTGCTTCGTCTACCATTGACTCAGAACCACAGACGTCTCCGTCGTCAATGGTGTGATGACAGACGGATGTGGACGGCAGAATGGAATGACGTTGTCTTTACTGACGAGGCACGCTTCTGTCTGCAGCACCGCTATGGTCGGATTCGAGTGTGGAGACACCGTGGAGAGAGGATGCTGGACAGCTGCAATATGCACCGCCACACTGGTCTTACACTGGGTATTATGGTATGGGGCGGTATTGGATATTACTCTCGCACGCCTCTAGTACGCATTGCCGGTACTTTAAATACCCGGCGCTACATATCCGAGGTGCTGGAGCCAGTTGTCCTTCCTTACCTGCAGGGCTCGGCCACAGCCATATTTCAACAGGATAATGCGCGACCACACGTGGCACGCATTGTCCAAAGGTTCTTCGTCAATAACCAGATTGAAGTGCTTCCCTGGCCGGCTCGCTCTCCGGATCTTTCGCCGATAGAAAACATGTGCTCCATGGTTGCTCAACGAGTGACCCAGATTATATCCCCAGCTGCCGCAGCAGATGATCTTTGGCAACGTGTGGGAGCTGCTTGGGCTGCTGTACCCCAGGAACACATCCAACGTCTCTTTGACTCAATGCCGAGACGTGTGGCAGCGGTGATCTCCAACAATGGCGGCTACTCTGGCTACTGATTCTGGCAGGAACCACATGTCACAGACGTCTGTAAACGTAATCATTTGATACTTGGTCAACATGTTATCTACAAAATAAATTTTGTTGTGCTACCTCTTGCCTTTCTTGGTGTTGCATTTACGGTAGCCAGCAGTGTATGTGTTAAAAATGGGGGTCCCTATTTAAAAAACAACGCAGTTGATATCCGTTTGACCCATGGGAGCGCCATCCAGAGGGTCAACCAGAGTGCCATCTGGTTTCCCCCTCCAAGCTAGACAAGTTTAGTTCTTTGTAGTTTTATCGTTTGACGTTTATTTCGTGACATATGTGGCCCGGTCACGATCGGTGGACCACCATGTATATTCCCGTTCACTGTTTCCAGTAGTTTTCCAACGCTGAAGTAGCTTCTCAGTTCCGTCACTGCAGAGATCACGTGGTTTTGAGGTGAAGAAATCGTCGAGCGAAGTTCTTAGCGTATTTTTATCCGGAAATCAAGTTTCTTGAAAGCTGTTCGATACAGAGAGGAACGGTGAAAATCTGAATAGTCAAGATCAAGTGAATAAGGTGGGTGAAGAATCACTCCCCAATAGATCTTATGTATAGCGTTTTCTAGCAGTCTCGCAGAATGTGAGGAGGCGTTATCGTGGAGTAGCATAGATTCAAGCTGTCTTCCTCGTCGTTGTTCTAGGACTGCGTCTACGGCACGTCTCACCTTTTGACAATGAATGTCAGCAGTGTCTATCACACGTCGGGGGAGCAATTCGTACTTCACCACACCGCCGCTGTTCCACCAGATGCATAACATTATGTTTTGTTGATGGGTACAGGTCCTTTTACAGGAAGTTTCTTCTTTCTTTTGGGGCAACTATTAGTTTCTTTCCCTTATGTTAGCATAAACACATTTCTCGTCAGCATTAAAGATACAGAACCCGAAAGATCGATGTTATTCACAAGCTAATTGACGACGAGCAAGCAGAGATGCAGATATAACCACACGCTGATTTTTGTGATATTGAGCTACAACATAAAGTACCCACACACCAAATTTTTGAACCTTCACCATATCATGGGAATGTTATACGATGCTGGAATTATCACAGTTGATCCATCTGCCAATTCTAGAGTACAGTGACGTGGATCATTGTGGATTAATGCGATTAAACGATTTTCATTAAATCACTAAGTTATTTTTTAACCTCGAGAGGCACTAATTCAAAACTATGCTTCTTAAGACGAGGAAACCGTCTTCATTCCGCGCTCTGGCCAATGACATTATCCCCTTACATGGAGCAAATATTTCGGATTGCCTCCATCACTGCAACGTCGGAAATGTTCCGACTGCTCCACTTGGCACTCCATTTTCTGGCGTCCACAGTTCCACTCACTATCTCTAAATGGCAAAATGAAAATATGTTAACTCTAATAGCACCAGTGAACTCAGAATAAAAAATGACAATCGACTAATGAACCCATAGCGACCGGAATACCAACAGGCTAACCAAAACCCGAAAGAACCTATGCATCAACCTAATAATTATAGACATATATCACTGACGTCACTCTGTTGTAGACTTATTGCACGCGTTTTTGGTCACGTATGACGACAGTTTCCAAAAACTAAAACGTTCTCTACAAAAATCAACTTGCATTTCCATCAGAGATATTGCGAAAATCCTTATCAAAGATGTCCTAAAGAACGACTCCTAGTGTTGACGTCTCGCTTCCGTGTCTTCGAGAATGCAACGGAAACATTCTACATCGTCATTAAGTGAACAAACACGCGCTTACAGAATACGGCAGCAGAACTGTGAGTGAGTTCAAAAATTCAGAGCTAAGCACGTGTTTCTCTATGGGACCAAATCGACAGCTGTAAAGATAATTTTAAATGTAGCCAAGGAAGTGTGCTAAGACCGTTACTGTGTACATCACATAAATATGGGTTGAAAGAAGGAATGGGATCTACGCGAGAAATGCATGTTCGAACGCAAATGCTGACGCTAGCGAAAGCAGGAGGTTGTGCTGTTGAACTAGATCGCAGACTACATTGGTGTGGTAACCTCAGTACGTTGGAAGTAACATACGTGGTCACTATAGTGTTACGTATGATTGTGTGTGCTATGTTGCATTATGTCGGAGCTAAGTGAATTCGAACGTGGGAAAAATTATTAATGCTCGTATGGTGGATGTTTCCGTAACCAAGGTAGACGACGTGTTTGGTGTATCAAGAGGCACCATGTCAAAGATTTATACACATACAGGGAATGCTGAAGAACATCATCCACCAAGTCACAACGTGGACGAAAGTGTTTCTTGAATGATCGTGAAAGACAATCATTGGAGAGGATTGTGACGCAATGTTTAAATCACTGCTAAACTGAATGTCGCATTCGGGAACCCTGCTAGCATCGAAACAATACGATGGGAGCTCCATGATCAGGGAATTGCATTGAGAGCTGCAACTACAAAACTATTCATCAGTGATACCAATGCAAGCCACACGATGACGTGGTGCTGCAGCCACAGAACCTTAAGTTGAACGTTGGAGTCTTGTTACACACGTTTCCCACGAAGAATTAAACATGGAGGGGATTTAGTGACTGTTTGGGTAGCGATATTGTGTTCTTCCTTTGGCACCATAGTTATTCTGTACAATCGCATTACTGCTAAGGATTGTAGGATCATTTTGGCTGCTAAGGTCCATTCCCTACTATAATTTTGGTTCCCCATTGGGTCCAAGACGACAGGGCCAATGTTCATACAACTCCCATCGTTGAGGACTTGTCTTCTGAGCAGTGCGACCAATTGTCGCGTGTCCATACGCAATACCCCACACGATCTCAGCTTAATTGTGCCTTTTGTAGTCCACTATCTAGAAAAAGTTGTTGTTACCAGAGCTTGCCACTATTTTGGAGAAAAAATTGTATGAGAATCCATTTAAAATCAAGGGTTGTTGTCGTGGTCTTCAGTCCAAAGACTTGTTTAACGCAGACCTCCACGCTACACTATCCTGTGCAATCTTCTTCATTTCCGAGGGACTGCTGCAACCAACGTCCTTCTGAATGTGCTTAGTATATTCATATCTTGGTTTCCCTCTAAGACTTTTACCGTCCATACTTCCCTTCAGTACTGAATTGGTGATCCATTGACGCCTCAAATGTGTCCTACCAACCGATTCCTTCTTTTAGTCAGGTTGTACCACAAAATTTTCTTCTCCCCAATTCTGTTCTGTTCCTTCTCATTAGTTACGTGAGCTACCCTTCCTATCTTCAGCATTCTTGTTTAGCACCACATTTCAAAAGCTTCTATTCTCATCTTGTCTGTTTATCGTCCATGTTTCACTTCCACCTTTATTTATGCATTCCAGGCCATCTGGAAGCTGTTGTGAATATCGAAGAGCTATAAGCATCGTACCAGAAGTGGAAACATATTGCATTTTAAATGTTCCCATAATTTTGTCCAGCCACTGTATGTGCGATCTACTTAATAACGTAGAAATCTCCAATAGGCTATTCCCAGACGCTTCGGTTGTCTGTAACGAGGTAGTAACGTCAAAAGACAGTAAAGAACGGCAGGAAGACCTGCAGGTGAATATTGTTTGTACATGGTCTACCAGTTAAACCTAAACGTAAATAGATACAACGTAGAACAAGTACATAGGCGAAGAAATATACCACCGCATGTTTCACGATTGGTGACATTTCACTGGAAATAGTAACTACAGTAAATTACCAAGTTGTTACCATTCGGAGCGACATAAATGGGTCTGACCAAATAAAAGATATCATAAGAGAAGTAAATGCAAGCTTTACTTTCAATGGTACGTTGTAGTGTACCGTTAGAACATACAACGTCTGCTGAAAGCTAACGTCAAAAACTGTTTGGTTCTTTTGATGAACACTAAAACGCCAGTCAGCTAAAAGTACGCAAGAAAAGAAAAAAGAAATTGAAACTTTACTTTAATCGAATCCTGAATGTGCTTGGAACATTAACGTTCCGTGTCATGCAGTATTATTATTACTGCACGTAAAAAGTGTGGTATCATATGAAGTATTACGGACCTTATATTATATAATTTGAGCTTCTTCTCATTAACAGTACGGAAGTTGCGATATAAAATCTATTTTCCGAATAATGAACAGAAGTTAATTTATCACGAATGTGAAAAAATGAATGAGTTGTAATGTACCACTGCTGCACGAATATTAAGAATACAGTTGCAAATGAATAGAAATAGATTCAGTACATCTTACTCAGTAGATCTGAGAGAAAAGTTCTTTCTAAAAAATATGGGCTACACGGTCGAAAAAACAAAAAGGTGCAAAACAGTGGCTACGAAACAACATCGGAAGAATTTTATCCTATTCTATAAAGTAAAACATTTGTGCAAGAATTTGGTAAGGAAATGAAAGAAACTTTACTAATATTTGACGAAATACGTAGGTCCTAAAGACCACTCATAGCTCAATTGTAACGACTGATATAACATGCGTCTAACCTTCAGAAGTCACACTGTTGTATCATTACCTGTAGTGATTCCATGAAAAAAGATATTGTAATGGCGCCTGTGCCTGACAGGAACTGTATAAAACTTTGTTGTTTACTTTTTATTCGAAGTGGGAGAGTTTTGACCTCGTAAGGTTACACTTATGATCATTGTGTGAATATAATCTTCCTGAACTGATTAAACGTGCATGTAGTAGTGCCAATAATTTTCCAATCATGAGAAAACTTTCGCACATATAATAAGAATATACTCATCTTCTAAGAAGAATGCTGGGAAGTACGAATAGTTAAGGAATATCATAATCAAAAACATCTTAAGCTTGACAAGCAACGACAATTACCAGCACACTTGTCTTTGAATACGTAAGAATTAAATTAATAAAATTATGTGAGTTATATCATGCACGGTTGCATCCTACTTTTATAATTCTTTTGGTAGTCTGTTTTTTTTTTAAGTTTAGGAAAATACTTTTTTATCTTGCTATTGCTAATTTAACGTATTAGAATAGCATATTACACATAGTGGAGGAAGACGTACCCATTTACATTGCTGTTACATTTCAGATGTAGACAGAAACCATCCTGATAGTAGTGTATTCATATCCACAATAAGAAGCAGTATGAAATTAGAAATTACTAATAGACTTTTATTATGGAAGGAACAGTATTACCGAAAAAACCGGACGAAATAATGCAGTCCCTCAAAATTAATGTGCAGGCAGTCAATAACGTGTCTCCAATTTCGGGGACACAAGAACGCACTGAGAGCAAGACAGGCGATTATCCAGCCTCAAACTCAACACAAAGAACGAACTGTGGTTTGTCGAGGACAGATGATACGAGGATAAGTGGACAACAAGACGTTCTTGTGCGTTACTATTTATCGTACTGATTTACTTGAATCTCGTGTACAAAAAGTACTCACTGTATTCACTGAAAAGGAACGATAGCAGAAGTAGCAAATTCAGTCTTTCCGACATCTGGAAGTGACTGTTTTGACCTATATTTATCCTGAGCAGATTCTACGCAGTTTGAACAAATATCGTTTAAGCAGTTAGAAGAAATATCATATAAGATGTTATTACAGATGTCAAGTAACTTTGACCACAAATTTTCGAGTTCAAAAACTGAATTTTCGAGTTTTGACCGAAGGTTACATATCATGTTCGAAGAAAAGTTTTCGAACTTCCAAATGAGCAGAAGAAAACCGCTCACCAGTTAGATAAGCTTACCCTGAAGCAGAACAGTTTACAGAGAAAGACAGCTTATCGCACGTGGTATCTATGGAGCAAACTAGAATGTCGGACTTGCACAACACGTTGGAAATTTACCTGGCCACGTATAAAAAATACCGAGAGATATGGGATTTCTTAAATTACAAGAGAAACCCATCACTAATGATGTACCAAAATTGAACGATCGTGTTGATGTTGGGTTATTTGGCAGTGATTCAACACTTCCACGAAATGTTTGTAGAGCAATATCACACCCACCTTGCTGAAGCAGAAAGGATTGTATCTGAAAGAAGGGTTAGGATTTTTAACGTACTCGATATCGATTTGGACAACGCAATTCAAAAAATGTTAAATGGAATAGGCATAGTGAGCTTGGGTTCAAGAGAACCGTTTGTTGGTCATGTGACGAAAGTACCTATACCGCATATAGGTCTACAGGAGAATAGATCTTGCCTATCGAGGACTTTGATAGATAAAACACCACTAAAACATATACAAATCCTACTATTTTCTACGGAAACAATTAAGATACGTCCGGTGGTATTCATCATATTTTTTCGAGATATTCTACCGTGCAGCTGCAATGAACAGCAAAAAATTCGTTGCGTAGTAGGTTGCAGCCAAGCGGACGCTTTGCTGTGGGCTGAACGTTGTGAAATCTATGATCAATTTCAACAGGCTTCTCTTGCTACGTTTCGGTCATGGAATGTTCAAGAACGACTCGGAAGATAAGTTTTTGACAAAGAGCCAATTAAGAACAGACCAGATGGGCTCAAATAGTATTATGAAAAATATTTAAATAAGGTACCATATTGCAGTAAGCCCACATCACTCGTAGATAGTCTTAAAATTTTACCTGCACACGCAAAAGAGCATCTAGTAGCTGTATCAGGAAATGATTTACAGAGCTTTCTTTTTGCCTTCTTCTTCATGTGCCGTCTCCTCTAAGAAGGTTGGCTGTCATCATGGCAATTTCTGATCTTGATTTGGCTGATCTAAGGAGTTCTGACGTTGAACAGTTGTACCAATTTTTTAAATTGTCAATCCAGGATGTCCGTCTTCTACCCCTCGTTCTCTTCCCACAAATTTTCCCTTCTAGTATTATTTGCAATATTTTGTAATTTACTCCCCTAATAACATGGCCTAAATATTGTAGCTTCCTTACTTTAATAGTTTTAATTAATTCTTTTTCCTTTCCCATTCTTCTTAGGACATCTTGATTAGTAATCCTCGACACCCAACTAATTCTAAGTATTCTTCTATATGCCCACATTTCAAAAGCTTCTAAACTGTTCATGTCCTTCTTTTTCAATGTCCACGCTTCCATTCCGTATAATAATTTTGAGAATACATAGCATCTTAGCAACGTCATTTTTGTGTTTAAACAAATGTCTCTCGAACAGAATGCATTTTTCATCTTATTAAAGATACTTCTGGCCTGTCCTATTCTCGATTTAATTTCTTCTGAGCTTTCAATCTCCTCATTTACAATTGTTCCGAGATATTTAAATTTACGTACTTGATCGACTCTTTCCCTATTGATTGTAAGATTTTCTTGTTGGTGTGTTTTAGATATCACCATAAACTTAGTCTTGCTTACGTTAAGAGTCAAGCCAAATTCTTCACTTTTTTCTGCGACTTTGTCAAGAAGTAATTGTAGATCTTTGAGGTTTCCAGCTAGTAGTGCAGTGTCATCAGCAAACCTAACATTGTTAATGTTTAGCCCATTCACTTTAATGCCAGCTATTTCATCTGATAGAGCTGCCTGGATTATGTCTTCTGAATACATATTAAACAATAAGGGTGAGAGAACGCAACCTTGTCTCACACCCCTCTTTATTTCTATATCATCTGATAACTCATTTTCTACCTTCACGGTTGCGGTTTGATAGTAGTAGAGGTTATATATAATGCGGATGTCTTTCTTATCAAGTGTTTTCTTTTCTAACAATTCTATGAGATGATCATGACGAACTTTGTCAAATGCTTTATTATAATCCAAGAAGCACACATATAGTGGCTGGTTAACCTCCATACATCGTTGCGCTAATATGTTAAAAGCAAACAATGCTTCTCTTGTACCGAGGGAACTTCTAAAACCGAATTGTGTTTCACTTATTCCTTCTTCTACTTTTTTGTATATTCGTTGGTGTATAACTTTTAGAAATATCTTTAAGGTGTGACTCATTAAGCTTATTGTATGGTGATCATTACTAGTTTTGGCATTAGCCTTTTTGGGTAATGTAACAAAGGTAGATGTCAACCAATCCCTAGGAATAATTCCCGAATTATAAATATCATTAAACAATTGTACAAATATATCTATATGGTCTATTCCTATGAGTTTCAGGATGTCATTTGGTATCTTATCTGGTCCAGGGGCTTTTCCTGTCTTTGATTTGTTGATAACATGTAATATTTATTCTTTCGATATGCTTGGTCCTTGTTCTCCGATCATGTTATCATAAAATTTTTGATCTTTTCTTGTATCTTCAAATAGTTCTTTGACATATTCTGTCCACCTGTCCAGTTTACCTTTAACATCAGGAATTATTTTGCCATTTTTATCTAACAATAAACTTGTACTTTTCTTTTTATTAAGTCCAGCTAAATCTTTAACTTTTTTGTGTAAGTTGAAACTATCATGTAGTTGTGTAGTTGGCCTCATTGACCTCATTTACAAGGAGGGACATATGGACACAAGAAACATAGGTTCACCACATGTTGTTATTATGGTGTTATGGCAGGAAAAAAATATAATACCAACAGGGGTGGCAAAAGCCAGTAACACTAAATAACAGACCCAGAAACCATAAATTTAGAGCAAATTTAAATACATAGAAATGGAGATGGAGTAGATATAACCTTGGATACACAAACTTGCATGGGAATGGTAATTACAGCACAGACAAAACAACTGGTATGGTGTACTCTGGAACAGAAATCCAAACAATAACAATGCCTGTCAAGGAAACACAAATGATCACACGAATGCCATCTCAAGCAATAATGCTAGACAAGTAGAAGAAAGTTTTCGTAATTGGTGTCCACATAAGCATCCAGTTCGAATGGTTGAGGTGGTAAATAGTAATGAGAGTATTTAGATGTCACCTCCGGAAAATGCCAGCCTGCCAAATCTTCGATTTAGTGGGGGTACAAATGGCTACTATTAATTTCTGAGGTACGATAAGCAGCATGACTTAAGAGAGGACCTATATTGCGATGCGACAAGAAGGGACAATTAGAAGATGGCAGATGTAATAGTACATTTAAATGTAGACCATATACCAGTACATTCAAACCTGCTTACTTGTGTGTTTACGAACATGTTGTCAAAGAGTTCGTCGGACACAATAGCAAAGGAAATGCATGTACCCACTTTCTCTATACAGGATCTACAAAGTGTTAACCGTAATAGGAAATAAGACACAAAACTTCAAGCACCAAGCATTCATTCCTCTTAACTTAGATAATACAATAAATACCATTTTTTTCTTGTTGAGAGGTTGTAAGTAGGCTGTTTAGGTTTTTACGTTGGAAACGCCACGTAGTGCTCTGTATGAAAATCGCTGACTGCGCTGTGTGCAGTCTGTGGCTGGTTGGTCTCATTGTTATAATATTCGCTAGTGTAGTGTTGGGCATTTGGATGTGAACAGCGCGTAGCGATGGGCTGTTGGAAGTGAGCTGCCAGCAGTGGTGGATATGGGGAAAGAGATGCCACAGTCTCGAGAGGTTAACATGAGCGGACGATCTGGACATGTCTCCGCCAAAAAAAGGAAATTTGTTTAACTGGATGTCACAAAATTATAGATATTTTATGACTTTTGAACCCTATTACAGCAAATACATTGTTTGTTCTCTATAAAAATCTTCCTTTTGCTAACTATGTCTATCAGTAGTTAGTGCCATCAGTAGTTGGAAACTTTTATTTAGCTGGCAGTTTTGGCGCTCGCTGTATTGCAGTAGGTCGAGTAAAGAAGATTTCTGTGAGGTAAGTGGTTCATGAAAGTTGTAAGTTATTGTTAGTCACGGCCATTCTTTTGTAGGAATTATTGAAAGTCAGATTGCATTGCGCTAAAATATTGCGTGTCACTTTACTGATGATCAGAATAAGTAAAGAGAAATTGTCTGAGTATGTTGAGTCTCGCTTAGCTGTTTGAAAATCAAATAATGTAAGGGTTTTTCCAGCACTGTCATTATTTGCATGCAAAGAGGAAGTTTCAATGTTAATAGTAAATTGTATGTTAGGAATGGAGTTTTTGATACAGTTTATGGTAAAACTCGTCATAGAAAACATAACTGTTTGTTGCAGGTTGATAAAGAGATGTTATCAATTAAATTTCATCTAGTCAAACCTGAGAGCCTTTTGATAAATGTGCAATGTAGTGAAGAGGTTGTAACCTCCCACCAGTTTCGCACCGAACTATACTATTCACATATGCTGTAGGTGAAGTTATATTTTAATTAATTTAGCATAATATATATCCTTCCTCCTTGTCATAAGACTCATTGTTGTCCACTTCTGTTATTATGAAAACTACAATATGATAACATCTTGTTTCTTAAACGCTGGAATTTATTATTAAATCACTCAATTTATAAACGTTTATGAACATCAAACACTTTTTGCCATTCTGCCACTCATCTGCAGCTTCGCTACCGAGCAACCTCTGTCTCTAGCCTCTCACATCCGACTTCCACCCACGGACTCCAACACTCGACTACTGCTTACCCACTCGCACATAGTTGACTGCACTGCAATCTTTGGTTAAACAATGTATGATCTCTGTATAGTGCATAATCGATACTAAGTAAGGGTACTGTACCCTTACATAATCCCACCAAAATAATAGTTTCATATGAAAAAATGTAATAGTGATATTTCATTTGAATATTAAAGTAGAAAAATATATAGAAAGACAAAAAAGAAAAAATGTAAACTTACATTATTTAGTCAAAACTATTTGATTATTAATGAAGAACCTCAAATCATTAAAAATAATTCTCATTTGTGTAAGGACAATGGTGTTTAAGAAATTCAAGTATCACTTAATCTCAGTACATTAATAAAACTATATCATTCAATCACTCACTAATTAGCAACAAGATAAGTCAGGTTAATCGCAAATGCATGTGCACACTGCATAACGTCATTGAATTAACATAGCAACATGAAACACAATGCTGTAACATCCCAAATAAATAATATGGGTAACTGTGATACACGAATAACAAGTGTCTATCAGCTTGTTCATGAATATATATATATATATATATATATATATATATATATATATATATATATATGTGTGTAATGAATTAAATACTAATATCAGATAGTCACTGTATTGAATGAATAGAAACATAGGCCTAATTGAATGAATGTGATCAAAAAATAAACAAAATAATAAACAGACAACTCTAACTACTACACAATAGTCACAGGAAAATATTCTATTACTACCCCACATAAATTAACACTCCAAGTGGTAGCATATTTTGAAAATGCGATCCTGTTATATTTATGGCATACCGTTTACAGGGTTAGTAATACAAGAAATTTGACAAAAGGCACATACCCTGGAAAGTAATCCATAAACAAATAATCACCTTGGAAAACACTTCTTTTTTACGTATCACTTCATATCTAATTACTCTGGTTTAGGTCCCTGCCTATATGTAGAGTCGTAAATCATACGCAGACACGCTGGTCCACTACGCGCTGGGCTGTGGCATCGATTGCTTTTTCACTTACCTATATGATGCGATGCAAAACACACGTATTCGTAGCTTTCGATGAATTATAAGGCTGTGCCATCGAAGCCGCCGGGGACTGTAGACTCGTTGTTTCTGCAAATTGGTGGGGTTGTAGTAACAGCGTCATAACAGCGACTCCCGCGCAATGAAGCTTGTCGTTGTTGTCGTTGTTGATCAGCTGGCCGCTGACGTCAGCATGCTATGATTCCGCGTTCCACACAACTCGCCAACCTGACAGGCTAGCGCAGCGCTGGAACAGGCGACAGTCGCGCTGTGTGGTAGGTCCTCGTAGGGGTTGGTACATCCTCTACTGCAGTTGTAACATCTGACGATCGCTCTGCGCGCGCTTCGCTTCACGTGAGTGGCTCCACATCGGCTCCACAACATACAAACACAGAACGGAATTACGGCAGTGGGGAAACAAAATATACTGCGCGCGCACGATAATCAGTTTGTAGTGACCACAACACTCGCGCCACGCGTTCCTATTATTGCTTATAGACGTTTCTCTGACTCAAGCACGGCACATTGTTAACGTGACGGCATAAAATGCTTAAAACTGATTGCATCTAGCTCACAGTACCTACCTACTACTGTCCACTATAACTAACTCACAATCGCTGCCGACTATTGTCCACTTATTTTCACACTGGCAAAATGACATGTACACAAATAACACAGTGTTCATTTTTTTCTACAGAGCATCTCTTGGCTTGCAACACTTGTTATAGATGATACGGTTTAATGTTTTCTACATGTTGTAGGCTATGATACTGACCGGAATGCACCACTTTAATTTCAAACGAATTAGGGTGAACAAGTTTTCTAATTTTGAATGGTCTTCTGTAGTAGTGATGAAACTTTTTTATCTCTTCATTCGCAGTTGATGATTTCGTATGACTTCGAATAAATACTAAATCACCGACTTTGTACGTAATGGGCTTCACTCTCGTGTCATGTGCCAGGTTCTGTTCTTCTGCTCGTTTCTTCACCGTCTCCAACGCGATTTCAAAGCGCTCCTCCTGCGTAATTTCCTTTTCTTGCGGAAAGGAAATGTATTCATGAAAGATACTGTCTGGTGTCTTTCCAAAGAGGACTGTACATGGCGGCAATACCGTTGAATCTTGCGACAAACTATTAATTACATTTTCAAAATCTGTCAATCGTTCTATCCATCTTTTATGTTTCTTCCAACAATTTGCACGAAATAAACGTCCGAGTTCACGCATTTGACGTTCAGTCGGGTTGGACACGGGTCTGAAAGACGAAATTGCAATGTGCCGAATACCTTCATCATTAATAAAATCTTTCCATTAGTGTAACCGAAATTGTGGACCATTGTCCGATGAAATGCACTCTGGCTTGACAGTATTTACGAAGTATTCTTCCCTGAGTTTCTTGATTATGTTCTAACAGTTGGCTTTCCTGAGTGAGTAAAGACGTACAAATTTCGAAACGACATCAAAAATGGTTCAAATGGCTCTGAGCACTATGGGACTTCACATCTGAGGTCATCAGTCCCCTGGAACTTAGAACTACTTAAACCTAACTAACCTAAGGCATCACACACACCCATGCCCGAGGCAGGATTCGAACCTGCGACCGTAGCAGTCGCGCGGTTCCGGACTACAGCGCCTAGAAACGCATGGCCACCGTGGCCGGCAAAAGACATCCATCACAACCAAAATTTGAGTAAAATTTCCTTTTGATCTTGGTAGCGGTCCATAGAGATAGAGACCTGAAATTTCACCAGGATTTTGAGCTATAATGTTATGCATGAAACCTTTGTGCTGAATCGTAGACACTTTAGTTTTTTAACAGAGATCGCAAGATTTTAGAATTGATCGTACTTTTCGTGCCATGTAATCGAAGAACGTGGCCCAAAATGAGCATAGCTCACATGAACGTATCTTATTAGTTCATCCACTACATGTTTGGGTATACATAGCCTCCAAAGATCAGAATTCAGGTTGCTTCGCCGATAAAGGATACCATCTTGTTTTAAACAATATTGACGTACCTTGCCACTACTCTCGGCATTCGGATCATCATATTTTTCTTTAACTACCCTCAATATTTCGTCTGCGTCCTCTTCCTGTTTGATGTTCAGCAGAATCGTACGTATATGACGCTCGCCTTCGACACCTCGCATTATGATGAATCCTTATATCTTTCTGGCGTGGATGCGGAACATTAAATGACTCTTGTCCTTCTGAAAGTCTTGACAGCGCATCCGGTACGACGTTCTGCATTCCTGGTATGTACTGAATCTCAAAACTGTATTGCTGAAGCATTAACGACCACCGGGTTAACACATTGTGCATCAGTTTGCAATTCATGAGGAATGATAATACTCTGTGATCTGTCACTACTTCTAAATAGATGAAAACGAAACTTTTCATGCTCCAAACGATGGCAAGTGCTTCTCCTTCCGTGACAGTATATTTTCGCCCCCAGCTTGTGAGTGCGCGGCGCGCAAATGCGATAGTATGATTTTCAATAACTCCATCGACTTCAATTAACTGATATAATTCTGCAGCAAGCGCATAATCACTTGTATCGGTGCCAAGGTAAAACTTTTCACTTAAATCAGGGTGGTAAAGGATAGATGCTTCACATAGTTGGCTTTTTTTTTTATCAAACGCTACCTGATGTTCATGAGTCCATTTCCATATAGCATCCTTTTTCAAAAAAATGGCTCTGAGCACTATGGGACTTAATATCTAAGGTCATCAGTCCCCTAGAACTTTGAACTATCTAAACCTAACTAACCTAAGGACATCACACACATCCTTTTTCAGCAATTCCATTAAGACAGGAGAAGATAGGCAGCATCCAGAAAGAAAACGACGATAAAAATTACAGAAACCAAAAAACCACTTAAGTTGCTTACGGCACTTAGGTGCCGGAAAATTTCATACTGTGTCCATTTTTGCTGGATCCGGTTCAATCCCTCGCGACGAAATAATTTGCCCAAGGAATTTAATTTGTGACTTGGCGAATTGCGATGTTTCCAGGTTAACAGTCACTCCAGCTTTCCTAAATGCGTCAAGTATCCGATGAATAATTTCCAAATGTTCTTCCCATGAAGCTGTGCTAATCAAGATATCGTCAACATAAAAGCGTTACATGTTTCAATAATTATTCGCCTGAAACTTTATCCAGTGCTCTCATAAAATCCGCTGAAGAAATCGAGAGACCAAAAGGCATTTTCTGAAATTGGTAACCTCTACCATTATAAAGAAATGCTGTATCTACTATTCTCTTCTTGTATTAACTGCCAGTAACTACTAGTCAAATCAAGGCTACTTAGATATTTGATTCCTTTGAATCTTTGTAACAAAAACTCCAGATTTTCTGGCTGATCACGCTGTGGTAAATGTATGCGATTCATTGCACGGGCGTCTAGAACAATGCGAACTGTGCCATCCTATTTTGCTTTAGCATGTATTGGGTTTGAATATTCGCTATCTGAGCGCTCAATTGTGTGATTATTCAACATCCTCTGTATTTCCTTGTTAACAGCTTCCCTTTTTGCCAATGCTATTTCGTATGACTTACTGCGAAATGGTTGATGGTCCTTTACTTTGATTTTACAAACATATCCTTAAATTAATCCTGGTATCTTTGAAAACATATCGACGTAGCATCTCAGTAGTTCCCTTAGTTCTGCTCGTTGTGGTTCGGTCAAGTTCACTAACGCTCGAATCTTGGTTTGAATACAATTTAGAGTATCCTCCTCGTTCCTCTCTTGCAGCTTAGCGCAGTTCTCTGAATTGTTTAAGGTGACAGCTTCATATTTTCCTCTGTAACGCATCACCCTTATTTTCACGCCCGCAGCGCCCTTATTATCCATAATAAACACTTTGAATACAATTCTTCTTTCTTTATTATCTCTCAACGTCCGCAGACAATTGTCCTCAAAATTAAAACAGCATCTCACCTCTCACAACCAATCAAGTCCGAGAACTAGCCCAACATTGAGAGAACCAACGATTAACACACTCTGCTGATATTCGTCCCCTTGAATACGAATTCTTAGTAATGCTTGTCCTTTAATTGGTTTGCTTCGGTTTCCAACTGCACTGAAAATACGTACGCCGTTAACAGGAAATGTGGGAATAGCGACAAGATTGTTTAATTGGGAAGATAGATTTTCAGAAATAGCACTTGCCTCGCTAGCTGAATCACTTAATGCATCCATAACAATACCACATAGTTCGACTTCCACAAATGGCATCAGAATCTCTTTATTAGTTTCATCATTTTTCGACACAAATCTTCGTTGACATCACTTACATGTTCACACTTTATGGCATTTATCATAATATCCGACCCTTGCCCCTGTGACAGAGTTCCGGAGCGTGTCTTCTCCGAAATTTTGCTTAGTTTAACTGTTCAGAATCTCGCTGATTGCGATGGCGGCTTCTTGCACGTTCTGGCGATCGATACTGTCCTCTGTCTCTGTCATTGTGCGGCCGGTTCGGCGGATTAGTCGACCTGTATCCGTTGAGGTGTAACGACGTATTAGTTTTCGTTTGATATATGACCATGTGCAGACTTCGTCACCTACGTCAGTTACAACCCACTTCAAAAATGATTCATATTCTTTTTAAATTGTCATAGAATGGTTCTTGAACGAAACTGTAAAACATCAGTTGAGTCGTGTGCAGAGAATTACATCACTTGGGCCAATTGGTTTTCGTAACTTTTTCGAATTTAAATTTCGTTTGTTTCTCCTCAGAAAATTATATCGACACACGTTAGCTTGACCTAATCGATATCAGAATCACACATTAAATAAACTTTTTAGATTCAAAGTTTCGGCCAACGCTGTCTGAATCAATAATCTTGTCAAATATATTATTAATCCGTTCACATAACTCTTCATAAATAAATCTTCAAGACACGTGTTTCAACTTTAGTAGCATACACTATTTTATTAGCTTCCTACACATACAGATGTGAACTTGAGCGTTGACAGACAGTGACTAACTTTTCAATAAGGTTAAGATCATTATGACGTCATTGTTGTACAAAAAGAGTATAAAAATTCATTTTTAATTTTTTAGAAACACGACGCAACAACTCGGTTCCAGGATCTTCTGTTGCTCCTTGGCTGTCGACCCGCGACGTATAGCGGCCAGCAATTTCCTCTCTGGTCGCGGCAACGAAGATGCTGTCCCCGTTCGTTGCGCCGATCTCTCCGTACATGAAACACATAAAAAAAATACAAAACTTTTAGATAATTCACATTTATTACAAATAATAAGAAAACACATAAACAAAAACTAAATTAAACTTATAGTCACCTGCAAACTGGGCTGACTTGGTGGATGGGTGACGTTTAATTTCGTCCCACTACATACCCCACCCACAAGCTCAGTTTGTCAGGTCTTAACCGAAATTAAAACTTTTCAATATACAATATTTAACTGTTAATACATTTTTCTCACATTTTACGTAACCTAGAGCCCTTGCTCTTAGATAGATTTAATCCTTTTAATACGATATTGTTGTGACTATTTGTCATTTACTCTTAATTGTGCTATTATGGTAATTCGTAGCCGAATATAGGGAGATTGCTCCTCTTCAGTTAATAGTTGCTAATAAATACTAATTTAGTACGTTTTTTAACGTTATACATTAGGACAGAGCGTTCAAATTGTGATAGATTAGTTTCAGTTTCATTTATTTACTAGAGTTATTCTTTTCAAGAATGTATGTTACTAATAAGTTTCTCACAATAACTAATAGTACTATTTACTTTACGTCATCCTCTTCCCTAATGCCTTATTTATGCCTGAGGTCAAGAAGAAATCAAGCAAAACTTTCTTTGGAATCTCGGCACGGCTTTCTTTACCTTCGGACACCTTTTTGGGTAATGGCCATTTATTTAGGAGAAACAAGTGAGAGAGCCCCATTTGGTGTGTTCTATATTAACACTATTACAAACCTCTATTAAAGGCACTCTGCTATGTTCTCGTGAGCCATATAGCTCTGGACGCCCATGGTCCCTAAAACTATTAACCACCCCCTTTGGTTCCTACTATCCGAGTAAATTTAAAATACGCAAAATTCCTTTAGACCTAAGAGCAAAGTTTCCTCCATATAAATCCCCCTTTTGGTTATCTTTCTCTTTTTGAAGTACCAGTAGATTATTGTAGAACACATGTTTAAGCTTTCTGTCATTTATTTAAAATAACACGTAACTATAACGAAAAACTTCACATGAATAAACTATGAACGCTCTTCCGTGTGTAACATATACTAAATATTAACTTATTTAGGAATGAAGGGTTTCATTTGATCAACACTATATAATCCTTTAATTACACCTGATGAAGGTTCCATAAGAAGTAATGCTTTGGGATGTACAATCTTATGTACAACATATGGACCTTCAAAGATCAAGAAGAATTTTCTACATTCCTTACCGATCTTAGAACTTTTAGGATGAGATCGTACTAACACAAGATCTCCTACCTGAAATGAGGGTTCTATAGCCTGTTGATTATAACTTTTAATTCTCCGTTCGGCATTTTTTACAATCTGTTCGCAAACTTTTTCGTCTGGGATACATTGTTGGATCTCATTTACTGGTGGCCAAGGTAAAGCAGCTAGTAAAGGCTCACCTATAATTCGTTTGCCTAAAATTTCTATAGGTGATAATCCCGTCGTTAGGTGAGGCAATTCATTTAATATCTTTTCGAACTCAGGCATTAGTTTGGCCCACCGAGTATGTTTATGTGCACAATAAGTTCTACATAATCGTCCTAATTCTTTCATGACTCTTTCTACTAAATTACTTTGAGGGTGATATTTCGAAATTAAGATATGTTTGATTCCATATTGTCTTATCATATCTTGAAATCTTTGACTAATAAAGGCACTACCGTTGTCAGACATAAGTCGTTTAGGAATGCCCCAGTTAACAAAGTAATTTCGGGTGAGGCAGCGTATAACGCTTGCTGTATTCGCTCGTTTCAAAGTATATAGTTTCACATGTTTGGACCAACATTCCATTACAACAAACACATATGTTAATCCTCCTGAACTCCGAGGCAGAGGGCCGAAAAAATCTAATGATAGTAGATCCCACAAACCTCGAGGAATTACAGCATATAATTTATAACGCTTGGATTTGTTATTAACTTTAACCTTTTGACAGGTTTCACAAGCCCTAATAATACTTCTCACAATACGGGACATATTTTTGAAATAATAATACTTCATTAGATGTTTAATACATTTATGAATTCCGAAATGCCCGTAACCTTCATGAATATAAGTAATTAACTCGTCCACAACAGTTTTCGGAATGCAGGTTTTCCATCTCTGGTGTTCCCTCTGTGCTTTCCATTACAACAAGTCGTTAAAATATAACCACACACCCCGGGTGTTAACTGTTTCGTCCCCATTATTAAGGTTTTGTATAATTCGTAGAATAACATTTTTCTTTCCTTTATGTAATACGGTAACCTACTACTTAGGACTCGTATTAAATGACTTTCAATTAATTTAGCACGGTTTAAATTCCATTCAAAATAATTCCTATAACCTCTCCACCGTTTAGAATATGGAGGAGGGGCTAACAACTTTAAAGTTAAGTGTTGTTGTTTTCGTCTTGACCAATAATTTTGTTTAAACTGCTTAACAAAATCATCCCAATCCCTGAATTCATTTCTATGCAGTACTGCCCATTCCGCAGCTTCTGCTTCTAAATGTCCTATTACAAATTGAATGCGTTTTTCATTACTCCATTTAGAAGATAATGATGTTTCAAAAGCTTTTATAAAGATTATAGGATGAAGTTCGCCTCCTGGTTTGAATACAGGAAATCGACTTGCTACATTTGAATTGGTCGTTATGTCATCCCGACATTCTGCGAGAGAAATAGTCGGATTTTGTTTAGATTGCAGAGACGGAGTTGCATCGGATTGGCTTGCCGTGATTGCTTTATTCATATTGTTGTCGTCCGTGCTAGCAAATTCGATGCGACTGTTGTCTCTGATTATGTTATTACCTCTGCTACCTGAAATGTTCTCGTTATTATCTAATTCCGATAACCGTTTCGTAATTTCCTGTATCCGCATTTCTGTATTGGATAAGCGATTAGCTAATATCGATTCTTCACTGTGTTCACGATGTGAACGCTCTGTACCTTCGTCAATATTATTATCTTTGGCAGTCTCAAGATTACTGCATATCTCAGTAATTAAAAATTTCATGTTTTCGATTTCGGTATGGTCCTTTTCTACTTGATGAGTTAATGTTTCTAATTCTACATTATCTATTGAAGAAATCTCTACAGGTTTGGTAGAGACCTCTTTAATAGATTTCAATAATTCTCTGCGAACAGTTTCTGTTTGCATAGAAAATTCATCTCGTAACATATCGTTATTTTTCTGTATTTCATTTACAACTAAGATATTGACACTATCTAGTCTCTCGGTTAAGTCAGTGATATCGTTTCGCATGCGAGCTTTTTCCTCGCGCGATTCCTGGATATGTTCTTCTAACCTTTTACAATTATCGGCAATCTTATTACTAAGTCCTACTAATTTTTCTTGCATTTCAACTTTAGAAGACTCTATTTTATCACTTAATTCTCGACTGGTTTCATTAAGATATTCCTGCAACCTGTCTGTTGATTTTGTTAGCTCCCCTTTAAGTCTAGCAGTAGATTCCTCGTTAGACTGTTTTAATCTAGCCATAGATTCTTCATTAGATTGTTTTAATTCAGCAGTAAATTCTTCGTTAGACTGTTTTAATTCCTGTTTTAGTTCCTCTTTTAATCTAGCAGTAGATTCCTCGTTAGATTGTTTTAATTTAGCGATCGCCCTAAAAAGGGCTCTCATGCTCCTATCGGACATAGATTGCTCTTCGTCTGATATTTCACTTCCCGACATTATTGTAAGATATTAACTATTTACACACGCAGATTTGTAATCAACAATCCTGTAAAAGCACACTTCCTATGTACAACACTCCACTTCCAACTTGAAACAAACTCACCGGACACTAATATTGTAATTTGTAGTTCTCGATGATTAGTGTGCTGCTATGGGCTGCAGATGTAACAGCCGTCGATGCAGCCGCTGAGATGCTGCGACCCCGCTTCCGCAACCGGCAGGACGCTGAGTCGAACACCGGAAACGTCGCTAGCTGCAACCACGCCCGGCACCGCCGTAGACAGGCGAAGCCCTCAGCAACACCTCTAATACCAGCCGGAGGAACGCCCCGCAGCTGACGTACTGGGCCTATTAGTTTAGGGAGAAAAAGGGTTGTCGAGGTTTGCAGCGTTCAGCTGCTGCCCAACAGATGCGCCTTCTCGTGGAACAACTGCGTGACCGTACTGCTTGGCTGCACTCCGTCAGATGCCCACACCCGCGAAGTCGCCGCTGGCTGGTGAAGGCTCCAAGAAACTCGCGTTGACTTCCGAAGGACTCTTGATGCTTTGTTTCGTACCTGTGTGCCTTAGTTGCACGCAAGTCCTGTTTCTAAGGTCGCCACGGTGAGGTGTAACGACGTATTAGTTTTCGTTTGATATATGACCATGTGCAGACTTCGTCACCTACGTCAGTTACAACCCACTTCAAAAATGATTCATATTCTTTTTAAATTGTCATAGAATGGTTCTTGAACGAAACTGTAAAACATCAGTTGAGTCGTGTGCAGAGAATTACATCACTTGGGCCAATTGGTTTTCGTAACTTTTTCGAATTTAAATTTCGTTTGTTTCTCCTCAGAAAATTATATCGACACACGTTAGCTTGACCTAATCGATATCAGAATCACACATTAAATAAACTTTTTAGATTCAAAGTTTCGGCCAACGCTGTCTGAATCAATAATCTTGTCAAATATATTATTAATCCGTTCACATAACTCTTCATAAATAAATCTTCAAGACACGTGTTTCAACTTTAGTAGCATACACTATTTTATTAGCTTCCTACACATACAGATGTGAACTTGAGCGTTGACAGACAGTGACTAACTTTTCAATAAGGTTAAGATCATTATGACGTCATTGTTGTACAAAAAGAGTATAAAAATTCATTTTTAATTTTTTAGAAACACGACGCAACAACTCGGTTCCAGGATCTTCTGTTGCTCCTTGGCTGTCGACCCGCGACGTATAGCGGCCAGCAATTTCCTCTCTGGTCGCGGCAACGAAGATGCTGTCCCCGTTCGTTGCGCCGATCTCTCCGTACATGAAACACATAAAAAAAATACAAAACTTTTAGATAATTCACATTTATTACAAATAATAAGAAAACACATAAACAAAAACTAAATTAAACTTATAGTCACCTGCAAACTGGGCTGACTTGGTGGATGGGTGACGTTTAATTTCGTCCCACTACATACCCCACCCACAAGCTCAGTTTGTCAGGTCTTAACCGAAATTAAAACTTTTCAATATACAATATTTAACTGTTAATACATTTTTCTCACATTTTACGTAACCTAGAGCCCTTGCTCTTAGATAGATTTAATCCTTTTAATACGATATTGTTGTGACTATTTGTCATTTACTCTTAATTGTGCTATTATGGTAATTCGTAGCCGAATATAGGGAGATTGCTCCTCTTCAGTTAATAGTTGCTAATAAATACTAATTTAGTACGTTTTTTAACGTTATACATTAGGACAGAGCGTTCAAATTGTGATAGATTAGTTTCAGTTTCATTTATTTACTAGAGTTATTCTTTTCAAGAATGTATGTTACTAATAAGTTTCTCACAATAACTAATAGTACTATTTACTTTACGTCATCCTCTTCCCTAATGCCTTATTTATGCCTGAGGTCAAGAAGAAATCAAGCAAAACTTTCTTTGGAATCTCGGCACGGCTTTCTTTACCTTCGGACACCTTTTTGGGTAATGGCCATTTATTTAGGAGAAACAAGTGAGAGAGCCCCATTTGGTGAGTTCTATATTAACACTATTACAAACCTCTATTAAAGGCACTCTGCTATGTTCTCGTGAGCCATATAGCTCTGGACGCCCATGGTCCCTAAAACTATTAACCATCCCCTTTGGTTCCTACTATCCGAGTAAATTTAAAATACGCAAAATTCCTTTAGACCTAAGAGCAAAGTTTCCTCCATATAAATCCCCCTTTTGGTTATCTTTCTCTTTTTGAAGTACCAGTAGATTATTGTAGAACACATGTTTAAGCTTTCTGTCATTTATTTAAAATAACACGTAACTATAACGAAAAACTTCACATGAATAAACTATGAACGCTCTTCCGTGTGTAACATATACTAAATATTAACTTATTTAGGAATGAAGGGTTTCATTTGATCAACACTATATAATCCTTTAATTACACCTGATGAAGGTTCCATAAGAAGTAATGCTTTGGGATGTACAATCTTATGTACAACATATGGACCTTCAAAGATCAAGAAGAATTTTCTACATTCCTTACCGATCTTAGAACTTTTAGGATGAGATCGTACTAACACAAGATCTCCTACCTGAAATGAGGGTTCTATAGCCTGTTGATTATAACTTTTAATTCTCCGTTCGGCATTTTTTACAATCTGTTCGCAAACTTTTTCGTCTGGGATACATTGTTGGATCTCATTTACTGGTGGCCAAGGTAAAGCAGCTAGTAAAGGCTCACCTATAATTCGTTTGCCTAAAATTTCTATAGGTGATAATCCCGTCGTTAGGTGAGGCAATTCATTTAATATCTTTTCGAACTCAGGCATTAGTTTGGCCCACCGAGTATGTTTATGTGCACAATAAGTTCTACATAATCGTCCTAATTCTTTCATGACTCTTTCTACTAAATTACTTTGAGGGTGATATTTCGAAATTAAGATATGTTTGATTCCATATTGTCTTATCATATCTTGAAATCTTTGACTAATAAAGGCACTACCGTTGTCAGACATAAGTCGTTTAGGAATGCCCCAGTTAACAAAGTAATTTCGGGTGAGGCAGCGTATAACGCTTGCTGTATTCGCTCGTTTCAAAGTATATAGTTTCACATGTTTGGACCAACATTCCATTACAACAAACACATATGTTAATCCTCCTGAACTCCGAGGCAGAGGGCCGAAAAAATCTAATGATAGTAGATCCCACAAACCTCGAGGAATTACAGCATATAATTTATAACGCTTGGATTTGTTATTAACTTTAACCTTTTGACAGGTTTCACAAGCCCTAATAATACTTCTCACAATACGGGACATATTTTTGAAATAATAATACTTCATTAGATGTTTAATACATTTATGAATTCCGAAATGCCCGTAACCTTCATGAATATAAGTAATTAACTCGTCCACAACAGTTTTCGGAATGCAGGTTTTCCATCTCTGGTGTTCCCTCTGTGCTTTCCATTACAACAAGTCGTTAAAATATAACCACACACCCCGGGTGTTAACTGTTTCGTCCCCATTATTAAGGTTTTGTATAATTCGTAGAATAACATTTTTCTTTCCTTTATGTAATACGGTAACCTACTACTTAGGACTCGTATTAAATGACTTTCAATTAATTTAGCACGGTTTAAATTCCATTCAAAATAATTCCTATAACCTCTCCACCGTTTAGAATATGGAGGAGGGGCTAACAACTTTAAAGTTAAGTGTTGTTGTTTTCGTCTTGACCAATAATTTTGTTTAAACTGCTTAACAAAATCATCCCAATCCCTGAATTCATTTCTATGCAGTACTGCCCATTCCGCAGCTTCTGCTTCTAAATGTCCTATTACAAATTGAATGCGTTTTTCATTACTCCATTTAGAAGATAATGATGTTTCAAAAGCTTTTATAAAGATTATAGGATGAAGTTCGCCTCCTGGTTTGAATACAGGAAATCGACTTGCTACATTTGAATTGGTCGTTATGTCATCCCGACATTCTGCGAGAGAAATAGTCGGATTTTGTTTAGATTGCAGAGACGGAGTTGCATCGGATTGGCTTGCCGTGATTGCTTTATTCATATTGTTGTCGTCCGTGCTAGCAAATTCGATGCGACTGTTGTCTCTGATTATGTTATTACCTCTGCTACCTGAAATGTTCTCGTTATTATCTAATTCCGATAACCGTTTCGTAATTTCCTGTATCCGCATTTCTGTATTGGATAAGCGATTAGCTAATATCGATTCTTCACTGTGTTCACGATGTGAACGCTCTGTACCTTCGTCAATATTATTATCTTTGGCAGTCTCAAGATTACTGCATATCTCAGTAATTAAAAATTTCATGTTTTCGATTTCGGTATGGTCCTTTTCTACTTGATGAGTTAATGTTTCTAATTCTACATTATCTATTGAAGAAATCTCTACAGGTTTGGTAGAGACCTCTTTAATAGATTTCAATAATTCTCTGCGAACAGTTTCTGTTTGCATAGAAAATTCATCTCGTAACATATCGTTATTTTTCTGTATTTCATTTACAACTAAGATATTGACACTATCTAGTCTCTCGGTTAAGTCAGTGATATCGTTTCGCATGCGAGCTTTTTCCTCGCGCGATTCCTGGATATGTTCTTCTAACCTTTTACAATTATCGGCAATCTTATTACTAAGTCCTACTAATTTTTCTTGCATTTCAACTTTAGAAGACTCTATTTTATCACTTAATTCTCGACTGGTTTCATTAAGATATTCCTGCAACCTGTCTGTTGATTTTGTTAGCTCCCCTTTAAGTCTAGCAGTAGATTCCTCGTTAGACTGTTTTAATCTAGCCATAGATTCTTCATTAGATTGTTTTAATTCAGCAGTAAATTCTTCGTTAGACTGTTTTAATTCCTGTTTTAGTTCCTCTTTTAATCTAGCAGTAGATTCCTCGTTAGATTGTTTTAATTTAGCGATCGCCCTAAAAAGGGCTCTCATGCTCCTATCGGACATAGATTGCTCTTCGTCTGATATTTCACTTCCCGACATTATTGTAAGATATTAACTATTTACACACGCAGATTTGTAATCAACAATCCTGTAAAAGCACACTTCCTATGTACAACACTCCACTTCCAACTTGAAACAAACTCACCGGACACTAATATTGTAATTTGTAGTTCTCGATGATTAGTGTGCTGCTATGGGCTGCAGATGTAACAGCCGTCGATGCAGCCGCTGAGATGCTGCGACCCCGCTTCCGCAACCGGCAGGACGCTGAGTCGAACACCGGAAACGTCGCTAGCTGCAACCACGCCCGGCACCGCCGTAGACAGGCGAAGCCCTCAGCAACACCTCTAATACCAGCCGGAGGAACGCCCCGCAGCTGACGTACTGGGCCTATTAGTTTAGGGAGAAAAAGGGTTGTCGAGGTTTGCAGCGTTCAGCTGCTGCCCAACAGATGCGCCTTCTCGTGGAACAACTGCGTGACCGTACTGCTTGGCTGCACTCCGTCAGATGCCCACACCCGCGAAGTCGCCGCTGGCTGGTGAAGGCTCCAAGAAACTCGCGTTGACTTCCGAAGGACTCTTGATGCTTTGTTTCGTACCTGTGTGCCTTAGTTGCACGCAAGTCATGTTTCTAAGGTCGCCACGGTGAGGTGTAACGACGTATTAGTTTTCGTTTGATATATGACCATGTGCAGACTTCGTCACCTACGTCAGTTACAACCCACTTCAAAAATGATTCATATTCTTTTTAAATTGTCATAGAATGGTTCTTGAACGAAACTGTAAAACATCAGTTGAGTCGTGTGCAGAGAATTACATCACTTGGGCCAATTGGTTTTCGTAACTTTTTCGAATTTAAATTTCGTTTGTTTCTCCTCAGAAAATTATATCGACACACGTTAGCTTGACCTAATCGATATCAGAATCACACATTAAATAAACTTTTTAGATTCAAAGTTTCGGCCAACGCTGTCTGAATCAATAATCTTGTCAAATATATTATTAATCCGTTCACATAACTCTTCATAAATAAATCTTCAAGACACGTGTTTCAACTTTAGTAGCATACACTATTTTATTAGCTTCCTACACATACAGATGTGAACTTGAGCGTTGACAGACAGTGACTAACTTTTCAATAAGGTTAAGATCATTATGACGTCATTGTTGTACAAAAAGAGTATAAAAATTCATTTTTAATTTTTTAGAAACACGACGCAACAACTCGGTTCCAGGATCTTCTGTTGCTCCTTGGCTGTCGACCCGCGACGTATAGCGGCCAGCAATTTCCTCTCTGGTCGCGGCAACGAAGATGCTGTCCCCGTTCGTTGCGCCGATCTCTCCGTATATGAAACACATAAAAAAAATACAAAACTTTTAGATAATTCACATTTATTACAAATAATAAGAAAACACATAAACAAAAACTAAATTAAACTTATAGTCACCTGCAAACTGGGCTGACTTGGTGGATGGGTGACGTTTAATTTCGTCCCACTACACCGTCTGGTACATTTTATTCTTTTCTCCTGTGTCTGTCAGCGTCTTGGCGATCAAATACTTTCGGTCGTTCGTAACTTGGGATTCCTTCCCGCGCTGGGCCGTCATGACGATTCGGGTAATTGTTATTACTGTGTCGCTCACGTTGATCGCGTTCGGCATTCAGTAATTCCGTTCTGTCAATTAGCAAACACACTTGCTCCATGGTTAACTGTGGTGTGAGTGCTAACTTCACATGCACCAAAAATGATAATTTCTGGATTAATATAAGCATTAACTCTTCTTCATTAACCGGATCTTCCAAGTATGCATTGTCGTTCCAGTACCTTTGCATAAAGTCACGCATTGTACCGTGACGTCTTGCAAAATTTGGCGGTGTGCGAATTTTTGATTTTACGTCCCACTGTTTTTCTTTCTGCAAAATTTTTTTTAAAAATGCCGTTTCAGATTTTTCATACTTTGTGTAATTGTCGGATACAGTTATACCCCAAATATGTGCCTCACCCTTCATGTGACTGACGCAAGTATCAAGTTTAGCACGTTCCGTACAATCCCTCGGAAACGAATGTTTGAATTGTCTAACGAACGCAACTGCGTGGATGCCTTGTTTCGGTTCATATTCATGAAATTTTCGACCGCTCAGTCCATTGTCCACAATTACTTGCGGCAAACCAACAATATTCTTATCTGGTTCACGTAATACTGCATTTATTTCATCACGCAAAATTTCTTTATTAATTCCATTTGACAATGTGTCGTTGTTCGCTACCTTTTGTCGTATCTCATGTACCTCATCACTTAGTTCATCACATCACGTTTGTACACCGTTAACCATATTAACTATCGACTCGTCGCTGGCTTTACAAGAACTTTTAATTTTGACTAATTCGTTATCTTGAGCCTCAACTTTGTCATTAACTTTGAAAATAAAATCTTCCGTTTGCCTACACCGTCATCTAACTTGAATTTTAAGATCTGTAATTTCGCTGCCAATGGCCTCATGTCTGCCGTGACATTCTTTTCGGAGTTCAAATGAGCTGTTGAGTTCGGTTCGCAAATTGGTAATCACAACAGTTAGTGTCCGATAATAATTTTTAATTTCTTGATGGAACTTGCTTGTTTCCTCATAAAATTTTGTTATTTCCTCATGAACCTTTTTATTTTCCTCATGAAACGCTCTAATTTCTACACGCGTCTGTCTATTTTCATCATGAAAAGCTTTTATTTGTACACGCGCCTGTCAATTTTCTTCATGAAAGACTTTTATTTCTACACGCGCCTGTCTATTTTCCTCATGAACAATTTTGATTGCTTCTAATAATTGAGATATACAATCTTTACTGACAATAGCAGTTTGTGTTTGCTAGATAATCATCAGTGTAGAACTTCTGTTAGGCAAATCAAAACTAAGAATACCACTGTCCTCTGTCGAATTAACTGTAGTGTCTTCCATCACATTAATTTGTTCTCCATCAACCAAGTTATTAAATTGTCTTCCCTCATTTTTAATAACACTATTGTTTTGTTCCGAATTAGCCTTATTACCACTGTTCAAAACAATGACTGTTCGTGATAACTTATGCTTGCTCTAAATTGAAAAGTTCACTCGCAACTTAAAAGTCAGTAACACTATTGATTATTTCTATTCCTTTTCATTCCTACACAACGTTGGGATCACTTAATTTTGAAGCGCTGTTGTGCTGAAATGCTGCGGACTCACCGTTTGTTGTGTTGTCTTCTCCGTCGTTTCCGAAGATTGGTGTGGAATCGAAGTCCGACACACGCGTCGCCATGTGTAACCTCCCACTAGTTTCGCACCGAACTGTATTATTCGAAAATGCTGTACGTTAACTTATATTTTAATTATTTTAGCATAATATGTATCTTTCCTCCTTCTCATGAGACTCATTGTTGTCCACTTCCGCTATTGTGAAAACTACTAAATGATAACATCACGTTTCTTAAATGCTAGAATTTATTAATTAAGTTACATAATTTATAAACATTTATGAACATCAAACACTGTGTGCCATTCTGCCACTCATCTCCGGCCTCGCTACCGAGCAACCTCTCTCTCTATCCTCTCACACCCGACTTCCACCCACGGACTCCAATACTCGTCTACTGCTTACCCACTCGCACATTGTTGACTGCAATGCAGTCTTTGCTTAAACCATGTATGATCTCTGCATAGTGCATAATCGATACTAAGTAAGTGTACTGTGCCCTTACAAGGTTTTGGATATACCATGTTGTGAATGAAGAGGTTGGTGAGTCTTGTTATTTATCTGGCTCTCAAAGAAAGGAGTTATGCATACTACTTGTGTAGTACAAACAGGTGTTTCATAAAATATCCGGTATTATAAAATAACACAGTTTCAAAATGAACATATTTTCACATCAAACATTTTATCATGCTTTTTATGCTATCCCTTGGCTGAAGAAATAGGCAACAAATAAAGAAATGGAAAGTTGGAAAATCACGGAAACCTCTAATTCTCCTAATTGCAGCCCATTGTTAGTTTCCACTAAAGCAAATGGAAGCATTCCTTTAGTATTTAATGCATGATCCATTAACAAAATCATTATACTTGGAAAAGAAAAGTTAAAAATATCATAGAGCAACTTGAAAAATTTCATGGTGTGAAGTGTTTAACTTCATGTGATTTGTGCTTTTCATATCAGCAAGTATTGTTACATTCAGAAGCTACGAAATTAACTGCATTTGTATGTTCTGGCCACAGTTATTAATTTTGGGTATTAACTTTCAGACTCAATTTTGGTACGGCTCTTTATAGCAGCAGTCAACGCTGCTTTGGGGCCAGCACAGTGCAAGACAGTCACCATATACGTCGACGATATATTGGCCACAATGAGTTTATAGAGGGAGTTTTGCGATTTGTTAGAGGAGATACTGAAATAATTGAACTATGGCGTTACATTTAAATTGGAAAAGACCAAATTTAGAAGAGAAAAACTAAAAGTTTTACGCCACATTACAACTTCCACAGGAATTCTACCTGGTCCAGGAGAAATTAAAGTTATCAATTGCTTTTTTACACCAAGGAAGCGAAAACAATTAAAGGTGTTTCTGGGACTCAGTTCATTCTTTAGGAGGTTCGTACTGAAACAACTGTTAAATGCTGGTCCTCTTCAGAACTTGTTAAGAAGCAATAATAGGGCGTTGTGAATTGTAGAAGAGACCTCCAGGTCCTACAGGAAACCTTAGTCGAAATATTCTACATCATCTGAACACAACACTAGATTTTTGCTTAAACACAGGTGTATTATTTCTTTGTCTTTAAGATTCTCTGTTTAAAATTAGACAATCTGATGATAATAGTAAAATTTGTATAATCAGTTTTGCCAGCCAAACACTCAGTGTGGAAGAGCATACTCGGCTACTGAAAAGGAAGCATTACCCATAGTAAGGGGCTTCTTTAAGTTTGAATACTGTTTGTGAGGAAAACAAATAAAATACTATTATGACCACCGAACTTTGTCTTTCTTGTTGACTTGTAAGTTGTTCTACAAGTGAATTACTCCAGTGTTCTTATTCTTACAAGAATTCAGTTTGGTAATAATAAATTTAAAAGAGGAACAAAACGTTGTAGCGGACACATTCTTTAGACTTCCACATGTTTGATATGAATTTACAGAACTAAATGTAGACACCTCAGATTTTAGGAATTTATTAATAGAAGAGGAAAACTATAGACCATATTACTTAAAACATTGTTAATAAATAAGAAAGGGATCCTTGATAGACGAAGGTAAAAGAGAAACTGAATAACATAGAAGATGTAAATGTAGGGAAGTACTACACAATATATAAAGTTGTGCTGTCTCAATGGCAAGATTATATGTATCGAATTTTGTTAGTTTTACACACCATGCGCAGCCAATATGGAGTAAAGATATGGAGTGACAACATTATGTCATATTGGTACTCCGTAAACTTGCTCGACAGGGTACATTGAGTAATAAAATCGCATATCATATGATAAAGCGTCGAACACACCAATCCATCCCACCCGAATGAGTCACTTCCTGTAGTTAATACTAAATCATTACAATTAGTGGAACTTGACACAGCTTTACCGTTTCATCAACGAAGGGGGGAGGGGTGTCAAATATCTGATTGCTATGTGCGCTGTCTTCGCGAAATACCTTTGCATGTATACTACGAGAACCATGGTAACTAACACGATTGTTAGAAGAATAATGGAGGAATGTTTTCCAAATATAGGTAAACCTAAGGCATATTAACCGACAATGCGTCACATTTTACAAATCCTAAATGGAAAACCTTTCTCAAAGAACTTGTAAAACACATTTTAGTACCTTGTTTTCATCCAGACGAAAGCCCAGCAGAATGTATGTTTAAAGAACTCAATCGCTTTGTTAGCTCTTAATAAGTCAAACAAGCAAACAAATAGGGTGGATTTCATTGCTCAAATGCTACACATAGTTAATAGTTTATCACACACATATATTGGATTTGTCCATACCAAATTAAAGTTGTGGAAACATGAACATCATGTATGGTTAAAACATTTACCATGTTTACTAGTACATGAACCTTCACTTAAAGATGAAATAAGACAAGCTGCAATTATTCTGAGAAGTGTTATATACAGGAACACTCCATATAGTGGTCATTCCATATGCAGAGTACTATTTGTTCCCATGTCCCAAATCAGGAAAGATGAAAGGGTTGTATCCAGAAAAAGATCTGAAGAGCTCTGTCCAGCGATCAGGCCATGAAGAACACGTAAAAGGGTATAAATATGAAAATAGTTAATAATAAGTTTTAATTAAAAGCATTGTTCCGAAGGAAGATGTGAGGATAAAGACCTGTTTTGAAATCCCGCTATGGAACGTACTTGAAAAATATGTGTGTAGTACATAATTTCACGTATTCTGGGGACGAGTGCTAAATAAAAGGTATAAATGGGGAAAGCAGCTACTTTACGGCTTGTTAAGAGATGAAGATATTTCATAAGAGCCAGTCGATGAACAAACTACGTTGCATATCTTAGGATATGATACAGTGTATACTGCTTTCTTAAATGGCAAAATATGAACGATATGTACATTAGGCTGCATGATATATCCAAGCCTCTATAGTGTATACAACCATATACAACATCTACCTGCGAACATATGCAGCTATGTACAACGTAGTAACTTACTAGCAAATACATCTAGTTATATCCAATATGTGCACTAAGTCAACGTTACCGACTATTCTAAAACTAGGGTAAAATCCTACACCTACAACTATTTATTTAAATTAAAAAACCCTACAGATAAGAGAGTCTTAGTATATTACTATGCTCTACGTCTTTAAGTTTAGAAGAAACTATTTAGATTCTTAAATATATCACAGAGTGAAACTATGCTCAACTGATGACAAGCAAGAAGTGCAAATTCTGTGAAGTACTTGCAGTATAAGTGGATGTAAGATAAACACGTTAGTCACTAGAAACTGTGTGTAAATTATTATGAATTTATTTGTAGCTAGTTGACCTGCGGAAATCAGACTTTAATTGGTTGATTACATAATTTTTTTTATAATTAAAGTGATGGAAATAACGCCTAGTACGTTCCACTTTCTGACAGGGGAGTACATTATTAAGGCAGATGCACCGATGCTGGGCCCTATTGGCATTGCAGTTGTAATTATTTAGTGTGAAGGTGGTTTCTGAATGGGATAATGATAATTACTGAACTTTAGTGTCTTGGAATCTTCACCTATCACACGAAAGACAAATACGATCGCTAGTAAAGGCAGGAATCATATTTTACCTTAGCCTTGAAGAACCAAAAGACACCTTCCCTGCTACATACGTATTCTAAAACTTATGTATCTCCTTGTATACTTCTGTGCCTCCGTGTATTCATAAATACGAGTACGCTCTTATACATGGAGCTCATACATGACACGAAGTAATAAGATGAAGTGATTATGTGTAGTAGTTTTGTGGAAAACTGTTAATGCACCAATTATTACGTGAATCAGTACTGTTTCGGACGTTGTAACAAACGAATCGGTACATAAGAGAGAAGTAATTAGTTGTAGAAAGAAAACACGTTTGCATACGATAACTAATCCTATATGGATTAGAAATGATGTTGTCACTGGGCAGACATGTAATAAAAAACTGATTACTGACATGCAGCTGTGAAAGAGAAAATAATTACGTCACATATCATGTTGGCTGGCTCTGACTGATGGCTCTGAGCACTATGGGACTCAACTGCTGAGGTCATTAGTCCCCTAGAACTTAGAACTAGTTAAACCTAACTAACCTAAGGACATCACAAACATCCGTGCCCGAGGCAGGATTCGAACCTGCGACCGTAGCGGTCTCTCGGTTCCAGACTGCAGCGCCTTTAACCGCACGGTCACTTCGGCCACATCATGTTGTCACGCACGTTAACTGATATGCACCTAATAACAAACTGCAATTATAAAGCATAAACCAATACATCATCACATCGGTGCAGTGAGAAGTTGAAGAGCCTGCATGCGTGATGTGTTGAAAAGCAGATAAGCCCTGGTAGATGACGTCATCCTTAGATGCACTAGAGAGCCAAAGAACCTGGTACACATTGAAAGTGTTGTTAATAAAATTTCTCTATTTAAACTAAACTGAACTGCATGTGACTGCTTTAGTCTTTAATAAAACTTCCATCTGACTGCGTGTTTAACTGAACTGAACCTTATCTGAGTGCATGAAAATATTGTTGGAAATTTAATACTCAAAATACACATCTGACTGCATGAAAGTTTAGTGGTAAAAACAAATGAGGCACCAACCTGCATCTGACTGCGTCTGTGGACTTAGCTCGTGCACTCCTTCCCGTTTAGCCGATAATAAAACTTGTATTCAACTCAGCCGTAGTGCAGTGGCATAAAATTGTCATTCTAGATAACTTTATTCGTTTTGACCCTGTTTGTTACTTTAAAAAAATTCTGTCCTGATCTGAATAATTTGCCAACTGTGCAATGGCATATAGATTATTTTACTCTGATAAATGAAATTATTAGCTTTACTCATGGGAACGTTACTTTAATGTACTTTTTGGTTCAATGCAAGCTCAGGATGCGGAGAATGACATAAGATGTGAGATGAAACTCTAATTTTATCTAAAAAATATTTATTGTTCAAACTTTTAAGGCACATGTGAAAAACTAAAAGAGAAACTTCCGTAGCATGGATTTACGAGAAAGTTTCACAAAACGCTTATTGCATCAACAATGGGATTTCTATCTAGCTTTTAGACATTATTTAACGAAAGGAAACCTATTTTATTAATTATTCTTTCTAGTTTCCCCAGGTATGTGCCGAGTTTCGCTCAATATATAGCGTATTACGTGGGTAGCGCCAATTCTTACTTTGATGCTGTCACGACCCGGCTGCCTCCTGCAGGCATCTAGCTCCGACTCTAAACACGTCTGCTGTCTCTGCGCATCTCCTCACCACTACTCCAACTTTTACCACGTGCACCTAGCTCTATTAGCTGTCGAAGATCTTACTACTCGAAGATGTACTACTCGTCCAACCTTGCGGTGGGGAACTATCGACATTTTTCACTGGCTCTATCCTGATCGAATCTCAGCACATACCTTTCACAACCCTCTGGTCCGATGGACCAGAATTTTGTGGGGGGATCTGTGCAGTTAGCACAGATTTCCCCACGAAATTCGAAAAAAATTACAATGGAAGATACAATATAAAATATACAGAGTATTCTCATGAAAAGAGTATTACAGAGCAATGAAATTGATCAATAAACCTAGGATGTTAAGTAAAATGTGTAATACCATGAGATTTGCTATTCACAGTGAATCAAAGAACATCAAAATATACAAAACCAAAACATCTCTATATAGGAGAAAAACATCAGACATATGGGGTATTAAGTGAGGTGTATCTAATCACACTTTACCAACAGTCCAGGATTGCAAGTCACAGTGACTCAAAGAACATCGAAATGTACAAAACTGAAATACCTGTTACATAACACCAAATGTTACCTAATACAAGCAGAGAAATATGACGGAACATACCTCACATAACAGGAAACTCTACCTAACAGTTATGTAGAATGTGAGAAAAAAATACGTAAAATAGCAAAATACAAGTGAATCATCAATGACACACAATACTAAGTGTTATAAATGGAAACATAGAAATATAAGGAAAAATACCTCGAAAAATATCAAAGTTTACCTAGTAGTTACATCATATAAAGTCGAATGTTACCACTTACAAGTATAGAAATATGAGGGAAAAATACCTCAAATCATATCCACATTTACCTGATAGTTATATAGAATATGAGAAAAAATACATAAAATATGCAATAAGATACTTTAATTAATAGTAGGCTTAACTATTACGTCCTTGTCACGTTATGTGACACCATAAACTGACTTTCAGGTACCATCATTATCTTGGACTAAACCTCAGATACATGTCGACTGTCTTTGATAATAGTGAATAAACGGCCTCGGGAGATCAGACACACTGAGCCCTAAATTAGGTGAATTGTACAGGACAGGTCACATCAGGTGGGAGACCACACTGACTAATTATTGAGCTGTAGAAATATGTGGCCTCAGGCGATGGGACACACTGAGCAACCGATTAGGACCATGTACACAGCATGTCACATCAGGTGATGTAACACACTGACCCCAATAGTGAGCTGTAGCACAAGAAATGAGAAGAATTCAGGTGATGGGGCACACTGAACCACTACTAATGAACATTGTACTATCTTGTCACTTCAGGGGATAGAACACACTGACCCCAATAGTGATCTGTAGTACAAGAAATGTGAAGAATAGTGTGCATCAGGCGATGGGACATACTGAGCCGCCGATGATGTCCATGTACACAGCATGTCACGTCAGGTGATGGAACACACTGACCCCAATAGTGAGCTGTAGTACAAGAAATGAGAAGAATTCAGGTGATGGGACACACTGAACCACTACTAATGTACATTGTACTATCTTGTTATCTACGTTTAAGTTAACAAGAAATTTACATTTAAAGTAGTATACAAGAACAGTATGCAGTGGACTTTAGCTGCATAAAGAATGTGTTATATATCTTTAATATAACATGAAATTAATATTTAAAGTAATTTACAATAATTGTCTGCAGTGCATTTACTGCATAAAAATGTGTTACATATCTATAAGATAACACTAATGTTACCAACTCTCTAGCAATAATAGTCTTGAGTTGAATAAAATCTATATACAAAAAAATTCCTTTAAAAGGTATTTTTTTTATCAAAAATATTTATTGTTCAAACTTTTAAGGCACATGTGAAAAACTAAAAAAAACTTCTATAGTATGGATTTACGAGAAAGTTTCACAAAACGCTTATTGCAGCAACAATGGGATTTCTATCTAGTTTTTAGACATTATTTAACCAAAGAAAACCTATTTTATTAATTATTCTTTCTAGTTTCCCCAGGTATGCGCCGAGTTTCGCTCAATATATAGCTTATTATGTGCGTAGCGCCAATTCTTACTTTGATGCTGTCCCGACCCAGCTGCCTCCTGCAGGTATCTAGCTCCGACTCGAAACACGTCTGCTGTCTCTGCGCGTCTCCTCACCACTACTCCAACTTTTACCGCGTGCACCTAGCTCTGTTAGCTGTCAAAGATCTCACTACTCGAAGATGTACTACTCGTCCAACTTTGCGGTTTGGAACTATAGACATTTTTCACTGGCACTATCCTGATCGAATCTCAGCACATATCTTTCAACATGCCTAATACCGTGTAGGACCGCCGTGACCATGCAGAAGTGCCGCAAATCGATGTGGCATGGACTCGACTAATGTCTGAAATAGTGCTCCCAGAAATGCTGAATAATGTTAAATGTCTGGGGAGTTTGGTGGCCAGCGGAAGTGCTTAAACTCAGAAGAGTGTTCCTGGAGCCACTCTGAACCAATTCTTGACATTTGGGGTGTCGCATTGTCCGTCGGAATGCGCAGTGGATATGAAGGGATGCAGGTGATCAGAATACTTACGGACGTGTCATATGTGAGAGGCGTATCTAGACGTATAAGGGTTTCCATTTCACTCCAGCTGCACTCGCCCCACACCATTAAATAGCCTGCATCAATATGAACAATCCCCTACTGACATGCAGTGACCATGGATTCGTGATGTCTCCATATCTGACGTCCATCCGCTCGATACAATTTGAATCGAGAGTCGACCGACCAGGCAATATGTTTTTAGTTTTCAACAGTCGAATGTCGGTGTTGATGGGCCAAGGCGAGGGGTCAAGCTTTGTGTTGTGCAGTCATTAAAGCCACACGAGTGGGCCTTCGGCTCTGAAGACCCATGTCGATGATGTTTCGTTGAATGATTCGCACGCTGACACTTACTGATGGCCTCGCATTGAAATCTGAAGCAATTTCCGGAAAGATTGCGCTTCTGTCACGTCCTTGTAGGGTCCTTTTCGGGCCGCAGCGATGTCGAATATTTGATGTTGTAGCGGGTTCCTGACATCCACGACTTACTCGTGAAATGGTCGTATGGGAAAATCCCCACTTCATCTTTTCCTCGGAGACGCTGCTTCCCATCCCTCGTGCGCCATCTATAACACAACGTTCAAATTCTCTTAAAGCTTGACAAACTGTCATTGTAGTAGCAGTAACCGATCTAACATCTGCGCCAGGCACGTGTTGTCTTATATAGGCGTTGCCGACCGCACCGCCATACTCTGCCTGTTTACATACCTCCACATTTGAATACAGATGCCCACATCAGTTTTCCAGTGTAGTTTCATTCCGCTATAAATAGTAATTTTATCTGTACCTTTTATCATCTGTAGTGTATATTCTCTCATATTGAACATCATAGAATTTGGTATGTTCCGTAGAAAATACAGTGGAAGCTAACGGTTCTGTTAATTCTACTATGGGGAACAGGATCTTTATGAGATATGCACATGTGACTAACACGATTGAGAAAGCTGTCCTTCCGTGTAACATAGAAACACAAAATTTTAGTACCATTTTTACGAGTAAAGCTACATCTACATCTAGATATAGTTTCTTCATCTACATAAGTACTTTGTAAAACCACACTTAAGTGCCTTGCGTAGGGTTCATCTAGTATTTTCTATTATTCCTCTCTCGGAAAGCGCGCTGAAAAATTAACGCTTATATCTTTCTGTACGAAGTTCCTTATTTGTTTATGAAGATCGAAAAACATGGCTCTGAGCACTATGGGACTTAACTTCTGAGGTCATCAGTCCCCTAGAACTTAGAACTGCTTAAATTTAACTAACCTAAGGATACCACACACATCCATGCCCGAGGCAGGATTCGAACCTGCGACCGTAGCGGTAACGCGGTTCCAGACTGTAGCGCCTAGAACCGCTCGGCCACCGAAGCTGGCATTTATGAAGATCGTTTCTCCCTAAGAAGGTCAGCGCCAATAGAAAATTTTCGGAATCGAAGTTGATCATAGAAACCCCGTTAGAAGATCACGCCGCGACGAAGAACACATTTGTTCTCCTATGTCCACCACAAATCCTGCATCATCTCCGTGGCACTCTCTCCCCTATTTCTCAAATACGCGAAACACGCTGCCCTTCTTTCAGTTTTCTCAATTTACTCCACTACTCCTATCTGATAGGGACTCACAACGTGCAGCTATATTCCTTAAGATGATGGACTAACATAGTGTATGCAGTCTCATTAGTAGATCTGTCTCATAATCTAAGTGTTCTGCCAAAAAAGCGCAGTCTTTGGTGGACTTCCTCACAACATTTCCTATGTGTTCTTTCCAGCCGAACGGAGTGGCCGCAATGTGTAAGTCTAGGGACCGATGACCCCAGCAGATTCGTCCCTTAGAAAATCACACACACTTGAATATTTGTTCTTTCCAATTTAAATTGTTCCTAAGTGTAATTTCTAGGTATTTACTTGAATTTAAGGCCTTTAGATTTGAATGATTTATCTTGTAACTGAAGTTTAATGAATTTCATTCAGCACTCATGTGGATGACCACATACTTTTCATTATTTTTGGTCCATTGCCAGTTTTCGCACCATACAGATATGTTTTCTTTATAGTGTTGCCATTTGTTTTGACCTACTGATGACTTTACTAGAGAATAAACAACAGAATCATCTGTAAACTCCCTAACTCGGCTGCTCAGATAGTCTCCTAAATCGTTTATATAGAAAGGGAACAGCTGTGGTCCTATGACACTACTTTGTGAAAGGCTAGAAACCACTTCTCTTTTACTCGATAACTTTCCGTCATTTACTACGAACTGTGACCTCTCTGCCACGAATCCTCAGGAATCCACTCGGATACAAAAACACTCATCATCGTGCCCTGTGATGGTTTAACCTTCATCCCTTTATGAAGCACCTATTTCCATAACTTCCGTTCCTTCTTAGCCTTAATGTCAATTCGATACAAACAGAACTCATCCTTGGTAATCAGGCACGAGAAGAAACAGCCAGGATTTGCCTAACACGTCTGAAAAATTTGTGCTGATGATTCGGTTGGGCGAGATTCATAATTGGTTCGTAGAGTCGGGGAAAACTTCTAGCAGCGACGTTTGTCATTAATAAAATGTGTAAAATGTTTCAAATTGATCTTTCACTGATTTTCACATTTCCACAATATCCTCGATTGTGATAAGCCGGTCATGGAACACCATGGCCTCCGATTCTCCATTACTCAGTTTTGTCATTCATTTTTGTATGGCCACAGTGGGATTGTGTGGGCCAGATAACCACTGTCTCGTTTAATGTTCAGTTGTTGCCATACGCTTTGTTATGCGTCAGTTTTAGTCAAACTAGCACGGAATCTAATTATGAAAGGTGTCGACCCTTTGGGCAATCCACCTTTCACCCCTTGTTAATTACGTAGTCCCTGTGTAAGCATTGCAGCCTTTTTAGTTATGTAGCGAGCCATCGGGCCGAGTAATTCCAGGTATGACGGGGAATGAAAAAGTTTGTTTGCATCAAGCTATAATAGTCGTGGCGCTAGATTTCTTCTGCGATGTCGAAGACGCAGGGAGATGTGGCCTGGTTGGTAGATGTGAAATATAAGGGCTCAGGCTCCTCCGGGAGAGTATCCGGGTTTCTACAAAAGTGTGGCCGCTTTGCTTGTGAGTGCAGGCTGTGGCATGTAAATGTAATGTCGGCCAACGAGGGCGGCCGGCCTTCAGCCGGACAGTGGTCAGCGGCCTGCTTTGTGGAAGCGTGCTGTCCACCTCAGGTGTGCAACCGATAGAGGTGCGCCGAGCTTTATGATTAGCCCTTGGAAGGAGGGCAATGTCCTAGTGGAACTCACCCGCGTACCTCTGGTGCCACGTCTAGCGAGGCAGAGCGTAGATTACGGGGTCAGACTATCTCACTGGAGGACTACCACTGTGTCTTGTCTATACGAGAGTTCTCGCGCTGTGTTGTAAGCATGTCATTGGCGCAATTTGCTCCGGAAGCTTGGTCAAATGAAGGGACAATTTTTGGCGACTCCCCGTAGATTTGTTGTTGAGGAGGGAAGAGAGGACAGATATTCGTGGCATTCGGAGGGTGTCCTCAGTAGAGGATGGTCTGGGGAGGTCGGCCGAGGTACGATGTACGATCGGCAATTTGGCAGAGATGCGCCACAGAGGAACGTCTTATTTTCTTCAGCGCACCAACTGTCATTCACTGCACAGCTTGGCTCAAGGGTACGCCGGCAGAGGCCTTTGCAGTTGCGCACCGACGGCCATTGTCCACATTACCCGGTAGTGAGCGTGTCGGCAGCCAGAGCGTATTAGCAATGTTTGTCTAGGACTTCTTCTTCGCTGCAGCGTGGAAGCATATTGAGAAAGGGCAGGCCAGAGGGGGGTCGGGTGGGGGTTGGGGAGGGGCGTCCACACCCCGTATCACCTACACGAAACTATACATGTGTTAGTTTTCACGTTGCACGCGAGGTCTAGGGGTAGCGTCTTTCACTCATAAACAAAATGTTTTCGGTTCCAGGTTTGAATCTCATCGCTGCTTGAATTTTGATTAATAATCACCTTTGGCGACCGAAGACTTCCGGTATAAGAAGTCACCCTCATTCTGCCAGCGGCCTTGTCAAAGAGAGCAGAGGAGCGGACAGAGGTTCAGGGCACTCTCTTGTCCTAGGGGTGGGAAACTGCCCCTAAAGTGGGAAGAATCAGCAATGATCAACGACATGTGGATGCAGAAGGCAATGGAAACCACTGTATTAAAGACACGTACGTGTATCCACAGGACATGTCGCCTTTAATTGAAGAAGTGTCAGGAAGATCTCTCCATTCGCAAAAGATCCCGTAATAGTTCCCCGTTAGGATCTTCGGGAGGGGACTGCCAAGGGGGAGGTTAACATGAGAAAAAGATTGAACAATCAAGGAAACGATAACGTTCTACGAGTTGGGGCGCCGAATGTCAGAAGCTGAAACGTGGTAAGGAAACTAGAAACTCTGAAAAGGGAAACGCAAAGCCTCAGTCTAGATATAGTGTGGATCAGTGAAGCGAAGTGGAAAATAAGAGAAGGATCTCTGGTCAGATGAGTATAGGGTAATATCAACCGCAGCAGAAAATGGTATAACGGCAGTAGGATTCGTTTTGAATAGGAAGGTAGGGCAGAGAGTATTTTACTGTGAATGATTCAGTGATAGGGATGATCTTATCAGAATCGATAGCAAGCCAACGCAGATTACGGTAGTTCAGGTATACATGCTGACGTCGCAAGCTGAAGATGAAGAGATAGAGAAAGTGTATGAGAATATTGAAAGGGTAATACAGTATGCAAAAGGGGATAGAAATCTGTCATGGGGGACAGGAATGCAGTTGTAGGGGAAGGATTAGAAGAAAACTTACAAGAGAATATAGGCTTGGGGCAAGGAATGAGATAAGAGAGAGAGGCTAATTGAGTTCTATAACAAGTTTCAGCTAGTAATAACGAATACTCTGTTCAAGAATCACAAGAGGAGGAGGTACATTTGGAAAAGGCTGGGTGATACGGGAAGATTTCAGTTAGATTGCATCACTGTCAGACAGAGATTCCGAAATCAGATACTAGATTGTATGGTGTACCCAGAAGTAGATATAGACTCAGCTTGCAATCTAGTAGTGATGAAGAGTAGATTGAAGTTTAAGACATTAGTCAGGAAGAATCAATACGCAAAGAAGTGGGATACAGAAGTACTATGCAATGACGAGATACGTTTGAAGTTCTCTAACGCTATAGATACAGCAGTAAGGACTAGCGCAGTAGGCAGTACAGTTGAAGAGGAATGGACATCTCTAAAAAGGGCCATCACAGAAGTTGGGAAGGAAAACATAGGTACAAAGAAGGTAACTGCGAAGAATGCATGAGTAACAGAAGAAATACTTCAATTGTTTGACGAAAGGATGAAGTACAAAAATGTTCCGGGAATTCAAAAATACGGAAATATAAGTCGCTGAAGAATGAAATCAATGGGAAGTGCATGGAAGTTAAGACGAAATGGCTGCAGGAAAAATGTGAAGACACCGTAAAAGAAATGCTGGTCAGAGCGACAAACACAGCACACAGGAAAGTCAAAACAACCTTCGGTGACATTAAAAGCACATTAAGAGAGCAATGGGAATTGCATCTATAAATGCAGAGGAGAGAGAGGATTGAAGGAAAGAATACATTGGAAGCCACTATGAGGGGGAAGATTTGTCTGTTCTGATAGAAGAAAAAACAGGATCCGGCTTAGATGAGATAGAGGATTCGGAATTAGAATCGGAGTTTAAGAGAGCTTTGGAGGACTTAAGGTCAAATAAAGCAGAAGGGACCGACAACATTTCTAAAACCATTGGAGGAGGTGGCAACAAAACGACTATTCACGTTGGTGTGTAGAATGTATGAGTCACGCGACATACCATATGGCTTGTGGAAAAGCATCATCCATACAATTCCGAAGACGGTATGAGCTGACATGTGCGAGAACTATCGCACAATCAGGTTAACGGCTAATGTATCCAAGTTGCTCACAAAAATGATATTAAGAAGAATGAAAGAGAAAACTGAGGATACGCTAGATGACGATCAGTTTGGCTTTAGGAAAGGTAAAGGAACGAGAGGGGCAGTTCTGACGTTGAGCTTAATAGTGGAAACATGACTAAATACAAATCAAGACACATTCATAGGACTTGTCGACCTGGAAAAAGCGTTCGACAATGTAAAATGGTACAATATTTTCGAAATTCTGAAGACAATATGGGTAAGCTATAGGGAGAGACGGGTCGTATACAATATGCGCAACAGCCAGGAGGGAATTATAAGAGTGGACGACCAAGAACGAAGCGCTCGTATTAAAATGGGTGTAAGACAAGGATGTAGTTTTTCGATCCTATTGTTCAGTGTGTACACCGAGGACGCAAAAATGGAAATAAAAGATGATTTCTGGATTGGAATTAAAGTTCAAGGTGAAACGATTCGCTGATGACATTGTAAACTTGAATGAAAGTGAAGAAGAATTACACGATCTTCTGAGCTGAATGACCAACCTAATGAGTGCAGGATATGGATTGAGAGTAAATCTAAGAACGACGAAGGTAATGGGAAGTAGTACAGATGAGAACAGCGATAAACTTATATTCGGGATTGATCGTCACAAAGTAGATGAAGTTAAGGAATTCTGCTACCTAGGCAGTGATCAACCAATGATTCATGGAGCACTAATATCAAATATCGGCTTTAATTTGAGGAAGAAATTTCTGAGAATATAGCTCTTCAGTAGAGCATTGTATGGCAGTGTAACATAGACTGTGGGAAAACCGAAGCAGAAGAGAATCGAAGCGTTTGAGATGTGATGTGGTGCTACAGACGTATGTTCAAAATTAGGTGGACTTATAAGGTAAGGAATGAGGAGATTTAGCGCAGAATCGGAGAGGAAAAGAAAGTATGGAAAACACTGATATGCAGAAGGGACAGGATGATAGGACATCTGTTAAGACGTGAGGGATTGACTTCCATCGTACTAGAGGAAGCTGTAGACGGCAAAACCTGTAGAGGAAGACAGAGATTGGAATACATCCTGCAAATAATTGAGGACGTAGATTGCAAGTGCTACTCTGAGATGATGAGGTCAGCACAGTAGAGGAATTCCTAACGGGCCGTATCAAACCAGTCAGAAGACTGATGACAAAATAAAAAGAAAATAAGAAAAAGGATTTCGATGTAGTGTATTTGAATGGTATTTTGGGTTTAACCTATTCATATGTAGGTATGTAGGTGCATTGCCGGCTACCCATTCCTACTTCAGCGAGGACCAACATTTGTCTGTGCTGGCCGTTCTTGAGCTCAGTTGTTGAATTGTTAATACGTTGTACTCATACTTGCAGTTGAATTTAAGGGAAGCACTGCTGTTAATTGTTTTAGTGCTTTGTGCTGTTATGATAGATTTTAATTACGAATAGATTTGGAACAAGAAAGAAGAGGAAAATAATTTTGATTAATCCACTAGCCTTACGGAAACTTAAAAAATACAGTATATACGCAGTACTATAATAGCCCAATTATTTATCTATATCTGTTTAATGTTAGCACAGAAGTCGTTATTCGGAGACAGGCAGAACTTTGGGGTTGCAATATAGCTCTATTTCACAAGGCAACGGAGCGTTAAACATCAACACAAACAAAATCAAACTAAAATCAGTGGATAAAAATACATTCGTATATACTCCTGTCCCCAAATATCGTGTTACAGAAAAAAAACCATAAACATTGATAGTTACCTTTCTTTCAAACATTGCTCAATATTCTGCCATTAGTAGTCCAAATGGGAAAATACCGCCAATTGTGTCATCTAGGGGGTAATGAATTATGAAAATCAGTTCGAAGACGGAACGGTCGGAAGAGGTTTATGGAGAGCGGAAGGGATATGTGATGACAGCACATTCCACAGTTCGTTCGTTTCTAAAAAATGTTTTTCACTGTGCCGCTTGAATTCGTCAGAAAGGACTAAGCCCTGTATCTTTGGCCCTACCTCCAATCCCCCTTTCATTGAAAGTCAATTTACGCACTGAAGCCAGGAATTCTATGCGAAACTAAATCTGAGAACATGCACGCGTTCGTGCATTATCAAATGACCAGACTTAATATCAGAGTTCCTTCTTTTGGTGTTCTGCGTTTTATTTCATTTTGAAATATCGTACAACGGCCAGATGTTTCCAGATTCTCAAGCGACAGTGGTAGTAGCTCTACGCGATGAGGCGCTGTGGTAGCAATATCAGGATTCGAAAGGCGCGGTCTTCGAATCCATCTGTGACAAACATGGAAATGGGTTGCTGTGGTTTCTCATTTTCAATTTATTCCGTTGCCGGTGCTGGTCCCTTGCTATAATCTACACCAAATTGCATCCGAATGGCCTTCTTTCCTGACAGATTCTAGGTGCCCTAAAGATGGGCCTCGCTGTTGAAATGGAAAGATTTGCAGCGAAGACGAGGAGAAGCTCTATTCGGTGACTTCCAGCATTAAAAGTAGCATGATGAACAAATTACAATAAAAATTCCTCTTATTTAGGCCGGTGTCTTTATCCACCCTCTCATTCTGTTATGCAGAAAATGACGTTTCTACTATGCAACAAGTCACAAATAAGTACTTAATTTGGGAACTAATGGATGTTTTAAAGTTGTATAATGCCAGGTCCTTTGCACTTTCTCGACCAAAAATTGTTCTAGCTTCTCTGTCGAACACAACAATATCAGATCTCTTCGTTCTAACAGTCCTTTCGGTAACAATCATGGTATCCCAAAAATTTCACGCTCGTTCATCAGTTCCTCAGCTCAAATCCAGATGGTAAGAGGAACAGTGAAAAATGATATTGGAGGGTGAAGGGAGATTAGAGTGCGACTATGTCGAAAGCTGGTTAGACTTTTTCTGACTTGTTTGTGAAAATGCAGTGCTCTCAAGTTACGAAATTATATCTCTGCTTGGTGGAAACCCCGAGATTATTGACGAACAGAATGATGAATCGTTCTTTATGTAAACTGTTTATTTTATGGACCAAAATTGAGAAACAGCACAATAATATTATGTTATGCGCTAAGAGCAGGGAAAAGTGAATAATACACAGTATTAAAGTGTAAAATATGTAATATCAAATATAAAAGAAAACAAAATAAGCATGATTTTACTTCCTATCAAGCGAAAATATGAAAACATGCAATAGCAAGTCTTGAGACTGCCTGCAGCAGTGACATAGCACCAATGATAATGTTTAAAATTACTGAAATTTTATCCATCCCTCGCGGATAGCAGCACCCGTTAGGAAGACGCTTCCAGGATTTGGGATATGTTGTTGATCCTTGTTACAGAACAGTGAATTGTGTCTTGAGAGCAAAGAGGGAGTACATTAACTTAGATTTATAATTCATTTGGCAATAAGGTGGAATTATTGTATTACAAAATAAATGAATTTGTAATTGTCCGTTTGTGTACTTCTTCCACACTATTGAGTGTAAGTTACACCTTTTGAAGAAGACCTGTTCTTGCTTTGTTTTACAGACCAGGTACTATTTTTATGAAGACCCATCGAAAGAAAATTATGTACATAAAATCAATTAAAAATGAATGTGTTTTCGGGAGAAATGGCAATCATGAGACCTTTTAAGGACTTCTTTAACAAGCCCCCCCTCCCCCGCCCCTCCCACACCTCTGGCAAAACCCAGACTACGTCCTTCCAGCGCGTCCATCCGACCTGCAGCCCTGTATTTCAACCGAGCTTCAACCTACTGACGTGTGTCTTGAGAGCAAAGAGGGAGTACATTAACTTAGATTTATAATTGATTTGGCAATAAGGTGGAATTATTGTATTACAAAATAAATGAATTTGTAATTGTCCGTTTGTGTACTTCTTCCGCACTATTGAGTGTAAGTTACACCTTTTGAAGAAGACCTGTTCTAGCTTTGTTTTACAGACCAGGTCCTATTTTTATGAAGACCCATCGAAAGAAAATTATGTACATAAAATCAATTAAAAATGAATGTGTTTTCGGGAGAAATGGCAATCATGAGATCTTTTAAGGACTTCTTTAACAAGCCCCCCCCTCCCCCACCCCTCCCACACCTCTGGCAAAACCCAGACTACGTCCTTCCAGCGAGTCCATCCGACCTGCAGCCCTGTATTTCAACCGAGCTGCAACCTACTGACGTGGAGCTAGCTGTTCAGTCTCGGTCAGTACCTCAAATATAGTCAGAAAGCGCTGTTGCTATTACCTTGAGGGATGCATTGGCTTAGCTTGATCCCCTTCCTCTTTAATAACTTTTACAGCCATCAACACAATCTGTCACTGTGTATTTTGTTTCGTTTTTGTCATTTTTTTTTTTATTAATCCGTATGCTGTTTCTGGGAATGCATGTGTGAATCTGTGATGAACTAAGTCTGAAAAGAGCAATATTTCATTTCAGTATCCTGTACAACCTGACCATTTGAATTACAATAAATTTTGGTTAGGTGAGGGTACGTAATTATGGTAGGAAACCATCCAGTTACCATTCGCTTGTTTAAAATAGGAGGCCCTATTAAAATCATACAGTAGTGTAGAATCATGAAAGAAGGTTGTATACATGGAAGAACCCTGGAGATACTAAAAGGTATCAGATAGATTACATAATGGTAAGACAGAGATTTAGGAACCAGGTTTTAAATTGTAAGACATTTCCAGGGGCAGATGTGGACTCAGACCACAATCTATTGGTTATGACCTGTAGATTAAAACTGAAGAAACTGCAAAAAGGTGGGAATTTAAGTAGATGGGACCTGGATAAACTAAAAGAACCAGAGGTTGTACAGATATTCAGGGAGAGCATAAGGGAGCAATTGACAGGAATGGGGGAAATAAATACAGTAGAAGAAGAATGGGTAGCTTTGAGGGATGAAGTAGTGAAGGCAGCAGAGGATCAAGTAGGTAAAAAGACGAGGGCTAGTAGAAATCCTTGGGTAACAGAAGAAATATTGAATTTAATTGATGAAAGGAGAAAATATAAAAATGCAGTAAGTGAAACAGGCAAAAAGGAATACAAACGTCTCAAAAATGAGATCGACAGGAAGTGTAAAATGGCTAAGCAGGGATGGCTAGAGGACAAATGTAAGGATGTGGAGGCCTATCTCACTAGGGGTAAGATAGATACAGCCTACGGGAAAATTAAAGAGACCTTTGGAGATGAGAGAACGACTTGTATGAATATCAAGAGCTCAGTTGGAAACCCAGTTCTAAGCAAAGAAGGGAAAGCAGAAAGGTGGAAGGAGTATATAGAGGGTCTATACAAGGGCGATGTACTTGAGGACAATATTATGGAGATGGAAGAGGATGTAGATGAAGATGAAATGGGAGATACGATACTGCGTGAAGAGTTTGACAGAGCACTGAAAGACCTGAATCGAAACGAGGCCCCCGGAGCAGACAGTATTCCATTGGAACTACTGACGGCCTTGGGAGAGCCAGTCCTGACAAAACTCTACCATCTGGTGAGCAAGGTGTATGAAACAGGTGAAATACCCTCAGACTTCAAGAAGAATATAATAATTCCAATCCCAAAGAAGGCAGGTGTTGACAGATGATAAAATTACCGAACTATCAGCTTAATAAGTCACAGCAGCAAAATACTAACACGAATTCTTTACAGACGAATGGAAAAACTGGTAGAAGCCAACCTCGGGGAAGATCAGTTTGGATTCCGTAGAAACACTGGGACACGTGAGGCAATACTGACCTTACGACTTATCTTAGAAGAAAGATTAAGGAAAGGCAAACCTACGTTTCTAGCATTTGTAGACTTAGAGAAAGCTTTTGACAATGTTGACTGGAATACTCTCTTTCAAATTCTAAATGTGGCAGGGGTAAAATACAGGGAGCGAGAGGCTATTTTCAATTTGTACAAAAACCAGATGGCAGTTATAAGAGTCGAGGGACATGAAAGGGAAGGAGTGGTTGGGAAGGGAGTAAGACAGGGTTGTAGCCTGTCCTTGATGTTGTTCAATCTGTATATTGAGCAAGCAGTAAAGGAAACAAAAGAAAAATTCGGAGTAGGTATTAAAATTCATGGAGAAGAAATAAAAACTTTGAGGTTCGCCGATGACATTGTAATTCTGTCAGAGACAGCAAAGGACTTGGAAGAGCAGTTGAATGGAATGGACAGTGTCTTGAAAGGAGGATATAAGATGAACATCAACAAAAGCAAAACAAGGATAATGGAATGTAGTCTAATTAAGTCGGGTGATGCTGAGGGAATTAAATTAGGAAATGAGACACTGAAAGTAGTAAAGGAGTTTTGCTATTTGGGGAGCAAAATAACTGATGATGGTGGAAGTAGAGAGGATATAAAATGTTGGCTGGCAATGGCAAGGAAAGCGTTTCTGAAGAAGAGAAATTTGTTAACATCCAGTATTGATTTAAGTGTCAGGAAGTCATTTCTGAAAGTATTCGTATGGAATGTAGCCATGTATGGAAGTGAAACATGGACGATAAATAGTTTGGACAATAAGAGAATAGAAGCTTTCGAAATGTGGTGCTACAGAAGAATGCTGAAGGTTAGATGGGTAGATCACATAACTAATGAGGAAGTATTGAGTAGGATTGGGGAGAAGACAAGTTTGTGGCACAACTTGTCCAGAAGAAGGGATCGGTTGGTAGGACATGTTCTGAGGCATCAAGGGATCACCAATTTAGTATTGGAGGGCAGCGTGGAGGGTACAAATCGTAGGGGGAGACCAAGAGATGAATACACTAAGCAGATTCAGAAGGATGTAGGTTGCAGTAGGTACTGGGAGATGAAAAAGCTTGCACAGGATAGAGTAGCATGGAGAGCTGCATCAAACCAGTCTCAGGACTGAAGACCACAACAACAACAACAACAACAGTAGTGCACTTAGCTACTCGTGCAAGTACAAGTTATTTCAGTGATTGCGAATCCCTTATTTTCTGTTTAGTCTTTTTACACTTTGACGTCCTATATTCCTGCCAGCATTTTAGACGAGCTACCGTGGGTCGGTTCCCCACAGGGGGACGATATGGGGCTATAGTTGAGTTCCTTTCTGATCGCTATGAGTGCGGAAGCGGTAGGTGGGGTCATACAGAGTCGCTAACTAAGGGCGAGTCCTGGTGAGATTGTAGAACTCCAGGGGTCGTCCGGTGTCTTAGCGCAGTGGCTAGCACACTGGACGCGCATTAGGGAGGTCGACTGTTCGATCCGGCATCCGGCCATCCTGATCTAGGTTTCCCGTTATGTCCCTAAATCGCTCAAAAGAAATGCTGGGATGGTTCTTTTGAAAGGTCACGGCCGACTTCCTTCCCCGTCCTTCCCTAATCCGATGAGACCGATGACCACGCTGTCTGGTTTCCTTTCACATACAGCCCAACCCGGTGTCTCAGGGTGGCTTTCCAGAAAGATACGAAATGCATTTTAAGGAGATGCGGATCTACTGGTGGAAAAATACTACACGCAGTGATAACGGAAAGCGAAGCCGTAGTTAAGAAGGAGTTAGCTAGGTGTCGTTAATGAAACTTTTAAAACCAACGCTGGTCGGCTCACCAAAAATTATTTGGTGGCTAGATGAACGGCTCACGTGTTAGTACGTGCCTGCCCTCTCATTCGCCAGGAGGAAGTCACGCTTTTGACTGGAAAGAACTCCGAAATTCTGCCGCCGCTTTGAAGAGAGTAAATATCAAACTAATGGAAGGGATTTTGGTATCGTATTCCGGAACTTTTCGTTCATCGGAGTTCGCAGTCTTTTCAGTAACTGGTAAGAACTTCCCGTAATTGGCATGAGAGTTTCCGACGCTGGGACAGCCAGCACAGTTTTAATAATAACGAGCGTAGTCACATTTCTTCTTGGCCAGGTAGAGAGATAACTTCAAAGTAAGCTGACACCGGGAACTCCTCGGCTTCCGGAGCCCAGAGGCCATCTTCCTCTCCATGTCACAGAGTTGGAACACTGTCGCAAAATGTACACTGGTGCGGCGGCCACAGGCACAGACCACAGTCGCCACTTCAGTCACACGCTTCGGCGTATGAATACGATGAGTGTGCAGCAAATACACGTGTCCTGAAGAGGGATTCGCGAATTTGCTTAATTCCGGACTGGCACAATTGAATTTACACTGGCAGCTCACCTGACTTACTATGCGCTTAGGCGCTGGAATAGGTGCATACTTTTAATGCCCTGGGTCTCATGTTTATGGTTTGGTTATCAAACCCATTGATAGTTAGCATTCACAATGATTAATGTTTAGGTGGGTGCTTTTAGCCATTTATTCGCAATACTATTTCCATGTACTCATGCCAAAATATACTTCAGTGAATCTTATTGAATCACTGTGCATTCTATGCTGACTGTAAATTCGGTCTCCGTTTATAAACGATATTTGGATTTTTGTCAAAAATTTAACATGTCTTTTATATTATTTTCATTCTGTAACCCTTCTTTAATATATCTGAGTGAGCTACTGACCCATGTTGTCGCGTTTGTAGGGCCACCTCTATCGTCAACCAAGAGCGCTGTAGTTTCTCTTGCGTTACCCATCGTTAATTAATTTTACTTGACTTCGTGGGTGGCGCGACCTGTTTACTAATTGGGTTACCGGTGACGTGTGTTACTATCGTTATAGGGGTAAGTCAGCACCCAACCCTAGTCACTCTCAGCAGAGACTTGTTTTATTATTTTACTTGTTGAACGGGTACCATATGATACTACACTTTCAAGTGCCGGCATAATTTTGTTTTGGTTCCTCTAGAAACGCCATACAGCGCTGCGGCGCGGGGATTCAATGTGCTTGAAGACTGTAGACATGAACCTGCAAATACACAAAAAAAAATACTTACGTAATTTAATTTTTAGGAATTTACGATGAAATTGTTAGTAGAAATTTATCGAATCCGTCTAGCGATGAAAGATGGGGCAAATGGGTTTAGATGAGCTCATGTTTCTACCACCATTTTAGACCACTCCTATGGAATCGTTAATTGCCAAGATAAGCAAAATCATTGGTGTACAGTAGTACGTAAGATCAGTCCTAACACATGCATTAGACTCATACAGCCTGACAAAGACTGAATCATCGTCCGCTATAGGCTTCTTATAAGGACACACTATAATTTGGGCTATGATTCGGGTAATACGCCGTTATGACATTCTGGGAGTACAGCTTTTAGACTTTGGCACGAACAGATTGTGACTTGCTCCGCCCCTCTCCGGTTGCTTCATAATAAATGATGTGTGAATTCCTAAGGGACCAAACTGCTCAGGACATCGGTCCACGCACTTACTATTTAAACCAACTTACGTTAAGAACGACACACACACACACACACACACACACACACACACACACACACACACACAAACACACATGCGCGAGCGCGAGCGCGCGCGCACACACACACACACACACACACACACACACAGACATGGCCGATGCAGGACTCGAACCTCCGGCAGGGAGGGCTGCGCAATCCGTGCATGGCGCCCTTAAACGCGTGGCCACTCCGCGGGGCGGCCGTTTGATTCCCGAGGGCGAAACAGTGTACACGGGAGTGCTTAAGAGTGCTGTGAGACACTTTTTTGATGTTGGTAAAGTCCTTTGTTCAGTGTGTGGAGGTTTGTGATTTCTAATGTGCAGCTGCGCCAGATAGTCTTTTGCTTTGAAGACTTTGATTTTGCGATTCGCAAAGGCTGTGTAAATGAATAAACAAATGAGTGCGTCATGAAAGAAGTAGCGTAATGGTGTTCGGTTTTTAACATCTCCGTTGTGCGTTATTTTCTTTGGATTTTAATTCTGGCACTGCTAAAGTGAACTATATAGCGCTATTCTTAAACGTCTTTCACACGAATAAATTGTAAATCGAAAATCTTTAACTTCAGGGTGCTTAGACATATTTAAATTGCTCACAGGCGTATATATAGTTGCATAATTTCAATAGGAAAGTACTGTTAGAATAATACTGTACTTTAATGTTCATTAGGTAGACGTATTACATACTCATATCACCGTTTTTACGATAAATAACGTGTGTTCTGGAACAAGATTTGAAGCCAAGTTGGGCAGATGTGACCACTTTCCCCCATGTCCCCCGCAGCTTTCAAACTCCCGCGAATAGAGGGCTCCGATCTCACTCACATGTACAGTAGTTTGCTCTAGGGCACTACAGTCCTGAAATGGTGCGGAGAGAGTGACAGACAAACGGTGTTCGCGAAAGTATAAAAGCTATAGTTTCAAAAGCTAACTGTAAGAATTATAGCCCAAATTTTCTTTCGGCTTCAACAGTTGTAGCTGTTATATCACATGTATACTTCCTTCTCCCAAAACATGAAGTTGATGATGTTTCCCTATAAAAGGAAGTACTTGATGTAAATGATACAGAAAATAAAAGTGGACTAATTAGGAAAAGAGCATATGTAAGAAATGAGATAGCCGTTATTGGTGTCACACTGCTAGAGCAAGCCAGAAGGCTCAATCGTAAGTGTTTGGGTACATGTTATGGATGGAGTCAAAGAGAAGTGCTCGAGTGAATCAGGAGAATGGTCAGCACGGACGGTTACGCCACTCGTTATTGCAATCCGCTGCATTAGACTTTATGTTTTGAAACTTCAATGCGCTCTGATTGTGGTCGTCTATGTTGCGGAGTGGAATCTCTCGGATACACAGGGTGTTTCTGTAATAGCGTGCAAAAATGTTACATAGAGGATGCTCCACCGAACAATTTGAGGTGGGGAACCTGGGATCGAAGAAGCCTGTTTAATGAGATGTTATTGTTGTTGATGTTGTGGTCTTCAGTCCTGAGACTGGTTTGATGCAGCTCTCCATGCTACTCTATCCTGTGCAAGCTTCTTCATCTCCCAGTACTTACTGCAACCTACCTCCTTCTGAATCTGCTTAGTGTAGTCATCTCTTGGTCTTCCTCTACGATTTTTACCCACCACGCTGCCCTCCAATGCTAAATTTGTGAACCCTTGATGCCTCAGAATGTGTCCTACTAACCGGTCCCTTCTTCCTGTCAAGTTGTGCCACAAACTCCTCTTCTCCCCAATTCTATTCAATACCTCCTCATCAGTTGTGTGATGTACCCATCTAATCTTCAGCATTCTTCTGTAGCACCACATTTCGAAAGCTTCTAATCTCTTCTTGTCTAAACTATTTATCGTCCACATTTCACTTCCATACACGACTAAACTCCATACAAATGCTTTCAGAAACGAGTTCCTGACACTTAATTCTGTACTCGATGTTAACAAATTTCTCTTCTTCAGAAACACTATCCTTGCCGTCGACTGTTTACATTTTATATCCTCTCTACTTCGACCATCATCAGTTATTTTGCTCCCCAAATAGCAAAACTCCTTTACTACTTTAAGTGTCACATTTCCTAATCTAGTCCCCTCAGCATCACCCGATTTAATTTGACTACATTCCACTATCCTCGTTTTGCTTTTGTTGATATTCATCTTATATCCTCCTTTCAAGACACTGTCCATTCCGTTCAACTGCCCTTCCACGTCCTTTGCTGTCTCTGACAGAATTACAATGTCATCGGCGAACCTCAAACTTTTTATTTCTTCTCCATGGATTTTAATACTTACTCCGATTTTTTCTTTTGTTTCCTTTACTGCTTGCTCAATATACAATTGAATGAAATCGGGGAGAGATAACGGGAGTAAACTCACATTACTGTGAACTTTATTATTTACATTAGTTCCAGTTATCTGCAAGTTCCGTCATTGACACAATGAACGTACCATTTGTACTGTATCTTACAAAGTGTGCTGCAACTGACAGCCATCAACCTCAATGCAATCATGATTCTGACGCTCCCTGACAAATATGCCTTTTGTGTTTCGAATCACATCACAGGCAGCTACAATTCTCCCAGGCAATGAACCATTCTCCTACATTCGTCGTTAGAGAGAAATAAACACTCTTCGTGACGGGTGATGCCTTTCCCTGCACAGTCTTTCAGCAGCGAGAGCATGGCTACGTACTTCCCCATACACAATGTGCATGTCGGTAAATTGTGCATCAGCGTACCTGTGCTGCTCCTTTGTACTGTACTGTACGTCTCTGTATAACAATAAGTAGTGAATGGCTTTTCGTCGATTCATAGCATCTTATGTCATGGGGCAATGTAAATGCGATACAACAGAGCCACCTCATGGACAAGTAAAGTAAACAAAACCAGCATCATGACTTGCTAGTAATCAGGCTCATCCTCCTTGTTTCCTTGCAGGAAAAAAAGAATATACATGTATATTAAGAGCACAGCACGTATAGACTGGTATCCTTCTTAGTTGTAAATAGGCCGAAAAACAGTGACGCTAGGCAAAGTGGTGACAAGTTTACTTCCGTATCTCCTTATGCTGGATTCTCCGACCCCAGGTTCCCTGTCTTAAATTGTTCAGTGGAGCATTCTCTATTTTCCGCTACATTTTTGAACGCTCTTTTGGAAACACAATGCGCGTCAAAGAGTGCACATTCAGGTACCGTCGTTCACGAGTGGCCGTCGAAGTAGTGGCTGCCACGTCGGCCGCCGGGCCGTGCAGTGTGTTGAACAAGTGAGCGTGCTGCTCGATCACTCCGATTTCTCACATATTTGCGGCTCTAAGTGAATCTCATCGGATCCTATATAGAGGGGATGTGGTCAGAACACCTTTTACCCGGTCGTTGTCGAGTTCCTTGACGCTGGATTCGTTACTAACCCGTCGAATAGCTCCTTAGTTATCCTCACGAGGCCGAGTGCACCCCTAACCGGTCCTAGAAGTGATGAAAGTACAGGAATTCTAAACCTGGTCCCTCGCATGACAGTCAGCCGCGCAACCTCTCAGCTACAGATACGGACAAGCCTCGGCAACCAAACATACAAAAGATCCGATTCATAGAGTGCGGTGCTCCAGATCTACATTCCAAGAAATTTAATCCTCAAAATAAGGCTTACGACTGACTGTAATTGACTACTTTTAGCGACAAATGCCCTCCGTATCTGTGTTAGCTTGCTTCTCATTTCCTCCTTGTTTCGGCTATCCTGCGTTATTTTGCGTCAAAGAGAGAAGAGCACTTCATCTATTTGCACGGCAACCAACTGCAACGCCACTCCCTTCATCGGTAATCGCACTGTTGACGTGAAATATTAATGGTCGTCTCACCAATTTCAAAACTGCGGCTACACGTAATAATCCAGACTTCGTTACTCGCGGACGTTTCTTGGAAAAGTTGTATCAAGTGTGAACAAGAATTATTGTGATACTTTTTTATGTCTTCATTCCAGTGCAGTACGACAGTTGTGTAAGAACGTGATCTGTAACTGGAAGAAAGACAAAAGCGCATCCTTGGAGGACTGTGAATTTTACTGTGACAGTATTGGAACTCGTGAAGATGACATGCAGGCCTCTGTTGTGCGGATTAAATTTTGAATGCTCTTCGCACCAAGAGTTAATGTAAAGTTAGGTGCCGCCACTCGGACGCCCATGAGGTCCTCGTCCGACAACTACACTTCAGCTTCAGCAGAGTTGTGCACCATCCCCAGTAGCGGATGGACACGTAATTCCGTCAAGGGGTGGACAGTGCTCGCCGCTTTCCCGATAATTTAGTCATAATTACTGTTTCCCGCAGTGGTCAGCTGGCTTCTAGGCAGTGTGCACAAGTCACTTCCGTGTCGTTCTGTCTAGGCGGGCGCTGTGGTTGCTGAACCTACGCTCCCATGTGTTTGTTTGAAGTGGGTGTCATCCTCAATTATATACTAGCCTGACAAGCCTAAATTTACATTTTCGTAATTATTTGGTGGCACCTTACGATGAAGCTTGAATTTCGAAACCTGTCGTGGAATAAATTTAGAAAATTGCTAGCAACTGAAGCAGATTTTTATGCTATAAATATGTTACTCAGTTGTGGATGTTCACCTGATCAAATATCTTGTTTAGTTCGTGGATCTCTAAGTTAATTCTCTATTTCTAATTCGTTTTTACGCATCGGACAGTAGCTAACCAAGAACTGTAAATAACAACAACAGACTGTCAGTCGATAACAGCATTATCTGTACTTACATCGTGCAAAACTGGTTTTCTTACCAGAAAATTTTATACTTTGTGTATGTCTCAGTACTTAATGGAAAGAGTTTTTTAAAAATTGTGTATTCTTACCCGGTAATCTACTTGATAGGATTCAAACAGGCATCAAATATATAAGTAAGTCCGTAATATGCTCTGAAATGGAATGTACCGTTTTATATATGGAAAGTGTTTGCAACCATGAACGAAACTTGTAACGCGACTTGAGTGTAGAATTTACAGAATATGTCCTAAACAGGGAAATCTTCGCTTGCCCAGCTACTTAATAGAAACTTGAGCAGTCGCAAAAGACATTAGTTTACATGAAAAGCAATGCAAGGCTTTTGAATTTATATCCCTATGCCGTGTGATGGGTATGTGGACCTACACTTATATGATAGCTCACAAATATGTAAACCAATTGCACGTTAAGTAGAATGAAGGACTTCGACTCTGCCCGCTACGTCCAAGATGGCGATGTTTTACTCACCCTCGAAAACTTAGCGCTGACATCAACGCGAGACGCTTTAGCAGTTTGCACAAAGGCACCCCGTTTCTCTATCTCGCTGAAATTTCAAAAGTTTTCTGGTCGTATGCAAAAAACACAAGAGGCAAGATACACTCCACGAGTACACTCTGTGATTTACTAAAAATGGTGTTCCGAAATTTTTTCACCACAGAAGATGAATTAAATTTTCCAGAAATCGAATACATGAACAGCTGCCGACATGAGTAATGTACAAGTCAATATCCCCGGTGTAGCGAAGAAGCTTGAATCACCTAATGGGGGAAACCCTCCACTCCAGATTATATACCAATTACGTTCCTTCCAGAGTACGCTGACATAATAGGTCCTTACATAGCAATCGTACACAACCGCTCCCTTGACGAATGACCTGTACCTGAAAGGTTGCTAAGGTCACACCAATACTAAAGAAATGAAATAAGAGTAATCCGCTGAATTATAGACCTGTATCACTAACATCATTTGCAGTGGATTTTTTAACATATACTGCTTTCAAATATTATGTATTATCTCGAAGAAAACGATATAATGACAGATTTAAGCACGGATTGAGAAAATTTCGTTCTTGTGCAACACGACTAGGCCTTTATTCACCAGAAATGATCGGTATTATCGACAGGGGGTCAAATTGATGCCGTATTTCCAGATCTGCGGAAGGGTTTTGAACCGTTTCTCACAAGCGACTTTTTATCAAATTGCATGCACAATGAAAGACCCCACTGCTATTAATCAGATATACTTCGGCGTAACATATAGATTATTAAAGATTTATGTTTGAAATATATCCAATGTACAAATATGAAGTACGACACATCGAATAAAAATGGAGCTCACATAATTGTCATTGAATACAAGAAATCCTAGTAAACTTACTTTCCCAATACCCCTTTACCAACAAGGCAGTGGTGAGGTGTTAATTGCAAAGAGCAATGAGTATACAACAGATTCTCATATAGCTATTAACAGAAAAGAGAAAAAAGAAAACTTTAAATGGAATTCTGAATGTAGGTATGGGTAGATCATCGTAATGTACAGTAATTCTTTCTTGTAAATAGCTGGGAAATAATTTTGGCATGCAAGGAAAAATACATTGAAAATACATAATCCACTAGTAACAAAATTATAGTTTTGATTAGATAAGTTATATTAATATAACTTACTTAATAATAATATAGGTGTGATCTAATCAGCTAATAGTTGGGAAATGTAATGGGCCTAGCACAATACCAGGACACTGTTCTGGCCAGAGAGGAGAGAAAAGTGCATCTCGTAACTGTCACACGTGTAGCACCACTACACATCAAGATCCTCCTGAGTTTACAATCAAATCATAAACTGCTGATACAGCACACATGTGGGAACTAGAGCACAGACTCAGGAATGCCTTCTCTGCAACAGTGGTTATAATATATGGTACAAGCACTGTAGGTGACGCATATCACATATTTCTAATAGGTGTAGACATGGCAAAGGAGGTGGACTCTGTTCAGTAGTAATAGCCCAAAAACCCATTACTCATAGTATTGACGCATTTGTTGATGGCTCGGTTTTCCCATAAGACCAGTATTGCAATTTATAACACCATGAATGTTCAATTGCTTTTTGTTGACAACATAACTCGTTCTGTTGGTATATCAAGTGACACTTTACCCTGTCTGTTTGTCCATTCATACCAGTAGTGGCAACAGCGTAGAACTAGGACTGGCAACGTCCATATCTATGAGAATATATATATATATATATATATATATATATATATATATATATATGTGTGTGTGTGTGTGTGTGTGTGTGTGTAGTCTTTGGTTACAATGACTATCTGAATGGAACATACTGAGCCACGCTGCTGCTGACGTTGGTTCGGTTTGTAGGTTTCCGTCTCCTGTTGGATGCCAGGCAGTATTGTTTAGCTGACATGATTGCGGTTGTTTGTCTTCTTCTCGTGTTGACTGGCGCCACGTCGTTTCGCAAGCGTTGAATGTTCGCTAGTGGCAGCAGCGGCACTTATCGATATGTAGTAACTGTGGTCCAATCTTTGGGGCGACGTTGTTGTTCTTCCAGGTCGTGTAAGTGTGCAGTTCGGTGACGGTGTGTGTGTAAGTGGGGGGGGGGGGGGGGGGGGGAGGGGACTCAGGGGGAGCCACGTCCGCGCAGTGCAAGAACACACCGGGACTGCTGTCAGCGCACGTGGACTGCCAGATCGAAGGCCTGTGGCCACGAGGGTGCTCGACCTCGTCGTAAACCTGATCCTGCAAGCTTTAGATTGAGTGCATTTGGGTTCAAATAGAGAAACCTCCGCCATTGTGAGATCTCGCGATTCTCCAGTGACCTGGGTTCGTGCTGCTGCTCATAATGTTGCCAAGGTGAACAGCAGCGAGTGGAGTGCTTGGGGAAGGTGGATCTGATTAGCTTTCCTAGACTTCCAATTACTATTTATTGCGTTCAGGTTGTTACAATTTGTAAAGTTCAACCAGCGGTATTTTTCCTGCTTCATGGCCGCTAACACACCAGTTACCTGCCCTGGGGATTAGTGTGCGTTTCCTCGCCTTGCCGCTGCTGTCCGGTAAGGCGTGTAGTTTTGACAGCTTTCTTGATTGTAGGTTGGTTGGCGATTTTTCTACTCTGGTGGTAGGGATTCCTTTCTCGTTCCAGGCGCTGTAAGCACAGTATTCTGCGGGTGGAGTCCTGACCGCCGGTTCCGGCTTTGGCGTATTTTTACATCTTTGCATTTGGTTTATCGGACGTCAGGTAGCCTCAGCAAGATTATCGTTAGTCATTCGTTAGACTGCCAGTAGTTGAGTTACCATCTTGTGAAGTGAATGCAACTCTTGGCTGCCTATCTCGCGAAAGTGGTTTTTTTTTTTTTTTTTTTTTTTTGCTGGACCTTCTCAGAGGTCGAATGCTGGTGCACCATTTTACCCAACTACACATGGAGAACACAAAAAGTTTATGACGCACTGCAGACACATATAGGGACAAAGAAGAACCACAGTTTCACTAACCAATGTAAAGTATATTGAGTGCATTAAGAAAGCCAGCTGCAAGAACAATTCTGTTAGGCGGTTATTAGTCACCAGTCTTATAAATAACTTTGAAATGTTATCTTATACTATCAATGAAATCGGAATTGATGCAAGTATTTTAATGTTAGTCCAAAGTAAACTAACTTACTGATTAACTAATGCTACAAATATCTGTTTTATTACTTCACCTTCAAATTAGAATGACTGATTAAAATATACGTTGGCTGGAGCTATAAGGAACAGGCTGAAGTGATGAAAACGTTTCCTCTCAGAGTACTATACTCTTTTGAATTCTCACTTCCATTTTCACTCCACACCGCATTTCTTTCCATTATTAAATTATTACAACCGTATTACTTTTCACCAGCAGCTTCATGTATCTTTAGCTGCATACACATTTGGACAACTACGAAACAATATTTTTACTACATTAGCACAATTCTCCTGTGTCATTATCCCACAGTACGACACATTATTGATCAGCCTCAATCAGCCTCTATGACCACCAACATTACAAACGCAGCTGGAAAGCAACGTGATAAGCCATACCACCCACCAGAAATTAAACTCCTCGAGTCACTAAACAGAACGTAAAGTCTTCTTCATCCTGTCTGATCTTTTTCTAGTTTCTGAAACTTCATTTGGCACAAGACATTATTTACACAGATTCATTACGTCCCTGAATTTCGGTCTTAGTAAGTATTGCATTAGTTCCTACAAGGAGAAGTTATATAACCTGTAAAAAATATTATAACAAGTAAATGTAGCCACATCAGGTCATTTTGTCACGTTAGAACTTAAACTATGCCACAGGAGAAATAATTCATTTAACAGGGAAGTTCAAAAGTAGTGCTTCTATTAAAAGATTTAGGTAAAAGGGTTCTGTATGTTCTCTTTCTTTGCTTTTCTTCAGTCATGTAAGTCTTAATATCTTTCTTCCTTTATCAGTTACTTAGATTAGCTGCCGACAGTTAATTTATTCCGTGTAACGAACTTTAAAATACATTTTTCACTGTTACCTTCTTCGTAGATTTACATTCCTTAGACATGTAGAAAAGTATCTAAATACACAGAAAAGTTCTAGCTACTAAATACCACATACTCTGTACTATGCAATACGTGTAACTTGCAGTATAACAGTAAAATTACAGCAGTACATTTCTTAATCAAATAAACAGCCATGTGGGTACAACAATATGGCCTTGTACATATATACAAAGTGAAGTATTTACTACAAACATTTTAAACTTTTGTTTCTTCTCTTTGCTAAAGTTTCGGAACACGTTAAATTTCCTGACTGTCAGGAAATGCTTTTAATATAAATTATCTTTCTTCGCTGCGTCACCTTGAGGGTCCACTATTAAGCCTGCGAGATGAATTTAGTTTCCAAAGAAGGTGACCTACGTGCCATGAGTGCCAATGTTAATCTAAATTGCCTGTGAGACAACATCCAAATCATTAACGTCCCCACCTCGTTTAAGTTTTCTTCCGATTTGTGAGAACTGACCTCGCACCTTGTTTTAGTGTTGACTGATTTTCATTTGAGCGTTTCTTTTTGTTTACGAAAAATCTGTACTTGTTGCTAAATTTGTCTTTTTCGTAGTACGTTCCTCAGTTTTCTGAGAAATAGTACTTAGTTATTGTTTTTCTGTTCCTATCGTAATTTCAATTCTTCGGCCGACTCACCAATTTAGTGAATAGTGGTCGCTCATGCTCTTCATCTACTTGAGTTACATATCGCTCAGCACTATACTACCTAGTTTCGCTAACCATCCTCCTTTATTTTGCTACTGACTTTTCAGTATTTTAAAGCCCCTCAACTAATATTTTATCTCTTTCTTGACGTATTTCGTTCTGTTGGCGCTGTTCTGTCTCATTATTACTAAGCCTGGTCTCAGTAACATTCGTTATTGGCCGGAAGTCATCATGAATGTTTTTCTTACTTTGAACTGACAAATTCGCTGTCTGTGATTTTATCGCTTCCTGTGACATAGTAAATTATTTCTGTGACCTAATCGTTTCTTCCAGTGACCTATAATAATCTCCATGTGCGTTAACGTACTCATCTTGATTCAATTTGTTTTTCTTTAAATACTCAGTCTTGTTCCCCAGTCTCCTATTCAAACTTAGCAAAAATATACAGCAATGACGTCAACACTATTGCCAACAAAAGGCGACGCTGGTACAGTTCTCGTCGTCATACTGCCGGTTCGTAAGAAAATGAAAAGCAACCAAAAAGTGTTTTAATCACACGCTGTTCACAAAAGATAAACTATTCCTGGTAATAGATAAGTAATAAAAACCATACACTACAGTGATCACACTTTACACAATTACTTTTCATTAAGTCACGAAAGTGACAAACAAATAACCAAAAAGAAATCTCTAAAATAGCGCAAATCATGAACATGTGCATGACAATATATACAGAAAAATTTACAAAGTCCTTGCCCTTGTATTAACATGCAAAACAGCGGCACCAAGTTATTGTAAAAAGTGGATTTTGTAATTTCGCTATCGAGGCAGTACCTTCATCTGACTATGAAAACCACAGAAAGTCCCTAAAGCCTTGCATTCTAGGCAGATGGTTAGCCAAGTGCATCTTGTGGTAACTGTTGTGTACTGTTAACCATACCTTTATAGGCTTCCCATTCATTATCTTAGTATGTGCCTGTATTGTGAACCCAAACAATGCCAGTTGTGTGCTAACGGTAACGCTATCTGACAAATAAGTCACCAAAATTTATCTAAAAATGCTATCTGTATCTGAATTAACATTTATCAAAATAGTCACAAAACCTAGCACCTTATGCTAACAAACTGTCCTGTGATATTCTGTACTGTACAGTTCACTGTACGCTGCTACTACGTGTGACGTCGAAGTATGTGACTTGCAGTTCCAATATAAAAAACTAACATAAATTTCTACATAGCATTAGAAATTGAAATTAACAAGAACTAAAGTCCAAATTGCTTCTATAAAATGACCTGTAAATTTACGTTCCAAAAGTGACTCAGTATATTCCCAAATATTAACTGACACACACCTGAATGTAACATTGCAGCATAAGAATTTCTGATACAGAAATGAAATCTGAATCGAACTTCACCTAAACTGCCATTAATAACACTTTAGGCATGCGAGGTTTAACTGTAAATGATCTTGTTCTGCTGTGACTGAGGTGTTGTACTGGCTCTAACAAATTCTCACCGTTTATGTGCGGCAACGGGAACTCGGTACCGATATAAAGTGGTGAAAATAAAAATACAGCTCAGCAACAGACTAGCTAAAGATAAGCAAGCCTTGCTGAAGTACAATGCTAGCTCGTTCAGTTATATTAAACACATTATACTTTTCTTCTAACGACCGTGTTCCGTTCAATGCAATGCAGTGACACGCAGTTACATAACAAAATTTTCGTGTGGAGACGGTGGCAGAAACTCGTTTTATTAAATGATGGAAAGAGACTGGGATTCGAAAACTCTCTAACAATGCGATCATCCTTACAAAAATATATTACTCCACCATGAGATTAATTACTAAAATGATAAAGAATTGATGTCTATAATCGTCAGCGCAAGCCACGAGAACAGAAAATTTTATTTGACCTTGTCTCGACAATCAGAATTACGAACCCAAACCAATAAAGAGAAAATCCTGAAAACTTACTTTTCACATACTCATAATAAATCATGCACAAGCAAGGAATGCAGAGTCGGCATTACCTGAATATTGACACATTTCTCAAATCAATCTTTACAAAATCATGTTATTAAAATTCGTATCGTGTTCTATTTTATCTTTCTGCTCTGCTAGCTATTTCCAAACCGCGCAGCGCTGCTTTACCTACACGTAACTCTCTCACTTGCTACTACTGACAATCAAAGTTGACCTTGCTTGTACTCAGAATCTCTCTTCTGTAATATATCGGCTACCAAAGACTTCTGTATCCAGTACACAAATATGAAGTATGACATATCGAATAAAAATTGAATGCATATCACTTTAACCGAACACTAGAAATGAACTAATAAGTTTAAAGCTGGGACTTGCAATGTTAAGCTTATTTAGGATGGAATTAGTTTGCTTAGAATTGGTGGGAGGTAAGGTGAATTTGCTTCTGTGGGCCTGGCGCTCATGGCGAGTTGCAGCCGCCTTAGCCAGAGCACCATGACTGGGAAACCCGCAGCAAATGGTACAGGCCAGCCAGGTACAATGACGAGCAGCTTCGTTGGAAACAGGTAAATCTTAAATATGGGAATTTTGATGGCTGTTTCTCACATGGCCTTTATGCAGGAGACACTGCTCCAGAAAAGGCGGAGTGCATTTTTGCAGCTCTCTGAGGGTCTGTAACAAACTAAAATTAAATATTTATACAAACGGGAATATATCGGTGATTCCAGAGGTGTGAGACACATCCAGTGATACAACACAAACAAGATGCGAGGTCAGTTCTCACAAATCGGAAGAAAACATAAACGATGTGGCGACGTTAATGATTTGGATGTTGTCTCACAGGCAATTTGGATTAACATTGGAACTCATGGCACGTAGGTCACCTTCTTTGGAAACTAAATTCATCTCGCAGGCTGAATAGTGGACCCTCAAGGTGACGCAACGAAGAGTATTCAAGTACAGCGAAGAAAGATAATTTATATTAAAAACATTTCCTGACAGTCAGGAAATTTAACGTGTTCCGAAATTTTCTCAAAGAGAAGATACAACAGCTTAAAATGTTTGCAGTAAATACTTCACTTTGTATATACGTAAATGGCCATATTGTTGTACCCAAATGGCTGTTTATTTGATTAAGAAATGTACTGCTGTAATTTTACTGTTTTACTACAAGTTACACGTATTGCATAGTAAAGAGTATGTGGTATTTAGTAGCCAGAACATTGCTGTGTATTTAGGTACTTTTCTACATGTTTAAGGAATGTAAATCTACGAAGAAGGTAACAGTGAATAATGTATTTTAAAGTTCGTTACACGGAATAAATTAACTGTCGGCAGCTAATCTAAGTGACTGATAAACAAAGAAAGATTTTAAGACTTACATGACTGAAGAAAAGCAAAGAAAGAGGACATACAGAACCCTTTTACCTACTTCTTTTAATAGAAGCACTACTTTTGAACTTCCCTGTTAAATGAATTTTTTCTGCTGTGGCATAGTTTAAGTTCTAACGTGACAAAATGACCTGGTGTGGCTACATTTACTTGTTATAATATTCTTTAACAACAAAAGTTGACTTAATATTTTCTCAGTGAACCCCTGAACTGACAACTTTTTACCGCATCTCGCAATTGGACTACAGCTACCATCGCTGGAAGCTACATATATGTATACAATTATTTCTCGATTTAGTACTTTGTTTATATTTTTCCATTATGCAGATGTTTGTCAGAACAACGTATTCTCTACAATCACACAACAAACGCATCTCGCATGAATACCTCACATTGTATCGTAATTGTGTATTTATTTAATGAATAGTTTACTAGTTTTCAAGTAACTTCATGAAATGTTGATTGCAAGTGCTATTAAAAAAATTCCTAATTTTAAAGTCTTCTGTCAAGAAGGCATAAGTAATTGTTTAAACAGTATCTAACAACAACCTATTGTCATTTATCGTGAGGAAACTTGCACGATACTGCTGGATTATTTATTTATGGACCACCTATTAGTTACATTTAATGTAAGTGATCTTAGCGTATCTGAATGTTAATGAGATTTCTTTATTTGATTACTGTTGTAATATATTAGTTTACAAAAGGAAGAGGACAGGTTGAGTCGAATGAAGCCTGCAGAACGTAAGAGCAATGTATTCCTGATGGGGACAGCCTTCAGCCAATTGAAGAGCAAGCAGAAAAAGAATTATATGGAAGCCAGGTGGAGACTGGGACTTTTCGAGGTAAGAACTCAAGGGAGCGATTTAGGACACTTCAACATTTATGATGCAAGGAGGCAGCTGCCTATGGTATTGTGTGTGTTTTGATGGAGTGAGTGATAGGTTCTGGGTGGTAAACGACCTCTACCATACTGTAATTTCTCGAGTTACTTCATATTTTAAGAGCTCAGCATGTGTTCCCGAATACGATTCTAACTTCCTCTGCTTTTATAACGGAATAGGATAGACATGTTATGAGTTACTATTCTTGGCAATATGTGTCATATTTCGTGTATTTTAAATACAAAATGGATCTTGCTACCATACTCGTAATGTTCTCATTGCAACCTTATTGCCTGTGATAAGGGTATTTCCTGTCTTTAATGTAACTGAATGTTGTAGGAACACTTTCCCGTTAGTTTCAGATATCCGTTCTGGAATGGATATAATTAAACATAATTCTCTGTCGTTTGTATCAATTACAGCTCTAAAGTAGGACCCTGGGTATTAAATTATTCTTTTATCTTTTATTCTCTACTTCCGTGTATTTTATGGGATGGGATACAATGCAACATTCTCCATACGAATCTTTCACCCTGAGAGTTTAACGTATTGTACGACCTGAAGAAAGGCATGCGAGGACCCCGATTTCTGAAGGACAAGGAAGTGCAGAAGTGTGTGCGGTTATGGATCCGTCAGTGGGCAGAAGCATTACAAAAAAAGAATAATTGATCATCTCATCTCCCAGTGTGATATAGGTCTTGACATCTTATTTGAATGGATCTACTGCATGGTCCCATTATAACATGTGTCCGGATTTAGTTTGACTGCCCCTATTACCATTCAGAGGACAAAGTCTATTCAGGGGTATTGGAAACAAAGGAGATAAAATAAATGCTACTTGAAATCCGTCTTGATTGCAAATTTTTTTATTCATATGACCGGTTTCGGTTCATTCAGAACCATCTTCAGATCTGATATTTCAGAGCGTGTGAAAGTTGCTGGATTTGAACGGGTTACTCCTGTAACTGAAATATCAGATGTGAAGATGGTTCTGAATGAACCGAAACCGGTCATATGAATAAAAAATTTGCAATCAAGACGGATTTCAAGTAACATTGTAAAATCACTGATTGCTGTTATCCCATAAGACATTATGTCTGTTTTTGCAGAGATAAAATAAGGCATCAGATTGTTGAAATTGTTCTGTGATAATAGACATTGGTTCAGTATTCGAATTTACACTAGCAAAGTAAATGTTAAAAAAAAAAATATAATAAGAAATACGATGAATTTGTGTCCATATATTATATACCGATAAATGGTATTCCAGTGTAATTTTGGCAAGGAAAGTCATGAAAATGATTACACATACACACACACACACACACACACACACATATATATATATATATATATATATATATGTGTGTGTGTGTGTGTGTGTGTGTGTGTATATATATATATATATGTGTGTGTGTGTGTGTGTGTGTGTGTGTGTGTGTGTGTGTGTTCATTTATATATATAGTTAGTTCCCTTAGACTAACTGGTAAAGGAATTCCCAAAGTAATTGTGACGACCAAATTTAAATGCGGGCTTTTGATTGCAAAAGAAAATAATCAAGGAATTACGGCCCTGAAATGCCAGACAAGTGGGTCATTGCAGTTTTTCCGCCGAACATTCGAGTGAAATTGAAAACGTTATGTCCAAAAGAAGCGTTTACCGAAAAATTACTGAATATAATTAAGATGAAGCTGCCAGAGACCTTGCTGATCAGATGACTGCACATAGCATTCCATTAACAAAACAGTGAAATGATTTCGAACGTCAGAATTCTATCTGTTTTTGAATGCCACTGTTGTGAATGCGCTATATGTATTCCAAGTATCAGAATATTTTCGAATCAATTGGTAATTTGTAGACGCACTCACACGACGTTCACATGAAGCAACACCAGTCAGTGTCGACACACTATGAAGCAAACGCCATATGAAAACAAAGAAAAAAAAATCCAAAATGAGATATTCACTCTGCAGCGGAGTGTGCGCTGATATAAACTTGCTGGCAGATTAAAACTGTGTGCCCGACCGAGACTCGAACTTGGCACCTTTGCCTTTCGCGGACAAGTGCTCTACCACCTTTTTTTTCTTTTATTTAAAAATCTCATTTTGTTCGGTTTTGTTCGTTGAAACTGCTCGGGGCGGACGTCGTAAGACATTCATTTAAGTTCGTTGTTGATCGATGAACTCAGTTTTTTTTAATTACAGAGGGCGGCTAACCACCTGACCGAACACGCTGAGCTACCGTACCGGCTGGCCATCTGAGCTACCGAAGCACGACTCACGCTCGGTACTCGCAGCTTTACTTCTGCCAGTACCTCGTCTCCTATATATTGATCAGAATGCAACAAGACAAACACACTCGGAGGAATGAAGGTAGAAAATTAACTAAGCACGTGATGACCTTTCGTAACACGTACAAATCTAAACTCAGAAAATGAATTTTTAATTCCGGAAAGGAATAAGTACTTTTCATAAAATTAATGTTTTAAAACAAAGTGAGCTATTGAATTCTTCTATTTACTGAATAAAGAAAGATGGTTTTCCAAATGTGTAACATGAATAATACGAAACTAAATTATAAAATATTAGGTCATACCATCAACGTTTCAGGAAAGAAACCAGGAAAGCCTCCTGAAGCAGAAAGAGGGCGAAGCATGTGAGACCGCCACTCTTAGTTTCCTTTGTGTACACGAAATTTTCACTATTACTCAAATACTTTTATCATCAACTTTGACATTACTACTATCATTCATAACATTACAACTATTACTTCTAATATTATTATTTTAGTTCTAATAGTATTAAATTCCGGTACATTGCTCTTTAAATACGTCTGCGTCTTGCAGATAATAGATACGTATGTTACATATGTATACACATAAGAAATTTTAAAAGAAAATAAAGGATAGCATTGATATTACTTAAACTTTCACGTTTAGGACAAAGGCAGTAGCTCCATTTCTCCTGTCCAATGCTTTGATACTCTTTTGCCGGGCTTTCTTATAATTTTAGACGTCATTGGTCCATTATACGTGTGTTCCAGTTCACCATACGAGGGCGAACGGATGAGTCCTCAGCTTCCTTCGCGGATCGGGTCTTAACTGGACATTTCGGTGTACGTTATTAAAAAAAAAAATCTTTCCTATCGTATACCATTTCGTGCCAAAGTCCCTCCACAGTGGAAGATATTGATTTCATGAATTTGCAGTCTGATTATCAAATATTCTTGGGTTCCCATGCTCTGTTTCAAATTCCACAGACATTCTATGTATGACCGACTTCATTGTGGAAATGTGATCTTGTTGTTTGTCAATCCATTGATGTTTAATGAACGATATAGTGCATGAAGCGAAATATTATGATTCCTTTTTCCCCTTCTTCAGAATCACAAAACACTTTAAAAACTGCAACATTACTGAGTAGATACTTCATAACAACGTTGTTGTGTAGATACTTCATAACGAAGGAAAAATAAATGACGCTACCTCAGTACGACGTTTCCTGGCAATACTCTCATGGTGCGCATAGAAAACCGTCTGTCCCGTGAGGACGAAGTGAAAGATCAGTAAATACCTTAGTATCTGACACCTATAGTACACGTCGTTCGTAGTTGCATTTTGTTTTGAGAAACATTTAACAGAAAATGAACAAATTGCTTCCATCTTTTTGGTTTACGTAGCTTCGTGTCTTGTTCCTCTATTGCGTTACTAGAATGTTTCAGCATTTCTTTTGTGAATATTATTAACGATTGTTAACTTCTCAATTTCTTCTTTATCTTTAAGGTAGGAAATGCAAATAGCAGATTCGACTTTAATGCAATTTATTTACCGTTGTTTTTCAGTCCAGGATCATATTCACGGTACTGTACAGAAACAAAACAAAAACTACATTAAAATGCTGTGAGCAATATGATCTGCAGGGCAGCAAGGTAACAAAATCCGATAACAGCATCCATGAGAAGGTACTTACTTCAAAAATGCAATGAGAAATCATCATTTCGTGTCATACATTATTCAAATTCCAGTGAACATAACTTAGGTCAAGTATTACATTCTGAACAGAATAACTTTGTCAAATGGAGGCATTAATCACTAAAAATAAAGATGTTAACCCGGCTCAAGGTAGTCAACAACAGAATACCATATGATCAAAGTATCATAGTGAACTGTATTTATGTACGCTGCTTTTAATTTAGTTGAGAATTTATTACAGTGAGTGCACGTGTAACTTTGTGTATCTTTGGAAAGATGAAGTGTAGGGTGTTCTTTGACATCAAAAACATGTTCTTTCTCTTCAGATCTTCAGGCACGTAGGTGTTTCAAATCTTCTACGCTATAATGGCTGTGTAGACCTTTAAAATTGCTTGTGTGACTGTAAATCAACGATATTAAGCGTAAATAAACCTTTGAGTAAGCTGTATTAATTTCTATTTCATGCTGCTAATTGAAAGTCGATTCTATGGTGAATCTAATGACACCTCAGACTCAATTTGAGAAAAACAGCAACTTCACTTGGTTTATCCCAGTCTTCAACATAACGTAGAAAACATATGACACAAATAGTGCCTGCTTCGTGTTGAATGTGTTGCTTACCTTGCAGCACTAATGACGAAAATGGTTAGACTCTTTATTGTTTTTGGAATACTATCTTCCGTGGGGATAATGTGGAGATGCTCGAGACTATTGGAGACTTTTGGATCCAAGGAGACTTTTGGAACCAAGAAAGTATCTAATATCTCAAAAACCTAAAGAATCTTTAGATCAAGCCTCATAGTTGTGAAGTAATTGCTATATGCCCGAAACAGAATTCCTCAGAAGCAAATACAATGTTGAGGCAGATGCATTAGATCAGATAAACACATTTTAATATATCGATACACAATATGTATTCGTAAGGCGCCTCGGAATAAGTAACTATTAACATCACTTTTACGTTATAAGTCCTTAACAGTACGTACTTACCACTTGCCTTGAAGAATTATTTATCACACTTTCACGTCATTAATCTATCTGAAACGTAACGGGATGCTGCACATACGAAAACCTGTTCAGACATTAACTACAATTACCTCTAATTTTTTTCGTACCACTTTACCGTTCACATTTGACCAACTCCTTTAATGTAATGCCTTTATTTCGTTCTCGCATAATTACTGTCCTATGCCCCTATACACAGGGACTGAGTATTAATTCCTGTACCATTCACTGTTTACTCCGAACAGGCTTTTACGTTCTGAGTGTGAGACACAGAGTTTGATTTACAAACTTGCTGTGGGCTGTGTGGTGTGTTTAAGAAACCGCTTCTTTACTCGAATTACAAAGCCGGTTTAATACTGTGACGTGTACTTTATAAGTAGCTGGTAAGATCGCACCCATCTTTAAAAATTCGAAAATATCTTGCGGGCTATTTATATTACAGGAGGAAAACTGCACGAGCTATTCATGTAACGGAAGCAATATGTACACGCAAAGACAGAAAAAGGAAAGAAGAAGATGTGGGATAGCTTTTACCTTTCGACACCCAGGGAGACCGCAGCTCATTACGTTTATGTGGTAATAAGATGAAAGTGTAGTGTTTCTATCTTCCCCACTGCACCAGTGCAGATATTTCATAGAATACATATGGCAGGAACGCACTAATTTCAAGCGTTTCCTTTGAAGTGCTGCCAACATTCCAAAGTAAAACTGGCAGTGTTCTCACTAATGACAGCCTTACAGCTGCAGAAAACTCTCACGTGGGGGTATTCGTATATTACGGCCGTTCCGTTTAAACGCTGCAACATTGGATGAGATAGAAGTGTTTCGTCCTTATCTGCCATATAACATCTGCTGCGAATAAAGACCTCCGAAATTCGCTTTGCATGAATGTCTTTAGCCATATGTGTCAAGATGTTAACGTCAAATGTTTCGAATAATAAACAGCCTCCGCAGTCGACGTCCCGGCGGCGCCCCTGAGCGGTAGTGGTATATTCGGAACAAAGGCAGGTCGAATACTGTTGGTAGATGAAATTTTCGCTGCCAGTATTTAGGCGGCAAGAAGACTAGAGGTAGTTGCATTAAATTCCTAATTGTCTTTGTGCCAATGTGCTGTATTGAACTTCAAACTTCTCAGCAGTGTCTCACGAAATGAGGGCATATGATACTGTTTATGGTGATCGTCCCGTCGGCTGGCGACATTAAGCTCTTTGTTACCATTCAATAGGAGTGGGCTGACAACAGGTTTCGTCCTCACTCTTCTCTCACCACGCTCATTGTATTCAAACAACTCAAAAATTACACTGCAATAAACACGCATCCATTACACTCACCTACACACCATAAACACACATACGGTACAGCTTTCACCTTTCTGCAAGGAAATGGCCCAATGGCGCGGAGGAGGAACATCCGTTCCTACTATGGGGCTGAATCCACCACTTGGCGTTTCCCAGCCACGATTGCCACACAAGAATTAGTTTTTAATGTCCAACACGATTAACTATATAGGTATTACTAGGCTATGAATATATCGACATATCTAACTGAAATGTAGTTGTTTATTACAGAACTCACGTGTTGTTTACAGGCATTTTCACATCAATTATTTTTGTAATTAAATTACTGTATTAAAAACTGAAACACACAGTATTAAATTTCCACAATATTAGTTTAATATTTTGTTGTGAAATAGCCTTCTACGCAATAACTAACTGATATAAAATATTGTGTAACATTAGCACTATGTACCTATGTCTATGAGTCGTGGGGCAAAGGTCGCAAGAGCACAATTTAGTTCTGCATCATGCATAGATTCAGTACCTAGCACACATTCAGGGGTAAACCTATTGTTGTGCTCGATGATTTATCACCGCCTGGGGTTGATTTATGAATCTCTGAGGCTAATCCCTCCTTCTGAGAAACCCCCAAACCTTCCCCCTCCCCCTTTACTTTCTCCACCCCTCTCAGGAACCTCCAACTTCTGCAGCCCCTAACACTGATATAAGCACACTTCACTTATCAAATTAATTAACTAATTGATAAATTTAGCAATATATTACTTCTTTCCTCTTCTGAAAACACCCCAGCCTTCCCCTCACATCACCCACTATCCTCCCCTCTCCCATCAGAAAACTGGCGGAAAAGAAATAGTCTATGCCGAGTTTCTGGAGAGGAAAGACACAGGGAGATTAATTTCTTTATTTCGGTGCTACCCTGTTGTAAATTGGCGTGAAAAGCTCAGCGCCTGACCTCCACCCTGCCCCACCCAACTTGTGTAGTGGCAAGAACTGATGAGTCTGTGCAGAACATTATTGTATTGTCCAGCAACTACATGCCATAATTATGTAATTACACTGATGCCGAGTGGATGTGTTGTCTTGCTGGAAAATTTTCATATGTGTTCTCACCTTGATGTGCAGGTTTTGACTGGGCTACCACACACTGCCGCAACCAGAGGACTTCCACACCCACCTCTGGGCCCTCCCTCCACATACCTCCAAAAAAATGTTGGTGGGAAAAATCGATGAGCTGTTGGACTGGAATTATCCCACAACAGAAAATTCAATTGCAATAAAGTGGACATACTAGTAAATAAGAATAATGCATTGTTTATTTATAAAACTGAATTTTGGAGGGATGTATCTCCCTTTTATTTGTTGGGTGAAGCTCATCATTTTCTGCTGTTTTGGAAGATGCAGGTCTTGCAAAATATGCACATCAAAAAGGTTTTGCATCACCTCAGTTCCGAGAGTTTCAGAACCTGAACAAAAAACTGGAATATAAATCAATGTAAACAGCATTTCTGCCATTTTTGTTGCTCATATAAACGACACATTGCATTTATACCACCATACAGTGTGACCTTCAGAGGTGGTTGTCCAGATTGCTGTACACTTTGGTTATTCTAATACCTAGTAGCACGTCCTCTTGCATCGATGCATGCCTGTATTCATTGTGGCATACTATCGACAAATTTAACATGGCACTGTTGGTCCAGATTGTCCCACTCCTAAATAGCGAGTTGGCGTAAAACCCTCAGAATGGTCGGTGGGTCACGTCATCCATAAACCGCCATTTTCAATCTATCCCAGGTTTTGTATCCCGCGTGGATCTGCTCCTGTAAACAGAAGTGTAGGCCGGATGTAGGAAGTGAGTAGGAGCAGGAAAAGGTGAAATGCTTTTGCACTTCGTATAGGTTATGCTCTTTTACTGATGCATGAACATACGCAACTGATAATATTATTTAACTTTGCGTACAGATGAGCACGTTGGTGCGAAGTCGTTCATCTATGAAAGCTAACATCTACTACAATTTACGAAGGCAAATCTGTAGTGGCTCGCTTACTATGAAATAGAAATAATCTTGCTTGGTCGTCTACTCGGAATCAAACGACCTGAATCAGGAGCGGCGCTCGCAGAGCTGCACAGCGCCGGCTAGAGGGCGCTGTCGGTGTCGGTGGCGTGGTGCCATCCTAAGAACTTGTACCTACGCCGTGGCATCGTAGCCATCGATACCACACCAGGCATTGTCGATAGGATCCATGTCTGGAGAACATGCTGGCCACTCTAGTTTAGCGATGTCGTTATCCTGAAGGAAGCCATTCACAAAATGTGCACGATAGAGGCGAGAGTGGTCGTCCATGAAGACGAATGCATCGAAATTATGCTACCGATGTGGTTGCACTATCGGACAGAGGATGGCATTCACGTATCGTATAGCCGTTACGGCGCCTTCCACGACACTAGCGGCATACGTCGGCCCCACATATTGCCACCCCAAAACAGCAGGGCACCTCCACCTTGCTGCACTCTAAGGCGATCAGCCTGACCTGGTTCCCTCCAAACACTACGATTGTCTGGTTGAAGGCATATGCAACAGTCATCGGTGAAGAGAATGTGATCCCAACCCTGAGCGGTCCATTCGGCATGTTGTTGAACCCATCTGTACCGCGCTGCATGGTGTCGTGGCTGCAAAGATGGACCTCGCCATGGACATCGGGAGTAAAGTTGCGCGTCATTCAGTTCGCAGTAAAACGATATCCTGTGGCTGCACGAAAAGCATTATGCAACATGGTGGTGTTACTATCAGGATTCCTCCGAGCCATAATCCGTAGGTAACCGTCATCCACTGCTGTAGTAGGCGGTCTGAGCGAGGCATATCACCGACAGTTCCTATCGCTCTGTATCTCCTCCAGATCCAAACAACATCGCCTTGTTTCACTCCTAGATGCCTGGACACTTCCCTTGTTGAGAGCCCCTTCAAGCACAAAGTAACAATGCGGACGCGATCGAACCGCGGTACTGACCGTCTAGGAATGGTTGAACTACAGGCAGCACGAGTCGTGTACCTCCTTCTTCGTGGAACTAGAGGATCTTATCGGCTATCGGACCCCCTCTGTCTAACAGGCGCTGCTGATGTATGGTTTTTTACATGTTTGGGTGGTTTTAGTGACATCTCCCGACAGTCGAAGGGACTGTGTCTGTGATTAAATATCCACATGTAACGTCTGTCTGCAGGAGTTGTGGGAACCAGGGTGTTGCAAAACTTTATTTGATGTGTGAACATCGAAAAGGTAATGAAATATGTAAATGGTTCGTTTATCCGTTCTTGCTTAAGATATCTGACGGAAAGACAGCTTTCCAATTGCACAAATGACACATACTTTCTTTTTCATACACATGTGCGTAGAACAGTGGGCAGTGACCGCAGAATTGCCAGGCCGCTGAAGGTAGCAGTCCCTGGTCGCTTACTACTGAATACCTGAACAAAGCATCAGCTGTCGGCTTCCCCTTTATACTTGCCACTCTTTTTGTTTTGCTGCCAAACAAACACCTCCCATACCAGGCCAGTGAAAGCAGCTGCTCTTTGTGCTCGCCCTGCTGTGCAAATTCTGAATGAGTTATTTCACAATGCCACAGGAAGAGGACGCTGGAAGAAGAAACCTTGCCAGCTGTCCTCTCTCCTATTCCCTCTTCACCTTATCTTTGCTCCTCCAGTTATTTACTATCAGACAAAGCATCAAGAGGATGGAACTCTTTTATACTGATAAGTGAGCAATTCTTGTCGAAGCATGTGCTCACTTTCTGTCTTGCTCCCCCTCTCTTTACATATCCCTCTCCCTCTCTCTCTCTCGCTCTCTCTCTCTCTCTCTCTCTCTCTCTGCCTCAAATGGGTTCTTCTATTTGTGTGTGAACTAACATCTCCGAAGATGCAGATGGAGGATTTCATCTCTTCTCTAAATACTGTGTTCCTTTTGGCTAATGCTGGGGACGAATGGAGAGCTGATCAGTTTCGATATCAAAAATGTAGGGAAATAGTCCATTTGCACTACTCTGACAAATTAATTGTTTGATAATTTACAGATGTCAGATAGATCGCTTAAAACATTCACAACCACTTCTCAATGATTCTTCTTTGTAGTAAAAATATTTTCAAGACAAAAATTATTTTTCATGTGAAGCAACTAAATATCCTCCACAAATCTACCGAGGCGCTAAATATTTCTGAGGTTCTGTATGCACCAACGTTTGACAACACAAGCACTCACCTCCACCACAATGTTTCCACTAAACATATCCGGTGAAAACATCCTACCGATCACACACGGTCACAGTCGCTAAGAGCACACAATCCACCAGCTTGTGAGAGCCGCGGCCATGCTGCTGGCTGGGACATGTCGTGCGGATGCCAGTCAGGAGAAACCCACAGGCGCATCTGCAGCTGCATGCCCAATCCCAGCATCCACACGGCAGTCCTTCTGTACGCTAAGAACTTGGAGGGACTGTTACCAAGCAGTAAACTGATCAATTTACATGGGTGGAGTAATCGTCCACCGCAAACACCCAAAATTCAGAAACTTCTCATGCGACACACATGTACGCTCCTGTCACCGTTCATTTAGCTTACTGGACGTTTTGCTAGTGAATCATCCAGAGGGGGCCGCCGCCGGGACTTGCCTCTTTGGCCGCGGTCAAGAACTGTCAGGTTGGAGTATTCTTTGTAACTAACCAGTCATCACAGGCTAAATTAACCCGCGACCTCCGGTCGATTGAATCCTAGTATGACTTGGACGTCTGTTTTTAATTGCAATTCCACCCTAACATAGACCCTCCCCAGTTTATGGTCATCAGTCCCTAAGCTTACACACTACTTAACCTAAATTATCCTAAGGACAAACACACACACCCATGCCCGAGGGAGGACTCGAACCTCTGCCGGGACCAGCCACGCAGTGCATGACTGCAGCGCCTTGGACCGCTCGGCTAATCAAGCGCCGCTCTCCCCCGTTAAAAAATTCCATTTTACGCAATCTAAGACAGGAATGTTGTTGACGATATACCTCGAATTTCTCACGAAAAATGTACGTTTCTACGTTCTATACCAGTTATTTTCGAAGATAGAGGAAATTGAAGCATACACGCATTTTCACATCATTAAGAAATCTTTACTTCTTGTGAAAGTCCTCTAACTGTATGGCATAGGCTGTATTTCCTGTGAGTCTTCTCCCATTCGATAAAAAAAATCTGTCTAATTAGCATTATATCTGTTATGTCCCGCGTCATTGAACTGGAATCACTCAATAGAGGAAAGTCCACTGGACCTGACGGGATACCAATTCGATTCTACACAGAGTACGCGAAAGAACTTGCCCCCCTTCTAACAGCCGTGTACCGCAAGTCTCTAGAGGAACGGAGGGTTCCAAATGATTGGAAAAGAGCACAGATAGTCCCAGTCTTCAAGAAGGGTCGTCGAGCCGATGCGCAAAACTATAGACCTATATCTCTGACGTTGATCTGTTGTAGGATTTTAGAACATGTTTTTTGCTCGAGTATCATGTCGTTTTTGGAAACCCAGAATCTACTATGTAGGAATCAACATGGATTCCGGAAACAGCGATCGTGTGAGACCCAACTCGCTTTATTTGTTCATGAGACCCAGAAAATATTAGATACAGGCTCCCAGGTAGATGCTATTTTTCTTGACTTTCGGAAGGCGTTCGATACAGTTCCGCACTGTCGCCTGATAAACAAAGTAAGAGCCTACGGAATATCAGACCAGCTGTGTGGCTGGATTGAAGAGTTTTTAGCAAACAGAACACAGCATGTTGTTATCAATGGAGAGACGTCTACAGACGTTAAAGCAACCTCTGGCGTGCCACAGGGGAGTGTTATGGGACCATTGCTTTTCACAATATATATAAATGACCTAGTAGATAGTGTCGGAAGTTCCATGCGGCTTTTCGCGGATGATGCTGTAGTATACAGAGAAGTTGCAGCATTAGAAAATTGTAGCGAAATGCAGGAAGATCTGCAGCGGATAGGCACTTGGTGCAGGGAGTGGCAACTGACCCTTAACATAGACAAATGTAATGTATTGCGAATACATAGAAAGAAGGATCCTTTATTGTATGATTATATGATAGCGGAACAAACACTGGTAGCAGTTACTTCTGTAAAATATCTGGGAGTATGCGTGCGGAACGATTTGAAGTGGAATGATCATATAAAATTAATTGTTGGTAAGGCGGGTACCAGGTTCAGATTCATTGGGAGAGTACTTAGAAATTGTAGTCCATCAACAAAGGAGGTGGCTTACAAAACACTCGTTCGACCTATAGTTGAGTATTGCTCATCAGTGTGGGATCCGTACCAGATCGGTCTGACGGAGGAGATAGAGAAGATCCAAAGAAGAGCGGCGCGTTTCGTCACAGGGTTATTTGGTAACCGTGATAGCGTTACGGAGATGTTTAATAAACTCAAGTGGCAGACTCTGCAAGAGAGGCGCTCTGCATCGCGGTGAAGCTTGCTCGCCAGGTTTCGAGAGGGTGCGTTTCTGGATGAGGTATCGAATATATTGCTTCCCCCTACTTATACCTCCCGAGGAGATCACGAATGTAAAATTAGAGAGATTAGAGCGCGCACGGAGGCTTTCAAACAGTCGTTCTTCCCGCGAACCATACGCGACTGGAACAGGAAAGGGAGGTAATGACAGTGGCACGTTAAGTGCCCTCCGCCACACACCGTTGGGTGGCTTGCGGAGTATAAATGTAGATGTAGATGTAGATGTATAATATTCTACCCAATTTTGGCTCGTTGCAGAGTGATAAGATTACCTCAGTCACAGGATGCTTCCTCACTTTCCAACTGTCTTAAAGCAACCAAATGCTTCGTCACATACAATGTCTCTTAAGGTAACAGCACAGTGAATTAGTAAATATCATACTTATACAATGTATCACTCTTTAAATTCGGTACTGTACGTGATTTTATTACGATGGTAATATCTTCCTGTGTAGGCTGGGGATACGAATATTGTTAGAAGATATCGCCGCAACGAAAACACCCCTGATTACCACTCCAAATCCCAAATCATAACGTTGGTACTCTAACCCTCGCTTCCAACCGACTGGCGGCAAGTCATTGACACCAAATTGATGGGCTAGTTAATTAAATAGATAATGAGAGCCGCTTTGCATGGCGAGTAATTTTTTTCCAGCACTTAGACTAAACTCGCCATGTAGCTCAAATGGGAATCCCTGGAGGGAAGACGATGTTCTTTTCGAGGAACACTATTGAGAACCGACATATCAGGCTGACTGTAGAAGGATTCTGCCACCGGCAACATCCATTTCGCCTAAGGACCGCAAAGATAGGATACAAGAAATTAGTACTCATAAGGAGGCATACAATCAATCTTCTTCCGTCGTTCTGTTTTCGAGTGGAATAAGAAAGGAAATGGTTAGTGGTCGTACTGCATACCCTCCGCCACAAACCGTATGACGGCTTATGAAGTAAATATATAGCTGTAATTGTAAATTTTGTCTTCCTATTAATATGTCACTCCATCCACTCATAGGCACACTAAATTCATGTGAGAATGTTGTCTCCAATTTTCCGAGTAAGCGAAAGATGGGATTTTATTGCTGAACGTCTCTCGGTAAAAATCTTTATATTGCGCCTAATTTTCTCATTGGAGTCACTTCGCGAGACGATTGTAAGAAGTTCTAAAATGTTTGCCAACAATACTTAGAAGAAGGGGTATATAGTTCGCCTCTCAACTCATCTTTCATCAGAGTATCTTATACCTGCCGTATTCTCACGAAGCTTTGTAACGTCCCCTTTGAACAATTATACATGACTGCTTAAACTGACACACAATATTTTGTTTGCGCAACGCAATCTGACTTTCAATATTCCCTACAAAGGAATGGCCCTGACTAACATTAAACTATACCTTTCACAAATCACTTACCTCACAAAAATCTTCGCTGCTCAAGCTACTGCAATACAGCGAGCGCCACTACTGCCAGCTAAATAAAAGATTCAAACTACCGAAGGCACTAACTACTGATAGGGATAGTTAGCAAATGAAAGATATTAATAGAGAACAAACAATGTATTTACCTTGATATAATCATATATAAATATAGCAGTTCATGACAAATTTCAAAACTCCGCCATCTCTCTCCCAACATCCACCACTGCTGGCGGCTCACCTCCAACTGTGCAACGCTATGCGCTGTTCACATCCAGCTGCCTAACACTACAATGGCGAGTATTACAACAATGCAAAGCAGCCACAGACTGCACACAGCACAGCCAGTGATTTTCATACAGAGGTGGCGTTACCAATAAAAAAACCTAATCAGCCTACTTACATAGCCCCCATGCTCCCCACAAAAAATTTTACAAATTTTTTTTGGGCAGTGGCCAATAATGATTTGATAAAATTTTCCATAATTACAATAACAAAGAAATCAAATGCACACACTTATTGATACAATGTTGGTAAAAAGCTTAAATTTTCCCACAGTCCATAAAGATAGTCCTAATCATTCATCATAATAGTAATTACAGTTTTTTTTCACAAAGTCTCATTAGTAAAAGAATTTGCACACAGAAGTAGTGGATTTCCATGCAGTCTTGAAGAAGTAGCGTTGTCCTTCCAACGAAAAGACAATGCTGACTCTTGACATGCAGACAGGTAATGGGCCACAACAGAGGAAACCCACAGCAGAGTCAGTCGAAGTTTTGAAGAGTATTGGTGGGTAGGTCATCACAGAGCAGACCCACTGGAGTCCTGGTAGAGATTGTGGTATTGGTGGGCCACCAGAGGTGCAGACCCACTGCAGTCCTTGTAGAAATAATGGTATTGATGGATCATCAAAGATGTAGACCCACTGTAATCCTTGTAGAGATGGCCAGCAGCCATCTGTTGCGACTGTGCAGATGCACAATCACCTTTGAAGAGTCTTGCGGAGAATATAGCAAGTGCGTAAACCACCACTTGCCCACTCACAAAGTTTTTTGGAATTGTCCTTAGAACGAGCAATGCTGTTATCCAGTCCCTTGCTGAATTATCAACACACGTGCAAACACTAACAGTCCCTACTTCTCACATATTGTCCCTATACTATGACCAACAGAAACGTGTGCAGTGAAATGGAACTTACAAGTTACTTAATTTGATTAACTGGTGTCAATTACAATATTATAACACGAAAATATAATTACAAAGGTACAAAATACATCATTAAAAACATAACAATACAGATAACATTTGTAGTACAGGCTTTACAAAAGAATAGAAATAAACATATACATCAGTGTTACAGGAATTATGACATGAGTACAAAAATAAAAGATCAGAATCACTTTCGAAACATCAACTTCACACATGAGCATTAAAACAAAGCAGAATAAATAATGTCTGAACATCTTTACAAAGTAAATAACACATTATTAATGCCAATTGTATTTGAGGATAACAGTATTCCTCATCATAGTGAATGTAACTTAGTATTAGAAGAGAAAAAAGTTCTATGAAACAGTACACAGAGACAGGAAGAAAACAAATACACAAGGGTACACAAACATATAGTGGGATAACACAAAAGGGAAAGGACAGGGTTTGTTTTACTGCAGTATTTTGCATGGAGATCTCCCTTTGTTCATCATTATTCCCAAAAAGTCCTATCTATGCCTGCTTTCTGTATTCTGTTCATATTTCTTTCAAAATAGTTATTTCTCAGTGCACAATACTCATTTTTGCCAAATCTGTTTCTTATATCTTCTCAATGCGTTTCTTCCAATTCATCGCAACTCATTCTCTTATATAGTCTACCCCCTCTTAAGCTAACTTAAATCTACTGAGCCCAGATACTAAACTAAGGGACAAGGCAATGCAGCAGCACAAAACAATTAATATAAACAGCAATAAAAAAATTGGAAAATCGCAAAGCAAGCTACAGTAAATCTAAATTACCAAGCAATTCAACATTACAACTAATATGAGGCAATGCGCAGCAAACAAAAAATTAAATCTGGCTTAGCAGAGTAACACAAATTAAAGTTCAGTAGCACTATGCCTGGCAAACAGCAGCTTATATCTAAACATGACACAGCTCAAGCAGAAAAAATAGTACACTAAAGAAAACAATGCAGGTAAGGGAAATGTATAATCACATCTTAATGTCTAAGTAATTAAAGTGGTGCACCCGAACAACTTATTGTAAAAGAAATATTACCATGTACTTGAAAAGAATATTATGTATGCAGTTACTGTTACTAGTCCCTTCTTATTGTTCTTTCCTTTCCAAGTGCTCCTTTTTTGAAGAATGTGAATCACAAAATTATTATTTAATAGATCTGTTGACAGAAAGTGTTCACATTAGCAAATGCATTTAATTTTATTTTATGAAACCAATGCTGCAACACAGCTGGAAAACAGATGTCAAATGAAATAAGCAATTATGCAAACCAAAGCATAAAAACATCGTTCAATAGCTATGTGGCATTTCGTAAGTCAGTAGCTCTCAACTCTCGTAGAAAGACACTTGTCATTATCAGGTTTGCAGATGTAAGAATATTTCCCATCAATTCATAAGCATTTCAGTAAATATCATAAATTACGAGCTCCACAGTATGCTCTCGACAAGGAAATGTCAATAGCGAGGATAATGGCCTCCCCTTTTTTTTCTACCTGTGCCGCTGAAAGGATAATGGCTTTTTTTTGGGCGGCTGTCACCCAGGTGGGTGCCCGCGACGCATTACGTGCGGGTGGTCACTTAGCTTTCTTACGGAAATATTTACGACAGCAGTTTCCGCTACAGTGACAGTCTCACATAAAAATGTTTCACGGGTCAAGAATTAGCGTTGCAAATCTGTAGAAACAAAATCCTATAAATATAAGTGTCCAAAAAAATTTTCGCCGGCATTGTGATACATTCACGCATTTACACACATTTCATAACTCTTAAAGTACGATTCTTGGTTTCCAACATCCTGTTTCACAAGTCAAGAGTCCCTACCCATTATTCACTACTCCTTACCTTATTACACATATACGTATCCATCGACACTTGTCAATATTTCGTCATTATAAATATGAAGCATAATCAAATAACTCATATAGCCTCAGCCTATTAATCATAAACATCCCTCAGCAGCATAATACACATCGTCGTCGTAAAAATAACATCATAACACCTCAGTCAAATCTCAAAATCGTCGTAGCTTCCTCCAATAATTAAAAAAATTCTCTGCTCATGTCAAAAGTGTCATCTGCTTCAAACGTACTTTAAAATCATGCTCCCTTACCAAATATATCATTCAAAGCTCTCATAGTATCACAATGGTTCCGAAAAAATATGAGCATTTCACAAAGTACAGACAAAATACAATTTCATAAGTGTGAAGTTATCCAACTGTGTAATTGCGTAAACATCTGTCACTGATGTAATAAAAAAAGTTTATCTCCCAGTTACATGATCAGATAGCTGTGTAATTTGTGTGTTAGAGAAATATGGTACCGATGTGTAAAGTTGTACAAGCAAATTCCATATTAGCTAGGGTTCCTTGTGGTTGCCACACACATGGTACACAAAGTAAGCATGTACCCCCCTGAGGATTAATGTAATTATACCCTCAGGTTTTACAGATTACAGCAATGGATTGAAATGTATCACGGAAAACTTTCTTTGTAATTCAAAACTCTTTAAAAATAAATGTTTTAAGTATAAGATTAATCACTCAAATACGTGTACTGTAGCGCTAAATGTGCGTCTTGTTGCAACATAATCTGTGTGGAAGTGTCGTAGTTATCGTCCTCCGAAAGCTAGGTTCTGCAGAAGTCAATGTACTTACCTCATAATACACAAAAGTGAAATGCTTTGCGTATAAATGTCTTAGTTATTACGCTCATTGCCGTGATGAGGAAAGTACTATGCTGTAACGTATTGTTGTGCTACGGAAAAGGCAGTCTCATTGTAGCTATACCACAAAACTTACTACTAAAACCTGTTTTACTTTCCAGAATAAAACAGAAAACTGTGCAGATATAAAACAGAAACACTGCAAAAGCAACATTGTAAATTGTCACTCATTAGTAGCGTCATGATAAAATCGTGTAGCTGTCACATAAACTAACCACTGTGCCATCTGGTATCTCACTGAAAGTACTTTAAATCCAGAATATATTTTCAAGTAAACCAAAATGTTGCATTAAAATCTCATTAGCAGTACTGGTAAAAGTTCTAAATATGTGAGCCTTATAGTCGTTACGTAATCGTGCAACTAACAAGCAAGAATGTACACACACAATAACACTGTGTCGTCTGTTCACAATAACAATGCATTCGTAATTTCTGTTTAAATAAGTTCTCTTGGTTCTTGATTGGATATTTAACTTCAGACATTGTTGCATGTTAACAGATTCTAAGTCTGACAAAGCATATTAATAATGTGAAGCGAAAAATTTTATAACAAAGGCTAAGTTAAAAAGCAGATTATCTTTCAATAAACGGTTTTACATGTGCAATGTGGTGTAAACCTTTACTCTTCATAGTACTCAGAGTTTGAACTTGAATGCAATTGTCAGGCGGTATACGTCGGTAAAGAATACTGGAATTTTTCACAAGGTTAGCGTCTATGTTATTTTTCTCTGAGCCAGCCGGCGCACGTGGGTGCCTGCGGCGCGAGTCATTGTCTGTCTCTTTGTTGGCGCGCGTTGTTATTGGGATTAGGAGACCTAACTTCTACGAATCCGCCTTGCCGAGAGGGCCCAGCTCTGTTAGAATCCCGCCAGTTCTGATGAAATTCACGTCTGTCGTTTTGTCGGTAGTTTACATAGTTTCTTGTTTGTCGGTCATGTGGTGGAGAATTTCTCCCTGAGTCGTAACTGCGCGCTGAACTGTTGCGTCTGAAGTTATTCTGTCTCCCTTGATAATAATAGTTCTGGTTGTCATATTGTCTATTTCTATGAATGTCTCTGTCATATTCATTACTACGGAAATGTGATCTTTCTCTGTAACTATTACTACTCTGCCAACGGTTGTCATACGGGTGGTGTCTGTTTTGGTCACGATTTGTGTTGTGAGAATAGCCTTGTCATGTCAAGTTATTACTTCTTTCATCGCGGAATTGCGACGGATGTGACCTGTAATTGTTGTGTTCCTGGTTTCGCATTCCGTGATTATCAGTGTCAATTTCTAGTTCTTGTAACAGTCCCTGAAAAGCTTCAATGTCGTCTTTGCAGCGTCCTGCTAAAATAATATGTCGTAAATGTTCAGGCAGTTTGATTAAGCAAATGCGGATGAGTTCTGAGGGGCTGTATGGGTTTGAAAGATACTGATTCTTATGCAACATGTCTTCAAAATATTTCACAAGACTGGAAAATTCAGATTGTTCGAAATGTTTCATCATTATGATGCTATGTTTTACTCGGTCTTGTGTAGCTTGAGACCAATATGCTGAGAGGAAGGCATGGTAAAATTCTCCTTCACTGTGACAATCGTGAATGACCGATCGCATTCTTACAGCTGGTTCATTCTCTAAGTAGCCACACTTAAATTCTAATCTGTGTTCTAACGACCAGTTGGGAGGAAAACAATGAGAGAATTGATGGAGCCATGCTTGTGGATGAATGTCATTGCCAGAATTCTTAAATGTTTTGAATTTACGTGTAGTAATGAACAGCTTATAGTCAAAATCATCATGTCGGCGAGTCGCATATTGGTCATTGTTAGGTCGTGTCGGCCGTTCCATCTCAAAATTCGGTGCACATTGCCAATTTCTTTCATAACTTTCGAAATGCCCTGTGTTATTATTTTGTGGCTGTTCCGTATTTCTGTGTCCCTCTTCCCGTATTGGGGCGCGAGTATCCTCTGAAATACGTAATTCTTGTATTACCTGTGTCAGCTGATCTTGTACTTCCCGGATTTCTCTTTTGTACTGTGTATTGATTTGATTTTGATTCTGTTTGAATTTTCTAATTTGTTCATACTCTTCTGTGTCAGTGAAGGCTACAGGTCTTGTGTCATTCAGATCATCATCTACCTTTGTAGATAAGTTAGTGACCTGATCCGAAAGTTCGGCTACTTTCTCCGATAGTGAACACATTTCCTCAGTGTGTTTTTCTGAACCAAGTTTCAGAGTGTCAATTTGTGTTGAAATCGAATCTACTGTGTCCTTTAAGTTTTCCTGAGTTTTTCCAAGTTGCGTAACCGAATCGGTAGATGCAACTGAGTCAATTTTAGCCCACAAGGACTCATGATTTTCATGAACAATGGTTTGCAGTTCTTTTATGGCTGCTTCGTGATTCTGTAATGCATTTTCATGCCGCGAAAAAATAGGTTGAAAATGCTCACAAACTTGTGTTTTTACGTCATTACAGACTTTTTGACATTTCGATTCAATGTTATGTAACTCAGTAGTTAAATCTTCACGTGTTTGTTCAAGTGTGGTGTCTAGCTTTTGAAGATTTTGTTCCATTGTGTCTAACTGTTGTTGTGTTTGTCTCTGGTGTTGTTCCATTGTGTCTAACTTTTGAAGATTTTGTTCCATTGTGTCTAACTGTTGCTGTGTTTGTCTCTGGTGTTGTTCCATTGAGTCTAACTTTTTAAGATTTTGTTCCACTGTGTCTAACTTTTTAAGATTTTGTCCCATTTGTCTCTGATTGTGTTCCATTTGTTGCATTAATTGCAATAATAATGTATTAGTGTCTGGAATCTGTTTCTCTACGCTTTTCGGCGGTGCATTTGCACCGGCAACATTCACATTTTGACAAGCAGAAAATGTGTCTTGACTTATTTGAGAAAACGTTGATGACCCAAAACCTGAATCTACAGTATTTGCGAAATTGTGTCCTGTCATTTCGGATTCCTGAGGCGAGCTGTTGCCGACCGATCGATCGATAATGCTTCCCTGTTCACTACCTGTTTCACTGTCTACACCATTGTTTGCAGCCCGCTCCATTTCCCAAGCACAATTACCAAATTACTACTTTGAACATCACTTAATTCATTACTCGGTGGCGCTAACAGACTGCTTTCGTCTTCACTGTCATTTCTCAGTTTACTTTGGAGCCTAGTATTACGTTTTTCACACGCCATAATTGTCACAATATTTCACACGATAACACAGAAAAACACAATTTGAAGAGCAAAAATAAGAGAACACATTAACATAACACTGAAAATAATATCTAGTTAATTGCAGCTGCGAAATACTCGGTGCAAATCTACATGCATGCCACAACTGTTTTACTGTACAACAATGAAAAACTACAACTACAAAGGACATTCTCTCTATAATTACGCACTAGCAATAAACAAAATCTACACTAATTACACAAACTACAAAAAAAATCAGAAGATTCCACTGAGGTATCCTCGGCTAAGGGTCGACATATGTAACGTCCCCTTTGAACAGTTATACATGACTGTGCTTAAACTGACACACAATATTTTGTTAGCGCAACGCAATCTGACTTTCAATATTCCCTACAAAAGAATGGCCCTGACTAACATTAAACTATACCTTTCACAAATCACTTACCTCACAAAAATCTTCGCTGCTCAAGCTACTGCAATACAGCGAGCGCCATTACTGCCAGCTAAATAAAAGATTCAAACTACTGAAGGCACTAACTACTGATAGGAATAGTTAGCAAATGAAAGATATTAATAGAGAACAAACAATGTATTTACCTTGATATCATCATATATAAATATAGCAGTTCATGACAAATTTCAAAACTCCGCCATCTCTCTCCCCACATCCACCACTGCTGGCGGCTCGCCTCCAACTGCGCAACGCTACGCGCTGTTCACATCCAGCTGCCTAACACTACAATGGCGAGTATTACAACAATGCCAAGCAGCCACAGACTGCACACAGCACAGCCAGTGATTTTCGTACAGAGGTGGCGTTACCAATAAAAAACCTAAACAGCCTACTTACAGCTTCCAGTCTTCGATAGGTAGCATCTGAATTCATATGATTTCCACGTGTGAGAGATGTACCCGCCAAGTCACAGACCTCAGCTAGTTCTCTCGAAATCCGTTCCGATAGCACTGTTCGATTAGTTAGAAGGCGTCTAGTCCTTTACCCGTCGTTGACTATGTAAGCGGACATCACAAGGAGAAAAATAGCACAAGAAAGTACAGGAGGAAATTCACAACCACGTAGAGTGTACGCGGACTGCAGAAATAAACTCAGGAGCATAACATCCATCATAAACGTCACTCTCTACGTGTCCTGATCTCCTTTATCGCATTTCTATGATAAGCATGCCAGAAATACGGCAGCGTAATGATGTCGCTGACAATGTAGCACCTATTCTCGACCTATTTTGCATCTGTATCACTATTTCTATGTCAATTTGTAGTGTTGCCTATCTAATATGTTGTATCTGTCACGGAAATGCTTTGATTATGTATACATATTTCAGTTATGTGAATTTTGTAATTGGTGTTGTTTAAATTGTGCTTGTGGATGTAATTAACTACTGGAATAACTGTTATATAATGTACTGTAAATGACTTGGTCCGTAGTTAGGGAACGTAGGGTCGAATGTACAATCGTGGGGAAGCCCTGCTGTTACGGAAGTAGCTTGGCGGAGTGGAAATGGTGTGGTTGGCGTGCAAATGGCAACTCGATCTTTGTGACGGGTAAGAAGTCAGGGCTGAGCAGTGCTGTGGTTAACATGACGCCAATAGCAGCGGATCATTGTGGCTCATGTTCTTGGAATTTTGAGGCAAGAAGAACTTGAGAGCAGTATTTAAGGCCCTCGGATGCTGCATGTGGTAATATTACTATCATGGCATGGTTCGTGACCCTATAAAAATATAATAGCGACGCCAAGAAGATCTGTAACATGGCAAGTCCAACACTACTGCTACGAATGCACCGCCGCCATGTTAACAGCCACTGCAAATTTCACCGCCAGTACCACCAACCTTCCCATAAACTATTTATATTTGGCACTCTGTAAATGGAGCAGGTATTCGTGAAATTTGGTTGGTTTTGATGGTAATCGTGGCGTTGTTAAAAACTCTGTCTGACACCTGTGAATATCCCAAATCACAAACATGGACAGGAATCACATCCTAGTGAATTTAATTCCGAGTGTAATAATTTATTATGGAAAGGCTCATTTGTCAGCTATGAAATGAGTTGTGTTTGCTTTTTAATATATGGAGTTATAGTGGTTCAAGTTAAATTATATAGTTAGAGATATTTTTAAACACGTTTTTGCATTATTATGCATTTTTATGCACTTTGATCCTAATTACAAAGTTTTATCAGTGATCGTTTCATGAGAAAGTGTTTGAACTTGAATTTAATGTTGTGTTGGCATTTTCACAGCCAAGTATATTTTGAGTAGATTATATGATTGCTTATCAAAGTACAATTAGTTATTTAGAGGGTTATAGTTTGTTATGCTTTACTTACTTAATAATTAATAATGAGAATACTTAACACATCTCATACATGTGTAGTTTTGTTAATGAGCAGGGTTCTTCAAACAATGAAAGGTTAAGGGCCCAAATGTGCTAGCCTAGTTAGGAAATTAAGCACATCGAAGGATACTTTCAGAGCCAGTGTAGTTATATTTGCATTCTGTTTAATTGCTTTAAACCGAGCTTAAGAAAGAAATATTTACTGAGTTAGCTATTCTAACACAAGTTCATTAATGCACAGGCATAGAGGCCCTGCTCTAAGCAATGATGTTATAGAGTAAGATAGATAACAGACCCCCTGATTTTAATCAAAATCATTTCACGGTCTTTCCAGTTTAGTATTGGTACTATTTGCATGTGTCTTGGTGATTGGTTCTATAAACTGCTGCATCTAGTTCATATAAGGTACGTGTTGCCAAGAGGGACATGTTACTATTTGCTATCTCATTGCCCATTTTTTTTTTTTTTTTTTTTTACTTTCAAGTTAGCAGTATATTTATCTGCAAGTTTAGATCACTGTGTTGTAGTGTGAACAGATGTAAAGAAAGAGTTTAGTGTGTGTGTCAAAGAAGATTAGGTTAATCTTAACACTGCCTTCTACTTTATTATACTGCTTGACACAAAAATGCCTAATTAGGCTGGTGACCGATATTCATATGTAATGTTACAGCTTGATTTTGAGCTTGGAGACCGTCTGTTCCTGACCCACCGGTTACTGTTGTTTATACTCTGCTGGAGTGTTTCGGAAAGGAATCCTATTTGATTGCTCTGTTCCCATTAGGTTATGTCACGGCCACAACTTTCACAAAAATTTCTCGCAGAGGTTTAACGTTAGCATCGATTGCCGTTTAAGGTGATTGGTGTTACCGTCACAACAGCACAGCCTCTGTCTCTCTCTCCTCTCGTTATTTCTTATAACATCTAAGGGCCGCCCCTGGTGGCTGAGTGGTCAGCGTGACGGAATGTCATACCTAACGGACCGGGTTCGATTCCCGGCTGCATCAGAGATTTTCTCCGCTCTGGGACTGAGTGTTGTGTTGTCCTTATCATAATCATTTATCCCCATCGGCTGGCAAGGCGCCGAAGTGGCGTCAACTTGAAAGACGTGCACCAGGCGAACCGTCTACCCGACGGGAGGCTCTAGCCACACGGCATTTCCACAAAATCTAAAGGAGTAAAACTAAAAACTATAAAAACTTCGCTAACATCACCTGATAGAGAACTCGATGAGATATTACTACGTCCCTCTCTTCCGATACAACGAAAACAAATACCGTCAGGGTGTTGACATCTACCATGTCAAATTTACACGTACTGGTCCACTAGAGCAACTGGCCACTGACAAGTCTTGTGTAAAGTTTTGTCACCAATACTGTAGGAGGACCATATGGCACTATCAATCACAAGAATGGGTTCATGTGTTAATCTTTCATAAGTAGGATGATACAATGTTTTTTTTTTTCTGTTGTAACACATGCAAGCAGTGCATCACTGTAGCTTTGTATACCGCCATATATTTTGCTTTCCTACCACGTCTTTCAGGTCTATGTCAAGTGCTGAATCGCACTTAAGACGTTTCGATCCAAAGGCTCCCGTAGAAAGCTGGACATCGCATATGTAAGTTAAGCTGCTTTCACAATACGCAGTATTGTTGAAATCAAAGAGGCGGTGTTTCTCATTGACAAAAATGTGGAAGTTATTTCAATATATGGAAACTGGAAGAATCTGTGGATTTGTGTAGCGGTTCCTAGTAGCTATATGAAGGTGATGACTTCAAAATTTAATCTCTCCTTCCACACAGATGGGGCAGCAGGTGTCTCGGTATTCTGTTTTCAAAGAGATCCAGAGCAGTGATTCCTGTTAATGGTGGAGTATACTGCACCCACGTGTGTCATAGCTATTTCGGTAGCGTGGGTGGTGGACATCCTGACCCTAAAATCTTTGTACACTGCGTCTTTCATTTTTATAACTTTCAATGCGTAACCGCATATGCAACAAGGGGTATACTGCAGTACATTAACCCACAGGACATGGACAGTAAGCAACAGCAGGCGTGAAGCCCACAGTTGGAGGAATGCAATGATTCTCACACACACAGGAGAGCGTGTAAGTACCCTCATCCCTTTAAATTTTTTGTGGTATTTTCATCAGTTTTACGTATTTTCCATCAATTTTCGTAATTTACCAGGTTTTCCATACTTCAACGCATTTTCCTCAGTTATTCGAGGTCCAAACCACCACTCTCGGTGAGTTGTCACGTCAATAAACGTTTGCCAGCGTCGATCTCGTGATGCTATCAGCCAATGACATTACAGCACGGTTCACAATTCCTGTATCTTTGCTAAATCACACCCTTCATTACTTTGCGAGGGGCATATACATTTGGACATATTACAGAAGTCTCATACACTGCCTGTATCACACGACATAAATACTGTTACTTAGTGTAAGAAATAGGTATCAGCAGAGAAAAGGTGCAAAGCTACGTTCTTTAGCTGAAACACTTTTTAAGTTCGGTAAGATTTTATTAGGATTTGCCTCTTCCCCTTGTAACCTCCCCACAAATTTTAATTAAATATTAATAATAATAATACGATGCTATTTTTGTGTAACCTCAGAACAAAATTGGTTCCCATTTATAACCTCCCTACAGAAATTCATTCACATTTAACGTCCACACAAATTCGTTTCCCATTTAATGTACCCACAAAATTCATTTCTCATTTAATGTAAGCTCGAAACAGAAAAATTCCTAAACCTCGTAATAAAAAATAAATTCAGTAATCTGGTAAATTTTGGACGACTGCAGTGCTGCGTCATGGTCGTGTAAGATCATTCTGAATAAAAAGCAAAAATTCTTACCTCAATAAAGTCGCCCACCATCTGCTCTAACAATAACTTTTTCCGGCACAGCTCTGTGCAATGCTGGAAGATAGATTTGTCATTTATGAAAGGAAGCAACTGATTTTTCTTTTGCGACAATAGGAATGATCATGGATTGGAGAAATAAGTAAATTCTTTAAATTGAAATGAATGCTTGTTGGAAATTACTTTATATGACAAAGATAATTATTAGGAGACTTTAAAAGATTTACATGGGAGTTCACATAACAATACCAGATATGCGCGAGGCTGCTTTTTACCTTATACAATAATATTCAGGCTCCGGCATCGCTACACCGCGACCGGCCCAGCCAACATGATACACTATACCAGACCAGAGCTGACTCCAGACCAGACACAGACTGGCAACGACTTACTGCTACAGCTACACTGTTCCTACTGAGTCAACACTGCTCTCTGGTCAGCGATTCTCTTATACCTTGCATATCGCAGGCAGCGCATGAGCAATACATCGAAATAACATCTGCTTGGACGTCTTACATAACCCTCCATGGGGGGGGGGGGGGGGGGGGGCAAAAATTTGGCAGCGATGGTGAGTCAATTGGACTTGCCATGAGCAACAAATTTTTCTTAATTAATTAAGTTTACAGTCACAGAGTATATACATATATATATGTGCAGAACATGAAATGAAATAGAGTGCACATGCACTGAGTACAGAACATATCAAGAAATTACAAAATGTATACGCAATGAGTACAAAACATATTAACAAATGACATAAAGTGCATAAGTACTGTAGTACAGAACATATCTAGCAATGACAAAATGTATACGCAATGACTACAAAACATATTAACAAATGACATAAAGTGCATACGCACTGTAGTACAGAACATATCTAGCAATGACAAAATGTATACGCAATGAGTACAAAACATATTAAAAAATGACACAAAGTGCATACGCATTGTAGTATTTTTTTACCATTTTACAAGAACTAGGATAGGAAAGGGAAGGATTGCATCATGGTTGTAGCACAATAGGTTGCACTTAGCTGCACTGAAAGTCCATATCTTTCTACAGAAGCACCACACCAAGTGAGACAATCTGAAGTTCTCTCGCCTGAAGTATTAATCAGTGTAGCCAAGACACTGAAATGTCATATTAATATTCAATGTTATCATTTGGTAGTACATTAGGTACACCAAACAGTGGAACCATAATAATATCTCCATTGTTCAAGGTGGTGGACATCATGATGTGTCAACACCACACTCTTTCACCAACGTAGAATTAGTGCTAAAACCAAATATGGTGCTCCATGATCATAAGGATGGACAGGACAAACGGATATTGCAGTAATTTCTGTTAATTAGGTCAGAAGGTTAAGGACATTACGTCTTATGCTAGTCCTCATTGAGAATTACACTAGTCTATCAACGGATTTGAGTAATTGGTGGCACTCATTGCCTAGTTACTAAACATTTCTGTACTATGTATGAAGTATTACAGAATATTATTCATAAATCATCTGATTACAGTGAACATTGGCACTCACTGGCCAGTTACGAACCATTTTTATGCATTATTCAAAAGTGATCATTCAAAGCAAGAGTTAAATAATGGCATACCATTTACATAATTCATCTGGTAATAGTAATCATTGGCACTCATAGGCCAGTTACAAGACATCAGAAGTCATCATTCAAAATGAGAGTTAATTATTAGCATAGAATTTATAGAGTATAACAAAAATATTATTTACAGAAATTATCGGCATTGCCTGTATGCATTATTACAAAATATCATTCACTATTACTCATAACTCATCATTCAAGTGACATAGGACATATTTAAAAGGAACACACTGTAACTATTGCTCAAGGTCTGTGATTAGAAAACATCATTCAGTATTACTCAGAACTCTCTTAAACTTGTAGCATTATTTGGGACTTTTTTTGTGCTAGCAATGCATTGCATTGGGATCGATAATTAATTGCTGGGGCATGAAATTATTTGCTTTTGACTTATTGCTGCAAATAACGATTAGTAACGTCATTCGTCATGAGTCAGCTGTAGCATGGTTATGAAACAAGTGGAGTATATGTGATCACATTCATGAATGACACACAAGAATGGGTAAAAAAAATGCAAGTACTACAACAGGTTTAATAACTAACTGCTTATATCACATTAATTTCAGGAATAGCTTCCCCCTGGAAAAATACAAAACGGATTATTAAGCTGAAAGAAGAAACGCATATTATGCTGAAAAGTAGTGAACTTCGAATTAACAGGTAATGAAGCGTGTACTCAATATGTATGTACTCTAGCTGTCCTCTCCAAAACATTCAGTCATTATACTATGCGACATAAGACATACTGTCAAAACGAACTGCAACAAATACGTAAATAACTACATAGCACCTCTTAACTAATAGTAAATATATAAACTTCATCATTATTCTCATCTGCAAGGAAAAACTTCATTATATTACCATAACTTCATTACTATCATCACCTGCAAAGAAAAACTTCATTATTCATATTAGCATATTCTTCATATAACTATTCATCACCATTCATTATCATCTGCAAACAAGACACTTCATTATTCATATCACCTTTTACTTCACACAACTATTCATAGTATAGACTTTCTTATTTCTAGCATATTTCATCACTAAAACTAAGATGTGTAGTTCTGTCTGACAGCCTACATCAATCGCCTCGTATTCTGAAAGAAAAATAATTAGTTAAGACTGCTATCATACGATGTGTATAGTATATTCTTGTTACCGCTTGTTAATTCAGATCCATTTACTCTTCATGACGAGGTATTGCATCTTCTTTCGTTCATTCCGAAGGTGAAATTCCCATTTCATAGTAATCCACTGCGGTTTGTTTAATTTATTTCTTTTACACGTTATTGCTTTCTGAAAATGATGAATAAGGATTAATATCTTGCATTTAAATCATATACCAATTAGATAAAAACTGGTTTCTAGCGGTATAATTAACCATACAGCATAGCATGACAGAAAACGTATTATGTCAAAAACATAGACAGTGTTCAGGTGCAAAAACTTTTACACAGAGTATCATAATGTAGTACAAAAAAAAAATGTAAAATAGTCACGATGTTGAGATATCATAAGGCAAAATGTCAAAGTCAACTGGTGTTTGTTATATCTTAAAGATTTCGTAGTGCATACAAACAAAACAGGAAAACAATCATACATTCATGAAAAATGGAAAATGTGCACGGTCTGATATATAACGACAAGAAATGACTATCTTTGTGTTCAGCATGTATGTTGTGTAGTTGATAGAGGCGAGAGTTGAAGACTTTAATGGAGAAAGAATTTGATAAAATTAATATGTCACTAGATAGAATTGCATAAGTGGTCATAAAATATGTAAGTTTATGTGAAAAAATGTGCACGGTCTGATGTGTAACGACAGGAAAAGCGACCTGCTTACCTTACATTGCCAGGCACTTGCCAAGAAAAAAATACGATAATCATCAGTAAGTACTCATATAAATATAATTGCGTAAGTGGTCATATAAAAATCAGGAAGTGGCATTACAGTATGACAAATCATAGAGTATGTTCATTCAATAAAGGGTTTAATATTAGAGACATGGTGATTGCCTTTACTTTTTCTGGTTCTCAGAGTTACGACGTGTACTACATTGGGGTGAGGAATGCTGCGAATTCGATATGGACCTGCGTATAGAAGCTCAAATTTACTACATCTACTCTTTCCTCTGTTGGATAAATAATGTGTGCGTACTAATATCTTCTGTCCAATGTGAAAGTCACGGCGTGTACAAACCTGTTTTTGCTGTCTTCTCCGGCGCTCTGCGGCACGTTTGATCTTGTTCAGCGCTATGTCAATTATTTCATGGTGTCGTAGTCGACGAGATGTAGGAAAGGATACTAATTCTTTAATTTTGTTAGGTGGTTCAACATTTTTCAGTATAACAGTCGGAGATGGCATTGTAGATTCATGTGGTATGGAATTAATTACATCCTGGAATGAGAGTATGTGTGTGTCCCAATCAACATGTTTTTTATGGCAGTATATTCTACACAGTTTACCAATTTCTTTCATTAGTCGTTCACAAGGGTTCGAAGAAGCATGGTACCTGAATATATAGATCGGAGAAATGTTTCTAGCTCGTAACATACGTGTCCATATAGCAGATCGAAACTGTGATCCGTTGTCGGAAATTACTTTCAATACATGCCATACGTGGAATAAAAAATGTTTTACAAATGCATTCGAAACAGATTTAGCAGTAGCTTTGCGTAACGGAGTGAAGGTAAGAAATTTCCAAGTGAGTTCAACAGCGACAAAGATGTAGCAAAAACCTCTATTAGTTCTGGGAAGCAGACCAAAAATGCCTACAGCGGCCATGTGTCTCAATTTAATAGATACAATGGGATGTAATGGAGGAATATGTGAAGTCGTGTCTGACTTAGCTTTCTGGCAGGTTTTACATGACGCTGAAACTCGTCGAATACGTTTCTCCATGTTGGCAAAATGACAGTTCTGTCTCAGTATAAGAAAACATTTTCTGGCTCCGTAATGTGCGTAACTTAAATGAGTATACCAAATTAGTTTGTTAACAAGCTCGTCAGGAATACATAATAACCAATTGTTGCTGTCGGGGTGAGAGCGGCGAAACAGAATTTTATTGCGCACAGTGCAATGATTTCTAATGGTAACATTATTCCTATCTTGCCAAAGGCGTTTAATTTCTTTCCATACGTTGTCTTTACTCTGCTCTTGTGCTATGTCTCGTAATGACGACGAAATGAAATTTTGAAATGCTACTTGTTGAATATACATGACGCTGAAGTTTGCTTTGCAGAAGTTGGTTGCGATGTCTTGCTGATTGTTGCTGAGAGACGGGATAGTGCGTCTGCTATAATATTTTGTGTACCGGGAATGTGAACAATTGTAAAATTAAATTCCTGTCAATAAAGTTTCCATCTGCTTAATCTGTCGTGTGTACATTTAACGGAAAGTAAAAACTGTATAGCTCTATGATCTGTGTAAACGGCCGTATGTCTTCCATAAAGAAAATGCCGAAATCTCGTAAATGCCCATACCACACATAATGTTTCAAGTTCAGTGACAGAATAATTGCGTTCAGCAGTTGACAGAATGGGACTCGCAAAGGCGATGTTTTTAATTACTGTAGTACCATCTTCATCAATTTCCTGAAAAATGTGTACGCCTAAAGCGGTGTTAGAACTGTCGGTGGCAATGGAAAAATTTCTAGTAAGATCTGGATGTGATAAAAGTGGTGCATTCAACAAAACTTCTTTCAGATTCACAAATTCAGAATGTGCTTGGCTATCCCAAGACCAAATAGTGTTTTTACCCGTCAATTGACATAATCTAGGGGTGTCTAAAGCAGAGTAATGAATTAATTTATGAAAAAAGTTAATTAAACCCAAAAAGCTGCGTAATTGTTTCTTCGTCGTAGGAACAGTAATGTCACGTAAAGCTTGAAGTTATTCCGGGTCAGGCGCAATGCCTTCCGCTGAAATTACACGTCCAAGAAATTTTATAGAAGTTTTGCCAAAGTGCGATTTGCTAAGATTAACTGTGAGTCCTTGTGCACGAAAAGTTCGTAACAGTTGTTCAAGAATCAGATTGTGTTCAGTCCAGTTAGCTTCTGCAATAAGAATGTCGTCTACATACGTTGTGATTCTGTCTTTTAATTCTGTCGGAAGCATAGTATTCAATCCGCGAATAAATGCTGCTGAAGAAATAGTTAAACCGAACGGTAATTAACAAAATTGATAACAGTCACGAAAACAGAGAAAAGCCGTGTACTTTCTGCAGTCCGGATGGAGCTGAATTTGTCAAAATCCAGATATCAAATCTAATGTGGAATAAACAGCGGTAACATGAAATTTCTGTAGAAGTGCTTCTAGTGTCTGTGGGCGATCTGTTTCATTAATAATAATGTCATTGATGTGACACGAATCAAGTACGTGGCGAAGTGAACCATGCTTTTTTTTAACAATATGGAGCGGGTTTATGTACGGACTAACTGCCGGTTGAATAATTCCTTGGTCAAGCATAGATTGCAATTCTTTCTTAACTTGTTCTCTGTGAATATACGGAATAGGATAATGTTTGGCTTTAAATGTGTCGTGCTGTTCAACATGAAATTCAAACATAAAACCGGACATAGTACCAGGGACGTTGTCAAAAACTGGAGCTTGCTGTAAAAGAATTTTGCGTAGTTGCGTGCGTTCGTCGTCTGTATCTGCACTGCTCTGTTTAGCTTTATCAGAAATCATTTGTATAACGTCATAGTCGGCTTCGACTGGAGTATTATAGTTGTGTACGTACATATCTGTGAACAATGTGGAATGACAGTCTATGTTACGTGATGCGGAAATGACCTCTGTAGGATTAATTGTTTGTTCTTCTGCAGATAAAGTGTGCTGAAATTCTAAAGCCAGTTGTACATTTTCATTCTTTAACATTAAATAGGAATTTTGAAAGTCAATAATTGCGTCATGTTGTACCAGAAAATTCGTACCTAAAATAACGTCTGTTGTCAATAAGGGAACAATCCAAAAATTTGAGTGAAATGTATGACCTGCAATACAAAATGATAAATGTGTCTGTAATTTAAATCTACTCCTTACCAGATACTACACCTTTCACTTTAGTTTTGCCTAATGGTAATGTACGATAGGTATTCTCCTTGTTACATTCGTTGAAAGTTTCCTCATTTATGACTGACATAGTGATCCAGAATCGATTGCTGCTGAAAATTTGGATGATCCAATCTTTACTCCAATGACAGGGTGTGAAATGGTCTATTGAATAGCTGGTCTTTCCTGCAAAAGAGTGTCTCAGATGTCGTCAAAAGTAATAACATTTTCGTGAACAAAATTCTCTGTGTCAAAAGAATTGCTTGCGTTGATGGAACATGCAAGCTGTACTGTATCTAGTCAAATACTATCCGACGTGCTATTATTTGCGGGAGGATGTTGTGGCATTTAGACTATTTGTACTGGTCTGTTATTTCGTCCTGATGCATTAGGTTCGGGATGATACCGACTGTCTGGTTCATTCATGATAATCTGTTGTTGCGGATGATTTTCCTGCTGGTAAGACCGACTGTTATTAAACGTACGCTGAAAACTGCGCTCATTACTTTTACGTACGTCGTGATAGTCTTTTCAATATGGTGCATTGTCATATGAGTTGAAATGGTGTGTTTTCTGTACGTAGTTATTTCTTTATTGCTGTGCGTTACTATTTGGCGGAGCCGATGCTATACGTGCAGGCGGCGAAACATTAAAGCTTGGTCGACCTTGCATATTACATTGTTGGTTAGGTATGCTAACCGGTTGGTTTTGTTGCTGTTGTTTGGAAAAACCTATATTGTTGCCAAAATGCGTCTGCGATAGCTAAAATTTGTACATACTGATGGTTACACTTCTGTCTTTTATTAAAATTACGCTGGTAGTTCTGGAGTGCCTAATGAAAATTGTCACTTTCGGTAAATCTTGTCATATCAGGTTTTCATTATTCATTCCTAATTCTAGATGGATCGATAGTAGTAGAGCTGTTTTGACACATATAAAGGATAGTAAAAGAGAAGGCAGCAGTGCAGAAAACTAAAGATGAAATAGCACTACTACGGCTCGGGGCCCTGTGCACGCAACGGCACATATTCATCGAAGCATTATGAATCCCCTGAGGTCAATTACGCACTGCAAATAAATTTTAGTTTCCGCGTTACAGGCAATGCTGGTGAAAATTCAAAAACAAATTGTCGTATCCAGTCCAATTCTTGTTTCTGCATTACAGGCCAAACTGATGAAAATACAAAAATTGTCGTATCCAGTCCAAAGCGTGAATCTGTGTTCTGTCATTATTAAATACTTTAAATTTTCTCACGGATAGAAAGTGCTTGTAATAAAAATTATCGTCTCTGAATGTCTGAACAGGTTCATGATTATATGCTAGTCTGTTTGTCTGTGACTGTTCGGAATCTAACTCACGTACTCTCTGTAAATTACCTAAATTATACATGCTGTGTGAGTGTGATAAATGTTCGGAATGTGGCGTATGCTGTGCCGTGTTAGAGGCTGAAATATTTTTCATCTCCATCACCTCTTGCTGTAAAGTTTACAATTTTCTACGTAATGTATTACTGGACAAACCTATCTCACTGATCGTCTGCTGTAAATTTAGGAATTCGTGCGTTTGATTAAATGAAACAGGTGACGTATCATCTGATTTGGTGTCATTATTACTTTCGATAACGTCAACACGACTGTCCAATTCATCATATTTTTCAGTCAGTGCTTTTACCTGATCATCGTTTTTAGTATCACAAGCATTAATTTGTTTTTTTTATTTTACGTGTGATTTTGTTCAATTTTTTAATGACTGCTTTGATGGAATCGGGATCCTGTATTACTTCTAATTGTTCAAGTCTGTCGGTCACTGTCTGAAATTCTACTGTGTGTGTGTCTGTTTTTGTTTTAAGATCAGAGATTTCATCATGTAATTCGGTGTTCAACTGTTTGATAGTATTAATTTCGTCTGATACTGTAGCAATATTGTTGTCTACGTATGTTTTTGGTTTTGTAAACAATTTACACTTATCTTCCTGTCTCTGTACAGTAATTGTTTCCATGACTTGTTGCTTTACTTTATTCTGTTCCCGTATGAATTTACAGTAACGCGTTTCACTGTTTTGTAGGTGATGATTAAAACATTCGTCAATTTGGCTGTTCTGTTGGTCAAATTTCGCGTCTACTTTTGCATCCAGTGTACATAAAAGTTCTGCTGACGTTAATTTAAACTTGTCGCGCAACTGTGTTGCGTTTTCAGAGCATTGTTTAGCGACTGCACTAATTTCATCTCTAAGTAATGTCGTTGTAGCTGCTTGCGTATTGCTTAATTCTTGAGCAACAGATCTAATTTCTTCACTACTGCTCCTAGCACAAGCCTTAATTTCCTCGCGTAATTGTTCTTTAGTATCATGACTTTGCGCGGCTACGGGTGTAATCTGTTCACTAAGTTGTTTGAAAGTGTTATCTTGCTTATCATTAGACTGTTTGGAATTATTATCTAGTTTTTTATTAAGTTGTTTGTAATTGTTGTCTTGTTTTTCATTGTTTTCATTAAGTTGTTGTTTGAGATTTTTATTAAGTTGTAGCAATAATGCCATAACTTTATCCATGCCAATATTACCTACTGTATTTTATGTGCTGTTTGATGGCGTACCTGCAATTGTCACGTTTTGTGTAACCATTTGGTCATTCTGTGATTCTCGAAAAGGTTTGCCAATCGGGTGTGCACTGTGGGTCACTACCTCGGAATCAAATAAATCTGACGTATTTTGACTACATTGTTCATCTTCGTGAGAAAAATTTATCTGTTCGCAATTCAAATTTTGCAAACCGGGTGTGTAAAACTGGGCAGCGTCGTTTGTATCAGAACGTGCCGCGTCATCAATTGTTAAATTTACTGTGGACATATTTGAATTTATTTGCCCATCATTAGGATTTGACTTAATATTAGTGATCGGCAGGCACTGATTATCTGTAACTAGACGATTATCACTATTACACTGAGTGTTGCAAGTATTATCGGTCAAATTATTCGAGTCCGCTATTTCACTCATTGCACATCGCTATGTACTGTTAACAGTATTTCGCGGCATTTTCTCACAAATCGAAATGAAGCACAAAAATGAAACAAAGGCAAAGCAAAAATGTAACAAACACAATTACAACAAAGAGCAATAAATTGTCGATGATCTGTGAAAGAAAGAGTGACAAATTAGTAAATGCGTTGCGCCAGATGCAAATTACATTTAAGTAAATAAGAGCAGATATATGACTACTTCTCAGAGATTCACAAAGAAATACGATCCCGGCTGGTTGTTGCCAAGTGTAACCTCCCCACAAAATTTAATTAAATAATATTAATAATATGATTCAATTTTTTGTGTAACCTCAGAACAGAATTGGTTCCCATTTATAACCTCCCTACAGAAATTCATTCACATTTAACCTCCACACAAAATTTGTTTCCCATTTAATGTACCCACAAAATTCTTTTCTCATTTAATGTAAGCTCGAAACAGAAAAATTCCTAAACCTCGTAATAAAAAATAAATTCAGTAATCTGGTAAATTTTGGACGACTGCAGTTCTGCGTCATGGCCCTGTAAGATCATTCTGAATAAGAAGCAAAAATTATCATTACCTCAATAATGTCGCCAACTATCTGCTCTTACAATAACTTTTTACGGCACAGCTCTGTGCAATGCCGGCCGATAGATTTGTCATTTCTTTTGCAACAATCGGAATGATCATGGACTGGAGAAATTAGTAAATTCTTTAAATTGAAATTAATGCTTGTTGGAAATTACTTTATATGACAAAGATCATTATTAGGAGACTTTTAAAAGATTTACATGGGAGTTCACATAACATTACTAGATATGCGCGAGGCTGCTTTTTACCTTATACAATAATATTCAGGCTCCGGCATCGCTACACCGAGACCGGCCCAGCCAACATGATACACTACACCAGACCAGAGCAGACTCCAGACCAGACACAGACTGGCAACAACTTACTGCTACAGCTACACTGTTCCTACTGAGTCAACACTTCTCTCTGGTCAGCGATTCTCTTATACCTTGCATATCGTAGGCAGCTCATGAGCAACACATCGAAATTACATCTGCTCGGACCTCTTACACCCTGTGTGGTTGGGAGTATAGATTATTCTCACACTTGTAGGGTGATGTCGAAGATTCGTAGATCTAACATTCTGCCTTCTATGTAGAAACGACCTACCCCTTCGGTGAACGTATTGGCTAAGGACTCTGAGCAAAACTCCAGATGACCACTCTCTAGGCATCTCGTAACACTTCCTCTATCTTTAACTAACCCTCTCTGAAAAATTGTCTCTGATTTAATTTGGAACTGATCAAAAAGCGCACTATACCCACCACATTCGACGTCTACTTAAGGAAAAGATCTTCGAATGCGCTGAGTTCCACGTAGTCAATACTCTTCGATATTTTGCTTTCAGAAAGAACATAGCACGACTTCGAAACATGCACAATGGACTGATGCCTATGATGTAAACCAGTATTCTCATTCCAAAACGTACTTGCCTTATGCGAAGGCGGAAAAAAAGGTTCAAATGGCTCTGAGCACTATGGGACTTAACTTCTAAGGTCATCAGTCCCCTAGAACCTAGAACTACTTAAACCTAACTAACCTAAGGACATCACACACATCCATGCCCGAGGCAGGATTCGAACCTGCGACCGTAGCAGTCACGCGATTCTAGACTGTAGCGCCTAGAACCGCACGGCCACCCGACCGGCGCGAAGGCAGATCTGCAATTACACACAATCTCCCTAGATGCATGCATGCTGAGGATATAAGCACTCATAGTCGGTGTATAGTACACTCAATCCTGATACATTTGTGAGTGTAGTGGTGATGTAACAGACGATTAAGGGAAATAATGACCGTATGGTTTATGCATGATGGAGCTCCAGTCAGAAGAAGTTGCAAGCATTTTACGTAAATCTCTTGCGCTATCAATTGTGTAGAATTGTTGTGATGTTTGGACTCCATTCTAATAAACTACTGGGAAGATAGAAATGATCGTAGAACATACAAACACAATTCTAAGGCTACACAGTTCGGCACTTAACCATGCAATAATGTTAAATCAGCGTGATTTCCGGTATATTAGTCGTGTGGAATGAAACACTGTTAAAACATCAAAGCCGGAAATATATTTCCAACACATGACATACATTCACACTGCCAAATTTTCCATCTCTCTCATATAGGTAAGAAAAGATGGTTGGTAGCCTTGCCATCAGCTACCGAGTTTCAATTTACTTTTGAGGTCATCCAACAACCCACATCCAATACACAAAGATCATCGTAACTAGCAGTCTTTTTGTTTATATTTTTGGCAGAGTAGAGTAAATTTGAAACGTAAAGTTGTTGTACAAAATCTTTATTAGCTTCTACATATACATTTATGCGCAGAAAACCGCTCTTCCTTTATTCTAGCTTGGTGTGGCTTTAATAACATCCCTCTTCAATTTTACCTTATAAATCAAATCTACGTGGGACTCTTCTTTCTCCAACCACTTATTTGACAGGTAGAAAGAAGAAATGTTCGCCATTCCAAAATGCTCCTTACTTTTTTCCTGTAAACTGGGCCTTATATGGCTTTAATAATTAGTGTTGTTACTTCTAGCAGCTCTTCTAAACGACAGAGTTTAGCGATTTTAATCTTGCCTCTTATTTCTTGCATGGAACTATTCTTATGGTAGTCCACGCCTTTCTGGATGTACGCTGCCATCTCTTCTATCGCAAACTCTGGCGGAGTTTCCTTATGGAACTTATGTTTAAAACTTCTGCAGAAGAGTAGTCAATAAACATCGTTATGTTGTCGGTTGTAAACTCTACAAACGGTTGTTCTTTTGCTAAATGCGCCACATCCAGTCCAGCACACTTAGATACAATTTAACCGTCCTTTTTAAGCAGATCCAAGTGTGAACAGAGCTTTATGAACAGGTGTCTTCGTGTGTCTTTTAGTCTAGAAAACGTGCCCTAATCCTTCCTTTCGGCTGTGACTGCACCGTAAGGCTACTTACTATTTCTATTATCAATAAATATAGGTATTTTATATTTCCTAGTGGTAGCCAGATTTCGCCGCACACTGTGTTTAAAGCAATACGTGAGCCTTGTCTATGCATTTGCGGTAGCTTCTTCCTTTTCTAATCTCAGTTTATATTCTTCCCTTGGGGCAATTGACTTTGCCGTATACCTCAGGTTCCGATTTTTGGCTTCAAACTCTTCCTTTTCCAATTGTGTTTTCCGTACACACTCCACACCAACGACAAAGGCGGTAATTTCCTTAATGGGCAACGGCGTAAATCTGTGCGACACATTGGTTCTTTTCCTTGACACTTGTGGAATAACATTGTCTTTTGCTCACAAGTCCTAATTTGGCGATATCCGTATCAGACGGTATTGTGGAGAACAGTCCTGGATTGAGAGAAATAAGTTTCTCCCGCTTTAATATATCACTTCTGTGTGATTCTTATATTGTCTTTGTTGGAGTCAGTGTTAATAATCCCAACGTAGCTTACAAGTAGATTCTTAAAACTGCATGCAGACAGCGCATAACTCATAAGCTTTTCTCTGTCTTGAGAGTGTGGCAGGGTACTTACAAGAGGCAGTCTCCCTCTTTCCCACAGACACCTAGCACACAAAATAGCGCAACTGGGTAAGGAGTTGACAACAGAACAGCAAGTAAAAGCATATTTCGAGTGTATGACCTGAAGATCACGTGACTTTAAATGCCGCCATCTTGGATTTGTAGAGTAAAAGAAAATGGATAACAGCCGCAACTGACCAGTCTTCCGTGGTAGGTGAAACTGTCAACATTGTTTCCTTCAAAGCGCTTATGATGCCTCAGCTAGTAGGGAGGAGGACGAGATCAGCTGACGAACGCCTTGGTTTATGGTTCCTACTAGAGAATCTGAACAATCATGTTTCTGATAGTGGCAACATAAAAAAATTTACCGAAAATGATAGGCTCCTAAGCAAGCAGATTTTAAATATGCTTGATACCATTATGTTAGTTAAAGCCTGTGATCAAGCAAACTGTCAAGATCTGTCAGAGAAGGGAGGATGTGTAGTGTTAAAGAATGACTTTTGTGGCTCATTTAACTATTATATACGTAGTAAATTCACCAAGTTCGTCACTGCAAGACATGGTGTCAATGGGCAGGTACCAACTGTCCTCCACGAAAACGACAATGTGACATCAAGAGGAATATGGGATAAAATCCGCAAGGACGCACTGGAAACTATTTCGAAGAAATTTCAGACACCTTTGGTTACACCATATAAAGTGGAATCAGTCATCCAATGGAAGAGCTGCCTGGAATATTGCAATAGCTAAATGTAGAAGATATATGGCTAAAACTGTGGAATATAAAATACCTGCATTTACTGTTAACACCAATGGTAAGTGGCCTTATGTGGGAGTCATGGCTGAAAAGGAAGAATTGGAGAACGTTTGCTATACGGAAGGACACACAAAATAACCTGTTTATAAAGCTCTATTCACACTTGGATCTGCTTAAAATGGATGGTTACACTGTATCTAGGTGCGCTGGACCTGCCGTTGTCTATTTAGCAACAGCAAGACTGTTTGCAGAGCTTAAAACCTAAGGCATAAAGACGTTTAATGACTACTCTTCTGCAGAAGTTTTAAACATAAAATTCCATACAGAAACTCCACGGGAATTAGCAATAGAAGGACTGGTATCGCACATTCAGAAAGATGTGGACTGCCATAACGATAACGCTATGAAATAAAAAGAGGCAAGATTAAAATCCCCAGTTACTCTCGTTTAGAAGTTCTGCTAGAAGAAGCACTGTTAATAGTCAAAGACATAAATGTCATAGTTTACAGGAAAAAAAGAGATATATTAAGGAATCGAGAACATTTCTCCTTGGTACCTGTAAAATTGATGGTTGTAGCTATAATTAGAAGAGCCCCCCATAGATTTGAATTATAAGTTAAAACTGATGGTGGACTTTATTACAACCAAACAAGCTAGAATAGAGAAACTTGTTTCCTGCTTGTAAGTGCATATGTAGAAGCTAATAAAGTATTGATACAACTTCTGTTTTCCTATTCACTTTAACCTGCCAAAAAAAAAAAAAAAAAAAAAAAAAGGGGAAAGAAATGAAAACCGAGAGGTTCTAGGCGCTTCAGTCTGGAACGCTGCAGCTGCTACGATCGCAGGTTCGAATCCAGCCTGGCGCTTGGATGTGTTAGGATTAAGTAGTTCTATGTCTAGGGGACTGATGACCTCAGATGTTCAGTACGATAGTGCTTAGAGCCACTTGAGCCATTTGAGACTGCCAAAAAATACAAACGCAAGACTGCTATTTACGATGAACTGTGCGTGTGGGATGCGCGTAGTTGGATAACCTTGAAAAGTGGTTGAAACTACGTAGTTGAAGGCTAGCAACCCGTGTTTTCTAGAATCGATCTTTAATATTCGACAACCACATCATTTATGTCCTGACCTTAGCACTACTCAACAACGAACAACTTGAAATGTTAAGTGAACGAATCTGGTTGTCAGACAACAAATGGTATAATAAAAGGGTTGGGGGTTGATTTCATTACTCATTGTGTGTATGTATGGTATTCTTCCTTACGGCAGGTCCTGTCATGGGTTAAGCCTCTTCTGTCCATAGCCAGTGTTTTAATTTCTGAATAATTTCCTCCTTTGATATTGTCTAGCATTTGATATCTTCTTTTTTGTCTTCCCCTTTTTCCCTCCACCATTTCTTCTATTCCTTCATTCAATAAACAGCCATTCCTCAAACAATGTCCAATCCAGTTCCGTTTTCTCTTTCTGATGACTTTCAGCATGTTTCTTTCTTCTCCAGCTCATCTTAATGGTTCTTCATTCCTTACTCGGTCTTCTTTTTCCATTCTTCTCCATATCCACATCTCTAGTGTCTCCAGTCTTCTTTCACCTTCCTTCCTCAATGTCCAGGTCTCCGCACCATATAGTGCAACGCTCCAGACGTAACATTTGGCAAGTCTTTCCCTCAGATCTTTGTTTAGTGGTCTACAAAGTAAATTCTGTTTCCTATTGAACCCTTCGTTTGCCATTGCAATTCCCTTCCTAATTTCTGTTGGGCAATACATATCATCCATTGTTACACTTCCCAAGTAATTGAAGTTATTCACTTGCTTTATTTCTCACAGCCTGTTTTCATACTGTATTTTTCCCCTTTCCTCTAGTTACTATGCTTTTCGTTTTCTTCGTGTTAATCTTCATTCCATATACTACTAATTTTGTGTTTAGAGCGTCTAACATTTGTTCCATCTCTCTTGCACTCTCTGCCATCACAACCATGTAGTCTGCAAATCTTATACACTCCACTCTCCGACCCCCTGTACAAACTCCTATTCTTCCGTTAAAACTTTCACTAATAATTTCCTCCAGATATATATTGAACAGTGTTGGTGATACACAACAGCCTTGTCTTACACCTCTTCCCAGTTCAATTTCCTCGCTCAGCCCACCTCCTATTCTTAATCTTGCTCTCTGGTTAAAATATAAATTCCTAATTAGCTGTCTATCCCTCCAGTGAACTCCATGTTTTCCTAGGATTTCCACCAGTTTGTCCCATCTGACACAGTCAAAAGCCTTCTCAGAATCAATGAACACTGCATACACCTTCCATTTCTTCTCCGTGTACCTCTCCCCTACCACTCTTAGTAGCCCAATGGCATCTCTAGTTCGCACTCCTCACCTGAAACCAAATTGTTCATCTCGTATTACGCAATTCAGCTTTCCATATAGCATTCCGTTGAGCGTCCTTTGGATGCATGTGATATCAAGCTCACTGTTCTATGTTGCTCACACTTTTTTTGTCATTCTTTTCCTTTTCTATAGGTATTAAGATACATTCTGTTAAGTCCTTTGGCCATTTTGCTGTCATGTATATTTGATTTCAAAATTCAATCAACTCCCTTTTCCCTTCTTTCTCCAATGACTTTAACAGTTCCGCAGGAATCTCATCTATTCCCATTGCCTTTCCACTTTTCATCTTCTTCATAGATTCTTCAATCTCAGTAGTTAGTATTCCATTTGCTTTGTCATCATCTACAACTTTATGTTATTCTACCCCAAGGTTTCTTCACTTGGTCAGCTGTCTGCAGCATATAGCCACCGTATATATTCTTCCCATCTTCTCATTGTCTCTTGGGGTTCACTTACCATTTTACCGTCTGCTGCGTCTACTTCCTTTAGTCCACTGTTATTTCTCTTTACCCTGAAAGTCAAATACGTTGCTTCTTTGTACATGAACTCATATTTTCCTTCTTTCTCTAATTTCTCTATCTTGTCACACTTTTCTGTCAGCCATTTCTCCTTTGCTTTTTCTGTCTCCCCTGTAAATTAATTATTTAACCTAATGTAGTTGTGCTTCCCTTCTTCTGTGTTTACCGTTTTCCATTTCCTGCGATCATCAATCTTGGTTATCATATCTGATGTTACCCATTGTTTCTTTACTTTTTTCCTCTCCTTGACTCCAAGTGTTTCCTTAGCTGCCTTTTTGATCCCATTTTTAAAACGATCCCATCTTCCTTCTGAACGTTCCGTTTCCTGTCCTTTCATCATGATTTCACAATAACAATTCTGTAATTTTTCACAATTGCCTTTGTGTTCCAGTTTCTTAAAGTTATTGTGCTCCCTTTCCTGTCCTTTCCGGGTTCTTTCCAATTACTCACTAATACCAGATAAATCTTTTCTGGTCGTTATTCCGCTTCACCCTTCCTCAAACGATAGGAGCTTATACCCTTCACTCCATGCCTCAATAGTGATTTGGATATCGGCATTATTTCCTATTTTTATTTCGGTACTTACGCAAGCGAGGTGGAGTTGCCTTCATGTGTTTTACGGATTTTTTCATAGTCGTATTGTTTTAATTTAATTAAAATGGAATATTCTCCGCATTTAAATTAAAGTGTTTAGCGTAGTTTATAGCCTATGGAAATGCAAACAAATTTGATTCATTTTAAATAGCTTACAACATTTCGATGGCTGAGCTGCAACAGAGTAGTCGTTCTCCTGATAATGCTACACGTTTAGTACTTTTTGAAACTGTAGCTTCAATTGAGGAGATGGAAATTAGGCACAATATAGAGATCAGTTATCGATGGTTATAAGTGTAGGAAATGACATACTGAAACACATAAATCTGAAGAAATAATGTGACAGTTAACACATGAAGCAGGAGTAGAGAGAAATGATGAATGAAAACATCCACAACTCTGGTGTTATATTCTAAAATATATATTATTTCCTTAACAAACCGGTTTTGAGCTGTCGTACTACCATCAGGTACAAACAGGAGTTTCTGGTTCAGTGAAATTTTGTCGGATCAGAGGCTGTAAACGAGTGCACCTACAGAACATTTCCTTTTCCAGAGGTGAAAAGCGTGTAAATACGATTTGATATTATTTAAGTAAGAAAAAATATTTGACATATTAACTGATGGACTATATACAAATTACGACAGTTGTTCATGTAAGAAAATAGATTCAACAATAAACTTTGGTGCCAAGTCCCAAACATGTGGCTGAACAAATAAAATTTGTCTTCATTAGGTCCTACATCAAAAACACAGCAGGTATAGTAGTGAGACTAAGCACATATGATAAGCAACTATGATTATACAAAGTAAAATTGTATCACAACAGGAGAAATTTTAGTAACTGAAACAAAGGGGAATGGGGTAGGTGAGTAAGAGGGGTAAAATGATTTTCAAAAATGGTGTCAAATAACAGTATGTACATGGTATTTACGAACAACTGCATACTTTTAAGAACCTCTGTTGTAAACTCAAAGTGATATCAGCGCCAAAGACACATACCATTTACGTAAAGTACTTTCCACATACATATCTCTGGCATAATATTAAAATTATGTCAAATTCAAAGATATAATACATGTTAAACCGTGTGAAATACTGTACTCCTTCTCGCAGTCTAAGTAATTCCCCCTCTCCCTTTCCAAGTGTTTCATATATCAAATATGGCACTCCTTACAATTATGTGATCTTTCACATGCACAGTTATGTACTTTCTCTCTAATTTATCAAATACATGGCGTGGGAGTGATTGCAGGTAGCATTTGTAATTAGAATTAGGAACAACAGAACTGTGTCTGGTCATTCAGTAATAAGCTTGGAGTGGTGGATATGTGTTCATTAATTTCCGTCATTTCAAGATAGTTCTTCTTCCTTCCTTTCTGGATGTGACACAATACTTCATGTTCCACATTGTAAATATGATTCTCTTTAAGTAGGTGGTCTGCAAAAGTTTAACCTCCTTTTCTAAGTTTCCTGCCTCTGAGACGTTCCTTCAAACGGTTGCATATTGCCCTGCCAGACTGACCTATATAGTGTACACAACACTTATTACTGATTTTATATATTCCATTCTTTTCCAAAACTGATGTACTGTCTTTGCCATTGCGAAAAAAGTGTCCAATGGTGTTGTGCCCTTAAAATGACGTTTTTATGTTCCAGTATTTAATTTTTCTGGATAAATCCAGTGAGCCTTGTCCAAAATTAGGAACTGTGCTCCATTTATTGTTTTCTTGTGGTGGTGGGTCACAAACAGTGTAAAGGAGAGAGTACACCTGTTATTTCTGCTTTTTGTGCATTATGGAATCCACAAAGTTAAGAGGGTAACCATTGTTTAAAGCTTTTTGTTTGAATGCATTTAATTCCATTCGGAAGCTGTTTCCACTCATGGGGATGGATATTAGGTGATGAATCATTCAATATAAGGAAGTATTTTGTGGGTCACTGGGTGCTGAGAATTGCGATGAATTACAATACCTATAGCGGTAGATTTCCTACAGGTCTTGAAACTATGAATATGGTCACTGATGTTGGTACATGGGTTCCGTCTTGGTGCCGAACTTACCCACCATATCTTAGATACCACAAAAGAGGAAGCGGGTTGGAGTATGGTTGGTAGTCACAATTTATAATGAAGACAGTTTATTGCTATTACGAATTTTAAGGAATTTCACAGTTACAAATTGTGGACGACCCACTAGAAAAAGCTTAGCAAATAGAGCTAGAAACCCACCGTACACAGTACTCAAACATACAGTCGCTTAAGAAAAAGTTATAAAACACTCAATGGGCCAGGCCTTTATTTAATTATCAAGTAGTTCACATAGCCACTTCAGCAAACTCCTTAAAACCAGTTATTGCGTGAAGATGGCCAAACTTAAAACATTATTTACTAAAATCCTTACAAACTTACTGTTTCAATCCGCTAAAGGAGCACTTGTTAAAAGGTCAATTACAATCTTAATGTTGCCGGACACTAAACCCCTGGCTTTATTTTCCCTTATTAAGATAACAATTACAAACTTCATAAATTTAAGCTCCCATATAGGATTCCCCTCACAATACATATATTGAAAACAATTAACAATGAAGTGTGACTTAATGACACTTCAACATTAGTGCCAAGCTAAGATCCGATTACATAATGTAATACACTACAGGCCATTAAAATTGCTACACCAAGAAGAAATGCAGATCATAAACGGATATTTATTGGACAAATATATTATACCACAACTAACATGTGATTAAATTTTCACACAACTTGGGTGCATAGATTCTTAGAAATCAGTATGGAGAACAAGCGCCTCTGGCAGTAATAACGGCCTTGATACGCCTGGGCATTGTGTCAAACAGAACGTGGATGCCGTGTACAGGTAGAGCTGCCCATGCAGCTTCAACACGATACCACAGTTCATCAAGAGTAGTGACTGGCGTATTGTGGCGAGCCAGTTGTTCGGCCACCATTGACCAGACGTTTCCAATTGGTGAGAGATCTGGAGAATGTGGTGGCTAGGGCAGCAGTCGAATATTCTCTGTATCCAGAAAAGCCCGTACAGGACCTGCAACATGCGGTCGTGCATTATCCTGCTGAAATGTAGGGTTTCGCAGGGATCGAAAGAAGGGTAGAGCCACGGGTCGTAACACATCTCAAACATAACGTTCACGGTTCAAAGTGCCGTCAATGCAAACAAGAGGTGACCGAGACGTGCAACCAATGGCATGCCATACCATCACCACGGGTGATAAGCCAGTATTGGGATAACGAATAAACGCTTCCAATGTGCGTTACCGCGATGTCGCCAAACACGGATGGGACCATCATGATGCAGTAAACAGAACCTGGATTCATTCGAAAAATTGACGTTTTGCCATTCGTGCACCCAGGTTCGTCGTTGAGTACACCATCGCCGGCGCTCCTGTATGTGATGCAGCGTCAAGGGTAACCGCGGCCATGGTCTCCGAGCTGACAGTCCATGCTACTGCAAACGTGGTCGAACTGTTCGTGCAAATGGTTGTTGACTTGCAAATGTCCCCATCTGTTGACTCAGGGATCGAGACGTGGCTGCACGATCCGTTACAGCCATGCGGATATGATGCCTGTCATCTCGACTGCTAGTGATACGAAGCCGTTGGGATCCAGCGCGGCGTTCCGTATTACCCTCCTGAACACAACGATTCCATATTCTACTAACAGCCATTGGATCTCGACCAACGCGAGCAGCAATGTCGCGATACGATCAACCGCGATAGGCTACAATCCGACCTTTTTCAAAGTCGGAAACGTGATGGTACGCATTGCGCCTCCATACACGAGGCATCACAACAACGTTTCAACAGGCAACGCCGGTCAACTGCTGTTTGTGTATGAGAAATCGGTTGGAAACTTTCCTAATAACAGCGCGTTGTAGGTGTCGCCACCGGCGCCAACCTTGTATGAATGCTCTGACAAGCTAATCATTTGCAAATCACAGCATCTTCTTCCTGTCCATTAAATTTCGCGTCTGTAGCATGTCATCTTAATGGTGTAGCTATTTTAATGCCCAGTAGTGTAATACTAAAAATACACTCCTGGAAATTGAAATAAGAACACCGTGAATTCATTGTCCCAGGAAGGGGAAGCTTTATTGACACATTCCTGGGGTCAGATACATCACATGATCACACTGACAGAACCACAGGCACATAGACACAGGCAACAGAGCATGCACAATGTCGGCACTAGTACAGTGTATATTCACCTTTCGCAGCAATGCAGGCTGCTATTCTCCATAGAGACGATCGTAGAGATGCTGGATGTAGTCCTGTGGAACGGCTTGCCATGCCATTTCCACCTGGCGCCTCAGTTGGACCAGCGTTCGTGCTGGAGGTGCAGACCGCGTGAGACGACGCTTCATCCAGTCCCAAACATGCTCAATGGGGGACAGATCCGGAGATCTTGCTGGCCAGGGTAGTTGACTTACACCTTCTAGTGCACGTTGGGTGGCACGGGATACATGCGGACGTGCATTGTCCTGTTGGAACAGCAAGTTCCCTTGCCGGTCTAGGAATGGTAGAACGATGGGTTCGATGACGGTTTGGATGTACCGTGCACTATTCAGTGTCCCCTCGACGATCACCAGTGGTGTACGGCCAGTGTAGGAGATCGCTCCCCACACCATGATGCCGGGTGTTGGCCCTGTGTGCCTCGGTCGTATGCAGTCCTGATTGTGGCGCTCACCTGCACGGCGCCAAACACGCATACGACCAACATTGGCACCAAGGCAGAAACGACTCTCATCGCTGAAGACGACACGTCTCCATTCGCCCGTCCATTCACGCCTGTCGCGACACCACTGGAGGCGGGCTGCACGATGTTGGGGCGTGAGCGGAAGACGGCCTAACGGTGTGCGGGACCGTAGCCCAGCTTCATGGAGACGGTTGCGAATGGTCCTCGCCGATACCCCAGGAGCAACAGTGTCCCTAATTTGCTGGGAAGTGGCGGTGCGGTCCCCTACGGCACTGCGTAGGATCCTACGGTCTTGGCGTGCATCCGTGCGTCGCTGCGGTCCCGTCCCAGGTCGACGGGCACGTGCACCTTCCGCCGACCACTGGCGGCAACATCGATGTACTGTGGAGACCTCACGCCCCACGTGTTGAGAAATTCGGCGGTACGTCCACCCGGCCTCCCGCATGCCCACTATACGCCCTCGCTCAAAGTCCGTCAACTGCACATACGGTTCACGTCCACGCTGTCGCGGCATGCTACCAGTGTTAAAGACTGCGATGGAGCTCCGTATGCCACGGCAAACTGGCTGACACTGACGGCGGCGGTGCACAAATGCTGCGCAGCTAGCGCCATTCGACGGCCAACACCGCGGTTCCTGGTGTGTCCGCTGTGCCGTGCCTGTGATCATTGCTTGTACAGCCCTCTCGCAGTGTCCGGAGAAAGTACGGTGGGTCTGACACACCGGTGTCAATGTGTTCTTTTTTCCATTTCCAGGAGTGTATAATAGCTCAATTTGGGTGCTTGGAAAATTAAAACGTCCCCCCCCCCCCTCAGTGACCTAAAAATGACGTCCTTTCGCCTTCCCTTCTCCTGTCTCCAGCCAAATGTCGAAGATAGTGGAAATGGCCCTATTCTGCATGCGCGAAGTTCAAAACCCTCTCCTCTTCTCTTTGCAATGAATCACCGTGATGTACCACATCGAGACATAAGAATGCCACTAGATATGCAGCAAATCATTACATTCATACGGCGTAAAATCCTGTTCATTCATATTATTTCTATACTCATGTTGGCTGTCATGGAAATGGTGGCAAGCTGCGTAATTTCCGTGCAAGACTTTAGTTCTATCGTAAAAAGTTTTACAGGCTGCATTAGGAACTCACCTCTGCTATAAAATCGGAATCAAGTTAAATTACTTACGAAAAATAGTTGAGTATCTCTGGCACATTATTCAAATGATGTTTAAAAATGGTGTCAAATAACATTAAGTCCATGGTATATACGAACAACTGCGTACATTTAAGAACCACTATTGTAATCTCAAAGTGATATCAGCGCCAGAGACACATACCATTTACGTAAAGTACTTTCCACATACATATCTCTGGCATAATATTAAAATTAAGTCAAATTCAAAGATATAATACATGTTAAACCGTGTGAAATACTGTACTCCTTCTCGCAGTCTAAGTAATTCCCCCTCCCCCTCTCTCTTTCCAAGTATTTCATATATCAAATATGGCACTCCTTACAAACATGTGATCTTTCCCATGCACAGTTATGTACTTTTTTTCTAATTTATCAAATACTGTACGCCTTCACAAAATTTGATGCCTCACATGCAATGTAATCATGTCCCCTCTCCCCCCTCCCTCTCTCGCTCCCCCTCTCCTCCTCCCACACACACACAACTAATGGTTAACGATCACTAAACACTGAACACTAGACGATAAATGGTAAATTCAAAATCTTTAATTGTAAAAGGTTAAATGTGTAAAACTGTATCAATTTACCTCCAAATGAATCAAATTACCCTTCAAGCTGTATCAGCTTGCCCCTGAAGTGTAACCAGTTACAGAGAGTATCATATTCCACCACCTATGTCAAACAAATTTCCCTTGAACTGTACAATTTTCCACAAAATTGCAACAAATTTACATCAAAATTGTAACAAATGTAACTGAAATTGTAAAAAATTATTCCAAAATTCAAATTTCGTATTACAATCTCTCTGCCTCTTCCTTAAATTTAATGACTTGCGATATTTAAAAAATTACAAGTCTTAGTGCTGTGTTCAGATAAACTATAAATACCTGAGCTGTCGACCTTTTTCTGTTAGCAACACACACACACACACACACACACACACATACACACACACACACACACACACACAAACACATGTATATGAAACACATTTCCAGGATATCCGTGCAGGTCGTCACTTGATGCTGCGGGACAGAGAAATGTCTGCCATCAAACAAACATCTCTTTTATTCACCAACAGAACATCGTATTTGTTATTTGTTGGGGCACTCAAAGTGTCGTATCCTGTACAAAAATCACTCTAGACGTCCTTGTAGATATTTGTGGGTGTGATGAGGTACACGAGGCTACCATAGTGTTTGTAACACTGTTTAACACAATCTGGCAGGAATTGGTTCAAAACATAACAATAATAAAAGCCGAAAACAAGCATCTTGGAAATATCCAAAATAATATTCGAACTGCAATGGATTTATCAGAGCCTGCACTGAGTCTGCTCAGATCGCTGGCAACATAAATGAAGCTCCTTTCAAAATTAGGTTTTGATATTAATGTAGCTTCCCAACATCTACCTTCTAAAGATGTAGTTAGTCTTATAACGCACATCTTTTGCTCATTTTGAATGCTTTTTATTTATTACTCATGAGTTTGAAGAAATTCTTCTCAAACTCGTTGTGTGCGCTCACTTGTTTTGTGCAATAAATTCAACGTATGGCTTGATCCAGGGAGCTTGCCTAAACGATACGACTGAATAAATCATTTTTAAACCAGCTTTTTGCCTTAGATTCCTATAATGAATGGAATAGTTTTTCTTGTCTCTCTTTATTGTAGTGGTGGTGCCACTTTTTCCAGACATGCAAATCGTCTACTCTCACTATGTACCCTGTGTCTAAATCATCTTTTACACACTCCCCACGTCTCTGGACTCTCTCTGGAATAACATATTCGTAATTGGATAACGGTAATCGTTGCCCATCCGGCTGTATAGGCTACTGATATCGAGATAAATGATCCAAGTGTGGTGCAATTTATCTTCATAATTGCCCATGAATCAGCTGCTGGCCACTGCATATCTCAAATAATAATGAACAGTTCCGTTCCCGAAACCTTATCCCACCACCGGGAGTTCTTCTGTATTTGTAATAAGCCGCAATTTTCAGCAGAGCGCCCATACCTAGCCATGTGAGGTAACATAATGCACATGATTCGTGCATTATTTAGTCTTAAGGCAAAGAACGTAAAATCATATGAAGACATCATTACAAGTGTTTTGCTCTTGATACATTCCATACAATGCTGTATCTTTTGTACTAAGGCTCTATTGGCCTGTTTATCAACTTTCGTACTTTTCGATTGACGGCAGGCGATTGCTCACCTATTCGTACGGAAAAATTAGCTTGTGATTCACAATAGTGGACTTATCATGAGAACATTTCCTTTTTGCACACATTTCGAGTTAACATGTCAAGAGATTTATCAAATTGATAAACTGGATGTCTATGTTGAATTACTTCTCTTAGTACGTTACGGGGGTATTGCACAAAAATTACCTTCTGATTCACCATAGTGATCTTATCATGAGATCATTTCTTTTTTGTACACATTTCGAGTGTACATGTCAAGATATTTAGAAAATTGATAAACAGGAAATTTATGTTACATTTCTTCTCTTGGTGCGTTACTGGAGTATTACATGTGTTCTTTACCTATTAAAACTGAGACCTGGTACCAAGGAAGGTAGGACTGGGTTACGATTGTGGACGGGCTGTAATCAGTTGCTTTTGGTTAGTTTTCTTTTAAATCACGTACACTTTATTTGGAAACAACAACAAATAAAAGGTGACAATAAATTAAGAAGTGTTAAACCTCTGATGGTCTTAATGAAAACAAATTCAAAACTATTTCTCTGCTGAAGGCCCCAATAGTGACACTTCCAAACTGTTTCACAGCTGAAAGCCTGAATAGCATTGTCAAGAACCAGTTAAACTACTTCAACCTGAAATTACCGTTATTAAAATATTTTTAGAAGAGCAGTCATCAAAATGTCACTGTTAGATTACAATAGTGTAATTAAAATTTTTAAGACATGTAACATCCACGACTGGAGACCTCAATGACAAACAAATTAAATCAGTTTCACGGTGAAGGCCTGAATAGCATTCCTTTAAGAACCAGTTAAACATCTTCAAACTTGAAATTACAGTTATTAGATTTAAAAAAAAAAACAGTCAACAAGTCTGACCAAACCATGGATAGGGAGTGGGGTGCGGGGGATGGAGGGCCGCAGATTTTGCTCCAAGGATCGACCTGGGAACGTCCCTCAAAACTTAGCAAGCGATGGGACATTCACTTCACGAGATGGTAACTCAGACTAGTGGCAGTTTAAACGGATGACGAATAATCATTTGCCGAATATACCTAACGTCCGATGACCAATGCAACGATGGAATAACACAACCAAGCCGGAACCGGCAGTCAGCACAACGTCGTCAGACTGTGGTTTTCAGAGCATCCGGAAGCGGAAATAAACCACTACTAACCACACACTACCCAGCCCACAAATGAAGGAAGCTGTCGAACTACACGCCTTACCGGACAGCAGCGGCAAGGCGAGGAAAAGTACACTGCCGTAACATACACTAAGCTCTATGGCAGGTAACTGGGGCGTTAGCGGCCACTAGGAAGGAAAAATACCACTAGTTTAACTTCACAGATAATGACATATAGAATGCAACAATTAATAATAAGAAGCAGAGGAAGGCTAATTAGGTTCGCCTTCCCCAAACGCTCCACTTGCTGCTCTTTGTCTTGGCAACACTGCGAGCAGCAACACGCAAGTAAATGGCTAGATCTCACAATGCTGGAGGTTTCACTACTTCAATTGAGGTCCACTCAACATAAATTTCCTGGGTCGAGTTGATAACGAGGTTGTACCCCTCGCGCCTACAGCTCTTCCATCCGGCAGTGTATGGGTGCCACCAGGGGTCCCGGCGTGTTCTTGAGCTTCCCGGACCTGTCTGCTCGTCCGTCCACCAACCGAACTGCCGACTCACACCACACGGAAACACCACAACGTCGCCCCAAACATAGTACCACCATTACTAGATATCGATAACCACCACTGCTGCCACTAGCGGACAGGCAATGCTAGCGAACGGAGTGGCTCCAATGAACACAAGAAGAAGACGACAACCGTAACTATAACGATGCCAACCTAGCAATGGCACCAACGCGAGCCGCTGCAGGGCTCAAAAACTTTGAAAAAATCATTGTTTCCATAATTCCTTACACTATATTCCATAACTGTTTCAAATTTCTGAGTGAAATTCACATCTTCAGCTTCAGGACCCTTCTTTCACATATACGTTTCTTAGAAAAGCGTGTTCTCAATAAAGGTCAAACACAGTTAACAAAATCCGCGTTTTTTAAAAGTTTTCTTGTGTAATAAGGTAACCCTTCCCACAGTGTACACATCAGAGAAAATCTGTTGATATTGGCAAGACTGAGCAAAACGATGTTTTCCCTTTGAAATGTAGGACGTCATCTAAACCTGCCTTTCGTTCACTTTAAGATCATAATTGGGTTATCGGTCGACAGTATGCGAGCAAATAACTCCGTAATTAATTTGTGCTGCCCAATTAAATGCCTGTCTTAAAAGTTATTGATACGTGTTGGTTTCTGGATTTGGTTGGTGGATGAAGGCATTTTTCTAATCATAATACCGCTTGCTGGGAGTAGCCTTGAGGCGAACAGAGGTGTTAAGCCTCGTCATGGAGAGAAAGCATATATGGCCACTAATGAGGATGGCGGCGCTCCCGTAGCTAAGTATTGGAACGCTGGTCGCACATTCTAAAAGCAACAGGGGCTTCGCTGGATGGAAGGGCGGAAGCAAGCATTGCGTCTGTGCCTTAGGAAGGCGCCTTTTGGCCGTTCAGTACAGTGCGAAGCTATTCTGTTGTGCAGTGCGGATATTGTCAAACGGAGCCTGAGATTCCGGCAGAGAGCCGCCAGCGAAATTTTGTGGTCTTAAGGAAGGGCGAACATTCCTGAAGTTAAAAGGGCGATGCCCTATCCCATCCTCCTTGCTGGACGACTGCTCACGAAAACTAAAAAAATCTGTTAACAGAAAGGTGAATACAGTTTAGAGTGAAATGGGAAGCTCTGTGGAGTCCGCAGTAGGAACGCTTGGCTAGAAGAATTTTTAGGATAGCGTCAACTCTTGCCAGCGTCCCTCTGAAAGAATACAGAAGGGACGGCCTGCGACTGGATACGCACTATGCCATGTTACAAGAAAGCGATGCTTTAAAATTGTATGCAGGGGGATTTTCTGTTGCTAGAAAATGTGCGGTTGGTACAGAGATGCGGAACAACGATTGCAGTGCTGTTTTAATATATTCTTCTGACTACTTCACGAAGAATAATGTTAAAATTTTATGGAGCGCACGTTTAGTAAACACTCTTCGACTTTGGACGGGGAGCGAATGAAGACACTACGGCCGTGGGAGCCGGAGAGTAAGGATTCCGCTTGCGGGCGTCGTAGGAATAAGAGACTTGGGCCCTTTCCAGAATAGTCATTGTATTAAGGCTGTTTTTTCGCGCTTACGTAAATTACGTGATAGAGGTTTATAGTTGGTACCACACCACCACCTCCTTTTAAAGTTCATAAATTAGATTACATCATGGTCAGACAGAGATTCCGAAATCAGATACTGGATTGTAAGGCGTACCCAGGAGCAGATATAGTCTCAGATCACAATATAGTTGTGATGAAGAGTAGGCTGAAGTTCAAGACATTAGTCAGGAAGAATCAATACGCAAAGAAGTGGGATACGAAAGTATTAAGGAATGACGAGATACGTTTGAAGTTCTGTAACGCTATAGATACAGCAATAAGGAATAGCGCTGAAGGCAGGACAGTTGAAGAGGCATGGACATCTCTAAAAAGGGCCATCACAGAAGTTGGGAAGGAAAACATAGGTACAAAGAAGGTAGCTGCGAAGAAACCATGGGTAAAAGAAGTAATACTTCAGTTGACTGACGAAAAGAGGAAGTACAAACATGTTCCGGGAGAATCAGGAATACAGAAATACAAGTCCCTGAGGAATGAAATAAATAGGAAGTGCAGGGAAGCTAAGACGAAATGGCTGCAGGAAAAATGTGAAGACATCGAAAAAGATATGATTGTCGGAAGGACAGACTCAGCATACAGTAAAGTCTAAACAACCTTTGGTGACATTAAAAGCAACGGTGGTAACATTAAGAGTGCAACGGGAATTCCACTGTTAAATGCAGAGGAGAGAGCAGATAGGTGGAAAGAATACGTTGAAAGCCTCTATGAGGGTGAAGATTTGTCTGATGTGATAGAAGAAGAAACAGGAGTCGATTTAGAAGAGATAGGGGGTCCAGTATTAGAATCGGAATTTAACAGAGCTCTGGAGGACTTACGGTCATATAAGGCAGAAGGGACAGATAACATTCCATCCGAATTTCTAAAATCATTGGGGGAAGTGGCAACAATACGACAATTCACGTTGGTGTGTAGAATATATGAGTCTGGCGACATACCATCTGACTTTCGGAAAAGCATCATCCACACAGTTCCAAAGTCGGCAAGAGCTGACAAGTGCGAGAATTATCGCACAGTCAGCTTAACAGCTCATGCATCGAAGCTGCTTACAAGAATAATATACAGGAGAATGGAAAAGAAAATTGAGAATGCCCTAGGTGACGATCAGTTTGGCTTTAGGAAAAGTAAAGGGACGAGATAGGCAATTCTGACGTTACGGCTAATAATGGAAGCAGGGCTAAAGAAAAATCAAGACCATTTCATAGGATTTGTCGACCTGGAAAAAGCGTTCGACAACATAAAATGGTGCAAGCTGTTCGAGAATCTGAAAAAAGTAGGGGTAAGCTATAGGGAGAGACGGGTCTAATACAATATGTACAACAAACAAGAGGGAATAATAAGAGTGGACGATCAAGAAGGAAGTGCTCGTATTAAGAAGGGTGTAAGACAAGGCTGTAGCCTTTCGCCCCTACTCTTCAATCTGTACATCGAGGAAGCAATGATGGTAATAAAAGAAAGGTTCAGGAGTGGAGTTAAAATACAAGGTGAAAGGATATCAATGATACGATTCGCTGATGACATTGCTATCCTGAGTGAAAGTGAAAAGGAATTAAATGATCTGCTGAACGGAATGAACAGTCTAATAAGTACACAGTATGGTTTGAGAGGAAATCGGAGAAAGGCGAAGGTAATGAGAAGTAGTAGAAATGAGAACAGTGAGAAACTTAACATCAGGATTGATGGTCACGAAGTCAATGAAGTTAAGGGATTCTGCTACCTAGGCAGTAAAGTAACCAATGACGGACGTAGCAAGGAGGACATCAAAAGCAGACTCGCTATGGCAAAAAAAGGCATTTCTGGCCAAGAGAAGTCTACTAATATCAAATACCGGCCTTAATTTGAGGAAGAAATGTCTGAGGATGTACGTCTGGAGCACAGCATTGTGTGGTAGTGAAACATGGTCTGTGGGAAAACCGGAACAGAAGAGAATCGAAGCATATGAGGTGTGTTGCTATACACGAATGTTGAAAACTAGGTGGACTGATAAGGTAAGGAATGAGGAGGTCCTACACAGAATCCGAATTCTGCTTCCTAGGCAGTGATCAACCAATGATTCATGGAGCACTAATATCAAATATCGGCTTTAATTTGAGGAAGAAATTTCTGAGAAATTAGGTCTTGAGTAGAGCATTGTATGGCAGTGTAACATAGACTGTGGGAAAACCGAAGCAGAAGAGAATCGAAGCGTTTGAGATGTGATGTGGTGCTACAGACGTATGTTCAAAATTAAATGGATTTATAAGGTAAGGAATGAGGAGATTTAGTGCAGAATCGGAGAGGAAAGGAATATGTGGAAAACACTGATAAGGAGAAGGGACAGGATGATAGGACATCTGCTAAGACGTGAGGGAATGACTTCCATGGTACTAGAGGGAGCAGTAGAGGGCAAAAACTGTAGAGGAAGACAGATTGGAATACGTCAAGCAAATAATTCAGGACGTAGGTTGCAAGTGCTACTCTGATATGAAGAAAGGAATTCGTGGCGGGCCGCATCAAACCAGTCAGTAGACTGATGACCAAAGAAAAAAGATGCGTGATGCTTAAATGATGCATGTATTTCCGCCGAGACTCTAGGAAGATGACATGGTGCGCAAGGTGCTGTAAGGAAGAAGGTAAGCGTAATGAGCGAGCCGGGCGGCTGGAGGAAATGCGGTGGCATGCGATGTGGCAATGTAATCTGAGGACCGAGATGATCCATCCTGAAAAGCCTGAGAACAACTTTGGTGCATGCTACAGAGTGAGCAGGGCCGTCGAGCATAGGCGCTGGCTTTCGAGTATAGACGCTGGCCTCGCAGCCAACTTGGGCACTTTCCAGAATAGCCAGCTAACCGTTCGAAATTATTTCTGAGACAACCTACTGGTCGTTGTATCAGCTATGTTACAGCTTGTGTTTCGTGCAGGTATGAGCTTCGCAGGAGTTAGTACACGCGAAATACTGTATAGTTTTTAGCAGTGGGACCCGCTGTACTTGCAAGTGTAAAACGCCACCAACCAGTGGGGTTCAACCGTTTTCGCTTTGGTATTAATTTGCTGGATTCCATTATCCGTGCATATGATCATGGGGGAAGCCGCGGAAATCCTTCCTCCACTTCGCCAACTCAAATTACTTTCACTCAGTGTATGCTCGTTAAGTTTATCAATCAATGTACTTATCTGTATACTCATTTGTCTGTGAGTGGAAATAAACATTTTCGTGTTCCTTAGTGCGGTCTGTAAATCAAGTAGATAATAAATCCTGATATCATTGTTTCTGACATGTCTTGTAAGTGGTGAAATAATATGATTAATTCCATAATTAGAGAGAGAGAGAGAGAGAGAGAGAGAAAGAGAGAGAGAGAAATGAAGTACTCCATTGAGTAGGCCCGACTATAAAATAACTTGCATTAATTACACACAGATTATAGACCTTAGTTTTAAGAGTGTTTTTCCGTGCCGATGTAAATTACGGGATAGGTGCCCCACCCCCACCTCCATTTAAGCACCGTCGAACCTTGGCCTGAATTTTGACCTTTAGAATTTTCCCAGACGACGTCAGTAATTATTTTTAGTCAGTTGTAGTGTCTGCTGGTGGATTTCTTAAAATGTGTATTTTTTTTCAACTTCGGTTGTTACGTGTTTGGTTCTGTGGTTTCTGTGCCACTCGTGACTGTTGTGTTAGCTTCGGTGCTAAAAACTTTGTTCGTTTTGGATAGCTTACTGACATTTTATGTTGTGTTATTGAAGTGTTAGGATGTTTTCTGTGAATTAGCAAGTGATTACTGAACTAATTTAGTTACTGCATGCATTTGAATAATTGTTAAACAAGATTCAGGCTCGCTTGAATGGGAAAGGCGTGAAGACAGTGTTTCGCGAAATGGATCATGATTCGATTAGGAAATTAAACATGATTGACGATGAAATTAATTTCCCACCGGAGAGGACAAGCATCTAGGGTGACGTAACGTGTAGGTCTGATTCAGATTGAAAAAACCATTGAGTGAGATGGATGCGATGTGTTGATGACGAAGTTTTAACTTCCAAGCGTGTAAATGCTGTATTTTACATCAGAATTTAGTAATGATCAGCTTCGCAACAGCAAAGGTGCAGTGTCCGAAGTTCTCGTGCTGGGACACCTGTTGTGGATAATGATAGTAATAGATAGATAAAGGTTTCCGATTGTGGTTAGTTGGGGAGGTAAGAGAGGAAGAAAGGGGAAATGGCAAAGTAGGGGTGAAAAAGAAGAAATACGCAGAACCGATGGTTGGGCGAATTGCTAAGCATGAAAAAGGTAGGAAGAAATTTGAAGAATCAATGAAAGGAAATATTAAAAACACTATTGGTGAGATTGCCGAAATGAAGAGGATTTCGTCCGACTCGAAAGCTGTAACGAACGAGACGAAGAAAGAAGTGAGATTAGCTAGAACAGAAAAATGGCTCTGAGCACTATGGGACATAACTTCTAAGGTCATCAATCTCCCAGAACTTAGAACTACTTAAACCTAACTAACCTTGGGACATCACACACATCCATGCCCGAGGCAGGATTCGAACCTGCGACCGTAGCGGTCACGTGGTTCCAAACTGTAGCGCCTAGAGCCGCTCGGCCAACCGGGCCGGCAGCTAGAACAGAAGCAGCAGGCACAAGAAAGCAGTTGTAGTGAAGAGACAGGATGAAACAGACAGGTGTGCCGTGACACGAACGAAAAACGTTTTAGCGACACTACATGAACATGGAAAGAAGATCGTGCATGAAACGGAGAAAAAAATTTCGAAGAATTCAAAAAGAATAGTTGTAATAGGAGCGGAAGAATCTGACACAACTAAAGGGAGACCACACGCGCTTTGGTGCTTAGCAGATCAACACAGGAACGTGTCAAGAGCATTGAAATCCAGTGCGGTAGACGTCAACAGGGAGGGCAATTGCGACCGAGACGCACGGAAAGGAAGTACGAACGAGAGGAGTGTATTAGGACGTTACGGAGCCAGTTCATATGGTAGATGGACCGCCTGATAGGTCAGCTGATACCACTACCGTGCGGGACAGTTAGACACCAGTTGTCACTAACAACACAGAGTCTGCGCCTGTGCATAATTGCGTTCTACTGAATACGTGTAAATTCTCATATTTAGGAGAGAATAGTGATAGCAGGAGTGGCAGCATGTCGTAAAATGTGATTACTCGTAGCAGAGAAGAAGTGCATGTCTCAGAACATCGAGAACAAATAAATGCGAACCAATAATTGGGTTTTGAACACAAACACTTCTTGTCGGTTCAAAATTTGCAGACATTCTGAGACACGGAGAGGTCATCACTTGACAAAACATGAATAGCTCAGTTTAACCGATCTTAGCCGCAATCTTTGTAGGTGGAGTAAAAACTAGAATTTATCTGCAGCCACATTGAAGGTTCGATCGCAGAGAAGATGCACGCGATCGCAACTAATTTTGGTACGAATCAAGAATTTAGGAACGCTTTCCTCGCTAATTATCGGTCCAGAGGAACACGGGAAAGGATAAAGCAGTAGATAATGTCTTGTACAGACTGTGAATCATTAAGTCGCAAGAGCCCTGTCAAATATTTCAATCAATTATTACGAATAACCAGTCTCTCGATACACCCCTGCAATGGATGTTTCTGTTGCATGAAACTAGCATCTCACTACCAGTAAGTACTGACTGATAGATGGCGCAATATCAATGAAGCATTTAAGAGTATTGACTTCGCGCATGAAGTACATACTGCACGAGAAAAGAGAAGAAATGAAAGAAATCGTAGGGAACAACCAAATAGAACTAACGACAGAAGAAACAATTCTCCGGATGAGAAATCAGGAGGTGACAGTTGCGGCAGGTGGTGTGGAGACGGTCTGCCAGCTGATAGGAGGAAACAATAACCAGCGACGTTTCGAAAGAAACTGGCCCGAACCAGATGTGAATCGACAGCCATTCGAGATTACTGGAGTACGATATCCAAAACCAACAGAGGAACACCCCAATGCTAAAATGGATCTGAGCACTATGGGACTTAACATCTATGGTCATCAGTCCCCTAGAACTTAGAACTACTTAAACCTAACTAACCTAAGGACAACACACAACACCCAGCCATCACGAGGCAGAGAAAACCCCTGACCCCGCCGGGAATCGAACCCGGGACCCCAACGGTAACTTGACAAGTAAGTGGGTAGTTTTCACCGTGGATCCGGTTCATAATTCCACGTAAACATGTTAGAGTCAGACGTTATTAAAAGAAAGGTAATGAGGAAGTGGGAGAATTTGCAGTCGGCCTTGAAAGTGACAACTGGACTTGTTTCACCGACTGGTATTTTGGTTAGTGGTAGGCACACCACTGTCATTTCCGAAATAGCTATTAGAATACTTTAGAAATAGAATCCATTCGGACTAAGATGTCAATGGCTGTTCACCTAATTTGCCACGCGGAACTCCGTATAGAATAATTAGATTTGTAGTTGTGCAATGTATATAGTTGTAAATATGAATACTACATGGATAATAACTTTTGGTGATATAACTGCGGGTCCCTCAGGTACTAAGAGGACTCATCTAACCTGACTGAGTGTATGGTAATTCTGCGAATGTCGTCCTGGCATTCGAAAGGAGATAAATGATATTTAGAAATGAGGTAACTTCTGTGATATTTACATCATCCTTAAGATTGAAATCACTGTACAACCGTAAATTTAGTCTTCAAAAACGAGCTTGTTTCAGTTTGAGGAGTTGTGTGTCAGTGATGGCTCAAATGGTTTTGAGCACTATGGGACTTAAATTCTGAGGTCATCAATCCCCTAGAATTTAGAACCACTTAAACCTAACTAACCTAAGGACATCACACTCATCCATGCCCGAGGCAGGAATCGAACCTGCGACCGTAGCGGTCACGCGGTTCCAGACTGTAGCGCCTGGAACCGTTCCGACACCCCGGCCGGCTGTGTGAGTGAATTTAAAGTCTTGGTCATCTGTATCACCAGGCTAAGACGTATAATCTGTTGGTAGTATTGGGTCACGCCAGTTTATGTATCTGCATGTTTTGAGTGTCTTTCATTGTAGTTTTATAGTGTTCACGCAACAGTTGCGTTTGACACGATATTCTCCAGTCGGTCTGCGCCACACTGTGTCAGTACCGGATGCGGTTCTCGTTAGAGTAGTCCCGACTTCATAGTACGAACGTTGGGCATTCGATACAGTCTTCGATGGAGTAGCCCCGACGTCTTAGTACGATTGGATGTAATTCGATTAGAATCTTCACTGTAGTAGCCCTGACATCGTAGTATGAACGTGTGGCATTCGATTAGAGTCTTCGTTGGTGTAGCCCCGACCTTATATTACGTTCGTGTGGGGTATTCTCGTTGGTTTAGCCCTCACGACATCGGACCTGGAAGAGATGTTCGATTTGCGATTATGAGAGGAGGCTCACGTACATTGCAAGCAGAGTGCAGGTCATAATCACATGACTATTAGATAAATCGAAGGAGGCAGTTGAGCAAGCAACAGATTAAAAAATAACCACATAGTTTTTTGAGATGGTAGTTTATTGAATATCGCAAGGAACTAAACTGCATAATATCTTAAACCATGTTTTGAATAGCGTGTACAGCTAATTTAAAGTTTACCGTAAAGTTTCATCAAGGAGCAGACTAAGGGAAACGATAGGTACAGATGACCGAAATAGCCAGAGGCATGACAGACAGACAGACAGTGCGACGACCGGACAACGCACGGTGAGCTACAAGGAGATGGGTAGGTATGCTGTAACCGCGTCAGCACCAAGATTATAAGAATAGTTGAAAAGCACCGAGTAATAACCCGTTATTTTATAGTCTATTTTGTTTTCTGCTCGTTTTATTAGAAGTAAATTATTCACAGGCATTTTGATCGCGTCTCAGTAGCAGTGAGAGCGGGGTCATTGTAATGCGCCTTGTTGTGAGTGAGCTTTGTTCAAAATAATGTATTCACCACGACAGAGGACCCAACGAGTACAGCTTAGAGATCCCCGTACTTAATTTAATGCTTAAATCAATTGAGAATTGATGACTGAATACTAAAAGGGTTTAATGGTCGGTGAAGGGTGATTACAACTGCATCGCAAGTGTGGATGCAGTGAGACTATTGGAGGAAGCATTTAGAACAAGACGCAAGATCTCTAGTGTGACAAATATACACGAAACCACACATGACCCCACTGATATCAACATTGTTGCAAGATAATCTAAGGAAGAATCTTACTAACTTATGCAATAGTGTTGTATCGCATACTTTTATAACTTTTTAAAAAAATTTATAAACAGATTACTTTCGTGAAAATGTTATTCTGTATGGGGCACCACTGCTGAAAGAATATTGTATATCAGTGGTTGTAAAATATCCCTTTTAAGATGAGTGCTGATTTTACGAACCGTGCCACGTGAGTGACGCCACTTGAGGCACGAGTCGCAACATCCGTAAGAGAGGACGGTGGTGTCCAACCGACAGCAACGCACAGCACGGTCAGCTGGAAGCACTCGCCGAGGCGAGCTGGTGGCCCGGCCAGTTCTCAGCGGGCAGCGGCAGAGCACCTGTCGCACCATGCGTTGCCCGTCAGCCATGCACTTCACGTTACCTAAAAATGGTCTTGTAGCTAGGGCTTCCCGTCTACCTACGTAGACCGGTCGCCTGGTGCAAGTCTTTTGAGTTGACGCCACTTCGGCGACTTGCGTGTCCCAAATGTCATGTTGCTAAGGCCTCTTGTCGGGCAGGCCGGGTGCCTGGTGCAAATCTTTTAGTTGACGATATTTCGGCGACTTGCGCGTTAATGAGGATGGGGTGATTATGATGAAGACGACACGAACACCCGGTGAGAGCGGAAAAAAATCTCCGACCCAGCCGAGAGTAGAACCCAGGTCCCCTAGCATGACATGCCGTCGTGCTGACCCCGCAGCTATCGAAACCGACTTCAGCTTACAAGAAAGGTGACAACAGACTATAGCTGAAAGAGGGAGACCCTGGGTTCAGGCACGTGTGTACATCATGATCGGAGGGAGACGGCTTTACGGCAGGAGGGCAGCTAGTAGGTGACACTTCTCATGCAAATAAAATAAAATATTTAAAAAAATTAATTCACATCTCAGCTGGCGTCTATAGTAATTCGACACCTTGCCCTGAACACTCCATGGTTCATAGTTACGTGTTTTTCTGTCAAATGGTGTTCGACTATGATTCTAAAGTAATAGCGAAAGAGTTTTCGGAACTCTTTCATACGGCTATACTGTAGCCAACCTTTGTTGTGGTAAGGATAGTCAGGTTACTTCGCTCTGTGGTTTCTCATTACGAGAACTGTCATTCCCTATCGCCCATACAAACGGATCCGGAGCCCAATACGCCTACCCAGACAGAAGAAAATCACAATACGCCAGTTGTGCTACTATACTGAACCGCTATTTCTTTACTCACCACCGAGCAACAATGAGTCGTACTTACGCTCTATGCCGGCCGTTGTAGCCGAGGGGTTCTAGGCGCTTCAGTCCGGAACCGCGAGACCGCTACGGTCGCAGGTTCGAATCCTGCCTCGGACATGGATGTGTCTGATGTCCTTAGGTTAGTTAGGTTTAAGTAGCTCTAAGTTCTAGGGGACTGATGACCTCAGAAGTTAAGTCCCATAGTGCTCAGAGCCATTTGAACCTTACGCTCTATGACCCAGACACGTGCTACACAACAAGAATTACAATTCCTGTTATACGACACCCCCCTCGTCGGCCACACAATAGAGATACGACCCCACGTCAACACTATGAAGAAGATGTGGGCCATCTTGTCCGATACCGCCTCACCACGTCGAAGGGTGGACATTACTTCCACAGCATGTGCTCGCCACCCAGAGGTACTCCTGAGAGAACGTCCTCACCCCTGCTCCTGAAGATTCCACACTGGAGTTGCACGGCAACCCCAAATATACCGAGGCTATCAAGATAGGTTGAGAAGTTTTACGAGTGCAGTGAGATTGTGTTAAGTTATAAAGTCTGTGTTTGATAGGATTGCGATTTCACGAAAGGGATTGGCACAGACTCTCTAACATTAGTTCTTTTTAAGAAAGACTATTAAGTTACCATTGAAACTGGTTTTTAAAGTATTATGTAGTTTCATATCTGCAATGAATCTGTTAATTTTCTCTGTGTTGAGTAGTATTTCGGAGATCTTGTCTCAACAGAAAGGTTTTAATAGATCGCTTAATCCTAAGTATTTGTTGACACAACAAGACATACACAGGACGCGAGCACCATAGTTACACCGATACATGTTTCTCATATTGATACAGATATTTAGACGATTTATTTGAATGTAATTATTTCGCACGTGTTGCTATTGCCAAAGTACAAGTAATGATAAGAATATTTTGTAATACAATACATGATGTCATGTGTTAAAATATTTTTCATTATCAAATGTTCCTTAGTTGTATATGTTAGTTAAGCGCTAAATTTACTAGTGTGCACAATTTGTTTCACTTTAGACACTAAGATTTACACTTACACATGATGTCAGAATGAAGTACTTGATTATAAACTGAGCGAGGAGGCGCAGTGGTTATCACACTGGATTCGCATTCGGGAGGACGACGATTAAAACCTGCGCCCAGCCATTGAGATTTAGGTTTTCCGTGATTTCCCTAAGTCGCTTCAGGAAAATTCCAGGATAGTTCCTTTGAAAGGGCACGGCCGACTTCCTTCACCATCTCTCCTTAATCCGATGGGACCGATCACCTCGCTGTTTGGTCCCCTCCCCAAAATCAAGCAACCAACCAACCAAAAGATTGTATAATCGGTTGAGTATGAAGGCCTGTGAATGTGGGCAGCTGCAAGTCGTTGCCACTTGTAAAGTTAGGGAATTGTATGTTTTTAATTATTTGTTCTTTTGTTAGTACGAAAGTTCTGAGATGAAAACAAATTTGCTCAAGTACAGATGTACATATAATCTGTGTTCTTTAGTTGCGTGAATATGAATATAAAAATGGTTGTATTTAAATGAGTACCTGCTTTCTATTGGATCTGAAGTATTTGGAGACCCTAAGTTGCGATTGTTCTGTGAACAGTACCCACCATAATTTTCTCTTTAATTCATGCGTTACTTCTGTGAAGACATATGTGCATCTCTGTGAGTGTCTGCGTTTCCCTTTACTCTTTACCCTTCCACATGATTTAGTTGTTCCCTGGTGGGAGAAATTATTGATCGAATTTTTTCTTGTGTATGTCACACTTCCTGAGCTATGTGCCATATGACCTATGTAAAAACGATCGTGAAAAGTAGCACGTAATTTAGACTTACTTTCATTTCAGTTTAAGATCACAATACGGTTATCTGACGCGATCGAGAGACTACTTAATCTGGTAAAAAAATTTTACTGTACAATTGCGTCCACATCTTGCAATATTGACAATGGTTGTTTTCTGGATTTGGTTGGTGGATGAAGGCATTTTGCTGAACGTAATACAACGTGTGGGATTAGCTGTGGGATGAACAGAGGGATTTTGCCTCACGAGGGAGAGAAAAGCATTTATGATCCCTAGTGGCGGTGACGGCGCTCCTGCAGCCAGGTACTGGGAACGCCATGGGGCGCACATTCTAAAAGCAACAAGTGGTTCGCAGGACAGAGGAGTGCGAGCAGGCGTTGCGTCAGGCACAGTATGAGTTCTGCATTACCATGGCGCGCTTTTGGGCGGACAGTACAATGAGAAGCTATTCTGTTGCGTTAGGCGGATTTTTTCAGACGAAGCCTGCGACACTGGCAGAGCGTCGTCAGCGAAATTTAATAGTTTGAACACAGGTGGAACATTCCTGAATTGAACCGGAGATGCCATGTCTTGTATATTTGGTGGACTAATGCTCATGAGATAAAAGCTGCGTTAAAAGAGAAGTGAATGTAGCTTGGAGTGATGTGGGGAGCTCTGTGGCGTCCACCATTGAGACGGTCGGCTAGAACCATTTTCAGAATGTCGAGAGCTCTCGCCAGCGTTCCTGTTCAAAACTACAGACGGGACGGCCTGCAACTGGGTACGCGGTACTCCATGTTAGAAGCGATGCCTCAAAATCGTATGGAGAGTGATTTTCTGTTGCTAGATCACGTACGACTGGAGCTGAGATGCGTAACATGGCTTGCATTGGTGTTCTAACTTACTCTTTCTGACTGCTCCATGTGGATTAATGTCGAAATTTTATGGAGATAACGTAGAAGTAAACACGCATCGCCTGTGTCTGGCGGGTAGTAAAGACACTACATCCATGGAAACCGGAGAGAAAGTATTTCGCAAGTACGCTTAGTAGAAAAATTCGACTTCGGCAAGCAGAGCGTCGAGTAAAGACGCCGGCTACAGGAGGCAACTTGGGGAGGTCTCGGGGCAGCCGGCTGTCAATTCGAGAGAAAAAGCACTTGAGAGTTCTATCAGCAATGTCGCAGCTGGTATTGGTTGCAGGTGAGACCGTCACAACTTAGGCAGAATAACTGGACACAGGAGTTAGTTGACGTGCAATTTTGGGCCTTATTTAACAGCAAGAGCCCCTGTACTGTATAGTACATGGGATCACCAACCAGTCAGGGTCAACCATTTTCGCTTTTGTATTACTTTGCTAGCTTCCGTTATCCGTTCAGTTCATCAAGGGGAAAGTCGCCAAAACCCTCCCTTCACATTGCCAACCCTAACTAATTTTGTTATGCGTATGATAGTTAAGTTTATCAATCAAAGTACTTATCACTATCCAAACTTCTTTTTGATTGGAAATAAACATTTTCGTGATCCTCAGTGTGTTCTATAATTCAGCTAGGTGATATCATGATGTCATTGTTTTTTGAGATTTCATGTGACTGAGGGAAATAATTTGGTTGTTTTGATCATCAGAGCGAGAGATGTGAATTACTCAAGTCAGAGAGCCTGGCCGTATAAAAATTTCCTTTTAATGCCGTTGCACACTGATTATAGGCCATTGTTTCGAGGGTGATTCCCTGCGCGAAAGTACATTTTTAGATGGAAATTTATAGTAGGAACTCCCCATACCTTTTTTCAAACACCGCACATCCCTAGGTTATGAGCACTACTTGTAAATCAGTACCTATTTTCACGGTATGTTTTTAATAAACCGTTTTTTGTAGCGGGAATAAGATATCGCCCTCCTTAGTAGCTAGTGTTATGTAAAATGCTTTCGTATTGCCAGGGTTAATGCAGTTCCCACACCATTTGCTTGCAAATGTTTGTAATCATAAAATGGCCATCATAATTGCTCAGACTGTGGAAGAAGCCAAGCACAGCACAGTCAGGCCTGTAGTTCAAATTGGAACTGGGACGCGATGTGACTCAGTATGCACCGGTGAAGTGATAGTGTACAGATAATTAAATTATCTGTGTTCATAGCTCTGGTTTACATCGTATGCCATACAGATCTTTCGATGGAAATGTATCTGACCTGAATACTTACCAGAGTTGTTACGATGACTTCAGTCAGTAACTATTTGCACTACGCATTCTGTAGGAGCATAAATCACAAAAAGCCGTTCCAGTCTGTTACTAAACTATGGAAATCTTACAAATCCTCTTTGGCAGTAGGGATTATACTGGTAATCGGTTTTAACTACACACAGTCAACTAAATGGGCATCTAACCTCTCCTGGGACTGAGAATATCTCACGTAAAGTTCTTATACTAGAAGTGAATACCGATGATCAGCAAAGCTACTCAGCGTCATCAAAAAATACTTTTTATGTTATGGAGATGACACATATTATGAAGTTGTAACATAAATAAGTTTATGTGTGTGTCACCACCATGTTATTTAATTTACAGTGGTGCGACTCAGAATACTTTACCTTCTCTCTTGCATTTCACAGCAACCCACTCATAATATGAATACAGGATGCCGTAGTTTTTTGCAGAGATGACTTCATTTTGTTTTTGAAAAGTTGAACATGTTTGTGCTCTGCAAGTAATGATATGTTCGCCAAGGTTAGTATGTTTGAATAAAGAATACGTTTATACAAATGTTCTGTATGCTGATTTACAGGACATAGTCCCACTATAACTGAGTACTTGCGACAGGCCGTTACCGACTTTTTATTTTTTGTTATCTTAGGCAATTTGGTTCATACTCCTGCATAAACCCCAAATTTTCATTGACATTAACGCGGTATTGAATTATTTCCTTCAGTGCCTTGCCATTATTAATAAGATGTTTGTAGTGGTCTCAGAAGTCGCCCAGTGACTTTGGTTGAGTAACGTTCACTGATGTTATCAGACAGCGGTAGAGGGAGTTCTTTTTTTATTCTTGAATATCTGATTTCCCTCACCTGACCTGGCCTAGTAAAAGTTGTAGACAGTTCAATAACTGATCTTAAAAGTTTGGTTAATTTGTCGAAAACAGAAAACAGGGATCGAAGAAAACAGGGCAGCTTAAGTCGAAACGTATTTTTCTTAATACCCGTACATTTTTATCTTCTAAATGCTGACACGACAGCACTCCGTTCGAGATCACCTAATTTAATATGTTTTTCCGACAGATCAGATATTATTATAATGTTACAAGGTTTGTCAACGAAGTTCAAGCTGTTGAGGTAATCTCCATCCTCTTCCTCTGCAGATCCTCAGATGCTACTGCTTCTTCTTGCAGATTTTTTCCAGTTCCTTGATCAGAATCCTGAATGTATCAGCCAGTAGGTTATTCTCTGCTTGATCAGGTGGATAAAAGTACCTGACCATAGACTCTGTAACATTAAATAAAAACAGGTCAGAGTTGTATTCGTATCTATGAAACATGCAGAAAATGATAGACTCCATAAGATAAGTAATACTTACTATTTTGTCGACATTCAGACACTGTTCTCTCACTCTGTATAGTTCGCCCCTGCAGGAATTCTACTGCTGCCTGCAGATGTTTTCAGGTGCCCGATCAAGATGGCGAGGGTACTAGACCAAAGATACTGTAACATTAAATGAAAGGAACATCTCAAAGCTGCATTCATAGATATGACAGATTTGTAACAAATGGCAGACAGCATAAGCCAAAAAGGTTTTTGGAAGGAAATAGAGTAGACTTGCATCTTTGGCTTAATTTCCAGGAAACGACTATGCTCTCACTCGAACCCAGAAACTCAAACGATGTTAACAGCTCTGAGGGTGCTACAGAAATGCTTTTCACGAGCTGAAACTGTTATTTTTATAACCTCCTGTAACACTTATATCGATCTGAAGTAGGTTTATGTTATGTAACTGTGTATCTGCAATTATGGAGTGTGTATTCTTTAATATTTAAAGTCATGGATTTGGGAAAGGAAATTAGAATTTTGTAATATATATACAGAAAAGGCAAAAAGGAATTGTTAAAAAGATAAATTATTATAATATGTGCGTGATTATAAAAAAGGACGATGTTTCTTGGAAGCTGCTTCATGCTTAGGGCTCTTGTATTTGTAATAAATAAAAGACGTAGGGAAGTCCCTCCGCATTGGATGTGGTCTGGCGCGATGTAAAAGGTGGTTTTGGCAGTCAAGCTGGGGGCTCCTTGGAGTGAACGGTGCGCAGAATGCGGCTAGTCGTGGCACGGTATGTTTCGACGGTGCCAGGAGAGGAAGTTTGGAGCTGCTCTGCAAAGGATTTTTGCCTCGGATGTGGATCTGGCTTTTATTTGGCATTCTCGGCAAAAAGGTATGGCTCTAATATATTGAAAATCCGACGCCAAGAAGACATTTTATTGAGCATTCGAACATCAAGAGCCGTGAGTATAGTTAGCCGCCATATCGGTTGTCACCAAAACTTCGCCACTGCCTTACTAATTTCATACATCCATCTATGTATATCGGCATGGACCAGTAAATTTGTGTGTGTGGTCTATGCTATAAATCGGTGTTCAGAACCATTTCTTCTATCCTGATCACGAACCTATGCAGGGTCCTCACCTAAGTGCTACTAAAACCGGGCATTGTGTTTTAAATAAACCTTGTATTCAAGTGTTACAAAGTGATTTTTTTGTCAAATGTGAAAGGAGTACTAAAATTTAAAGCGACAATCACAAAAGTGAAGTACGATAGGATATTGCTAAAGTACTCTTAGTTTATTGCAAAATATACTTTCCCGTTAATACAGAGCCAGATTGTGTACGTGTTATTGTCTGAAATGTCTGCTTTGCATGTGGTAAAAAAGAAAGACAAATCAGTTAAGCTCATTTTAAAAATAGCGGTGTTTTGACTTCCATCATGAATGTTTCCATTTTCGAAGTTAATTGAGCTGAGTGTTGAAATTTTTGTCTTGGAAAGTCAATTACGAGCTACTCCAAGTGAAGTGACGGATTAGCTTTATTTCAATAATCTTTTTTACTGATATAATCAAAGTGTTTAACTAGTGAGACTATACATATTTATGTGTCCCCATAATACTCTCCACATATTAGAAAGATTATACTGGATTAATATTGCTGCTAAGAATAATTGATATATGTAGAGGAGTATAAACAGTGTATTTATGATATTATTTTTCTTGGTGTTTTTTATGTCAGTTAAGATAGAAGCCCCTCATGTCCACATTTAGTCCTGCACTTCATGCAGTAACATTTCAGTATTGGTTTGATCAATGACGTTGAGTGTAGCTATTATTTGTATGAGTGTGGTGCAAATTTGCTTTCAGTAATTACTGGTGTGTGCGTTATTAAAAACTGCTGCTACACACAGCTCAGCTTGTATCCTGTGCGCTATTCAAAGGAAAATATCAACGAAGGTATCTTCAATTACCAATCATCAATTTTCTGAAACATATATTTCCAAATTAATGTGCCTAATAGGACAGGCGATCGTTTATTTTTTTCCATTCACATATGGCTTTTGCCACTTTCATTAATTCCCATGTTTAAAGTCCGTTTAGTACTTTTGTTAATTTCACCATATTCAAATTAATAGTCCGATACCTTTACCCACTAGGCAAAAGCGTGGTCAAAATTAGAAATCCACTCAGAGGGTGACGTTAGCTTGTTTCACGGCACGCTTGTGCGTCATACGTGGCAAGATAGCGTTACACTCCATCTCCCCTTAATCATATGGAGGAGGATGCCAGTGCAAATTTCTTACTTTATGCGCTGAATCAGAGCTTGGTCACTGGGGGAATTCTGCAGATCATTTAAATATTATGAGCAACAGCATGTCTGAATTGCATTCATAGAATTGAACCAGGTGTAAGAAATGTGCGTAAACAGAAGAATTAGTAAGTTACTGACCTCAGACTCATATTTTTTGTATTTTTTGCCAATTTTCGACTCTGCTGTCGCACTCCAACACAGGAGCTCAAACAATTATTATAGTTCTGAAGGTGCAACAGAAATGTGTACTGGAAGTTGGAATCTATAGCTTATGTTGCAATAAGAATGACAAACGATATGAGACTCGTTTTCCGTATCTATAGTGAGAGACAGCGTATCTCGTTCAGCATCCAATTGCAGCCTCCAACCTCTAGAAGCGGAGAATTGGCTCTGCATTAACAAAACGTCCATTTCGCAGATTCATAATCGTTTCATATGGGTATTAGCAGCACACATCGGTGAATTGCTTTAGGTCCTATAGAAGAGTTGAAAATATTAGTCAAATAATACAGACAGTTATACGTCTGTAGAGTGGAGTCAGGGAAGCAACGTGTTCTCCAAGTGATACACTGTGAGATAACATCGCAATCGTCTCTCGGAAGGACGTCAGTCATGAGTAGTGGACCTGTCTTACCGTCTCATAAGTCAAGCGCTGCCACCTTGAATTATTACGAACCCGCATTGAGAGTGGTATAATTTATTTTTCTGTCTTGTTTTACGCAGAATTGTGACGCAGAGAACTGAGGTCCTGTTTACTAGTTTCACCAAGAGAATCGACACACATATCTCTTGGTACTTGCATGCCTGGCTGAGTGTGTGGGGAGGGGGCGGGAGGCATGTGTGACTAACGTTAAGTATTATTCGGATTAACTACAGACGTATGGAGCTGTATGTAATTAGTGCATATATTTCACATTTGTGTAATCTTAATATTGCACTAAATGTATGTATGTGCTACAGTTTTAGTGCTATTTTTTATAGTTTTGTTGAAATCCGTTACTATTTTGTGGAAAAATATGAAAATTTCGGAGAAATTTTTTCTAATTTGATGAAAATATTTAAGATTTCTGGGAACTTGGTTAAAGTTTGAGGTCAGGTTGATATGGTTTGAGGAGTTATTTTATACTCTTGGGGCAAACTGATACTATTTCAGGGGCACAGTGATGTGTGGAGTAAGTTAACAGAGTTTGCTGCATTTACCCATTTACCATGTAATGTTTACTGTTTACGTTTTAGCCCTTAATATTTAACATTTACTGTTTAGCGTATACGATTTAGCATTTACCGTTTTGTAGATGTGTGTGTTCGGGTATTCCAGTGTTCGCTAATAGCAATTTTGATACTAAGCTAGTATGACGTGGTGTGTGTGTGTGTGTGTGTGTGTGTGTGTGTGTGTGTGTGTGTGTGTGAGTGAGTGAGTGAGTGTAAGAGTGGGGGAAACAGTGAGAGAGAGAGAGAGAGAGAGAGAAAGTGGAGAAATATTAGATGTATGAAATACAGGGAGAAGTCACTGCTTAGCCTTAGAGAGATCACATTGTATATGAAGTACCGTATTTGGTGTTTGAAACGCAGAGACAGCGCGAGATTATATGTCTAATGAGTACCATATTTGACATATGAAATTCAAAGAGAAGGAAAGGGGGAGGGAGAGAGAGAGAGGGAGGGAGAGGAGGGAAGAAATTAGTTTTGCATGAGAAAGATCACATATGTGTCAGGGTATAGGATCTGACATATGAAGTACAAAGATATACATGAGCACAACTCTGTAGACCATTTTACGATAATAACGAACATCTTTGACTTTGGTGTCATTTTCACATTATGCCATAGTACCATAAGTAAGTGTGTGTACAGAAATAATGCGGCTATCCACCATTTTTACATTACAGCTTTACATATACGGGTTCTATTACTTTAATGTGTATCTACAGACATCTTTATTCCTCATTTTAGTACTTGGCTCTGACTGGTTGGAAAGAAGAGAGTGTTTTAAATTTTCCACGGCTACAGGTGAGCTGTTACCACCATCTTGGAGTTTTGATTAGTTGTAGATTGGAGAAAACAGAGGGAGTTGTGTCGTTTATACGTCATTGGACAGCGCGGAGGGTGGGGGGGGGGGGGGGGGAAGATAAATTTTTAACTAACACAGCAGCATTTCCACCCGTCTATGGTGTTTCACTGGCTATTTCATTTGTAATTCTGTGACACGTTTGCTTGAAAATAAGAAGCAGTGGGGAGGATCAGAGCGGAGAATTAGAGGGGAGGTAAGCAACAAGACGAAAGGAGTGTGGCTAGACGGCATCACGCATTCATTGTCATTGATACTGCCTCTGCATGTAGCCAACTTGCACTAAAAATGGCAGTCCTCAAGTCATTGAACTGCAATGTGTCCTGGAGTCGCCATACAAGTGTCACTGTCATCCATGAATAGTTTATTTTGCGTAAGGCAGACGTCGACCTATACGCAACATGTCTTCGGCGACTCTTTATTTTATGATGTGTTAGGTAATGTCGCGATCTTTTTCATGAAAAGGAATCATCGTTCTTTTACAGCCTTGACCCACTGAAATAGAATTGCTGTCTTCCCTTTCTCTGTAAATTCACCTTGTCAAGAAGTTTTCTTTTCAGTCACCTATGTAGGAAGTGACACCCAAATATTTCCAGCGACAAACACATCTTCTACTAGATATCGAGGTGAAATGTCGCTGTTAGGAGATCCTGTAGATCCACGTTGGAATTTTTAGTTTACAGCTAAGAAACAGATATGAGGTACTTGTAATATATATTTTGCAACTAGAGGTTAACAAGGCCAAGGCAACCCATGCCACCATAAGTCCATTTCATTTAAGCTTTGAGACATTTTTGCTCTTGAGAGATTATCCACCCGTATATATCTATCTTGGCAGTTTCTCCACATGAATGGCAATAAGTACTTTTGAATTTCCACGACCGTGTACCATACAACAGTCTTCCAAGTACAGAAACCACCCACAACTAGCCAATAATCAGTGACACATCCGCATCGATTTGTCCCCGGATCTATTTCATTGGCATAACGGATCGCTGGGCAGTACTTTTAGGCAGCCCGCAAGCGCGTAACGGCTGGGCTTTGGAGAGTGAGTGGAGCGTAGGTTGAACAGGTGGAGGAAGCTGGGATATTGATCTGTTGACCAATGTGGTCGGGACTGTTTACCTGCTTTTTTAATTACACTGTCAGTGGCAACCATTTTCTTGGTTCAGTAGAACGGTGCTGTTAATGCATGTGTAACTAGCTTCCTTCATTATATGTGAATTAATTAGCCCCCCTCTCTGTTTTAGAAGGTTTCTAGTGTTGTGAAGCATTTAATTATTTTTCCAAGGAGTGAGACACACCGGTGGATGACGCAAGCGGTATTCCAATGAAATTCAATATCGGATCAGGCTAACTGATCAAGTTCTGGTTCGGTAGGCACCCTTCGGATTTCGGGGCCCAAAGTGAAGGAGCTGTGTGAAGATAGTTGACGAGTTGTTAAAGGTAGGGTTAATTAGGTCATGCGCTTCACGATAAGAGGTTCCCATGTCCTTAATGCCTGATCCGGGTAGTTATGGGTATTGGGCACCGGTATTGGATATTGACTACCGGTGCTAACGCAGAAGTACCTGTTAGTGGTTCCTCTTCCGGTTCCGCACAACTGTTTTGTATGGCTTACCTGCGCACGTGTTATCACTTTATTGCCGGCCGTTGTGGCCGAGCGGTTCTAGGCGCTTCAGTGCGGAACCGCGCGACCGCTAAGGTCGCAGGTTCGAACCCTGCCTCGGGCATGGATGTGTGTGATGTCCTTAGGTTAGTTAGGTTCACGTAATTCTATGTTCTAAAGGCCTCATTCTGCCAACGGCCTTGTCAATGAGGGCGGAGGAGCGGATAGAGGTTCAGGGCACTCTCTTTTCCTAGGGGTGGGAAATTGCCCCTAAAGGCGGAAAAATCAGCAATGATCAACGACATGAGGATGCAGAAGGCAATGGAAACCACTGCATTAAAGACACGTAACGTGTATCCACAGGACATGTGGCCTGTAATTGTAGAAGTGTCATGATGATCTCTCCATTGGCACAAGATTCCAGAATAGTCCCCCATTCGGATCTCCGGGAGGGGACTGCCAAGGGGGAGGTTACCATACGAAAAAGATTGAATAATCAACAAAAGGATAACGTTCGACGAGTCGGGGCGTGGGATGTCAGAAGCTTCAACGTGGTAGGAAAACTAGAAAATCTGCAAAGGGAAATGCAAAGGCACAATCTAGATACAGTTGGGGTCAGTGAAGTGAAGTGGAAGGAAGACAAGGATTTCTGGTCAGATGAGTATCGGGTAATATCAACAGCAGCAGAAAATGGTGTAACAGGTGTAGGATTCGTTATGAATAGGAAGGTAGGGCAGAGGGAGTGATACTGTGAACTGTTCAGTGACCGGGTTGTTCTAATCAGAATCGACAGCAGACAAACACCGACAACGATAGTTCAGGTATACATGCCGACGTCGCAAGCTGAAGATGAACAGACAGAGAAAGTGTATGAGGATATTGAAAGGGTAATGCAGTTTGTATAGGGGGACGAAAATCTAATAGTCATGGGCGATTGGAATGCAGTTGTAGGGGAAGGAGTAGAAAAATACGGGGAGATTTCAATTGGAATACATCGCGGTCAGACAGAGATTCCGAAATCAGATACTGGGCTGTAAGGCGTCCCCAGGAGCAGATATAGTCTCAGATCACAATATAGTAATGATGAAGAGTAGGCTGAAGTTCAAGACATTAGTCAGGAAGAATCAATTCACAAAGAAGTGGGGTACGGAAGTACTCAGGAATGACGAGATGCTTTGGAAGTTCTCTAACGCTATAGATACAGCAATAAGGAAAAGCGCAGTAGGCACTACAGTTGAAGAGGAATGGACATCTCTAAAAAGGGCCATCACAGAAGTTAGGGAAGGAAAACATGGGTACAAAGAAGGTAACTGCAAAGAAACCATGGGTAACAGAAGAAATACTTCAGTTGATTGATGATAGGAGGAAGTACAAACATGTTCCGGGAGAATCAGGAATACAGAAATACAAGTCGCTGAGGAATGAAATTAATAGGAAGTGCAGGGAAGCTAAGTCGAAATGGCTGCAGGAAATATGTGAAGACATCGAAAAAGATATGAATGTCGGAAGGGCAGACTCAGCATACAGGAAGGTATAAACTACCTTTGGTGACATTGAAAGCAACGATGGTAACATTAAGAGTGCAACGGGAATTCCACTGTTAAATGCAGAGGAGAGAGCAGATAGGTGGAAAGAATACATTCGAAGCCTCTATGAGGGTGAAGATTTGTCTGATGTGATAGAAGAAGAAACAGGAGTCGATTTAGAAGAGATAGGGGATCCAGTATTAGAATCGGAATTTAACAGAGCTTTGGAGGACTTACGGTCAAATAAGGCAGAAGGGATAGATAACACTCCATCAGAATTTCTAAAATCATTGGGGGAAGTGGCAACAAAACGACTATTCACGTTGGTGTGTAGAATATATGAGTCTGGCGACATACCATATGACTTTCGGAAAAGCATCATCCACAAAATTCCGAAGACAGCAAGAGCTGACAAGTGCAAGAATTATCGCACAGTCAGCCTAACAGATCATGCATCAAAGCTGCTTACAAGAATAATATACAGAAGAAGGAAAAGAAAATTGAGAATGCGCTAGGTGACGATCAGTTTGGCTTTAGGAAAAGTAAAGGGACGAGAGAGGCAATTCTGACGTTACGGCTAATAATGGAAGCAAGGCTAAAGAAAAATCAAGACACTTTCATAGGATTTGTCGACCTGGAAAAAGCGTTCGACAATATGACATGGTGCAAGCTGTTCGAGATTCTGAAAAAAGTAGGGGTAAGCTTTAGGAAGAGACGGGTCATATACAATATGTACAACAACGAAGAGGGACTAATAAGGGTGGACGATCAAGAACGCAATGCTCGTATTAAGAAGGGTGTAAGAGAAGGTTGTAGCCTTTCGCCCCTACTCTTCAATCTGTACATCGAGGAAGGAATGATGGAAATAAAAGAAAGGTTCAGGAGTGGAATTAAAATACAAGGTGAAAGGATTTCAATGATACGATTCGCTGATGACATTGCTATACTGTGTGAAAGTGAAGAAGAATTAAATGATCTGCTGAACGGAATGAACAGTCTAATGAGTACACAGTATGGTTTGAGAGTAAATCGGAGAAAGGCGAAGGTAATGAGAATTAGTAGAAATGAGAACAGTGAGAAACTTAACATCAGGATTGATGGTCACGAAGTCAATGAAGTTAAAGGATTCTGCTACCTAGGCAGTAAAATAACCAATGACGGACGTAGCAAGGAGGACATCACAAGCAGACTCGCTATGGCAAAAAAGGTTTTTCTGGCCAAGAGAAGTCTACTAATATCAAATACCGGCCATAATTTGAGGAAAAAAATTGCTGAGGATGTACGTCTGGAGCACAGCTTTGTGTGGTAGTGAAACATTGTCTGTGGGAAAACCGGAACAGAAGAGAATCGAAGCATTTGAGGTGTGTTGCTATACACGAATGTTGAAAATTAGGTGGACTGATAAGGTAAGGAATGAGGAGGTTCTACGCAGAATCGGAGAGGAAAGGAATATGTGGAAAATACTGATAGGGAGAAGGGACAGGATGATAGGACCTCTGCTAAGACAGGAGGGAATGACTTCCATGGTACTAGAGGGAGCTGTGGAGGGCAAAAACTGTAGAGGAAGACAGAGATTGGAATACGTCAAGCCAATAATTGAGGACGTAGGTTGCAAGTGCTACTCTGAGATGAAGAGGTTAGCACAGGAAAGGAGTTCGTGGCGGGCCGCATCAAATCACTCAGTAGACTGATGACAAAAAAAAAAAATAAAGGTCTAGGGGACTGCCATAGTGCTCAGAGCCATTTCAACCATTTTCGAATCCTGCCTCGGGCATGGATGTGTGTGATGTCCTTAGGTAAGTTAGGTTTACGTAGTTCTAAGTTCTACGGGACTGATGACCTGAGATGTTAATTCCCATAGCGCTCAGAGCAATTTGAACTAATCACTTTATGGGACCTTAATCAGGTGTATTACCAGTTACAGTGGACTGACAATCCTTTAGTTTGAAAACAATGGGGTGCCCTTCCAGCTGTCCACTGAATTAGCGGTTGAATTCTAAGCTGGTAGACTCACAGCTGGGATACCGGCAATTAAACTATGTCGACGTGGTCGTTTACAGTACCGATCTGAGGACCATTGGAGCACTGTGGCAGCTGCAGGAAGCCTCACAGAGATGGGCTTGACAGCCCAGCCCAACACGCTAATGCTCACTCAGAGTGAAATGTCGTTCCTGGGGCATATTGTATCAGCGAGAGAGGTCGTAATTAGTCACTCAATGACCTGCACCAATCATGAATTTCTTAAACCCTGAATGAAAAAATGAAATGATCGTATGGCATCGTTGGTCAGGAGGTCCCACTCGGGATCGGCCGCCAATTGCAAGTCTTATTTCAGTCGGCGCCGCATTGGGCGACTTGCGGCCGATAGTGTGGATGAAATAATGATGAAGACAACACAACATCCAGTCCCCGAGCGGAGAAAATCTGCAACTCGTCCGGGAATCGAACCCGGGCCCAGTGCATGGGAGGCAAGCACGTTACCATCCAGCTGAGCAGGTGGACCAATTTGCAATAAAGGGACATAGCATGTTTTATGGTAAAAGTGAATTTTTTTTTAGAAAGTTTGTGGTCAGCTTTCCATAGCTAGCAGATCCTCTTAACGAGCTGTGGCGGAAAGGGAACAAATTTGGTCATGTGATTCCCAACATGCCGCATTCAGTTCCCCTAAACGTGCACATAGTAACGCCCCACTGCTAGGGATTCCCGATTTTAATTTAGGTTTCGTGTATCTGCCGGACGCCTCTAATTCATGGGTTGTGGCTGCCTTAATCCAATAACAGAAAATCAAACGCTGTTCCATAGCCTATGCGTAAAGGATTGCCAAGGTCTGAGGTTCAACATACGATACTATGGCTGTGTAATTTGCATTAGGGGAGATTCAAGTTTTATCTGGAGCACAAGCGATGTACGTTAGAAGTGGATAACCAGGCCTTAAACTGGGACTTAGCACGGCTGCGCTGAGTGGTATTTACAGTCAGGAAGCGGAAAAAGTTCCGGGATGTTGCGGTGAGGCATAGATATCTGTATGTGGTGCGAAGTGTTGGAATCCAAAGTGGTCGCCACCATCCTTGCTTTGCAGTCTTCACGAGGAGCAAGTAAGGAGGAAGCGTTAGAAAGTGATTTAAGAGAGTTGCAAGAAGGACACGAGGTGAGTGGCTATTCGTGGAAAGGGACGTATTTTGTTATAGAAATGGGTATGATGGTAAGTTGAAACTATACTACCACAGGAGGCGGATGCCAGCCGTTTTGTTATTTCCGTCAACAGTTGTGTGGGGGCCATCTGGGAATCAACAAAACCTGAATGAAGACTGGAGACCACCTAACATGGAAAAGGATGGGCGCCGAAATACAGAAGCTAGTGAGTATGTGCTGGGAATACAAATAAGGGAAACCAGACAGCAACGCCGAAACGAGTTTCTTGTATTCGACTACGGATTTTCGAACGATGGACAAATTGCTTGTCAATTATTTAGGCCCTTCTTTGTGAACTAAATGCGGGAATAGTTTTGTATTTGCAGTCGTGGACGCATTTACAAGATTCGTGTGGCTTTTACAAGCAGAGGTCATAACAGCCTCGAGTGTTCAACATTTGTCCACTACCTTCGTGAGTTTTGGTCCACCCAGAATGATGGTGAGCGATTATGTACTCACTTTCGTTTCACTGGAGTTTCGAAAATTTTGTATTGACTACGGTATTACGCACATAACACCTACTCCTTGTTAACCACAACCTTCCTTTACTGAAAGCATAAATAGGAGACTAAAGTTGGCCCTCATAATCTATCATATTGGGTCTCAAGGACAGGTGGGATATCTCTTTGCACTGGCTTAGTTCGGCATTCAACATCGCCTACCGTAAGCGCACAGGACAAGCACGGTGACGTTGATGCTTCAGTGTTAGATTAACTCCCCGATACGCATCAATTGGTCATTTCAAGTCTGGATCTAGGTGGGGGCTAACCGGGGTATCTGCCCCGAGCGGCAGTTTTAGCGGGCGCCATATTTATATTCTGGAAGAAAAAGAAATTGTTTCACAAGGTGCATAGCATCCAGTGCACGTTGGTCAACCCTTTATTCATACGATTTTGAAACGCACCCCGTTTGGTTTTTGAGAATTTTTTAACACATTCTAAGTTGATTTCGGAATGAATCATAAGTTGATTTTATAATGCGTGAATACTGTACGTGATGTGCCTGCCAGCGAATTCCCATTACAATTAGAAATAAAAACCTCTCTCGCAGGCAAAAGGGGAAGGAGTTATGCTCGCTGAGCCGAATAAACCCAAACGGGTGAATGACAATTGCTGTTTATGTGACTGATTGGATGTGCAAATGTTTAGCATTTTTGTAATTATTAGTGAAATCCATAGGCTCAGACTGCCATAGTGGAAACAAACGAGTAACAGGGATAACAGGTAAGGAAGATTACATATTATCTTCCCGGTTTATCCAAGAAAATTAAATACTGTCTGCAAATTTTTGCCAGAACGCTACACTATTGAGGGCCAGTTGTGCAGTACCCGGTTAGCAGTCGCTTAAGTTCTATTCTGGGAATAGCGCGGAAAACGCGTTGCACGGACATGTAATGGCGCCTAAGCGGACTATAAACGCGGTATAATTGAACCGGTGATTGTGTCTGGGTTAACGAAGACAGCCATCGAATAAATTTTGACAATTGCAAGAACAGGTACAGAATTAGTGATAACAAGATTATTTGTTAGAACGAGGAAAGAGAAGAAAAGGGGACATCACATAAATTATGTGGAAGAATATGAAAATTCAAAATTTATAAGAAAACTTTCATACCACCACTTTTCAATCTCATTCTTGTGAAACTGGTGCATATGAATGAAAGGTGGAACTATTCCCTAAGACAAAGTTTTTTGCTTGTAGTAAGCTTAATAGGTATCTGATATTGATACTTCGTGAATTATTTTGTTTTGTTATTTATGTAAATGACGTACACAAATATGACCATTTGTGGTAAAACAGTCTCGCTTATTAGATGTGTGTTCCAATTGCTGCAATACCAGAAACGCTTATTTCGTTGTATCTAGCAGAGACAAAAAAGAGACAATTACATCGAGAAACCACACCAGTCTTGGCTACTATTCGTATTAACAGCCTTTTCAGTATTAGGCAACGGCATTTTGATTCTTCAAGCAGCAAAACGTTTGACGTACTTTGATGCGGTAATAGACTCTTTCTCAGAAAGGAAAGCACGCCCAGTACGACTGTAGTAAGATTAGATAGAAGAAAATGCTGGGACCTAAGGATTAAAGGTATGTGTACTGTCTTGCTTCTCTCTTGCCTTACTGTAAGTGCACTCTAGGGATTACTGGAAAGATCTTTCCGCGTTTCGTTGGCCTATGAAAGATTATTGAGATCATGTCCTCAAAAGCTTCTTGTCTTAAGACTGTGCTAACGCACGGGAAGATTCGAGACTATCTAATTCAACTTCAATTGAGGAGCCCTGAAAGAGCGGGCCAGAAATAATGCAGTGAAGCTGGGTAGGGAACGTCTCTCACAACCCCCCCTCCAAATCCCCGATGCTCACGCTGTGAGGGAGGGAGAGGAGGGTTTAACTTCCCCAAGTCGAATTCATCGGTGTGAAGGGTCGCTGGTCGTGCTGGTGACGGAAGGGCGCGCGCCGCAGTTTGGGTGAACTTTTAAGCAACAAGCGCAAAACCGCTGGCCTGTGGAGAGTTAGCAGGACGTACGCTGAAGAGTGGGAGGGAGCTGACGCTTGGGATTACGTGCCGGTGTTCACCCCCGACACCGACAGGTCGCCGGCAGTTTTAGATAGCCCGCCGTACGGTAGTTACACGAGAGGGCGGAGAGAGAGAGAGAGAGAGAGAGAGAGAGAGAGAGATAGAGAGAGACAAAGACCGCAGCGTGCTGTCGCTGAGCCGATAGGCAATGCTGCGGGATGTGCTAGCAGAGCTGCACTGAAAGCCGAAGATCAGTTCTCTGACTCGACGTCTGATCAACGCAACGACTTTGCTGGACACTACAGCCAAGTTAAATTTCTTTGAGTGTACTGAACTCTTAAATTCACTTGCATATTATTCCGTCGTGTGTCAGTGACAAACAACAGGTCGTTATTCTGAACATATGATTGGACCTCAGTCCTGTACGTTGCACTCGACAAAGACTTAGGTTCCAACATGTTCTCTGTCAGCATTCAACTAAGGTCCTCTTGTTGTTGAGCTGTTGACCAATGTGGTCGTAATTAAATTTTTCTTAATTGCGATGTCAGTTGCTACCATTTGTTCTGTTGGGTCGGGCAGTAGTGTTAATCCTTGGGTAATTAACTTTCTTTACTACATGTGGGGGCCCTTTAGTATTCTTGCACCATTTAATGAATTTGGTACAGAGTGTGAAACACTGGATGACAACACAGGTGGTTGTCGGAGGTTGTACATTGCCTAATGCGCCAAAGCAGGTGCCTGTTTAGTGAACCACAGCCCCAGAATGGCTATTTGTGCAGCTGGGAAAAAGCGGTCACGTGAATATCAAGTCAGCACAGCATTGCGTTTTTATCGTCACTATCATGTATACTGCTTTTTCTTAAATGATGCTGCATTATACAAGAGCTTCGAGTCGATATTCAACCCGTTGGTGCCGTATTTTATTGCTCTGTGGTTCTGCTGAGTGAGTGGTTATTAGAAATTGGTGTAATGATTAGAAGTAGTGAATACCACTTGAGGTGTCACTGACGGTAGTTGTTGATGTTCGCAACGGTAAATGGCTAAAACCAGGTGGGCCTTGTAAAGATTTTTTACAAGGATTATACGCAATTAATTGCTTAAGGGCCGTAAGCCCAGTTCTCGCCTCTGTCCATTCATCTAAAAAGATCTTATTTTTTGTAGTTTGCCAATATGTATCCATGCTTCCCTCTACATTTATCAACAGCAGAGATAGCTCGGAAGGTGCCGAAGAGCTTTTATTTTCCTGATGTACAACAGCGATTGCGAGGATGGCATGAGAGTTCTCTCGCTTGTGGGGGCGTATTTTTAGCACCATGTGGTAAAGTCTTAATCATGGCAAAAACATGTACTACGGCTCCATGTCGACATTTTAGCAGAAAACTGACATACCTCAGATTCCCGCCTTTCCTCTATAAAACCTTTTGCAGCTTTTTGATATTTCGGTGCGTCTCCTGCCTATATTATGTCCAAGTAATTCCTTTAAAGTGCCATTGGTTTGTTGCCATCCTGAGGTATGTAATGTAGTCCCAGATATCAGCGTCGTTGCGCACGACATTTCGGCAACGTGAATCGATAAATAAATGTGGTGCTACCTGAGACGACTACGTCCAGTGGAACTTTTCCATTAGTTGTACCTACGACTTTGCTGCTCTATGGTTGGTTCTCGGCGGGCCGCCTGCAGTCCGCTGCCCTAGCAGGAGCCTTAGTCATTGTCATTTCAGTCCGGCGCCCCACGTCAACCGCTGGCATTCCGCCTCTGTTCTGGCGCATCTGTCTGTGTGCTGCAGTTCCGTTTTCTCTCTGGTAAGATTTGTGGTGGCGGAAGCAGTCGCCAGCACACCAGCCAACAAAGTAATTGTGAGAAGATCGATAGAGGCCAACGACAGACTCGGAAACAATGTACCGCCAACGCCCTCTCGACCACTGGCATTTGAGAAGAGTAATATTGCTTATTGATAGCCGTAGAGTATAAATTCGTGGAGTCGTTGGATATTAGCAGTAGGATGGATAGGATGTGTGCGTGCTGTGAGCGGGCGCAGGAGGCACTGGCCGCAGTTCGCGAGCAGCTGAGCGTGCAGTTGACCACGGTCAGCCGCCTTCAGACTGCTGTCTCGAGGTGCGGCGACGGCGGAGGGTCTGGCGCGTCGCTTGAGATACCCCAGGTGTCGCTTGCTGTCCGGAACCGCGGGACTGCTAAGGTCGCAGGTTCGAATCCTGCCTCGGGCATGGATGTGTGTGATGTCCTTAGGTTAGTTGGGTTTAAGTAGTTCTAAGTTCTAGGGGACTGATGACCTAAGATGTTAAGTCCCATAGTGCTCAGAGCCATTTGAATCATTTTGTCGCTTGCTGTTTCCACTAACTCAGCCGCCGAGACACCTTCTAGTAGAGCTATGCATTTCGATGAAAACAACCGCTCGAGCATTTCCCATTTCGTGCCGCTGCTCGACGGCTGGGAAAGGCCTACGCTGCGATACGGCTGTGGCCGTCTAATGCGCCATGTGGCCGGTTGTCCTCCACCTCTAGGTTATCGGTTTGACTGTCGAGCACTGCCGGGCGCTCGAGCATACTCACAATCTCGGCCGGTGACAGTACAACCGCCGCGCGCCCTACAGTGCCGAATCGCATTAGAAACCGTGTGTACACGCAGTTGACGACCTGGCTTTGAGAAGTGCAGACAGTGTTATGGATAAATCAAGTATAGGTCGTAAACGTTCCATTCATGAAACGAAGAGAAGTATTACGGAGAGAATTAGGAGCGGCTCATTAGTCCTGAAGAAGAAATACATGTCGGAAGAGGAGGCGAAAAGTGAAGCTTGGAAATCGTTTGCACTTGTAGTGGATCCCGTCACGCAGGCTTCTGCTGGTTTCGTGCAATGTACCACATGCGACACCATACTTTCGTACCAGTCAAGCGCAACAGGTATGATTCGGCACTGCAAAAGTAAATCCGGAACAGAAGTCCACCGGCCACTTTCAGTACCAAGTAGCATAGAGAAAGTTGTTGTTGATAGGTTGGTTGGTATGAGTGGAATAGATTTGCACCGTTAAATACTTGTAGTAAGATTGGCTTCAAGATTTATTAGCAAAAGCTCATCAATGTTGGCGCCACTTACGGCAAAGTCAGTATAGAAGATGTTCTTCCGCACCCTACAACTGTATCGCGGCATATTAAAGAAAAGGCAGACAAAATACCGGTGACAATGGTGCCCAAGCTAATATGTGCCGTAAAGAACAAAATGTGCGCTTTAGAAGCTGATCTGTGGTCTGATAACTACAAGAAGAGAAATTTTTTGACTGTGACGTCGCATTATGTGAATGATGAGTGGCAGCTGGAAATGCTTGTTTTGATAACAACCGAGTTTCCGGACGTACCTAAGACAGGAGAGAACTTACGGCACGAAATCGAAGAGCGGGTGCTTGAGTTAGGAATTAACGAGAATGATCTTACGAAATGTTACTTTGTCACCGACCAAGGAGCTAATATGAAGAAGGCACTTGAATCTTACGACCGTTTGCCTTGCTTTGATCACTGCTTGATGACTGTGCTTCGTCACAAATTTCAAGAGACGTTTTTAGAAGACGAAGCCCCTGAAATCCTATCGTGTCTACTATCAGCAAGAGCTATAGTAGGCTATCTGAAGAGATCGGGTCACTCGGGGCGTCTGCGGCACTCTGTGAAGCAAGTAGCTGTAACTCGGTGGAACAGTATACTGTTAATGCTCAATTTCATCATAAGTCAAATCGACGATATTCGAGATCTACTAGAATCCCGGGGGCAATCGACACTCTTAGAAGCCTTCCAAGAATGGTGCGTACGAGACGTTGTCGCTTTTCTAACCCCCTTTAAAGATTCGAATTTGGATTTGGAAACTGCAAAGATAACAACGCTGGAACGTGTGCTGCCGTGGTACAAGAGTATGTTACATCATTGTGAACCAATAGACAGTGACAACGAGGTAAGAGCACTTTCTACAGGTTACGATCCTTTGTACAACTGTTGAATTACCAGAGTGCAGTTATGTATATTGGGTTTCCTTTTCAGCTCATGGCGAAAATAAAAGGAGAGCAGCAAACTTCATCACAGAGAAGTGCAAAATTGAGTCTATCCATTATGTTGCCACGGTTCTGTGGCCATCACGGCGTCATTTGAAGAAACTCACAGCAGACGAAAAGCAAGCCGCGTATGCTGAAGTTCGACGATTGTACTTGGAACTGCCCGTAAATGGTAAGGTTCATTCACTGAAACCAATTGGTAAACGAATGTTTGTTTGTCTAATCTGCCATCTTTCGTTAGATCAACATTTATTACGTCTACAATGTGATATTTGGGAAAGGTTTCGCAGCGTAAACATTCCACAATGCGTTTCAATATAATTTGTGCGAGATATATATATATATATATATATATATAATGTCGCCGTAAATATAGTCGTTTAGTAACAAGTAATTCTAAGTATGGTGTATACATATTTGAAGATGACAGGAATATCTTATGGATGTTTTCATTCATGTTTAGAGTCCATTCAAGCAAACAGTGAGCAAGTTTTTCCCATGAAAAAGTCCAGGATGGACTGGAGTTTGGATGAGGACGACGAAGATTGACACACAGTTACTACCAATGAACTCGACAGGTACCTTTCGCTCTCCAAATCCGACTGTAGCTGTGCCGAAGGACAAATTTTGCAGTGATGGAAAACGCACGTGGGGTTATTTCCAAGGCTGTCGGTAGTAGTCAGAAGAGTTCTCTGTATTCCTGCCAATAGTGCTGCCAGCGAGAGAAATTTTAGCCAGGCCGGTCACCTGCTGTCCAGCAAAAGGTCGTGCCAGGAATCAGACAAGGTGGATGATCTCTTATTGATCCATCACAATTGCCTAAGTATTCACAACATACCACGTAATCACAAGGAAGGAAACATTCCTCAAACTCTATGAATGTATGATTCCACTTTCATTGACTTCACAGGAAGATGTTCAAACGGCCATCTGTTGTAATAGCTCCAGGAACACAAATGACGCATGTGTATCAGGGAGCACCAATGACGAAAAGCGAATTGTATAGTCATGATTCACTTGTAACTTTTTTACAGGTCATAATTTGTTCAGAAATTAACGTTTGTGCAACAAAATTTCGTGAGTATTACGTTTAACTCCGTCATTCCTTCCCGATCCTGCATTCAATATTAGTACAACGTATACGTGGCCGAGTTTGGAGATAGGCTACACATAGTCGATGATTAGACTACTGTGTTTCCGTTTGTCTTCCGAACGGAACAAAATACTAAATTCAGACATTACTGATTTTAACGTTACAATAACTGGAATACATGATAACCTCAAAGGCGGAACTCCAGTAGTCTGCAACATATTAACAAACATCAAATGTAACATATACAAGTGTATTATTTAGGTCATAGAACTGGTAGTAAACAACGAAAAACATTTGTTAAAGAAATAAGTGAGTAGTTAATGTGAAGTGGTGGCCTCTGATCTCAAGGAGTGTGACGAAGCGCCGCTCGCTGGCACTGAGTCCACCGGTTACTGGCGACCGGCCGAGCGTTTCGCGCAGTCGGCCGAGCGCTGGCGATCGGCTGCCCACAGCCGGCTGAAGAGGACGCTCGGCCGCATACTCCCGAGAGCCAGAGGCGCGAGCGGGACTCGCCGGTAAAAATTGGAGATAATGCAGACCTCTACCTTCTAGTGTACCCGGCGCGTTGGGGCGGCCCTCACCTCAGGGTTAGTGGCGGACTCCAACGCGTTCGCGTCGCTCGAGGCGAAGGGTCAATGTCGAGGCTGTCCGGCTGGCCTCGCCCATTCGTCCTTTCAGTGGGCAGGTGGACGCTCCTTCAGCAGGGCCCGAGCAGGAGCACGGGGCAAAGGCTTGCTGGTTATTGGGAGCTCCAACGTTAGGCGGGTGATGGATCCTTAGGGAAATAGCGTACGGGGCTGGAAAGATTTCCTACATTCACTCGGTTTGTCTGCCGGGGGGCCTCATCCAAGATGTGGAGGCGGCCTTGCCTGCGGCTATCGAGGGTACGGGGTGCAGTCGTTTGCAAGTAATGGCTCACGTCGGCACCAATGATGCCTGTCGCTTGGGTTCTTAGGCGATCCTTAGTTCGTACAGGCGGCTGGCGGATTTAGTGAAGACCGCTGGCCTTGCACGCGGGGTACAGGCAGAGCTCTCTATTTGCATCATCGTTCGCAGAGTGGTTCGGGGTCCTTTGGTTTGGAGCCGAGTGGTGGGTCTCAACCAGAGGCTTCGTCGACTCTGCGACGGTCTTGGCCGCAGATTTCTAGACTATTGGGTGGGGAATTGTAGGACGCCCCTAGATAGGTCATGTGTGCACTACACAAAGGAAGCGGCTACTCGGGTGGCAGAGTACTTGTGGCGTGCACATGGGGTTCATTTTTAGGCTAGGAATAAAGTTCCTGAATTTACTGCCCTCCAGGAAGCGTGTGGCGCGCATATTATTCTCGGGACTGAGACCTGGCTGAATCCTGAGATAGGAAGTTCTGAAATATTTAGTGAGGGTTGGACCGTGTATCGGAAAGACAGATTAGACACCGTAGGAGGTGGTGTCTTCATTGCAGTTGACAAAAATATTGTGCTTACTGAGGTCGAAGTAGAGAGTGATAGTTAAGTTATCTGGACACGTTTAAGAGGGCTAGAGGAATTAATGTTAATTGGTGTGTTATTACCGGCCATCACGTTCCTCCGTGACAGATCTAGAATCACTCAAAGGCAGCCTACATTCTATATCGCAGAAGTACCCGGATCATGCTATATTAGTCGGAGGCGACTTCAACCTACCTAGTATAGACTCGTATGTCTATGGATTCATTACAGGTGGTACAGATAAGCCGTCGTGTGAATTACTTTTGAACACATTATCAGAATACTGTCTTGAGCAGCTAAATCCACAGCCAACGCGTAGTGGAAATATTTTAGATCTGATAGCCACGAACAGATCAGACCTCATCGACGGCGTCAGTGTTGAGACAGGGATTATTGTTCATGATGCTGTCATTACGATTATGGTTACGAAAGTTAAAAAGTCGGTCAAGAAGGCTACGAGAGTATTCTTACTAGAAAGAGCAGATAATCAGTTGCTAGTATTCCACTTACTAAATGAATCGACTTCATTTACTTCCGGTACGATGGACGTGGAAGAATTATGGGCAAATTTTAAACACATTGTAAATCACGTGTTGGACAAGTATGTGCCGAAAAAGTGGGTTGCGGGCGGAAAAGACCCACCTTGGTTTAACAGCGCAATTTGGAGAATGCTCAGGAAGCAAAGACAGCTGCGGTACAAGAAAGATCGGAAGAATGATGACAGGCAAAAAATAGTAGAGATTCGTGCTGCTGTAAAAAGAGCAATGTGCGAAGCATTCAACCACTACCACCGTCATAACTTAGCTAAAGCTCTTGCTGAAAACGCAAGGAAATTCTGGTCTTACGTAAAATCGGTGAGCGGGTCGAAGGCTTCCATCCAGTCATTCACTGATCAGTCTGGCCTGGCAACGGAGGACAGCAAAACGAAAGCAGAAATTTTAAATTTAACATTTGAGAAATCTTTCACGCAGGAGGATCGTACAAACATACCGCCGTTTGATACTCGTACAGATTCCCGTATGGAGGACATAGTGATAGACATCCCTGGGGATGGGAAGCAGCTGAATGGGTCGAAAATAAATAAATCGCCAGGTCCTGATGAGATTCCAATTCGGTTTTACAGACTATTCTACTGCATTGGCTCCGTACTTAGCTTGCATCTATCGCGAATCTCTTGCCCAACGTGAAGTCCCGATCGACTGGAAAAAAGCACAGAAGACGCCTGTATATAAGAAGGGTAGAAGGACGGATCCTCAGAATTACAGACCAATATCGTTAACATCGGTTTGTTGCAGGATTCTCGTACATATTCTCAGTTCGAATATAATGTATTTCCTTGAGACAGAGAAGTTGCTGTCCATGCATCAGCACGGCTTTAGAAAGCATCGCTCCTGCGAAACGCAACTCGCCCTTTTTTCACATGATATCTTGCGAACCATGGATGATTGGTATCAGACGGATGCCATATTCCTTGACCACCGGAAAGCGTTTGCGTCGGTGCCCCACTGCCGGCTCCTAACTTAGGTACGAGTATTTGGGATTGTTCCCAAGTATGTGAGTGGCTCTAAGACTTTTTAAGCAATAGAACCCAGTACGTTGTCCTCGATGGTGAGTGTTCCTCGGAGGTGAGGGTAACATCTGGAGTGCCCCAGGGAAGTGTGGTAGATCCGCTGTTGTTTTCTATCTACATAAATGATCTGTTGGATAGAGTGGATAGCAATGTGCAGCTGTTTGCTGATGATACTGTGGTGTACGGGAAGGTGTCTTCGTTGAGTGACTGTAGGAGGATACAAGATGACTTGGACAGGATTTGTGATTGGTGTAAGGAATGACAGCTAACTCTAAATATAGACAAACGTAAATTAATGCAGATGAATAGGAAAAAGAATCCAGTAACGTTTGAATACTCCATTAGTAGTGTAGTGCTTGACACAGTAACGTCGATTAACATTGCAGAGTGATATGAAGTGGGACAAGCATGTAATGGCAGTTGTGCGAAATGCGGATAGTCGTCATAGGTTCATTGGTAGAATTTTGGGAAGATGTGGTTCATCTGTAAAGGAGACCGCTTGTAAAACACTAATACGACCTATTCTTGAGTACTGATCGAGCGTTTGGGATCCCTATGAGGTCGGATTGAGGGAGGACATAGAAGCAATTCAGAGGCGGGCTGCTAGATATGTTACTGGTAGGTTTGTTCATCACGAGGGTGTTACGGAAATTCTTCAGGAACTTGGGTGAGAGTCTCTAGAGGAAAGGAGGCGTTCTTTTCGTGAACCGCCACTAATTTAGAGAACCAGCATTTGAGGCTGACTGCTGTACTATTTTAGTGCCGGCAACTTACATTTCGCGGAAAGACCATAAAGATAAGAGATTAGGGCTCGTACAGAGGCATATAGGCAGTCATTTTCCCTCGTTCTTTTCGGGAGTGAAACAGGGAGAGAAGATGCTAGTTGTGGTACGAGGTACTCTCCACCATGCACCGTATGGTGCATTGCTGAGTATGTATGTAGATGTAGATATTTAGATCTCCGCCTCATGCCGGAGGACCCAGTCAGTCACTCGTCCAGTGAGACATCGAGTTGACTCAACAGTCGGAGCCCAGTAGGTGCCGCAGTCGCCGTTAGGTCAGCCTCTAGCTCAGAGTCGGGGATCACATAGCAGCCAGAGTAGTGTGCGTAGCAGACTTGTACGTCACCAGCAGCGAGGCTAACGTGAACGATTACGGAAGATCTAGTACCACAACAACTAGCTTAAGTTAATTATCTTTCTTATTCTTACGAATAATGAACCCTGTTAATATATGCGTGCAGTTTGTGTTATAGAAAGAGGATACCGGCCACCAAAAAACATCCTCTCTTTGCTTAAAAGGGTAAAGCTCTTCAGGGACAACGAGACGGCACAAAAAGATTCAAGTTGTTTCCTCCGTTGTCTGTTCTCTGTAGAACCGTTTCTTCTAGAACGTGTGTGCCAGACCTTGCGCTGTTGCTACGTCGTAGGCGGCACTGTGCTGCACCCGGCAGCACTGTGGTAATCCGCTTAAGGTCCGGTGTGGTCTAGGCGTTCTCTCTGTGTTCTGCTATTTCTACAAGCGCCTGCGATGATCCGTAGTTGCTGGAATAGTGATGCTAGAAATTTCAACATACGTTTACCGTAAAAAGAGCTGGCCTCACAGGCAAGTACACACTTGTAAAATTACCAAACTGACGTCTCCGGTTAAAACTGTGCAGTACCTTAATGCGGAAAATTAACGGCTGGTAGTGCACACTGGCCACTGACTGCACTGCACCAAGGTCTAGCCACGTCAGCTAGTGTCTTGACGTAGCATATGGAAAGGCAAGGATATAATGCCAAGCTAAAGGACAGTGCCTTCTCTACTCTTGTGGTTGAAGATCACATTTAGAAAATTATTTTGTTTCTGTCCCAGGAAGTGATCAGCTATCTGCAGCATATGTGCTGTAATGTATTCACCTTTGACTGTCACGTCTCCAGTATACAATGGACCTCAGGAAGGGGCCTAGCCGCCCTAGACCATTGGCCATCCACCTCTCCCCCGCCCCCTATGCGAGACAAGCGCCAGGCATTACTCTGGGAAGGGACTCTGCAACACCGTGCTAAAGATACGCTCCCACAAGCGAGAGAACTCTAGTACCATTCTCGCAGCCGCTCTTCGTAAGTCAGGAAAATAAAAGCTCTTTGGCACTTGGCAAATAAATTTTGCTGTTATTAATTGTAAAACCCGCCAGGACAGCCGTTAGCGCTAATGCGCTGCGTCCTGGACGTGTGGGCCCTTTATCGAATACGCCTAGTTGATTAATGGCGGAGACGGGAGTGCCGGCCAGCCTGTATGTGGCTTTTAGGTGCTTTTCCACATCCCACTAGGTGAATACTGGGCTGTTACACTAGACGCACAGTTGTGGTACCCTAATTCCATCACAGGGGTACGGGGTGGTGGCAGGAAAGACATCCGGCCACTCCTTAAATTAACCTTGCCATATCCGATTATCCATGCTGACTCTGCATCACTGCGGGAAAAAGGCACACGCAAAAGAACGAAAAGAAAGAGCATGGATCCATATTGCCAAACTATACAAAATAATACCTTTTTAGATGAATGGATAGAGGTGAGAACTGGACGTCTCCCCAGTTCCTCGGACGCCTATGCCAAGTGGATGACATGAATTTACCATGTGAGAGGACGCTTGTTATAAATCTCGTTTTTGACGTCAGCGGGGATCATGTTCTGTGATACGCTAGAGGAATATAGGCTACAATAACGTCTGCCTGTGGTCTTCCTACTCTTGCATGTGAAATTTGGGAGACGAAAGTTACTGCACAGCGTTGTTGAGCAATAACTGATTCAGCAGAAAAAGGACGTAAGCTACCCATCGGGTGTATGGCCACACCCTGCGAAAGAACTCTGGAGAACGTGAAAATATCTTTATGGAAAACACTTGTCGTCGAGGTGGGAAAGGGAATGCTTACTTGCGAGAGCCGAGAGACGGCATTTCGCTTCTAGCGTCTTGAGTCATCTCGCCGACACAGGACACACTCCGGTCGCAGCCAAAGACACACATTGTGCTGCGCCTACTCCATAGCCGCTACCAGGACGTAAATGACATATATTCGCGCTTGGGTGCTCCAGCCATCTGTATAATGGAATAAAGACAATGAAAATTGTGCAGGGCTGGGACTCGAACTAGATTTACTTCGTACCGAAAGCGGTCGCCTTACCCTTTGGCTACCTACGCACAACTGTCGCCCAAACTTCCATATATCATCAACCATGTGTCCACAACCTGTACTCCTACATCCATTATGTATATTCCGGTACAAGAGAGACATTTTACTTGAAAGTCGCTTGCCCTGTGTCAGCGGATATATACTACACTGAAGTGACTTTGTTATTCCGAATTTCGACTCGAATTTCTTTCGGAGATGCATGCATTTCCGAAGGAACTTTGCATCGTAATTCGGAAAAACACAGATACTGCAATGCATGCTTGCTTGTATTTTTGTTGCTGAATATACTGTCGGAAATTACATAATCTATAATATTTCAAACGTGGCTCTATAATATCTAAATATAGGTTAATTGTAGAAAGGATAAACTGTTACCAGTTCTGTTTTCATGCACATTCAGTTGTGTATCGACATATTCCCCTATGATGTCAATAGAATTATTCTGACCTTAATCAGTAGAGACACTCCTTGATTAGTGTGAATCAGGACACCGTGTCTAATACTTATCTACATCTACCATAGCGTTGATGTGTGGCTGAAACTGTTCTTCTGCTAATCCTTTCATTAGGATTGTGATTCCGTGAATGTCAGAGACATGGAGATATGCTGGATACGGTATAGACTCCAACTACTCGTACTTACAATCATTCACTTTCGCTATTGCGTAGATAAGTAATATTATTATCTCTTACCGTTCACCTCGCCACACGTGTTCCCCAGAGCTGCACTGGGTTTCCGGTGTCTGCCTCACAGCCGCGACAGTAGATCCATTTCTGGTGCACGCTCACGTTTCAGCCACTGTAACATATAGGCACACGAAATCAGTCGCAGATCATGGCAAAGTTTCATACAATGCTCATAAATTTAGTTATATATCTGCCTTTGGTTAGTATTGCAGAACAATTAAGAATCAAACAGATTTCTTATGGTCAGTTCTTCACGTACAGTGTTTAGTATTACTATTGCTAATATCTCTGTGAAGTATTATTTCTAACTGCCGGCATTCTTTTATTGGTTGAGGTATTAATCTAATCTGACAACTGGGTAAAGTTGAGAATGGGCAGAATAATACTGAGACCTGACAGTCAAGGAAGGCAGGATACATTTACGACTGTGGAAGGGGCCATAATCAGTTACTACTGGTTGCCTTTTACAATTAGACACAATTTATTTTAAACCAGTAATTCCAGATTCCGCAATAAATAAAATAACACACGTTATTAATGAAGGAATAAACAACTGTGGAAATAATAGTGTTTCCAGTGGGCTACAATTTAGCAAATCACCATTAAATACAGATACAATAGGTAATGTTTAAAAGCAAGGCACTGTGGTTTGGGTAGGAGGACTTATACGCCAGGAATGGCAATAAATTAAGAATTGTTGAAAACTCGCTGCAACTTACAAAATACAGGTATTGAAATATTAAAGGCAAGTCGCCACAAACACAGCAGACGGCATCAGGCACCAGGAATGGCATACAGCTAAAATACAAATACGTAAGTAGGATTTTAAGGGAAATGACCGCAATCACGGCAGAAGGCCTTACACACCAGAAACGGCAGTAATATAAAACAGCGGATACAATAGCAAAAGTGAATTAAAAAATACAAGCAACTGATCCAGATGGTGCTCTAGGAATCGACGTCTGAGAAGATCCGGCAACAAACACTTTCGCTAGCGATGACATAGGCAGCCAAGAGTTGCATTCTCCTCAAGAGATGGTAACTCAGGCTAGTGGCAGTCTAACGAATGACTAATGATAATCTTTCTGAAGCTACCTGACGTCCGATAAACCAAATGCAACGATGGAACGATATGCCAAAGCCGGAACAGGCGGTCTGCACTACGTCCCCAGAATACTGTGTTTAGAGCGCCCGGAACGACAAAGGCACCACTCTTCACCACAGCCCTTCCATCCGGCAGTTCATGCGTGCCGCCAGCGGTCCTGGCGTGTACTGGCACTGCGCGGACCTGGCTCCTCCTGAGTTCCCAACCGAACTGACCCACTCACACGACCCGGAAAAACAACGATGTCGCCTCAAAGGTAGGGCATCAGTTACTATATATCGATAACTGCCGCTGCTGCCACTAGCGGACAGGCAACCCTTGCGAAACCGAGTGGCGCCAGTCAACACTAGAAGTAGACAAACAACTGAAACCATGAAAACTAAACGATACCGTCTGGCCCTCAACAGAGGACGGAAACCTACAAACAGCACCAACGCGAGCTGCAGCACGGCTCAAATACTTGCGATGCATAACCTGTAATGCTTCAACTCTGAAAAAACCCTCTATCGTTGTATCTAGCTCTAGTTTATAAACTCTAAGGAAAAAAAACAGAAAAACAACGCACCACGAAGTAGCTATTCAATTTGGTGAGAAACTGATAATCATATAAGAACCGATGGAAAATGCTAAATTATAAACTTTTAGGGGCAATGGATAAATGTGTGACGCTGCCGCGCGATTTCATCGCGCAGCTAGCAAGGCTGGCAAACAGGGGACATGTCGATACCAGGGCGTAACGTCTTTGCGAATTTCATTACTTGTACTCAGTAGGACAGTAACTTTGGCTCGCAGACATGTGCGTGAACTATTTACGCTAATGTCAGCGTTTGAGAGAAAACATGTACCTGGGCTCAAAGAAGCCGTTTGGAGTAATCGGCGAATCGCACGACATTCGAATAGGAGCGACGCCACTATTCGACAATGTTGACAGGGATGTGTGAACTGTGGCCGAACACAGCATGAAGGAGGAAGTGCTCAACCAAGGGAGACGACTGGACGTGATTACCGAGCAATCGTCAGAGTGGCACTCAGAGTTCTGGATTCATCATTACCATCGATTCAGCATGCAACTGCCGCCTCTGACGACCATTGGTCTCAGTACACCAACAAGCCTGCTTGCAGTGGTATCGGGTACATTCTGCCTGGAATCTCGTTGACTGGAGTGAAATAATCTTCCATTACGAGTACTGCTTCGAACTCAGCATCAGTGAGCAGTAAAGATGTGTCAGAATACCCTCGGACAGTGGTTAGATACCGACCTGACAGTCGCCAGCCATACAGGACGACAACCAGGAGCTCTTTACTTGCCAACTGGGGCACCCTTAGAGCATCTACATCTACATCTAGATCCATAGTCCGCAAGCCACCTGACGGTGTGTGGCGGAGGGAACCTTGAGTACCTCTATCGGTTCTCCCTTCTATTCCAGTCTCGTATTGTTTGTGGAAAGAAGATTGTTACTGCGTCGACGATATTCTACACCTTTTTGTTTCCCCTTCATGGAAAGCCATCTTAAGCCTTACATTTGAGCAAGATAATGCCCGCTCGCACACTATGAGAGTTTCTACTGCTTGTCTTCGTGCTTGCAAAACCCTACCTTCCCCATCAAGAACCTCTTATGTTATTCGCCAGGAGGATATCCTACAATTGTATCAATACATGCCAAGCTAATACCTGTTTGCCCAAGAGCAAGAGGTGGACCATTGCGTTATTGACTTGCTCAATTTCTGAAGCTCTTTCGCTTGAGTAAATCATTCAGTTTTTCAGAAACTGTAATGAATAGTCTGTCAGTACATGTACTTCATATCTACCGATCTCCGTCCCGTTCAGATAATTCATTCATGATTAATCTTTTTCTTCTTCTTCTTCGTCTTCTTCTGTTTTACAGTGTATTTACAGTAAATAGGTACACGAATTTTTCCAGAGACAGAGTCTAATGATTAAGTATTTCAACACAATTCTAATGCCTACAAATGTCTATTTGATAAAGTTTCTGATTTTTTTGTACTACATAGTTTTATTTTACAAGTCCGTTTACTAAGAGTCAAAAGTATACACCTCTACCTTGGAGAAAGTGGTATGAGGATTAAAGCGAGTCTCGCCTTCTATAACGTATCCACGAAACGTGGAGATAAAGTTCTACATTCTGCTAATTAGCCAGAACTGTCTATATAGATTTATCAACGTTGTACTTGTAATTTCACCTAGACACTGCAAAAACTGGAGTAGCTTCCTAATTAGCATACTTGTTTACGAGTTTAGAGACCGGAAGGTAATCCAGATTTCTAAGGTGATATCATTAAGTTGTTGCTTTCACATTAATCGTGACCTAATTTGTAATAATACGGGCTTAAGAAGCTTTATCTATAATGAAGGTTTTGGCCGATGGTTGTGGCACGCTTGCAGATATCGGCTTTGTCAACAAAGGACGCTAAAGAGCTGACATACCACGCCTCGAGGATGCTTAGAGCACAGACAGTATCCGCAGATAATCCGCTTCTGATTCATATAAGACCTAAGTAAAGCTCTGTTAATAAGGCTAGGAGCCCTGGAGATGTTGGGAATGTTTCGTGAATGGTGCCCCGAACGGAAGGTAAATATTATTCTGAAAGTGCGTATCAGACTTGATTTCATGATAGCAGTTAACACTGTTTTTGTAAGGACCGACGTAAAACGTTCCACTTTAGGTAACTGCGAACGCCTGGACAAATACTAATAACTTACATATAGCCTACTCAATTCTAACGGAAAAAAACTCTTAATAGTTTTAAAATTGTATGCTAATAGGAGTGTTTCTAGTTAAACATTTTTATATCTATTAATCACATTAGTTTTCATGTTGACTTTCTTACAAATTTTTGTTAAGATTAGTCAAGTACTCTTTTATCTACCGGTCTCTACTTGGAGTCTATGCACTCACACTTTATCTTATTTAGATGCTTAAAAATTGAAGTGTGATTGGAGCCATAGATTTTTGTTCCTTTAATATTCACATCAGATAAAACCAAGGTTACATTTTACAATTATGAGTATGTGTTTTCGTCTCAGCTGGTAGTACTTTAATGTCTGTAGCCTACATTTCTCTAAATAGTACCTTAGATGAACCCAAATAATTTCAGACCTATAGTAAGAATTATTTTTTTTTTTTTTTTTTTTTTTTTTTGCGCGCGTAGAATAAACATTAAACATATGCGATAACTTAATTCTCGGGAAATTCGATGCAAAAGTGTATCTCATCTGTGACTGGCCTGTGTTGTTCCTAATACTTTACAGTGGTATAACGATCTTGGTTTACAAGTTCCTCGTCTTACCTCTTCCTTTTTCAGACGTCCTCAGTTGCCTCGAGGGCCCACTTTACAGCTTCGGCCGTTCACAAGGAAATGAGTTGCCACAAATGGTTGCCTCATATTAAATACAGAATGTATTCACAGCAACTCGAAAACTTCCTACCTGCTAACTGCCCCACATAAAAACAAATTACATGCTTCATGACTTTCGACAATGACAAAACAGCAGCAACTGGAAGCACAGAAGAGTTTATAAAGAAAATAACACCCAAAACGCAAATACATGGCAGGGTGAACATTAGATCATCGCAAAGTGTTTCTTGTAACAGGCTTCTCTACTTGAAAAACAGTGGTATAGTATGTGTTCCTCGAACAGGGCTTTAATGAGAGGAACAGCGTGTGAAAGCAGCAAATACTAGGGTGTGGATGGACACCGATAGATCCTTACCTTCATTTCTAAGGAGCTTTTTTATGACAAATTCATTTATTTTAACCACAGTTTCGTGCAAAATACACTATTCACTTTGAGGTGTAAAAAAAGAAAAGATTTCTTTGAAGTGGATTTACAGACAAGCTATATTAAGTACATCAGCTTCCCTTTGATGTCGTTGTTTGTCATTATACAGGTCGTATGTTAAGGCTTTCAACATACGCTACCAAACAATGTACATGTTGCAAGACGCTATAATTTATGTAATTACTCCAAGCTGTTCTATAAAGTAATTAGAATATGATATTTATTCGCATTCTGTAATATTTCCACGAAAAGTAGAAAGAAGGAGCGCTGTAAGGAATTGTTCTAAAATTAAACTCAGTCGATGAAGGTCAATGGAAATGCGGAGAAATACTGTATTAAACGGCGAAGGTACAGTGTTAATCAACACATATTTTTCATCGTATTTCTAAATTTTTCCATCGATTCACGATAAATCCCGTTGCTGCGACGAATACGTTCACAGCGTTTTCTGCACAAAGCGATTGAATCTCATCATAAAGTGTGTCCATTTTACATCGTTTACGACTATGCATTATCTCTTTAACTGTTACCACAAGGACAAAATCGAGCATTGGAAGATGTGGAAGGTACTCTGGAGACTTGTCTGGTCCTCAGCGCCCTTTCCTCTCAGTTGGGACATCTCTATCATGATATGCTCACATATCCTTACGACATTAAAATGAGGCCACATTAACAAGTATCCACCCAATGAGAGACTAAATGTAATCAGTAAAATGTGTTAGCTGCTTTTCTGCGGTTACGGTATATTCAAAACAAATAGGCCTTTCCAGCCCTAAATAATATTGACGTCCTGTCATACTAGGCGCCAATGAGATATTTCTCACGTTGGTTTTGTGTTCGCCCCTTTATACGTATACTATGGAACAGTAAATTTTTTATTCCTCAGGGCGAGAGTTTCTTCAGTAGTTCTTTTGCTAAACCACAGTCCGCTAATTCTTTCCTGAGTTCGCTCATAATCAGACACATGCAATGTGTTGGGAAAGTCTCTTCGGGTTTGCTGCCGGATCCTAAAATCAACTTGACTCGATATTTTGGCGATCGAACTGTTCACCATCTTCTGGAAATGCGGCTTCTGCTGACGATTCCCGCTGAAAACTGACGCCAGGTTGCAAATCGACGTCCTATATAGGCCACCGTTCAGTACACGGCGCGTGCGCCGCCCATCACGGTTTCTGCCTTCCAAAACAGGGAGGTGACGCCGCCCTTAGTGAAACACTGCTGGAAGCGATATATCGCAATCAAGGCCGCACGGAAGAACATTCAGTTTTGATGCGAGATAATACAGGATTTCACGTTTGCCTAAGAGGAAACCCATTGTCTCAGTTGATTAAATTATCAGCCAACCAAATTTCAATCGCCTCTTTATAGACACTGTTCCAAAAACCGGAAACGTTGGAAACCACAAAATTTTCCTCAAATTTCATTTTGTGTTCCTCATTTAGGCAGTGTTCTTCTACCGCCGATTTTTCCGGCTGTTGTAGCCTCGTGTGACGGCGATGTTCCACACACCTGTCATACACTGTGCGAATAGAACGGCCAACGTTAGCTTTCCCACATTGACACGGGATTTTATAAACCCCGGGTTTCCTAAGTCCCAAATCATACTTCACTAAGCCAAGCAGAGCCCTAATCTTAGAAGGTGGACGGAACACACTCTTAATGTTAAAATTTCTTAAAATTCGTGCAATCTTAAACGATAAGCCTCCAGCATAAGGAAGAAAGGCCACAGATCTATGTTCCTTTTCGTACACCTCCGGAGATGGTCCAAACTCCATAACCCGACGTATCTGTTTCTCAGTGTATCCATTTTCCTTAAAAACAGTCATTAAATGCTCAAGTTCTTGGGTGAAGCTGTCTGCGTCGTAAATGGCATATGCTCTCCGTACCAAAGTCCTAAGGACGCCACTACGTTGGTGTGGTGGATGACAATTCTTAGGATGCTGATACCAATCTGTGTGTGTGTCGGCTTTCGGTGAACAATGTGTCCCAAAGTTCCATCTGGTTATTTAGAAACCATTACGTCTAAATATGAGGGATACAACTTTTAGAGATGGTAGTGTGGACCAAAATAAAAAATTCTAGTAACTATGGCCTCTAGAATGCATACCGTAAGAGCTATGAGCACTTGTTCACTAGAGAAGCTGCGTTTCATGGCAGCGAAGATGAACAACTGCTCTTAGGTCCTCATATATGCATTTTGCAACCCTTATTTACCAGATATTTTATCTTGATTTTGTCCATAGTACCTCGACTGGAAGTGATATACCCTACGTTCTTAGCAGCAACCGTACAGGTACACGTATTACACTGTCATAGTGTCTGAATTACTTTCATTTGCTACTTTCGACTTGTTCGGTTGTTGTACAGGAACACTTATTTCAAATTCATAGATTTACTCTTCTTCTCCATCATTCTTGAAAATTTGTAACATCATCGCGGAATCACCCTGTATACAGGGTGTTACAAAAAGGTACGGCCAAACTTGCAGGAAACATTCCTCACACACAAATAAAGAAAAGATGTTATGTGGACATGTGTCCGAAAACGCTTAATTTCTATGCTAGAGCTCATTTTAGTTTCTTCAGTATGTACTGCACTTCCTCGATTCACCGACAGTTGGCCCAATTGAAGGAAGGTAATGTTTACTTCGGTGCTTGTGTTGACATGCGACTCATTGCTCTACAGTACTAGCATCAAGCACATCCGTACGTAGCATCAACAGGATAGTGTTCATCACGAACGTGGTTTTGCAGTCAGTGCAATGTTTACAAATGCGGAATTGGCAGATGCCCATTTGATGTATGGATTAGCACGGGGCAATAGCCGTGGCGCGGTACGTTTGTATCGAGACAGATTTCCAGAACGAAGGTGTCCCGACAGGAAGACGTTCGAAGCAATTGATCGGCGTCTTAGGGAGCACGAAACATTTCAGCCTATGACTCGCGACTGGGGAAGACCTAGAACGACGAGGACACCTGCAATGGACTAGGTAATTCTTCGTGCAGTTCACGATAAGCCTAATGTCAGCGTCAGAGAAGTTGCTGCTGTACAAGGTCACGTTGACCACGTCACTGTATGTTAAGTGCTACGGGAGAACCAGTTGTTTCCGTACCATGTACAGCGTGTGCAGGCACTATCAGCAGCTGATTGGCCTCCATGGGTACACTTCTGCGAATGGTTCATCCAACAATGTGTCAATCCTCATTTCAGTGCAAATGTTCTCTTTACGGATGAGGCTTCTTTCCAACGCGATCAAATTGTAAATTTTTACAATCAACGTGTGTGGGCTGACGAGAATCCACACGCAATTGTGCAATCACGTAATCAACACAGATTTTCTGTGAACGTTTGGGCAGGCATTGTTGGTGATGTCTTGATTGGGCCCCATGTTGTTCCACCTACGCTCAATGGAGCACATTATCATGATTTCATACGGGATACTCTACCTGTGCTGCTAGAACATGTGCCTTTACAAGTACGACACAACATGTGGTTCATGTGGCTCCTGCACATTTCAGTCGAAGTGTTCGTACGCTTCTCAACAACAGATTCGGTGACCGATGGATTGGTAGAGGCGGACCAATTCCATGGCCTCCACGCTCTCGTGGCCTCAACCCTCTTGACTTTCATTTATGGGGGCATTTGAAAGCTCTTGTCTACGCAACACCGGTACCAAATGTAGAGACTCTTCGTGCTCGTATTGTGGACGTCTGTGATACAATACGCCATTCTCCAGGGTTGCATCAGCGCATCAGGGATTCCATGCGACGGAGGGTGGATGCATGTATCCTCGCTAACGGGGGACATTTTGAACATTTCCTGTAACGAAGTGTTTGAAGTCACGCTGGTACGTTCTGTTCCTGTGTATTTCCATTCTATGATTAATGTGATTTGAAGAGAAGTAATAAAATGAGCTCTAACATGGAAAGTAAGCGTTACCGGACACATGTCCACATAACATATTTTCTTTCTTTGTGTGTGAGTAATGTTTACTGAAAGTTTGGCCGTACCTTTTTGTAACAGCCTGTATACATATACTTACAGACGCCGGCGCTTATACCTTTGACGCTTTGTACCGTCATTCGATAACGCTTCTGGACATGAGTTCCTATTCAAAATATTATGTGCTCACTACCCTCTGCAAGCCATAGAAGTTTATAACGGGTATTTTCGAACACCCTGTTTATTTGTAGGTTGGTAAGATTAATATTTAAACTGATTCTTTTCTGTTGCATCAGTCGAAGTGTGGACAGTGATTAGTATTTGTACTTCAAAAATTTATATTCCGAATGTAAATATATGAATTAAATCTGATTCGCTCTGTTGCTTTATTTCGGTTACTAAGGGGACCAATCATTACAGTTACCATCAAGATTAGCGAGTGTAGTGTCTGGGGTACTGAAAAATTCTCAAGTCTAGTAAATTGACTTGCACAACTTGTGATCACCTAAATTCCCTCCTGATTCAGAAAACTAAGCGCTTCTCATAGATATAATGCATTAGATTCCTGTTATTTCTCAATATTGCAGTATTCGCAGATTATACCAAGTTACCTTGAGCTTTTGAAGTCACAGATTAAATAGCACTTTGCTTCGTCTAACGAAAGCTTCCGGCATCGCTTTTCTTGCACACAATCGTCGGCCCCTTGAGGTGTACGTCCGGAAACATCATAATTTCAGGCAAGATTAAGATCCTTCGGCTGCCTCTTAGCTGCTGTACCCCTCATAAACTTAACAAACAAGGAAACACACATATTCGTAGCTCTAAAGATAAAACCTATATTATACATACGAAAACTACATTTGTTACATGACATTTGAAATTAATAAACTTAAGTGGAAACTTATCATAGCCCTTTGCTTTGATAATTAATACAGAAAAAGCCCTGTATCGTTACATCCGGTCACCCTCGCTACGACAACATACAGCTATATTTATTTTAACACTTTACTAAAAATTAACATTTCTAATGAGATGAAAAATTTCATTTTATTTTGGGAAAGTATCTATTTGAATCAAATACCGTTTAGGACACTATAATCTATAAAACATTACTCATATTCAACGAATATACAACTCAGTCGTATGTTGTTAATTGGAAGCTTTATCTTTCAACTAATCTGTTAATAGCTTCTAACCTTTTATATATATATATATGCGTGTGTGTGCGGGGTGTCTCATCCTACTTTGCCACCTCGAATATCTCTGGAACAACAATAGATATTTAAAAACGGTTTTCACCCGCATGAACGTACGGCAGGGGCTTAAGATACCAAATACTATGCGAAATTTTAAAACGTAAACAGATACTATTTAAAACACAAACTTGTCAATTTTTAAATAGACAAACCTATTATTTCGTGTGCAATCAATAGCATACAAAATCACAAAAATTATGGCGTTGGTTGCAACGCAATACGTCAATTAGATCCTGAGAAATTGCGGAACGAAGTTGATGCTTGAAATAAATGAAAGGCACAACTAGCGTACGTCCTGATACTCAAGCGCGTGCATCACGCTGCCTGTGTCAGAGGCTCACACAGTGCGAACGTATGCACAATCCACAAAAATAAACAAGTAACACGTCCAACACAAAGTTACGTTTTCCACACTGCAGATGTATGTTTATTCTAGAGAAATGACAAGTAGAACTACTATTGTAGGTTGGCAGGAGAGCCAATACCGGGATACAAGAGGAAGCCGAAAGGCACGCGTTTTAGCTCACGCAGGCTGGCGTGAGGTCTGGAACAGGACAAGGAAATTAGAATTTAGAAGAAACAGACGTAGTTGGTAGAATACTTAACTTTAATCCATTAATGATGAGCGTCGCTCTTCACGGTACATGATTACAGTATCAATAATAACTGGTACTGGTGCCTTGCTAGGTCGCAGCAAATGACGTAGCTGAAGGCTATGCTAACTATCGCCTCGGCAAATGAGAGCGTATTTTGTCAGTGAACCATCGCTATCAAAGTCGGTTGTACAACTTGGGCGAGTGCTAGAAAGTCTCTCTAGACCTGCCGTGTGGCGGCGCTCGGTCTGCAATCACTGATAGAGGCGACACGCGGGTCCGACGTATACTAACGGACCGCGACCGATTTAAAGGCTACCACCTAGCAAGTGTGGTGTCTGGCGGTGACACCACAACTACAATTAGAGATTACACACTGGAATCGACTTTGCTAAACACATGTACTATTGCAATGTCGCCCACAGGAAGTGTAATGTTGTGCATTACATCCAGCATAGAAAATACACCCACATATTGATCAGTGAAACTGTGTTACGTCAACATATGTTCGAAATGCCTTCCGTTTGCATCAACACACTTTTGCAGACGGATATCGAGAGAGTGTTGCACTGATTGTAGAGTTTCTATAGTTCTTGACGCAGTAATACGATGTTGCATTTCCTCTACTGTCGCTGGGGGTTCTTGATAAAATCTGTGTCTCACTGCGCCCCAGAGAAAGAAGTCTAATAGCGTCAAGTCGGGAGACCGTGCCGGCCATCGCACAGTATCTCCCCGCAAAATCCACCTATTGGAAATGTCACATCTAGAACATCTCTGTCAACTTTTGCATTGTGTGTGGGACGTCCACAATGTTGGAACCATATTGATTGACGAATTTCCAAACCTAGGTCCTCCACGAGGGGCACTAGTGTGTGTTGAAGAAATTATGCATACCACTGTCCATTCAATATTCCACGGTAAAAATAGGAACCTACAGTACAGGTAGCAATGATACTGCCCCAAACGTTGAAACTCCATTGTCGTTGAGGGGCAACTTGGAGAATGCAGTGGGGATTTTGCACGGACCAGTAGTTAGTGCATATTCCGCACATTCACATTTCCATGATTTGTAAATGAAGCCCCACCCGTAAACAACATATTGCCTAGGAATACTGGACTACCTTGCAACTGCAGAGGTACAAAACTACAGAATGCAGTGCACGATTTACATTCATTCTCGTACAGTTCTTGGTGCAGTGACATATGGAACGGATGAAACCCGATGCCGGTGCAAGAGTCTGCACACGTTACTGTGGCTTATTCCTAAACCTCATTCAATTTCTTGTACACCCACCTGAGGATTGTGCGCTACAGTAGCCAGAACAGCTATTTCGTTTCCATTGCCAGTCGCTGGCGTTGAATGTCGACGTTTTGTGGGAGCCCAGCTTCCTGTTTCCGTGAGTGTCTTGCAGATGTTGCCAATGGTTGGACATGACCGACACCGCCAATCTGGATAGCGTTCAGCATACAGCGACCAAGCTGCGGTTGCGTTTCTGTGACATTCGCCTTATATTAAAATAATATCTAGTTTTTGTTCATTACTGAAGGCCTGCATGTCGACTAGATGACGGCAAATGTAACAAGCCACAAGAAAACAGGTTTTAATATGCCAGCGTATGTGAATTACGTTACAGTATGAGAGCAGTTCAGCAGGCAAAATTAAGAGACATTTCTGCACTGAAGGTATAGTGAGTCTTGGTGATATTGGTATGTTTATGGCAGGATAGAGGCTCCAGTGCAGGCAACCCCTGCTCGGAGCACAGTACTACATGCGATGCATTACGTCAGAGAATGTGACGCTTTTGCTATCCCTTATAAGCCACGTATTTAAGAACTTATGAGGTTTGGAAATGTGAAACAAAGAGTGTTACCACTAATTGTACCTCTAGTGGTCATTTCGCAACAGTAAAAATTATGCACAGGACAACTATCATTTTGATACCGCATTATTTGGCACATTATAAGAGATGGACCGGTTCAAGTATGGTATAGCTCAAGATGGGGCTAAGCTGACCCCCTCTAGGAGTGTCATCAAAGAAATGTGGGCCAATGATGTGTTGTCATACAATACCACACCATACAGTAGCACTTCACTGATGTAGTACGTCAATCACAACGTGATTACTGGCAGCGTGAGGTGGACACTTGAGTCTCAGTATGTGCGCTGTCTGTGCGCTTCATTTATTTCAAGGCTCAACTTCGATTCACAATTTATCGGGATGTAACGGACGTATTGCGATGCTACCAACGCCGTAATTTTTGTGATTTTGTATGCTATTGATTGCATACGAAATAATAGGTTTGTCTGTTAAAATATACACAAGTCTATGTTGAAAATAGTATTTGTGTACTTTTAAAATTTCACACAGTATTTGGTTTCCTAAGCCCCGCCGTACGTTCATGCTGGTGAAAACCGTTATTGCGTATCTATTGTTGTTCCAGAGATATTTGAGGTGGCATAGTAGCATGAGGCATCCTACACACACACACACACACACACACACACACACAAACAAACAAACACACACATAGCGGACTGTGGGGCACATACGTTGATACATGCACAATAATCACAACGTTTATATTGACCGAGATAATGAGGCAAGTACATGTTTCTTAAATGAGACGCTATACTTTTCTTTTACCATCATTCGAACGCTCTGGAAAAGACGCGTGTAGTGATGTAACGCATATTGCTATTGTGATGCAAACTTCACTTAAAAGGCCGGCCCGTAGTGGCCGTGCGGTTAAAGGCGCTGCGGTCTGGAACCGCGAGACCGCTACGGTCGCAGGTTCGAATCCTGCCTCGGGCGTGGATGTTTGTGATCTCCTTAGGTTAGTTAGGTTTAACTAGTTCTAAGTTCTAGGGGACTAATGACCTCAGCAGTTGGGTCCCATAGTGCTCAGAGCCATTTGAACCTTCACTTAAAAGACGCTGGGAAATATTGTATGATTGAAGGTCGAGGCGGTCGGAAGCGGCTGCAGATTGTAAACACGCCTCGCTCGACCCGCAGGCCGAGTTGCCGTGCTCTATGCAGCATGCACGGCCAACGCTACGTAGGTACATGCTCATCCGCCCTATTTTAAACAAAGTTTGAATCACAATAGCAACATGCGTTACATCCCTACACGCGTCTTTTCCAGAGCGTTCGAATGATGGTAAATAAAGCATAGCGTCCCATTTAACAAACATGTACTTGCCTCATTATCTCGGTAAATATAAAAGTTGTGATTGTTGTGCATGTACCAACGAATGTGCCCCATAGTCCGCTATGATTCGCCGAAAACCGCATGCCGATACGTGCAATCGCCCCCGGAATAAAGGGGGTGTTACGTCTTACGCGGCTCACCCCACACACACACACACATATATATATATATGCGGTCTCGTGTTCTGCTACAGGATTGCTTACAGAGAGCAAATAATTTTTATTTCTTATATGAATTCATCACTTTGATAATGACCTTTTTCTTTAAGGTTAAATGACTCAAAGCAGCTGAAGGTCACATGGCACGCACTATCAATGGCACCAGGAGAAGATAATTTCCCATCATGATCCACATTAAATATATCTTTTACCTTTTCTCAGTCAATGGAAAACTGTATTGCTTGTTAATAACTGTGGCAACCTGCGGCTTTGAACAAGGGAAATGTTGCAATAAGGCTTTGTAATAATTGAACTTCATTTTTTATTAGCAACCTAAGTTGAATTGCAACGTAGTAAAATAACCTGTCTACAATTTATAAAGCACCATTTGTTACAAAACTGACTCATTAGAAACAAGTGTCCTATGTTATAAGTTTGACTTCACAGATACTGTAAACAGACATAAAGCAAAGCATATCGTAAGTGTGAGGTTAAAATGTAAGCTCCTATTGTTTGATACAGGCACAGAACACTTCACTGTAGCTCTGAATCTCATTGTTGTTTTCACCTGAATCATCATTCTCATCTGGACATTCCTCCTCTTTTGGATTATCTTGATCCCTTTTGCATCATTGTCACCATTATCTCCATCAGGCTTTGACTATCCAGCTGCATCAGATTCTACTCCACCTATTGTGTTCTGCAGCAATAAACAGGGATAGTGGTATAAAGCAATCGTTCGTATCAGTGGTACTATTGAGTATTGAGACGAAATATTGCGTTCTTTTGGTCTTCAAGTAAATTAAATGTAAATTTAGGCCACGATGTTCTATTGTTTCTAACACGGAACGTCTTGAGTGCAAGACAGATACTTCAGTATTTAAAGAGTCGAATTTGAATCGTGTGAAAAATTACGACAGGGAAAAATGTCATGTGCATGAGGAGGGCGACAGAAAAATAAGCGTCCAGAAGGTGCAGAAATGAACCTTCTGTGGTATGCATGTACTATACTTCACAAAATGGACATCGTCGACATTTAAGAAATATCGAAAACAAACAATTAACTTACTCCATGCACACCGAATCAAAAATGTCGCGCCATAGTGGTCACAATGCTTCGTACCATCAAGTTCGAAAGCGAACTCCTTAACTGTGGAGTACGTTCAGCTAGGTGTCCACTCTTAAGGAATGCATACAGAATAATATTGGTGTAATGGGATGGTGAGAACTGATGGAATGTGATGGCATGCATTCGAATGCGAAGCAGTCTGTCGTGGAGCTTTTTGTGAAACTGGATATCCTATTGCACATAGCTGCTGATGGTACGGTAATAAATCTTTATAGGCATGGAAAAAACAAACATCCGAAGGACGAATCTGAGCAGTTTTTGTAGGCGGTGCTGAATTTCAATGTCACACATTTTTCAGGAGAGATATTTTACTCTAAGGGAGTATGATTTTTATTTGCAGACGAAGAGTCAAGCAAAAGCAAGTAATTTTGATTGGTTGTTGGTCAAAAGCAGTACTCATACCATACTGCAGGAGTCTTACACGCGTTTTCCCGCTATTGCTTTCTGTGACGTAAATATTAGCTACTGCCCTTGGAAGATCACGCAAACGAGAAAGAATCGTTGGGGGCAGAGCACCTTCTTCTCACAGTGCGATAAAAAACTTCCCAGCAAAATTACCAGCCAGGTTTACATTCAACATACTGGTATATTAATGTTTTGTTGTTGATACTGGTACATCTCTCTTGATAGCTGTGATATCCTGGATTCCTTTCATATCCATTTACTCTTCAAATCCCAATTATTCGGAGTAGGAAACAAATTTCTTACCGAAGGAGGGCATAAGTTTATGAATGCCATCTACAAGTTTTCGGGCCCATTCCGTAGCATGCTGTGTTTCGTCAAGTTGACGCTTTGTTTGAAATTTCGTTATCTTACGTCTTCCAATTCTGTAACATTGTTTGAATCTATGTAAGCATCTGCTGCTCCCCTTGAAATTGCTGTAATCAATGTAACGCGTAAATTGATATCCATAACGTAGTAGGTCACTATCATGCATATCGTATAAACTGTATCGAGCATCCTTGAAACTCGCAATCTCCAGTTTTGGTGACAAGTGCTCCTTGCCCTTCCTTGAATACCCGTCGTTTTACTTTTGCACTACACGGTCATATTACTGCAGACATATTCTAAATCTGTCCATAATTATATTTTTACTGTGCTACTGATGATCCTTCAGGCACGTAATTATGTGTAGTATCAGCTTCCTGGACAACGACTGTCCTTTAACACATTTCAGTGGAGACTGGATTTGTGGCTCCCTCTCCGGCAAGGATAATGAACTACATGGCGTATCGTCATCACTGCAATTGTCATGTACATTCTCTGTACAGTCCAGCGTATACGACACCGCACATTGCACTAACTCATCTTGCAGAAACGCTAATATTTTATCTCTCACATCTTTCTCAATCTACGAAATTCCTTGGCTTCCTTTCTGACGAAATGTCAACTGTTGTTGAGGATATATTGCAATGTTTGCTTTCGTTACCGTTGCCATAGCCATCCTTCGTATCGACACCATTAGCCCGCTAGCACTGTTTTGAGTTATTCGTCGACTAAGCAGTTCAACTACGCTCCATAGCCTCATGCTGCGATCACCATTGGATACGCCCAGTCCCGCCCCCTGTTGTGATTAACAGCAAATATTTTGGTTGCTTGGTAGACAGTATGTGGGGCGTAAAATGCCGTAAGCATCAATGGTCTTCAGGGATTCCTTAGAAGTTAACCTGGTTGCCCTGATCTGTCACACTTTAGGTGAATTAGTATATTGTAGTGCTATTTTGAAAGCACAATGTTACGTTCCTTTGCAACTACAATAACGTTCGTAAGTATTATCTCTTATTCATATATTCGTGCTTGGGTTTACATTTAGCTCGGGATTAACGTTTAACTGAGAGGAAGTAGTGTATGGGCTACAACACTAACGTCCTAGCCACACTGAGATAATGTGAAGTCCTGTCACGGTTGTCACACTTTGATAATATTGACGTCCTGTCACACTGGAAGTCACTGCGATATTTCTCAGAGTCAGTTACGTTGTAACCTGTTCATAGAGATGGAATAGAACAGTAGCTTATATTATCTTTTGGAAGAGTACATCTTCTGTAGCTCGTTTGCAAAACCAAAGACCGCTACCTTCTTTCCATAGGTTCCTCGTAACCACCAATATGTATTCGAATAGTGGAAGAATATTATTGACATAGGCACCTTTCTGACGAGAGATGAGTCAAAGTTTGTCTTTGGCAGTTTATTTCGGTTACTTTACTGAATAAGGACTACTGTTAGCATCAAAGAGCAGTGACTGAGAAGAAAGGGCGTAGATAAGATATTCTCTAAGAATTAGAAAGGTTTAACCAATTATTCTCGAAATGGTACCCCCATTCTCAATGAGCAACTACCACTACATAATAAAAGCTTCTTGAACTAAAAAAAGCCGTTGTTTGACATTGAATTTCGAGTTTCCTCGTGAAGTGGCGGAATTGCTTTTTTCCATCGAAGTCAGCTCATAACTTTTCGTTTATTAAATGATTTGTATTGGCTGCATTTCATGTTATATCCTTTTTCTGCAGGCTGCGTCATTCAGCACTCTTTGTATTTTATGTAATGGTGTTATCATCTTTTAAACTGAACTTCTAAGCTCTGATGTAGTCAAAATGTTACCTTGTCTGCTGCTGTCAAACAAAATATTGCCTTTTACCTCATGTAGTGAATAAGGTTCATCATAATATTCCTCTGTCTTTATCTGAATATTAAGTAGCCTGTTTCTTCCTGCTACAGGCTTGGTGCTATGTTCACCTGCCCGCACTGCCCGCAGTTGCTAACGCAGGTGCCTCAGTCTGTTGCTAACTGTGGCTCTATATGTATGAGCAGCCCGTAGTGGCTCGCCTTCCGCGTATTCTTTTTTAAATATTTGCGACTAAAGATTTCTCTCCTGATATTTAGTTTATGAATGACATGTAAGTACTGTTTCTATTTTCTTTCTTGTATTGTTAGTCAGTACTTCCATAAAAAAAAGTCCCATAATTTTGTACTCGTGTTATAAGCCAATTTGAATATTTAATTTCTGATGAAGGTACTCATAGAATTGTCGAAACGAGTCAAAAGACTTAAATTTTGTGACGATGGCTGTAATAGCTTTAACTCTAATCCGTGGCACTGTAAGAAAATCCAAGTGGAGCTTGAGTACACGTGCACAACACCTAGGGAACGTTTAAGTAGGATGCATATAAACACCCACAGCAGTGAAAGAGTTAAACAATCCTATTCTCCTTTGTCTGATTGATTATGTCCGACGATATTTGCTAGGCAGCTTGTCCAGGCACATGTAACTAATGATTTCTCTATTGGAGGAGGATTTGTCAATACACATTTTGATGTCCTACCTCGTCAAGTAATCATAGTGGGTTCCACAAATCTGTTTTTCATAGAAACTGTGAATCTGGTTTAATTTCTTTTTTAGTCACCTGTGTTCACCAGTTTGCCAAGAACCTGTCTTTAGATTCTGTGGATAAACTACACAAAACTGCTATGCCTCACAACTTTTGTGTGACCAATGCTTCATGGTACGCGCAAACAAATTTTAGTTTGCACTTCAGCGGCCAAGATGGGGAGTCTGACAAGACAAACTGAAAATAGAATAAAGCATGTTCACCTCATCGTTATAGTTTTAGAACTTCCTAACTTGCATGAAACGCCTATAATCGAATGGCAATATGCTTCTTATGCTCATGCTGACCACCGTTTCAATTCTTCACAACTTCCTGACTGAGTTCATTGTGAGAGCACACTATTACTATGGCCATAGCTATAGGGTGACAGTTATTGAACTACATGAAATGAAATAGTCATAAACTCTAAACAGTTTGCGTCAGAACGTTCAAATTTCACGCTTGGCCGCGGGGCATAATGGAAATTAATATGCGCATGTTCACGTCGAAGCCCACTTTCATTTGGATAGGTTCGCTAAAACCAAAATTGGCTCGAGCACTGGTGGACTGAAAGTCCGTATTTCGCTATCGAGAAGCCTCTCCACCCTCAATGGGTGACTGTGTGGTGTGCAATGTACAGTCACAGAACAATCGGTGCGATATTCCATGATGGCACGGTGACTACTAAACGGGACGTGAAGAATTTGGAAGATGATTTCATCCGTATTTTGTAAAGTGATCCTAATTTCGACAAGTTGGCGTTCATGTAAGACGAATCTCTACCCCATCGAAGCAGAAGATTGTCTGATGTTCAGGAGGAGCACTTCATAGAGCGCATTCTAGCTCTGGGGTACACAGAGGTCACTGACATGGGCTTCGATTGGCCGCCATATTCTCCGGATCTAAACACATGCGTCTCCTTTCTGAGGGGCTGTATTAAAGACAAGGTGTACAACAATAACCCAAAAACTGTTGCTGAGATGAAAACAGCCATTCTGGAGTTCATCGACAGCATCGGTGTTCCGACACTTCAGCAGCTCATGCAGAATTTCACTATTCGTCTGCGCCACATCATCGCCAATGGTACCAGGGATATGGAGTATCTATAGTGTTGTTTACGTGTTGAATAAACTGTGTGCACACAGTAGTTTGTAACTGATTTAGGTTTTTCATATAATTCAGTAAATCTCAACCTGATATTCACTGTCACCATGGGCCAGACTGCCACTCGATGCCACACAGTTACGTGTTTCTTTAGGTCCCTCATCGGTTCCTAATATGACCTTGACATTCCGTTACAGCTTAATGTGATTTTCAAACGCCTCTTCATTTTTCTTCTGCTGACGTATGTAGATAACCTGCTGGTAATTTTGAATGCAAGATGCAGCTGTACTTCTTCGGATTTTACAATGGGTACTTCGACTGTCATGTTAGATGAATTACAGGGTTTTTGAATTTCACCTCTTATTCTCTCATGATTCTCATTTTCCAAGCGATTTAACCATTCTGGAATTTCACTTTCTATTTTCTCATGGTTCTCATTTCCCAAATGATTTATTTCTTCTTCCAAACTCTTGTTTCTACGATGCGCTTCCTTATCCATCCATTTCTGTATTTTATCTTTTCACATCACATTTGGAACTCTATTCCCTATTTTCATGATTACTTTATGACTCTTTTCACCTGTTCCCCTTTACTGTTTTTTTTCTCCTCCATTGCTTCCTTGTTGGTTCCTGTGTTTCGTTCTTTTTATCCAGAGCAATCTTCTGCGTTTCCTCTGCCGTTTCCTGTATTTCCTTTGTAACGTCATTTCATATCTTTCTAACATTCTTCTTCCTGTCTTTCGAAATTCCTTGTAACTTACTTCTCATATTCTTACTTTCTTTCCTGGGTTCTTCCCTCATTGTGTTTCACAACTCTATCATTTCTCATCGCCTACAAGAACTAGGTGATATTAAAATTGTCATCTCTTGTGTTGCCATTCCTATCTGACGAACAGTCACTTGAACCCAATGGAGTAAGATCTCTCACTTCCTAGATCGAACACCCTCTCTCTTGGTCTCTGTAATTGCCCATTATCACCATCACTTCTGCATGTTATTATGTGACCTCGTCTTCTTCTCCTTAATATCTAGGCTACTTCCGGTTTGGTGTGATCTGTGGTACGCAACTCATTAACTGCTCTCTATCTCCGTTGTGACCGGCACTAATTGCACAGTCGGTTTTATTTTCTTTAGAGCCCAGTATGTTCTTCTTACCGTTTGCATTGCCCTCGCTTCTATCTTGCCCCATCAGCTTATAAACATGACAGGATATTTTGATGTCCGTGTCTGGACAGACACTGTTGGCACTAATTTCAACCTTCTCATCGATTATGTAATGAATACCGTTCTCTGCTGGGCAGTATGTGTCAGGTAGTTCCAGGTGGTTCACTTCCTTAAGAAAACGGTATCTTACTGCATATATACAAGTACTGCATATGAGATAATCCAAAATTAGGATTAAAAAATCTGGTACTGTTACCCTTACATCTTATTTTAATGCTACAAAATACAACATGGTAGAAAAGATAGATTCATTGCCCTGAATTCTTCTAATGTTACTTCAGCCCTCATATTTACTGTTACAATCCAAGTTGACGTGGCTCAAAAATGAGAAAAAAATTTCGGCCTCTTGACTTACAAACAACTACAAATCTGTTTACTCGAAAACAAAGAAAAGCTTTACATTCTCCGTTTATTCTTCACACGTATGATTCGTCTGTAATCTCCCTGACAACGATTCCTCGTCTAGACTGAAATGGTTGATCTGTATAAAAAATGTCCTGCCGAAAATACGGCACAAAATTCTTCTCACTACTACATTGTTATTTTAACTAATATCCTTACTCAGTGTTCTGTTATCATGTATTACTGTGCTGAGCCTCAATCACTACTCTCCTTATTCCTTCATCCTGGCACATAACAACCACAACTCTCGCATTCCTGAGCTCAGACCCCATACTGCATGCACATTGCCCAAAACACTAATCCTGCTTCATTACATGGCATGCTGTGGTCGGTTAGTTTACAATGAGTGCTATTAGTAGGACATAGATTATCTACTTGTCAAGAATTCGCTTGACCTATCTCAAATTTGATAGGGCCTCCTCATGAGCACAGCTGACATGAATTACTAGATATGAGTCACGATCATTCTGCTAATATAATCAAAGAAGTCTGACGCTCCTCAAACAATAAAAAAATTCTTACGTTTTTCTAGTTGCCCACACACAGTAACAGGTATCCATATAACACTTTCACGCAACTAAAACGCTTCAAAAAATTCCAAAACACTGATTTACAAAAGCAGTTAATCATTAGACATGGTGGAGAATCTACGTAACCTTGAACATGAAGCTTAAAAAAAATGAGCTTCATATGTTATTTATTCACATCAGCAGGTTAATGTACACTCCAGTGGTACTCTGCATTGCCTTTTGCCAAGTACCGTACGACGAATATGAAATTAAGTTACATAAATCTGACATTAATGTTGCTCGCTGTTTCCCTGAAGATACAAAAATCCTGTCCTGGCACAGGGAACCAGAGCAGACAAAACAATTAGCCTTTTACGCCGGTGTTGCTAATTTTGCTCAAGGTAAAAATTCACTAACGGAAGGGCAGAACGCCACCATTGCGGATATGCCTCTGTAGTAGAGGATGAGGTTGGCACCTCTGTCAGCACAATCCTTGGAGCCTGCTCGTCTCCTTGCATGTACGCCATGGATCTTCGCTTCCAAACAAACGCTACCGTCGTGTACGAGATGCACACGCATAGGTGTCTCTGTGTCGTCACCTATGGTGTGCAGAAGATGTGCACACTTCTCTATCTCTAGTTGCAACTTCGCTCTGGTATATCTGCCTGCCAATCAAGACTTGCCTGCCAGCCACAGAAGATGAACACTAATTCCGACAATGACGAAGTTCCTTCAAACACAAAGATTTGACCAAGAAAATGCATCACCATTAAAATAAAATCATATTTCATTTCGCAGTCCCAGTTCCAAATCAACTGCTACTTCTGTTCTGTCTCCATAACATCACGCACATTTTTTACTAATTGCGCGTTTTTGCGTGCAGCTACTTGCCTCATATCAGATGTCCTCTGAAAGCAAAGAGCTGCACCCGAGGCTAGGCCATAATTTTTCTGCAAGCTGTGTTTTTTTTTTCGAAAAGTGTTATGTTGTTATCCACCCAAAGCAATCTTCATAACACGAAAAAGCATCGGCCACCCACTGACAGAGTCTCTTCCCTGGTCTCTGTTCAGCCACAAGGCTAAGCTAGTATTCATCTCCAGTCAACGGAATCATTGATTATCAAGACTGTTAAATGTCCTGTGTCCACAGTTTCCATTCCTAGACGACCACTCGCCGATTTAAATTTAAATTTGAGTGGAATTCCCTCACTGGGGAACTCCGTGCCGCTGGTTGTCAACAGATATCTTATGTCCTGCACATTTGTCGCTCCTCATTAGCTACAGTCGCCTGTGTTATCCTTTCCTCACATCTCTCTGTGGGAGAGCACTTGCACATGGTAAGAGGGACCCACAAGCAAGCGTTCATTCCCTTAGCAAACTGCATGTCGTCCGTCTAACGTTGGCGTCAGAAGTCCTGTAGAGGCTTCTAATTATCTTCTCTGCTTCTTCATGTGGAAACGGAACCCTTCTACCATTCTCAACAGCAGTCTACCTTACGGTATTTGCTGCAAGGGTGGTCTGAATGTATGTATGTGTGTGTGTGTGGGGGGGGGGGGGGGGCAACGGATCTCTCCTCCGTCCTTTGTCGATCGGTATCTGCCTGCCTTTCACAGAAGGTGCCAGGGATCTAGGACGTGAGTTGCCACATCCACTCGTGTCTTCTCTAAGAGTCGTCAGCTGTATTTTCTCTGGTGCTTCGCCGCATAGTGGCGATTTCATTATTGCAACGTTTAGCTGGAGTCAGGCCAGACAAATACTGTGCGTGATATCTTTCTTGTAACGCCCAGCGACTTGTTTGTTTCCCATTACAAAAATGGTCCAAATGGCTCTGAGCACTACGCGACTTAACATCTGAAGTCATCAGTCCCCTAGAACTTAGAACTGCTTAAAGGTAACCAACCTAAGGACATCACACACATCCATGCCCGAGGCAGGATTCGAACCTGCGACCGTAGCAGTCTTCCGGTTCCGGACTGAAGCGCCTACTGATTTTTTAAGTGGAATTTCACGTGTCCATTCAACAGGGCATTCTTGAATTAGTCTTGTTAGATATTCCTTACATCAAACTGTATTAAAAGGGACAGTAAAACACGAAGATTACTCAACACTCCAGCAGCGACGAGACTGCGCGGATTCGTGCTCACTGCTGCCGCCTTGCTAAAATGCTGCTCCGCACTCCGTTTGAGCACTGATTATTCTTCGTGTTTTACCGTTCCTGTAATACATATAGATAAACTGGACAACGCACTAGGTTAAGAACGTGCCGAGAATACATAATTCCAGGCATTACGTCTCACCATGGACAACGCATTGGCCGACAGCCTTCACTTAACTACCGAGAGTAGCAGCGTTCGCCTAGACGTCTACCAGTATCAACAGTCAAGCAACACTGTTTTAAATCAATGTGGGACGTACGGCGAGCATATCCATGATGACAGTGCGGCGAAATTAGGTGGTGGTGCGCATGGCAGCAGACGACCGACGCGAGTGCCTTTGCCAAGATATCGTCTTTAGTGCCTGCCCTGGGTTTGTGACCAGATATGCTGGATCCTAAACGACTCTATAACCGTGAACCACTCTGGCCAGTCCCGATTTCAGTTGGAATGAGCTGTAAGTAGGTTTCGAGTGTGGCGCAGACCCCCCCCCCCCCCCCCCCCCCGAAGTTATGGACGCAAGTTGTCAACAAGGCCGGCCTGAGTGACCGAGCGGTTCTAGGCGCTACAGTCTGGAACCGCGCGACCGCTACGGTCGCAGGTTCGAATCCTGCTTCGGGCATGGATGTGTGTGATGTCCTTAAGTTAGTTAGGTTTAACTAGTTCTAAGTTCTAGGAGACCGATGACCTCAGAAGTTAAGTCCCATAGTTCTCAGAGCCATTTGAATGATTTTTCAAGAAGGCATTGTGCAAGTTGGTGGTGACTCCGTAATGGTGTGGCTGTGTTTACACGGAATGGAATTGGTTCTCTGGTACAAACAAACCGATCGTTGATTAGAAATGGTGTAGTTAAGCTAATATGAGGCCATTTGCAGTCATTCAACGATGGAATTATTACGACGGACATTGCGGCATGTCAATCGGCAACCATTGTTCGCAATTTGTTTGAAGAACATTCTGGAAAATTCGAGCGAATAATTTTGCCATCCAATCGCCCGACGTCAATCGCATCGTACATTTATAGGACATAATGGAGAGGTCAGTTCGCGGAAAAACTGCTGCCCCGACAACACTTAAATAATTGTGGACGGTTATAGCGGTGGAATTACTCAGTTTCTTCAGCTGGGGATGTCCAAGGACCTGTTGAGTCGATGCCACGGTGAGATGCTGCCCCACACAGGGTAAAAGGAGGTCCGACAAGTTATTAGGATGCATGCAAAGACTACTAAGTCTTTGTGTGTATATTGTCCTCTATTCTCATTCTTCCACTGAGAAAGGAGGCACCATAGAATTACAGTTCATTAAAAACGTTGGATCATCATCTAATAAATCCCCTCCTGGTGCCTTCTGTTCTTAATAAGTTGGGCACCTTCATGTCCAAACCCTGGCTCAGACATTAACTTCATCTCGTACTTGCAGGCGTAATTTACCTTTGCGTCTCTCTCAATCACATTGAGCATGTTTATTGCTACTATTAAAGATTAGTGACAGTTGGGGAGATTATTAATCTATGTGAATGTGAGTAGTACAGAAAACTTTCACAGACAGATTTATTGAATAAAGCCTTCAATTGCAGATACACGAAGCTATCCTAATTTATTAATACAATATGACAGAAATAACAGGCAAGGCTTGGTTACATTATTCAATTTAAACATATTGTTTTATCACCAGTAGGCGTTCTGAATACAGGAAAAATTCGCACAGAACATGAAGCAAAAGAAAAGAGATAGGGAGTTATAGGGTGAGTGTGTATGTGTGTGTGTGTGTGTGTGTGTGTGTGTGTGTGTGTGTGTGTGTGAGAGAGAGAGAGAGAGAGAGAGAGAGAGAGAGAGAGAGAGACCGTTAGGTACCTGGCGGTCACAGTAACTTTATGGTACAGTTGCAGTCGTACTTTAAAGTTATCATCACATTATGTATTAATACAGTGGCATCCTGTTAGCAGCCCAGTCCTTAAATGGTTGATTCCTCCAAGTTCGGCAGTCGTTCCTAAACTTCTTAGGCTTCCGCAGTCAGAAGTTCTGCTACAACACGCTCCTTAATTGCAAGTCCGTGCGGTCGAGAGGCTGACTTTAACCACCGCAAAAGAGTGGCCGAATATTTAGAACCACTGCTCGCCTCGTGTACCATTTAAAACCTCTGTTATCAAGAGCACTAAACTTCACGTTGCAGGTGAAAGTGTGTAGATTGATATAAACACGTAATTTAAATGGAAATAGACACGTAGCCGACGGTAAATTGTTAATGCAATGAAGAATTGAACTAAAAATATCAGGTGGTGTTTTCATCATCCATTTATGTCACAGCTGTACTCTCACAACACATGAAATCTATTTGCAGGATCGCACACTCATTGATAACTGATGTCTAGGGATTAATTTTTGACCCTAAGTCATTCACTTTTTTCAGTTTAAATAACTGCCGGTGTTTACCATTCACCTACCACTAAGGAATATGGTACCACATCTGACATTAACATATATTCAACTTGTTTGTTAATATGTGTTCTATTTTCTCTAGCTGCCATCTACATGCGCTTGAGAGTTCAGTTAATAAACCAGAATTTTCGATGCTCTCTGGATCCGAATAGTCAGTGTGAAAGGATTGACAGATAACTTCTCGAGCAGTGTCATGGATGGTACTAAATATAATATCTTCATCGAGCTGGGTTGATTTACTTTTGTTCCATTTACGTTTGACCCACTGAGTTCCCAGATGTGGATGCGGCACTTATTTAACATTCTGTATAAGACGCAGGATTAACTGTCGATGCTACAGTGTGCACAGCTCTTTTTGTGACCAACAATTATTACATTTTCCGCTAGCGCTTAGCTCCAGCGTTACTTTAGATACTAAGGAGTATCCAAGCATCTCAATACAAAGGTCATTTGCGCCACTTTTCATTAACATTCTTAGTTATCGGTTGTACATGTAGTTCATTTCAGCTGTCTTTTCTGTTGAGAACATACCGTGCTTTGGTTTTAATTGGTGGAAAAAGCTGCTACTAGCGGTTTCTAATTTTGTTTCAGGGTTACTTTCAACGTCCCATATTTTGCATCCGTAGGACTCTGTTTGATACATTTGTAATCTTAATCCTCAAGCTATACGAGTTTGATGTTTCAGATTTGTGCATATTATACCACACAGACACACGTGGGCTTATTAACAAGTTTTCTGCGCTGATCAAGGTACTTAACGATTGTATAAGTATTGTTTTATAAATATGATAGACTAAATTTATAAATACCATTAATTACTGCAAGAAGTTCAACTTAGAATCTAAAAAGCCAGTATTTATTTGTTCAATTAAGGAAGTCCTAAACATGTTGTAATTCCAGTTGCTTTTTTGGGCAGATATATCTGTATTATTTTTGTTAATCTATTTTTAAAATTCTGTTGACGACATATGGCTTCCACCAGATTGATATATAACTACCTGACCAAATGTACACGGATAGCTACGAGTATAGGTGAACATTAACATGGCGTCTATCCACGCTTCGGCAATACGACGTCTTGAAATAGGCTGTACGCATATCCAATGAGCTGTCTGAATGTCTGCGTAGAAAGAACAGCCCATTCTACCTCAATAGACGAGACCAGACAAGATTCTGCAGAGAAATCGTTGTTCTATGTCGTCCAAAATATATTGAGTTGGGTTTGGGTTTCGACTTTGGATAGGATAGTCCATTTCGCGAATTCTGTCGTTCACAAACACGGCCTCACACACGAATCTTTATTATAGGGTGCACTGCCATGCTGATACAAACTACCGCCGTCTCCGAAACGTTCTTCTAATATACACACTACAAAATGCCATAAAATGTGTTCATAATCATTGTGCATTTAGCGTTTTCTTCAGCACAGTATGGGGACCATACCCTGTCCAAAAGAAGCACCCACATTTCGTAAGATCACCGCCTTCGTAGTTCCAGTTGGCACTGCACATGATGGTACGTAACATCCTACAGGCATCACTAAACTCAAAATCATCCATACGATTTAGACAGGTGTACCGTGGTTCTTCACTCCGAGTCACCCGATTCCAGCCATTCATTGCGCAGTAGCATCGCTCTTTACATCACCTCAACCATCGTTTACAACTGACTACAGAAATGTGTGACTTACGAAGAGCTACCCGGCCACTGTACCCCACTCTGCGTAACAGCCGATGCACAGTCATTGTGGACCGCTGGGGCCACTTTGGAACTCAGAAGTGACTTTCCGCTAATTCCATAGGATTTTGTGCGACCACTATCCGCAATTCTCGTAAACTGACATATGGCCAGAAGAGCGGTGTGCTGACCACGTATCCCTCCACACCAACATGTAGTGAAGCCTTCGGTCTGAGGATGACACGGCGGCCGGTCGGTCCGTTGGGACTTCATGGCCTGTTCGCGCGAAGCTATATTTTTATGACCCGCAATACTCGACGGCCATGTCCCGTTCCGGTCAGTAGATAAGGTCTTCCTGGTCTTCGATTAGCTACGGTCGTTACTTCGCATTTCCATTTCACACTCAAGTCACCAACCGTCACCCTGGGCTGTTTTGCGAGGGCAGATATATCACCCTATAGATTTTTATCCTTAGGTGACATCCAGAGACCGATCCGCGTTTGAAACACTGAGCTCTCTGGGCCAATTCATTCTGCTGTTACAGATTCTGTATTGTTGACAACACAATATTCCCCGCATCCTATTTTACTGGAGTGTAGCTTCTAGTCGTCAGTTCTTCATTACAGAGGGGTCCCTGGGCAGTTTTGAACGGTGTATACCTGAAGTGTACTGCGTTTTCTAGTTATACTTTTGTTTCATTGAGTTAAGCTTACGAGATATGGTTAAGATAATGTAGCTTATATTTCTCGTTGATTGTAATTACGATACTCAAGACATTACCTTTTGTATCACAGACAATTGACTCGGTAGTCTGAAGAAGGGAACGAACCCGGAACCTTCTTTTTTTTGGGATATAAAAATAAGTTTGTCCTATTCTGGTTATTATCTTTGTCTTACCCAAACAGTTACAGGAGCTTCTTTACATTAACCTCGTACCTCAGTGTCTTGGAAAGGCGAACTTTATTGCCCTGAAAGACGTACCACAGTATTAAAACCGAGGGTTTGATCCCTTCTTATTTCGATCGTGAAATTGGCATCAGAATTTCTCATTACATAAGAAATAATTGTATTTTCACAAAATATTCATAATGCAACATATTCTCACTGACTTTGAAGGCACTTTCCATGAAATTTATTTTCAAAATCATTACACTAGCACTTTCAACGTCCACCGCAGTATTTTATTGTTGGCCTCATCAGAATCAAAAATGACCTGCTTTTATCTTAAATATATGTAACTATCTTGCGTAGATCCTACATCTTCTTGTCTTCCATTGGAATTTTTCCATTGTACGCCAGTTCTTAGGAATTTGGGGCTCTTCGGCGTTGTTCTTTTGCAGAAAACCGGAGTTCGTAGCCACACCATCAATAAGTTCAGATGTAGTTAAATAACCTCCAACTACCTGTGTATGGAAATCGAAAGCGAGGCCTTTTCAACGAACTTCATTGTTTTTTGCAGAACTTAGGCCCTCCGTTCCTCAGATCCAGGGTTCTATCAGTAGAGATTTTAATAACATTGAATCCTCTTCTCCTTGAGAATTGAGTCAAATAATTCTATTGCTGTAGGGTATAAATTCAGTATAATCATCTAATTTTTTTTCTCAGCCCCAACATTGCGAACACATTAAAAAAAGAGTCTTCTCGCAATGGGAAGTACTGACAAATCTTTCTAAATCGCCCAGCAGCAGCTAGGGCAGCGGGAAACCGCATAAAGTGACTTTGCGATCTTGTCCTCCTTAGACGTCACTGAAAAGGGGGACGTTCTTTAGCGTCAGGGTCAGTGTGGTTTACTGTAAACCACTGGATGCTACAGACTTCGTCAGGTTCACGTTTAGCTTCTCCTACTGAGTAAACACTGAAATCTCCAGAATCTGTTTTGACGGGAGTATCACACATAAGCTAAGTAATGTCAGATATAACGTATCCTGAACAGACAGTATTGATAAAAGGAGGTTTTGCATATAGTCGAAGAGAAATGATCCTACTTTTGGGTCATTAGAGATTTAATTCCTTTCTGTATGTTATAAAATTACTGAGCCTGAAGGACATGAATGACCTCTTCGGTGATAGCAGCTCGCCGCCCATTGTTGTTCAGCTGTGTATTACTTATCTTTGCGGCTAGCTCTTCAAAGTACTATAGACATCGATTAGAGGTCGTCCAAAAGTATAATCGGGGCCGGTTTAAGGCCCAAGGAATAAAAGCCGCTGCTTGAGGCGGTAGGGTGACAGGGGCGCCAGAAACGCCACGACTGTAAAATTTCCATACATGACGTATCACAATTCCAAGGGGGTTGAGGGAGGAAGCTAGGAGGGGCGCCCATGTGATAGGTTCGCATTCAGTGCGCATCACAATTTAAACCAAAACTGACATGGGGAGAATATGAGAATGGGGTGTGGGGTGGCGAGGGGAGGACGGACTGGGTGGTGGTTAGAGAGGGGAAGGGAGGTGCTTGAATGTAAGTTACAACTGCGAAAAAATGTTCTTGAGACGGTTCTGTCTATCATCATAACATTCTTCTAAATAGTTTCGGTGAAAATAATGTTTTATTTTCCTTGAAACTCCTGGACTTTTCCAACATAGAGAACACACATGTTTTTGACGTTAAGTTTGTATTGTATTGTATGTTACACAGGGGGCCTAGATACGACGGAGACACTGCGTCCCCGCCGCAGTGGTCTACAACCCCACGACGACTAACGCAGTCCACCCCTCCGCCGCCCCACAGCGAACCCGGGGCTACTGTGGGGTTCGGTCCCCGGTGGACCCCCCAGGGAAAGTCTCACACCAGTCGAGTGCAACCCCTATGTTTGCGTGGTAGAGTAATGCTGGAGTACGCGTAAGTGGTTCAAATGGTTCAAATAGCTCTGAGCACTATGGGACTTAACATCTGAGGTCATCAGGCCCCTAGAACTTGGAACTACTTAAACCGAACTAACCTAACGACATCACACACATCCATGCCCAAGGCAGGATTCGAACCTGCGACGGTAGCGGTCGCGCGGTGCAGACTGTAGCTCCCAGAACCGCTCGGCCACACTGGCCGGCACGCGTAAGTGGAGAACGTGTTTGCGCAGCAATCGCCGACATAGTGTAGGTGAGGCGGAGTAAGGGGAACCAACCAACATTCACCGAGGCAGATGGAAAACTGCCTAAAAACCGACTGGCGCGTTCAGCGGACCTCGATACAAATCCGCCGGGCGGAATCGTGCCGGGGACCAGGCCCTCCTTCCCGCCCGCAAAGCCGTGCGTTAGACCACATGGCCAACCGGGCGGGCGACGTTAAGTTTATTTCTATAATACATGACATTTAGTAGAAAAAAGTCAAAGGGCAGTGCAACGGTGGAGCTGTCGTTTGTACTCAAGTATTCGATAGGAAAAGGTGTCCGACGTGATCATGACCGCAAGACGGCATTTAACAGACTTTGAACGAGGAATGGTAGTTGGAGCTAGACGTATGGGACCCACCATTTCGTAAATCGTTAGATAATTCAATATTACGAGATCCACAGTGTCAAGAGCCTGCGGAGAAGCAAATTAGATGCATTGCCTCCCACCATGGACAACGCAGTTGCCGATGGCCTTCACTTAACAACTGAGAGCTGCGGCGTTTGCGGTAAACTTGTCAGATTAGCAGACAAGCAACACTGCGTGATAGAATCGCAGAAACCAATTTGGTTCGTACAATGAATCTATCCGGTCGCTCAGTGCGGCGAAATTAAGTGTTAATATGCTATGGTAACAGATGACTGACGCGAGTGCCTTTGCTAACAGCACATCGCCAGCAGCGCCTGTCCTCGACTTGTGACCGTATATGTTAAATCCAATATGACTGGAAAGCCCTGGCTAGGTCAACTGAATCCCGATTTCAGATGGTAAGAGCTGATGATAAGGTTCGATTGATGCGTAGAACACAAGAAATCGTTAACCCAAGTTGTCAACAAAGCAACGTGCAAGCTGATGTTGGCTCCATAATGGTGTGGGGTGTGTTTGGGTGGTATGTACTGGGTGCTTTCGTCGAACTGAACCGATCATTGACTAGAAATGGTTATGTTCGGGTACCTGAAGACCATTTTCAGCCCTTCATGTTCTGATACTTGTGAGTGGACCACGATTGTTAGTGTCTGGTTTGCAGAACATTTGAACGAATGCCTTGGCCCCCTGTTGTGTACATAGTTCTGCGTAGTCAGCACGTACACAACTTTCCCACTAGAGCGTGCCCTGCTAAGCACAACAGTGCAGGCGCAGCGCTCGTCCGTCTCCGCACTACGAGATGGCGCTGCCTTAGAGACGGAAAAAATTCTGCTTCCGCCGATCCGCGTATTAATATGTAACGCACCCAATGAGATTGCTACTAACGTAGAACCTTTTGTCCTCGTGAATCACACTCGTGCAGTGATACCTGAATGCGTGAGGTATTATAACGAGTGTACAGACCTCTGATTAGTCAGTCTGCATTTGTCTGCACCAGTCTGTACCAGTCTGCATTAGTCTGTACCAGTCTATAGTCAAGTTTCAGTCTCCACCTAAGAAGATTATCATATTCCTGTACATACCCATGAAGATAAATGTATAGATATACTGTTTCAGTCTGCACCTAAGAAGATTATCATATCCCTGTACATAGCCATGAAGATAAATGTAAAGACACTTTGTCAGATTATCATATCCCTGTACATAGCCATGAAGATAAATGTAAAGACACTTTGTCAAGTATCAGAGATATGTGAGAATAAGATTAACGTACTAAGACCAAAGGAACTTCAGATTGTCAGTTGTAAATAGCATCCAGAATCAGGTTACACAATGTTTATGCTTGTTATTATTTTAATAGATGTGTGTGAAAATTAATCAAGTTCTGTTTAAAGTTGGTCACCGTCAATCTGCTACTCTAAGCGTGCAAGTAGCATTTCTATCGTCTGACCTAGCGGCAGAAGATAAACACGCCATGATAAGACCACGAGACATATTGCTGACCCTCGCATTCTTCGTTAGAGCGACACATCAAATAATGTGATTGTGTGTGTACCAAAGGTCGTAGAGAATGCACACCACCCCCCCCCCCCCCCCATATCGCCTAATATGAATCTCCTTGATCATTTATTGGTCATAATCGTTAGGTTACACCGGCAACTGTTTCTCAATAGAGGACGGCTATAGAGGCAGTGTGGCATAGTGTTTCTGTGGGGGACTCCAAACGACTTGTTGAGTCAATGTCACATCGAGCTGCAGGACTACACCTGGGAAAGGGAGGTACTAAACGGTATTAGGCGGCATCTCATGACTTCTTCAATTCAGTGTGTACTGCGTTGGTTGTAGTGTGCTTCTTTAACTGGTAATTCGTTAATGTGTGCTTCGACAAGAACACGAATGTAGCTCGCTATTGCATTACCACGATCTTTACGCTTGACCATAATATACACGGCGAGAGGGTTTGACGTTACTAATGACGTTAATCGAAAGATTAGTTTTATCTTTATGCAGCACACAATACTAAATGCATTTTTACATACAATCATGCGTTCATTACAAGATATACAAAAATGCTATCACGTTTCAGTGAACTTTATCTTTCAGATCGCCTCCGTAATGGTGAATTTCGATCAGTCAGCCCCATTAAGACTGTGTCCTGCTTATGTTGTGAATGTAGAAGAATGCAAAGTTTTAAAGCAAAGTTCCTTCTCATTTATACTTAACGTTTTACTCCAGTTATGTTTGCAAGAATAAACACCGCTAGTATTTGTCTTAGACGATACTGTTAAACTTTTCCTAGTAATCGTAAACGCGTAATCGTTAAGTAGTTACTTTCCTGAACTTCATAATTATATGTTTCTGGACGACGAATATCTTTCTTCTCTTTTACTGTAATAGTGTCAATATCAATTTCAGTGGTGGATGAAGACACTGTAGTAACATTATCAACGTTAAACAGTTGAAACGTAGGCTTAAGCAAATGGTATCACATTAGAAACGCCAAAATAATACTCTTTTATAAGTCTACAATAGTTACTATATCAGCTAAGTCTATAGTTCATTTACCTTTGACGAAGAATATCTAAACACTTGCGTCAGACATTAAACACGAAACAATGTTCTGAGGCACTATAAACACCAGGTTTTAAGCGGTGTAGCAACAGGTAAGAACACCAAGAATTAGAGCGACCACAGCGTTGAAGCTGGACAACTCGTAACTGGGATAACTAACGAACATTTCGAAGCCCAGTTAAGCTGTAACGTAAGTGGTTTTATTCCCTATTTGTCGCTCACAATGTGCATTTATACTCTAACATACATTTGCTGAAGAAAGAAAACAAAATCAATATTTAGGTTCCTGTTCTCTTCTTCTAATTAACGATTCAATTAATGTCTCATTCACAGTCGTCATAATCAGTATTGATCTTCGCCATAATGTTGAATGAGCTGATATACATAGGCTTCTGGAGGCTAATACTGGAAATAGGTAAAAAGTTTACCCACAGCTAACTATGAGCATTTCAGTGATAATTGTCAGGTTATGATTTACGCTGTAATTTCAATATAGGTGATTCCCATACTGTGTTCCGGCGATGCCCGGATTCAGCAGTCCCATAGGATCACATGGCGGCCGCTGTAGGGTGCGGTGGTATCAAAGCTGTCACACGATTCAATGCTGGGAATGTAATTACGAAACCCGAGAAGAAAATGGCGCAGAACGAGAGCAACGAAGAAATTTCATTAGCCGCAGGGTGTGGCATCCTCACCGAAACGAGGGTTCCGTGTGGCGTCACTGAGCTGCTTTGTTCTGGCTTTCTTGTACCACTGCTTACTAGCCGCCGCAGGAGGAAGCCAAAGGCTGTTATACCCCATAATACATTGTTCTTTGTACCGCAGATGAAATAAATTCAGCTCACTGAACAAAGAAGGTAGACCTTCGCATTTCTACTTCCACTGTGTTGGTAAAAATACATGTCCGCCTCCTTTTTCCTTAAGGCATCGCACGGACGCTATAATTCGAATTCACGCGAAACTATTTTAATAGACGAGGAACGTAGACACGTTAATTTAATGCTATAAGTTGGTGTATCGAACACAACGCGCATGAAGTACACTTACTACGAAATTAAGTTCTCCATCCGTCCTTCACAGAACATAACAACAATAAACAGGAAAACCTTTCCAGTTGTTCTTTGGAATGTTATTTAATTGATTATGGCCCTTTAGGATTCTTCAACCTTCGCCAAGTGCTACAATCCCATATAATATCACGTTTGCGTTGCACTGTTGGATTTCCTATTTCACCGCGTTTCTCAATAATATCAGGGTGTCTAAAATATTATTAAATAATTATGGTTCAGTCAAGCAGATCTGAGGCAGTAGGGTATCAGAGCATGAGAGAAGATGGAGACTAAGACCGAGGGACTCTTCCTTTGTAGACATTTCTGTCAATAAAAGTGCATCCTCACCATGAAGACAATGAAGAAAAACCAGACTATGGAATATACTCGAAATCGATAAAACTATGACACAGAAATGATGTTTCATTGAAGTGAATGTTCTATTACATCGATAAATTCAAAGTAATTTATCGTGTGTTGTTAAATGTAAGAATTATCACATAGAACTTAATTTTACGTTTCTTGTTACGCTTAGCAATTTTCGCGCCACGTAAAAAGGAATATTTTCACTTGTAAACTGTTCGTATCATACCGTCTTATGTACGTTCTGTATCTGCACTAGCAATACCTGTAGCAACATTCAGTTGCCTTCTAGCGTTAAAAGAAGAAGCCGAAATCCGGTTCCTGGTCAAATAAACAGTATTCCCGCAGACCATCAGGATATCTTTTTACTGTTTAATAGTAAATTACTGCAGTATACGGCGTTTACAAGTGTAAAACAGGAACCAAAAGGGCACAGGAAAATTTTACAAATGTGTCGGATTACATATTTGTTTCAATTACAGCCGCATAACACTAAAATGTATTCCTGTAAACGTGCTTGAAGTCGTTGAAAACCGAGTAAAACGCATTGTTGAGAGTTGATGGATGACCCATCCATCTTCCACAATTATTTTGATTTGCTATTGCAGTATTGTATTTGTTATAATTATTTCTTCGGCCAGTAAATCATGAATTTAACACCCATTACAGTACTAAATAGAGCTTATTCCTAAATAACTGGCCAGTACTCGTGGTCATGACACAATCGATCATTCGAAGCAGAAGTCTAGTAAACATAGATCCCAAATGCGTAACTTAAGAGCTATGTCAACAAATATTATCTCCTGCAAACTCTTTGGTGTTCATATTATGAGAATTGTTAGTATGGACAAAATCAATGAAGAAATATCCCAAAATATGGGCTCAAAAGTGCATAACTTAAGAGCTATGTGTACTTTTTCCTGTTCGTTTACAGCCCATATTTACAAGACGATATATTTTTCTTTTGGTACATACTACATCCCCCCCCGAAAATGTGGGAAACAAAGAGATTGAGGTACAAGAGATGAAAAAGTATTCATACGTCTTAAGGTAGAAATTTTAGAGCCCATGTTTTCTAGAGTTTTTGATCTGAACGATTGAAAATTTGACCATTACTCCTGGGACCCTCAGTATATCTCTCTCCGTGTTAAGATCTCCACCAACAGGAGGCAACACAGTTGCTGGTCAGCGGCTCCTGTTCCTTGGGGGATCAGGTTAGATGTCCTTTCAGCAGCTACAGTGCTTATTACATATATCATTGGTGTCGTTATTTCAGTAATATTGCGAGGGGCATTCAATAAGTAACGCAACACATTTTTCAAGAAAACAAATTAATTTTCCTAGTGATTTCAATATGTCATATTTTTCCCAATCTTTTGGCTAAAAACACGTTCTTCAAAACAATCTCCGTTCAATGCGATGGCCTGTCGCCACCTTACTGGGAGAGCATGTATGCCTACATGATACGTCTCTACTCGTCGATGTCGAAACCAATGTCTTGCTGCAATAACCTCCCCATCATCCACATAGTGTTTTCCGGTGATGGAAGATGCGAGGCCTTTGCTGTACCAGCTCAGGGTTAGGATTCGAACTTATTCTTCCGAGAAAAGATGATGTTGAGGTACTCCAAGGTTTGCCGTTTTGTTTTCGGTTCGAAGTGATGAATCCATGTTTCATTGCCTGACGAAGTTCGGCACAAAAATTGTCACGACCAGCCGCGTAAAGCGTTATTAAACCGCACAGATGGTCCTCCATTGCTCTTTCTGGTCTTCTGTTAGGCAGTATCCCAACTGGTGCACGAGTGTGGCAGCACAACCAACAGAGACGTCCAGCTGAGCAGCGAAGAGTTTTTAATCCATCGATCACCTCGAATGAAAACATCTGCACGTTTAAACAATGCGGGAGTCAAAGTTGTGTGCGGCCTGCCGGCACGGGCGACATCATACAGGTTTGTGCAACCTGGTTGCGATAATGACAGTCACCTCGCCCAAGGACTCATCGTGCTCTCTCCATTAGTAGGGAGACAAAGTGAGGCCTGGAGCAGTCTGTTAGTGCAGGTTGCATACGTTCACAGGCAAGGATACATCCAGATGCAAACTTGATTAATTCATGACCATAACCTGTTGTTATGCTAATCGATTTATAGCCCCCTGGAGGACGATTTATGACCCCATGTAAAACATTTGTCCTTCTGAGAACCCCCAACCTTCCCCTTCCACCTCCCTCACCAGTCTGGGAACTCGCCAATACAAGCACACTTCTGGTATCAAACTAATTCATTACTTAATTAGATCAAGAAATAAACTAGCCCCTCCCCCTTGTTGGGAATTTCCCAAGCCCTCACCTCCCACACCCCACACTGCTTCCCTCGGTCTGTGCTGGAGAGAAAGGATCTCAGGATAGGAAATTTTATTGCTTAGGAAAGGATGTACTGTTTATTAATAAAATTCAATTCGCAGGGGTTGGATCACAGTTGCTCATCATTCTCTGCTGTAGTGGAGGCCGTTTTTTCTTTTGGTTATCAGTCAACTGACTGGTTGGATGCGGCCCGCCACGAATTCCTTTCCTGTGCTAACCTCTTCATCTCAGAGTTGCACTTGCAACCTACGTCCTCAATTATTTGCTTCCAATCTCTGTCTTCCTATACAGTTTTTGCCCTCTACAGCTCCCTCTAGTACCATGGAAGTCATTCCCTCATGTATTAGCAGATGTCCTATCATCCTGTCCCTTCTCCTTATCAGTGTTTTCCACATATTCCTTTTCTCTCCGATTCTGCATTGAACCTCCTCATTCCTTATCAGTCCACCTAATTTTCAACATTCGTCTATAGCACCACATCTCAGATGCTTCGATTCTCCTCTGTTCCGGTTTTCCCACAGTCCATGTTTCACTACTATACGATGTCGTACTCCAGACGTACATCCTCAGAAATTTCTTCCTCAAATTAAGGCCGGTATTTGATATTAGTAGATTTCTCTTGGCCAGAAATGCCTTTTTTGCCATAGCGAGTCTGCTTTTGATGTCCTCCTTGCTCCGTCCGTCATTGGTTATTTTACTGCCTAGGTAGCAGAATTCCTTAACTTCACTGACTTCGTGACCATCAATCCTGATGTTAAGTTTCTCGCTCTTCTCATTTCTACTACTTCTCATTACCTTCGTCTTTCTCCGATTTACTCTCAAATCATCCTTTGTACTCATTGGACTGTTCATTCCGTTCAGCAGGTCATTTAATTCTTCTTCACTTTCACTCAGGATAGCAATGTCATCAGCGAATCGTATCATTGGTATCCTTTCACCTTGTATTTTAATTCCACTCCTGAACCTTTCTTTTATTTCCATCATTGCTTCCTCGATGTACAGATTGAAGAGTAGGGGCGAAAGGCTACAGCTCTTCTCTTACACCCTTCTTCACACGAGCACTTCGATCTTGATCGTCCACTCTTATTATTCCGTCTTGGTTGTACGTATTGTATATGACCCGTCTCTCCCTATAGCTTACCCCTACTTTTTTCAGAATCTCGAACAGCTTGCACCATTTTAAATTGTCGAACGCTTTTTCCAAGTCAACAAATCCTATGAAAGTGTCTTGATTTTTCTTTACCCTTGCTTCCATTATTAGCCGTAACGTCAGAATTGCCTCTCTCGTCCCTTTACTTTTCCTGAAGCCTAACTGATCGTCACCTAGCGCATTCTCAATTTTCTTTTCCATTCTTCTGTATATTATTCTTGTAAGCAGATTCGATGCGTGATCTGTTAAGCTGATAGTGCGATAATTCTCGCACTTGTTAGCTCTTGCCGTCTTCGGAATTGTGTGGATGATGCTTTTCCGAAAGACAGATGGTATGTCGCCAGACTCATATATTCTACACACCAACGTGAATAGTCGTTTTGTTGCCCCTTCCCCCAATGATTTTAGAAATTCTGATGGAATGTTATCTATCCCTTCTGCCTTATTTGACCGTAAGTCCTCCAAAGCTGTTTTGAATTCCGATTCTAATACTGGACCCCCTATCTCTTCTAAATCGACTCCTGTTTCTTCTTCTATCACATCAGACAAATCTTCACACTCATAGAGGCTTTCAATGTATTCTTTCCACCTATCTGCTCTCTCCTCTGCATTTAACAGTGGAATTCCCGTTGCACTCGTAATGTTATCACCGTTGCTTTTAATGTCACCAAAGGTTGTTTTGACTTTCCTGTATGCTGAGTCTGTCCTTCCGACAATCATATATTTTTCGATGTCTTCACATTTTTCCTGCAGCCATTTCGTCTTAGCTTCCCTGCACTTCCTATTTATTTCATTCCTCAGCGACTTGTATTTCTGTATTCCTGATTTTCCCGGAACATGTTTGTACATCCTCCTTTCATCAATCAACTGAAGTATTTCTTCTATTACCCATGGTTTCTTCGCAGCTGTCTTCTTTGTACCTATGTTTTTCCTTCCCAACTTCTGTGATGGCCCTTTTTAGAGATGCCCAATCCTCTTCAACTGTACTACCTACTGCGCTATTCCTTATTGCTGTATCTATAGCGTTACAAAACTTCAGACGTATCTCGTCATTCCTTAGAACTTCCGTATCCCACTTCTTTGCGTATTGACTCTTCCTGACTAAAGTCTTAAACTTTAGCCTACTCTTCATCATTACTACATTGTGATCTGAGTCTATATCTGCTCCTGGGTACGCCTTACAATCCAGTATCTGATTTCGGAATCTCTGTCTGACCATGATGTAATCTAATTGAAATCTTCCCGTATTTCCCGGCCTTTTCCAAGTATACCACCTCCTCTTGTGATTCTTGAACATGGTATTCTATATTACTAGCTGAAACTTGTTACAGAACTCAATTAGTCTTTCTCTTGTTTCATTCCTTGTCCCAAGCCTATATTCTCCTGTAACCTTTTCTTCTACTCCTTCCCCTACAACTGCATTCCAGTCGCCCATGACTATTAGATTTTCGTCCCCCTTTACATACTGCATTACCCTTTCAATATCCTCATACACTTTCTCTATCTGTTCATCTTCTGCTTGCGACGTCGGCATGTATACCTGAACTATCGTTGTCGGTGTTAGTCTGCTGTCGATTCTGATTAGAACAACCCGGTCACTGAACTGTTCACAGTAACACACCCTCTGCCCTACCTTCTTATTCATTACAAAACCTACACCTGTTATACCAATTTCTGCTGCTGTTGATATTACCCGATACTCATGTGACCAGAAATCCTTGTCTTCCTTCCACTTCACTTCACTGACCCCTACTATATCTAGATTGAGCCTTTGCATTTCCCTTTTCAGATTTTCTAGTTTCCCTACCACGTTCAAGCTTTTAACATTCCACGCTCCGACTCGTAGAACGTTATCCTTTCGTTGATTATTCAATCTTTTTCTCATGGTAACCTCCCCCTTGGCAGTCCCCTCCCGGAGATCCGAATGGGGGACTATTCCGGAATCTTTTGCCAATGGAGAGATCATCATGACGCTTCTTCAATTACAGGCCACATGTCCTGTGGATACACGTTAGGTGTCTTTAGTGCAGTGGTTTCCATTGCCGTCTGCATCCTCATGTCGTTGATCATTGCTGATTTTTCCGCCTTTAGGGGCAATTTCCCACCCCTAGGACAAGAGAGTGCCCTGAACCAGTATCCGCTCCTCCGCCCTCTTTGACAAGGCCGTTGGCAGAATGAGGCCGACTTCTTATGCCGAAAGTCTTCGGCCGCCAATGCTGATTATTTATCAAAATTTAGGTGGTGGCGGGGATCGAACCCGGGGCCGAAGATGTTTTGATTATGAATCAAAGACGCTACCCCTAGACCACGGGTACTTAGGTAGGTCTTGTATAATACATCGAAAGAAGTAATGGAATACATTGATTTTTTTTTCCAGTCATGCAAGGGATGCCGTCACGAAATCGACGTCAAATACACCACACGTAATTATATTCTTAAAAATCTTTCGCGCTGACTACAGGAATTGCGCAACCAAATTTCGATCGCTTCGCCAGGCCGCACCACACACATGCCCAAGAGACCACACCGGCTCAACTGCCATAACAACTGTTGGCTGCTGTACCGCCAGCAGTCTCGTGCTGTAGACAGACCAGAAGTCACGTTAATCCACAAACAGAGCGTTAGCTGATGGCCACCCCTTAGATACTGATAACCGAAAAATTCCTCTCGAAACACATGCCCTCCCTCTTTTTCTTGGCTGTGCCCACTTCCTGTCACGTGCCACTACTTGACAGAATTCCGACCAACCTTTCAATACCAGCAGACCGTAGTGTCACAGAGTAACGTCTTCAATCGGCAGTCAGATCACCACACACCACCGCGGTCCTCTTCGTTAGTGGCGGCGTCCTTTCCCCCCTCAAATGGATACGCCAAACGCACACCTTCCATACCAGGACAATGGAAGCAGCAACTCTATGTATTCATCCTTCCACGCATATACTGACTGAATTAGTTCACAATACCACTGGCAGAGGATGCTAGGGAGACGCAATCGTCCCACCCCTCATCCTTCCAATTCCTTCTCCTTCACCTCACCCCTCCCTTTACTTCCAGTCAGACAAAGCAACACGTAGAGGCAACTCTTTGATACAGGTGGCTGCAGCCCTTACATATTGATAACGGGAAATTTCTCTCGAAACGTATGGTCTCTCTCTCTCTTTCTCTCTCTCTCTCTCTCTCTCTCTCTCTCTCTCCTTGCCCAGAAAGCATCTGTCATGTGTCATACTAACCACTCCTTTGTCCTGAATAAAGCTGTAGATACCTGGTAAATCTTCAGCTGTGTCTTGCAAGTATTCCATTGCTCTATTAGATTTCCTGATTTATTTACTAATTAATTAAATGGACAGAGTTTCAGTGCAGACAGTTTTTACTTGCGTCCTATCGGTGGAATCTAGGTCTGTTGTATCTGACGGGATTCAACCGGAAACTGCCCCGTTTCCAAAACATGCTGGTTTTTTCCTCCTTTGCCTCTTATTGGTGGATACTGGCACAATTTCGTAATTTGGCGGGAAGTCCTTTACGTTGATTACGTAGGAGTAGTTGAGAATTTGAAACTTCAGCTCAATTGCATGCAGTGTCCTTAACCTGTGGAATGGTTGGATTGATGTGTGTGTTCTCAGTACCACTGAAGGAAACAATAAATTGACCAATCTCTAATTTGAGATTGCAACTGGGTTTTTAAAGCAATGTAGAGTTTCTACACTGGTTCTCTCTGTTAACTCCAGAAGGAGGAGGAGGAATGGTCTATTGTGTCATACGATAAAAACAGCAGCAAATGCCACTGCAAGACCGTTGAAATCTACTGAGATGGACTACACACGATGCACTTAAGCGATGATCCAATCTGTAACAGTATTGTCAACACTAGACGTCTGAGAACGCTGAAACACTCCCACATCCCATTTGTTCATGTCCCGATGTTCACACACAGTGTGCCCATCCCCCTATATACTGCGAGCGACAACTCTCAGTGGTTGGACAAAACTACCAGCGTCACCACACCCTACTTGTGGACGGATGTGTAGGTCAGATAGTACTACCCTGGCCATGGAGTGCTTCTGGGGATTATTCGAGAGGTAAGAATTCAGACGTTATCAGTACTTCCAGTGCTAACACGTGGCAGTTATCGATACCTATTCGCTCAATTTTCTACAGTGAATATTTGCAACACCATCAATTCCGGAGGCAGCTAAGCACATAATGAGTATTAGTTCACTGTTCAACCATCCAGACGACGCCGCCGCCATGATACCACCCGCAGCCGCCATCAAGAGTCGACTAGCCGGCCGGAACGAAATATCCTTTGTACTTACCGACAATGGGGGCCTTGAGCTGGAGATGTCCACTCATTCCAGCCACGTGCTACCTCCGCCACACACGCGGATTAAAGACAGAACCACAAAATTATTAGCGTTATTACAGTTGAATATAATAATCGTAGAGCCAATCTGGTAACATTTGACAATGAGCAAAGTAATCGATATAACTCCTCCTGATAGCGGCGGCCCTGGGACTAATTACACGTTGAAATATCAACATATATATCATCCTTGTTACTGAGCGTCATTTCCTACATAAAATCTTTCATCCATCATTACTTCTGTTGAATTGTTGAAATTGCAGTATTCCACATCAAATCCACAAATCCCTAACGACTAGAGGTAGTCACTTCCTTTGCACATGTCAGAACACTGACCACAGTTACTTTACGTCTCAACATATATTTTATAAGCTTGCTGATTGGAGCAATCTGTCACACATCCACTACTAAGTAAAATACTTCGCCAATAACTGAACGCTGGTGATATCAAACAATACTGTGCGAAAACTTGCAATTGGTGGACAAGTTCCATATGTGTTTCTTGCGAGTGGTACCAGTGTGTCTCCAAAAGAGAGACAAAATCGTCTTATAGCAGACCAGCCATTAAAAACACGACCTCAATGACCAAGTCACTGTCACCCTGCACAAAAAGCAGTCTTGGTTCCACAAGCACACATACGTACCGTTAACGATATACATGTTAAAAGCTATACCTGCTTTATAAGTCGAGGTATGGCATTGTTTCCGAATGAAGTATTCTTCCACACAAATACTGCGACAGTGAAAATAGACAGTTGTTTTTGGGTGTGTATTAGGAGATCGAAAGTGTGGCTGCCCATCGCCTGCAGGGTAAGCTAGTAATAATGGCACCCTTATCACAGAGTTCAGAAAGTGATACGGCTAGGGATCGTGGTATTGGGCTGATATTTGCAACTTACCCACTTACTAGATATTTCCCATGGTAATAAACAGTATTCGTAATGCATTCCACCTTGATACGACGTAGACAGTGTAACAGAGGTTCTGTTGAATATCCACAGTGATCTAGACCAAGAAGGATGATGGTTGATTGAGTATGTTCACATACCACATGGGGTGTGCTATGTGTAGGAATCGCTTAAAACATGCAATGGTAATTTGAAGTCGTAAGAAATGTACAAAGTTCTATGACCAATTTTCTTTCAGAAATATAGTGTTACGCTGTCTGGTAGAAACGCTGTCTGCTACTTGGAATCAAGTATCTCCATTCAACAACAAATTTGCATTGGATCCTAAGGAGAGTTTTTAATGATTATAGCCACTGTTGAATCATATTAGTGGTACTCTAACACCTTGAAACAAGTCACGTCTTCGAACTTATCTGCTAAGGACCCCACACAACCAAACTGCAATGTCAGTTCAGAAAGTCCCTCTACATCTTTCAACTGTTCCTCAGTCTCTGCCCCACCCGCCCGGCGGCTCTGTCCATGTGATCACTCCAGTTGAAGTCGGAACTGAGGGGAAGTCGGAGAGCAATATATGTAGCTCCATCTGTATCGTGCGTAGAAAGAGGGTGAGATCAATTAATCCGAAAGGACAGTGTTTTGACCATTCATTGGAAATACGATGTCATAAATTTGCCAACCGTCTACAGTGTGTAGGGCCAGCGACAAACGAAGCTTTCTCCTTCAACATGAGGTAATAGGAAGGACAGAACGAGCAGCTACAGTGTCAGGAAGGCACTACGTCATATGGAAACTAGAAGGACTACGACGAGTTTGCTACTGCATGTCCATGCGATTCCAAACTACAGACACGTATTGCAGTATGATGGCGATGTATATCTGTCATGGTGCATTCACGTCTGTTAACGAAACATTCTCTCCCTTCTCATTATTTTGTACCATCCAACAGACAAAAACTATGCCGCACGCGGATGCAGCGTGGCCTGAGGCGTCTTGCCATTGTTCGTGCAGGTAGTCCCGCTCGAAGGTTCGCGTCCTCCCTTGGGCATGGGTGTGTCTGTTGTCCCTAGCATAAGTTAGCGTAAATCAGATTAAGTACAGTGTAAACGTAGGGACCGATGACTTCAGCAGTTTGTTCCCATAGGAACTTACCTCACACACACACACACACACACACACACACACACACACACACACACACACACACACACGCACGCGCCGCGCGGGATTAGCCAAGCGGTCTCAGGCGCTGCAGTCATGGACAGTGCGGCTGGTCCCGGCGGAGGTTCGAGTCCTCCCTCGGGCATGGGTGTGTGTGTTTGTCCTTAGGATAATTTCGGTTACGTAGTGTGTAAGCTTAGGGAGTGATGACCTTAGCAGTTGCGTCCCATAAGATTTCACACACACACACACGCACGCACACACACACACACTTAAAAACTATGAATTATAAAAACATTGCTAATGTGACCCTATAGAGAAGTCAATAATATATTACCACGTCCCTCTCTTCTTATATATCGAAAACAGATACCGTCTGCATGCTGACATCGAGCATATGTGACGATCTTATTAATCATACAGTTATTAGTCCATTGGAGCAAGTGTCCAGTAATCGAAGTTGCTTGCAAAGTCCAGTGTATAGTTTTGTCACCAGTAATATAGGAGGATCTTATCCCACAGACTATCATCCACATTAGAGGCGCCCTGTGTCGTCCTTGCATAACCAGTTGGACACATTGCTTTTCTGCTGTAACACATCCAAGTATTGTAAATTGGAAGAGTTTGCGGCACTGTAGTGATTGCAAACAACTGAGGTGGTGACCTCTACATTTAATCTCATCTTCCACTGTGATGGGGTAGCAGATGTCTAGGTGTTACATTTCGAAGAGACGAAAAGCGTTGATTCCTCATATTGCAGCCACGTGTGCCGTCACATTTCGGTGCTGGCCATCCCTGGAAGGTGTTGATCCCACCAAGTCTCTCTCCATCTCAGACAAGTGATATCAGCCACTCATTATGTGGTAATCAATAGCATACCAGTTGACAGATGAGATGGACAATACACTGTCTATATGGGATAATATACAGTTTTGAGCACCACCGTTGATACTGCGATAAATTTTAGGCAATTTTACTAATTTCAAAGCCGATCTATGACAGGCAGAATGTTTCCCAATTTCTCTATCACAGCTAAACTTCACGTGCACCATTTACTGGATTACGAATGCAGCTGGATTACTGTGCAGTACTTTCAGTCATCGTTAGTTCTCGGATCTACACATCAAAGTATACCAGACAGTGCCATATAGAAATGCACTTAAGATATCTACATGCGTCTAGCACTTCGATCATAGAGCGGAATTTGTGACTACGATTGACCATCTTTCCCTATGTGGATGGGAGTTACAGACTATTCTCACATTCATTGAATAAAGTTGGAGATTGAAAGTTCACCCCGTATTGTCTTTGACGAACACTCCCTACAAGACTGTTCCCTATTTAATTTGCAACTGACCAGAAAAAGGTCATTACACATTTCAGAGCTGGTGAGTGTGTAACTTCTGTTCAGGAAGACTGTTCCATGCTTTTCTTTCTCATGGCACCCTTCAGAGTGCACAAGATCTCTCCAGACATGTACATGTCGAGGAAGTTAGCACCCTTTATCAGTGTATAGTAGATATGAGAGTGTTTTAGTGATATAACAAACGGTTAAGAAAAAAAGTGGGGTCTATGCGTGATGGAGCTCGATATGAACGGAGTTTGATGCATTTTACATAAATAAATCGTGTTATCAATTCTAACATATTTTTCTAGTGTCTGGAGTCACAACCGAAAACGTATTGTCAAGAGAAAAGGGATCATAGAACACAGGCACATGCACTCCTAAGGCTGCACAGTTCCGCATTAAAATACGCTATAATGTTAAATTTATGTGGTTTCCGAAATATAAGTCACGTGGAGTACAATGCTTTTAATACTCTGAGGGAAATATATGTCCAACATCTTACATACATCCAGCCTGTCAGTTTTCTGTTTCACTCAGTATGGTGACAAACTTTAAGATGTTAAAACTACTTCCTTCTACACCAAAGAAAAACGTAAATTCTTTGTCATCACGCGAAAGGCAGCACGAACTGTTCACATTCGATTATAGTTCAGACATTGTGCTATGCTCATTTCAGTGCTCTAAAATGAGCGTCAGCAATGGGAAATGGATCTTGCAAGGAAACAGTCAAATACACAGCAGTAGCGTTTGTCATGTGAAATTACTAACTTGGTATACAGGAAAAATGTTAAATAAATGTATACCCATGGTTTATGGTATCTAACATAAATTTGTCACGAAATTAGAATCATTGCAGTAATGCAACTTAAGACTCGATGTATGTCCGAGGTGGGACAGTGAAATAGAGTACTTAGATTACATCTTTGTCCGTCTAGAGGAGGCTGCTGAAACAGGTTTTCGATCGATGGACATGTTTCATCACGCATGTGTTGGAAATTCTCTATTGACTGCTGTATGGGCACGAATGCCGTTAATGGTTGTAGGTAGATAGGGCTCCAAGTCACTCACGGTACAAATTGTATATGAGTCGAATGCAGGTTATACCACACAACTGACTTATCCATAGAAAACAACGGAAAAGAAATGGTTAAATGTGTGATAAATGACCTGCCACAACATCTCTCTCTCTCTCTCTGTATAGTGCGTAATCAGTCCATCATTAAATCACACCTCATTACAACCTTCCTCAACCTTATTCTCCACGTTATTTCTATCACATTTTAATGCAGACCCGTGTCAATTTAAAGGCAGATGCCTCTCTTTTTCAGGAAAGCATCAAAGACTGCTGTCAGTTTGCATGTATCCCTTTTCTCTCAATAAGCAAACAGTCAGCATGCTGACAGTACTTGTTTTCGATGTATCATGAGAGATGGACATGGTAATATCTTATTGAGTCCTATACAGGATGACATAAGCAACGTTTTCGTAGTTCATAGTTTATATCTGTTGGATGGGGTAGAATAATGAGAATGGAGAGAACGTTTTGGTAACAGACGTGAATGCACCCTGAGGGACGCAGATCTCTTGTAGACTGCAATACCTGTATGTTGTTTAGATACGATCTGAAACGTAGAGGTAAAACGGTCGTCCGTCTTCCAGTTGCCTTATAACAGAGTCTTCCTAATTTTCCCAATAACAAACTTCACCACAGATGCTCATACTGACTTTACCACTACCTCATGCTGCAGGAGAAAGCTTCGTTTGGTGCTTGCCTTACACACTGTACAGGGTTGGCGAAGCTACGACAACAGTTCCCATTTCCACCCAGTGGTCAAGATACTGTCCTGTCAGATTACCTGAGCTCACCCTGACTCTCCAAGAGATACAGAAGGTGCTAGATATATCGCTTTCCGACTTCCGCCCAGTTTCGACTTAAACTGGAACGATCATAGGCACAGAGCCACTGGGAGGGTTGGGCAGAGATGGAGGAACAGTTGCAAGATGCAGAGAGACTTCCTGAAACCAAACTGGACGTTTGCTGTATGGGGTCCTTAGCAGATCGAAGAAGTTGATCGATATGAGATATTATAGTGCCACAAATATGATTCACCAGTGTCTGTAATCTTTAAAAGACATCTCCATCGGATCCAACTCAAGTATGTGGTTGAATGGAGAGTCTTGATTCCAAATCAAGACAGCATTCCACCAGAAAGCGTAAGACTACAGTTCAGAAAAGTCAATGTATCGGTCATAGGATGTTGTACATTCCTCACGAGTTCTTTCTAGCTTTGCATGTTTTAAGTGATTCCTCACATAGCATACGACGTACAATATATGATCATTCTCAATCATCATTCTTCCTGACCAATAGCCCCATCGAAATTTCACACAATCTCTATTACATTGTTCATGTGGGATCAAGGTGGAATCTATTACAAATACTGTTTGTTAGCATGGGAAATATCTAGCAGTATCATGGGAGAGATGCAAATATGGATCTTTAGGTGTACCACTTTCTGAACTCGGTGATAAGAGTGATTATATTACGAGCATACACAGCTGGTGATGGGCAGCCACACTTTTGGTCTGTTAATACACACCAAAATTGCTGTGTATATTCAGTGTCATAGTATTTGTGTGGAAGACCACTTCATTCGGAATCAATACCATACCTCGACTGATAAAGCCTGTACAGATGTATACCGTTAGCGGTAATTGCGTGTATTTGTGGTAACGTGGCCAATAACATGCAACAGTAACACAGCCATCGCGATCGTGCTTTTAATATCTGGTGGCTTATGAGACGATTACTTTCCTCTTCCTAAGACGCACTGGTACCACTCACAATAAAAACAAACAGATCAAGCCCATCGATTGCTGAATTTTGATCACTATTATTTGGTGTCACCACCATTCAGTTACTGGCGAAGTGTTATCCTTAGTAGAGGATGTGTGACATGATCAGCAGGCTTAAAGTAAGTATTCAGATGTGAAGTTATTGTGGTAAGTTTTCCGACATGTGTAAAGAAAATGACTACATCCATTTGTAAGATTTGGCATGGGAAATTGCAATTTCAAAGCATCAATAGCCATAAGGGAAAGATGAAAGCTTTTATGTGGAAAATTGTGTCCAGTCAGAGGGAAGATACAGATATTGATAAATTAGCATGAGATTCGTCCTAAATCCACAGCTATCAGGAGAAGGGATTTCTAGTACTTTGCTCATTGTCATTGTCACCAGACTGGCGCTACAATCATAATACCTAATTGTAACTACTCCGATAAGTATGTGGTTGTTTCCTAGGATCGCTCAGCCTTGAGTCTGGGTGTATGGTGAAGGTTGCTATTTGCTGGAACAAATGGGTATTTCTGGCTTAAGGCTCTCACGAGTGGTGGGTACAAGAAAAAGTTCTTCGTGGCCGTATAGTCGGAGTTTTGCCCGCAGTTGCGGGGGGGGGGGGGGGGGGGGGGGGGGCGAGGCCCAGCGACGGCGTCCTTCGGAACAGCGAACTAATACTCAGAGTGCATCGGGCTGTCTCGTGACAGTATGTGTTGCATGTTTTCTCGATGGAAGATTCAGCGACTGAGTAGTGATCACTGGCAAATGTTCGTACAGAATGTACTGATAAAAGCCAAATACCTAGCACTCCAGTATCCCCAGACGCCATCCGTGGCTGTAATGCTGCACTCTACCTACATGTGCGTCCAAAACTGTGGCTGTGGTCATGCTGGCAGTTTTATCCGACTTCTGAGCATTGGCACTAGTTTTGCACATGGAGATGGGCATGGAGGTGCAAGTGTTTCAGCGATCTCCCACATCTAGCAATAACTACTGCTGTTGACTCTATCATCGTCTAAGAGTGTCGTATTTAGTGCTTCTGAATACGTTGCAGTCTCTTGCAGTGATATTTTCTGTAACCTCTGTCCTATCACGCTATAGCTCTTCCTCCTTGTCCTTCCAAATGCAGCGAAGAGAACGCACTTTGCATTAGCCAGCCGGAGTGGCCGAGGGGTTCTAGTCGCGTCAGTCTGAAACCACGCGACCGCTACTGTCGCAGGTACGAATCCTGCCTCGGGCATGGATGTGTGTGATATCCTTAGATTAGTTAGGTTTAAGTAGTTCTAAGTTCTAGGGGACTGATGACCTCAGATTCTATGTCCCATTGTGCTCAGAGCCATTTTTTTAACACTTTTCATTAAAAACCCAATAACAGTCTCAAATTACGGAATGATCAATTTATTGTTTCAAATATTGGTATCGAGAGCACACTCATCAATAGAAGCCCTCCACAGACTAAGGCCATAGCATGCAATTTAGCTAACATCTCAAACTCTCTGCTATTTCCAACGTAGAGGACTTCCTACCAAGTGTCGTAATTGTGTCAGTATCCACCAATAGGAGACAAAGGGAATAAATTCAGAAAGGTATGGAAACCAGGCGTCTGTGTAATCTAATCATCTCAAGCATATCAGTCGTAGTCTCCACCAACAGGATGCAAGGAAAAAAGTCGCCACACACAAAGGGTACGCATTTAATTAACGAATTATTCAGTCAATCTGATAGAGTGAAAGATTGTTTCCAAGACATCCACAGCTGGGGATTTACAAGGTATCCACGACTTTGTTCACGAGAAAAGACTGGTTAGCACGGCACATGACAGACGCTCACTGGGCAAGAAGTAGCCACCCGTGAGAGAGAAAGAGAGACAGAGAGAGAGAGAGAGAGAGAGAGAGAGAGAGAGAGCATATGTTGCGAGAAGAATTTCTCAGGTATCAACATGAAAGAGTAGCCTCCACCAGTATGGAAGCGTTACCGCCATTTGGTGGGTTGTCTAACTGAAAGTAACAGACGGGTGAGGGAGAGAAGTGGAGGAAATTGGAGGGACGAGAGATGTGGAGGTTGCTTCTCCCAGAGTACTCTGCTAGTGGTATTGTGAACTAAGTCAGTATCTACACAGCAGCATGAGAACATATAGCAGCTGCTTCCACTGATCTGGTATGGAAGGTGTCTGTTGGGGAGCAGATTGTGCAGGTGCTGGAACCAGTTGTAGCCGCATGAGACTGCAAAGAACGCCAGCTCGAACAAAGGGGACTGCAGTTGCGGGTGTGACTTGGTTGCCAGACGGTCACAAAAAAAAATGAGTGTAGGATTCTGAGACACTATGATCTGTTGGTTTGGACAGGATGATCAGAGGTCTCTCGAGCAGCAGCAAATGACAGGAATTGGTCACTTGTGAGATAGAGACAGAACATGTATTTCTACAGGAATTTCTCAGGTATCAGTATGAATGGGTTGCCGCCACCTAACGCTTTTTTGGAGCTTAGCTCAACTTCTGGTCTGCTAGCTACATGAGTATGATGGCAGTGTAGCAGCTGACAGTGGTCACAGGGTCCGAGTGGGGGCAGTGCAGCCTCTCGCACGCCAGTGGGTTGTGCAGCACGGTAGAGCGGTCAGGCTATGGGCGCGCGATTCCCTGTGGTTGGCGCAAAAGATTTTTAACAGTGTAATAACAAGCAGTGAACTATGTGGACGTCGAAATCGTTACGGTATTCCTTGTACGATCAGAAGCTGTCTATTTAATTACTTCTTTTCAATGTATTTTACAAGACGTGCATCTTCCACTAGAACAGAGAACGATGAGTAAGAGAGATTAAAGCCCTGAAAATTTATAAATACACAATACATCCTTTGCGATGCAGTAGAATTACCTGTACTGATATCCTTCCTATTCACCTCAGACCTAGTCCCTTTCCTACAGTTTTCCAGGTGGATGGAGTTGGTGGGTACGAGGTGGAAGGAGATCGCTGGAGGATTTACTAGGAGGGGAGGGCATAGTTAAATTATCGATTTAATTAATTAGCAAATATATTTGGTAATTAAAGTGTGCTTGTATCAGCAAGATGCGTTTCCAGAGGGGTGTGGGAGGAGAATGGTTAGAGGGAGGTGGAGGTTAGGAATCATAAATTAGTTAGCAAAATAATAGTTTAAGGTCATGTTTCAGCCACATGTGGTAAGCGTTGCTTCACGCAATGGAGAATGGCAAAACAGAGGCACGCCGGCGACCGAGGCGTTGCGAAGTAGGCAAGCAGAAATAGCTTTGCTGACAGCAACAGTCTACCAACAGGCTGACGCAAGGACGCACACAGACCGAGCGCCGAGTGAAGCCTGGAGAGTGCTGAGTAAGGGGAAGTGAGGCCAGCACGCGAAGTTAAGCTGCAATATACTGCGGAAGGTATAACCAAAAGCTACCACTGAGGGTAAAAACCGACCTCCTGCCGGATATAAATAGTGGAGCCCAGGCAGCAACACACAGAAGCCATTAGGAAGCAGTTCGGATCTGAGGACGGACGTGGTCCATGTCCGATTGTTCAATCTTCGTAGGTGACGATTCCAGAAGTCTGTTCCAGCTCATATGAGTCATCCGTTCGCCGTCAGATGTCATCTTCAGCTCTGGAGGTCGGCCCCTGTTTAGTCGGCACCATGGCTGACTAACTACAACTAGAACTTCCAGCAGGACGGGCCGGAGTGCGGACTCAGTCTCAGGCGCCGCCGGGGATTGACGCACAGACTTCACGGCAACACGACCCCACGGCGCGTGGTCCGTCCATGACGGGACCTCGCGGACATCGCAACTTATGGCTTCCCAGCCGCCGGTGCAGCAGGCGTCGGCAGCTGACCTCACAGCGACGAGTTTATCTCAATCACAGGCATCCTGGCTTCAGCGGAGCACTGGTGGCCTGAGGCTCCCGAGTGCGATCAGCGGCGCGCGTTGCGCGCTTTGACGGAGAATCTACACAGCAGCAGCCAGGCGGAGGGATCTGCAGGACTGGGCAGCGGCGACGAGGGAGAAATTTTAAAGAAAGGTTAATAAATAATTGTAAAACTCAACGCCGTCTCAGTCTTTGGCGAAGCCACTGTGTCTGCTGCTAACAAGTGGTGCAGAAGTCGTATCAGTCATAAATAAATCAAGTTTGTCCCTCAACGTATGCTTGTCCCTGAACATATGCAACATGCTTTAAAAAATTTTCCCGAGGCCCCACTTTGTCCCCCTAGTTCCATACATACTCTCAAAGTGCATGTGATTACCTGCGGTGCTTTGGCTTTCCTCCAAAAGAATCTCATTGACAGCTGTCTTCTTGGAAAGAATCTCCGTTATAGTCGCCATTTTGAAGGCTGCATATAGCGCCAACAATTATCGGAACTACATGAAACTATTGAGGCTGTAGGGGAAATATTGTAGGACGTCCATCAACAATTACCGCATTAATCCACCGATATTGGACGAAAAATTATTTTGCACTACTTATTGAACGCGTCTCATATGTTTATCACCCTTATTGTGATGAACATTTCTATCGTCATTTGATATTACACTGGCTTAAGTCATATTTACTAGAGACAGTCTTTACCTAGGTGGTACTGGAATCGGAAACGTCCGCCTTGTTGGGCGTTGACATCAAACGAAGGAGACACCAAACCAACCGATGTGGTCTTGCATCACAGGAACAAAACACCGCCATCTTCCAAATACCCTCACATACTTCCTAAGAGCAACTCAGTTGTATCAAGGCGATTAAATGTCTCTCCAGGTCCTGCCTGTCAAAATTCTGCAGCAGATAGCATATTTGTGAAAATATAGCAGCTAAATGATACAATGAATAGTGGTATAACCCATTGAAAAAAATATTCTCACTTTTGTAATCTGAAATAGTGCTATGGTATATTTTACATGAGCATCGTCACACCCAACAGTAATTGAAGCTCGAAAATATTTTTCCGGCAGAAAATGTTATTCTCTCTAATATTATGGCAATCATTGTTGAGGTAAGTATTTTCATGTACAGTGAGACAAAAGTTTTCACAGAAAATCTCACCCCATGAAGTGCCTCGTGAACATGACGTTTATGATATAGACATGATGATGCTGTTGTAATGTTCTTTTTCAAGAACGTGGCTATACTGACAGTACACTGAAGAGCCAAATAAATTGGTAAACCTGCCTAATATCGTGTAAGGCCCCACACAAGCACACAGAAGTGGCGCAAAACGACGTGGCATGGACTCGACTAACATGTGAAGCAGTGCTGGAGGGAACTGACATCAGGAATCCTGCAGGGCTGTTCATAAATACGTAACAGTATGAGGTATGGAGATCTCTTTTGAACTCCACGTTGCAAAGCATCCCAGATATGCACAATAATGTTCATTTCTGGGGAGTCTGGTGGCTATCGGAAGTGTTTAAACTCAGAGAAGTGTTCCTGGAGGCACTCTGTAGCAATTTTGGTTGTGTAGGGTGTCGGATTGTCCTGCTGGAACTGTCCAAATCCGCCTGAATGCACAATGGACATGAATGGATGCAGGTGATCAGACAGGAAGCTTACGTGCGTGTCACCTGTCAGAGTCGTATCTAGATGTATCAGGGAACCATATCATCCCAACTGCACACGTCCAACATCATTACGTAGCCTACGCCAGCTTCAAAAGTCCCTTGCTAACAGGCGGGATCCATGGATTCAAAAGCCTGTCTTCGTATCCATACATGTCCTCCCGCTCCATACAATTTGAAACGAGACTCGGCCAACAGGCAACATGTTGAAGGGCCCAGAGGTGGTGTAAAGCTTTGCGTCGTGCAGTCATGAAGGATACAAGAGCGACCTATGGCTCCGAAACCCCATATCTTTGATGTTTATATGAATGGTTTGTATGCTGATGTTGTTGATGGCTCTGTACTGAAATATGCAATAATTTGAGGAAGGGTTGCATTTCTGTCACGTTGAGCGATTCTCTTCAGTAGTCGTTGGTCCCTTTCTTGCAGGATGTTTTTTCCGAGCGCAGCGATGTTGGAGATTTGATGTTTTACCTGATTCCTGATATTACTATCGTACGGGAGAGTTCCCATTACATCGCTAACTCAGAGGTGCTGTGTCCCTTCTCTCGTGTGCCGATGATAACACCACGTTGAAACTCACTTAAATCTTGATAACCTACCGTTGTAGCAGCAGTAACTGACGTAACAATTGCGCAAGACACTTGTCTTATATAGGCGTTTCCGCACGCAGCGCCTTATTCCAGCTATCTCTGTATTTGAATGCCTATACCAGTTTTTTGGCGCTTCAGTGTAGAATTATTGCAAAACTGCGTGATCTACGATTGCTTAATAATAGATACGTTCATAATTACCTGCTAATTTAATACCTTCTTAGTCGGATCCCCATCTCGTCTAGCAAACTTTTCAGGCTGTAGTAGGGGTATTCAGCAGACTAAAGGTCCAACAATCCTGATAAAAGCTTGCGTATAACGTCCCAAAGAAATACACGGAAATCCGAGGTAGCCTGTCAGATGTTAATTATAATATATCCACTCAAAGTTCATCACCTAGCCTGAGAGTTCTACCTACAACAAAAGATAAGAGTAACACAAAATTGCAAATTGTGTTTCGATAACTCGTCCAACTTCTGGTCAGAGAGAGGATACACACAGACATCTGTGAAACTAATTAACTGTCATGGGAATTGAATAGACTCTAACCCAGGCAGGGGCAGTACAAAGTACAGTCATAAAAGCATGGCTAGTTGCATCCCACCCGCCGATTTACGTGGAAATGGCAGCTTTTCTACGAATTCACGATCGAAATGATCGCGGTTGCAGTGCACTTCAGTATTCGTCCGCCGGCCAGAAAGAGGCGCTAGTTACTAGCCTAAAGAAGGGTAGAAGTTATGATTTGATCCGGTCAATAAGGCCTGGGCTCGCGGTTCAGAATTTGGGAATCCTAGACTGCCGGAAATTCTGCATATAGGCGGAGTGGACTTGTGTCCCTGGGCCAAGTGGAAGGCGTGCCAAGAAATTCACTGTGAATAATTAAAGCAAGGATATATTTCTTTTAGCGGCAGATCAAAACTGACATCTCCAACACTCAATAGCATAGGCCCTTATCACAAATATTTTCAGTCACTTCCAGTAACTAATTTTATGGAAAATCTGCAGTATTGTGAAGCACCGGTGGTCAGAAGAAAGAAATCTGATGTCCATGGTATTATAGACCAGATAACTTCAAATAAAAATGAATTGTTTTTATATTTTTGGTAAATTCTTGAATTTTCTGAAATGAGGGAACAGAAAAGACTACTGAAAGCAGCAAGGAGCAAAGCAAAATATGCATTCAAAGATACAAACCAGGGACCGCGTTACTATTAGACATTTTCTTAAAATTTATTTGTCCCTCTCTCTCTTCTATCCAAACTGCCTCCAATATTATATTGCCTCCAAATGTTCATTTAAAACTTTATTTCATGTTTAAATGGAAAGTCCATAAATCACAAACCAGGAAAAACGTTTTAGATCATTTTAGGAATTACGGATACAAAGAATTATTTGAAATACGTATGATATTTCCATAAAACTATTTGTATTTTCATCATTCAATTTGACTCAGACGTTGTCTAGCCCAGGGTTTCTTGAGAGGTGATATCCCTCAGTTCACGGATAAAAACGTTCAAATGTGTGTGAATTCCTAAGGGTTAAAACTGTTGAGGTGATCGGCCCCTGTACTTACTCACTACATTTATGCTAATAACAACACGCACACCCATGCTCGAGGGAGGACTCGAACGTCCGGCGGGAGGGGCCGCGCAATCCTTGACATGGCACTTTCGCGGATCAGTTGAATAAAGTGAGAACAGGAAGACACCGTGGTATGTCCCAAGAGGTTCGCTTCTGAAGTCAGAAGCTGACTGGAAACGTTAATTAGCTGCATACGAAAGTTTAGAAAAATGTCGCCAGGATGAATATGGGATGTCACACCACTAAACTGTTCTTTATGCACTCTGAAGGGTGGTGCGTCTCCGCACTAAGAGAACTACGAGTTCGATCAGGCGGAGGGCTTAGTGGCTCTTTCGGTTTGTATAAAGATAAGACACCACTGAGCGAAACTGTAGCTGAACTGCAGCCTGGCGGCAGCGGCACGAAGCGACCAAATATCGTCTAAATGAACGCGCTACAAGGCAGCAGAATTGCGTGGCGCAGCACTGCGAAGCGAACTTGATCAACCTGACAACTGTCGCTCGCAGTGCGCCGTCGCGTAGATCTGTTGTCGCTAGTGCGGTATAGAAAGGGTCGCGACACTGCAAGTCATGCAAATCGTATCTCTTTTAACGTGCATAAAAAAAGTTTGTTTACAAAAATGACATTAGATGAGCAGAAGTTAATTGTAGTATAAGATATCAAGAGTTATACGATCTTAACAATCAACGTTGTATTAATTGAATCAGGAATTGCAACATTTCGAAAGAAACTGAAACGGAAATGCGAGTAAAAACTAAATTTTATAGTTGTTCTATGTCGGTGCAAGGCTTTTCATTTTTCAAACATGACGTAAATAAAGTTCCAATTTTTTTTTATGTGGTGATATGGGCGATTAGATACACAAATAAAAAAAATGTATTGCATCACCTTTGTTCCCAGAACTCCTGAAAATAGACATTGACTGTGGATATTGTATTACAGATACAGTCCCTGGTCAGAGATGTCACTAAATCTGCCCAAAGATGTAAACAAACGTGCATGAGTAGCGACTATTAGACGGAGGGAGTCCAACGGCCAATCAGTTCCAGTCATTCCTCCAGCAAGAAGGTACACGGCTCGTAGTTCAACCATGCCTAGACGGTTAGTACCGCGGTTCCATCATGTCAGCATTGTTACTATGATCCTGGAAGGGCTCACAATAAGGGAGGTGTCCAGACATCACGGAGAGAACCAAATGATGTGGATCGGATATGGAGGAGATAAACGGAGACAGGAACTGTCGATGACATGCCTCGCTCAGGCCGCCCATGGGATACTACTGCAGTCGATGACCGCTACCTACGGATTATGTCTCGGAGGAACTCTGACAGCAACGCCACCACCATGAATAATGCTTTTCATGCTGCCACAGGACGCCGTGTTAAGACTCAAACTGCGCGCAATACGCTCCACGATGCACAAATTCACTCCCGACGTCCTTGGAGAGATCCATATTTACAACCACGACACCATGCAGCGCGGTACAGATAGGCCCAACAAAATGCCGAAGGGAACGATCAGGATTGGCATCTCTTCACCGATGAGTGTCGCATATTCATTCAACCAGACAATCGTCGAAGACGTGTTTGGAGGCAACCCGATCAGGCTGACCGCCTTAGACCCACTGTCCCGCGAGTGCAGCAAGATGGAGGTTTCCTGCTGTTTCGGGGTGGTATTATGTGGTGCCTACGTACATCGCTAGTGGTCATGGAAGGCGCCCTAATGGCTGTACGGTAGGTGAATGCCATCCTCCGATCGATAATGCAACCATATCGGCAGCATACTGGCGAGGCATTCGTCTTCATGGACGACAATTAGCGCCCCCATCGTGCATATCTTCAAGATAACGACATCGCTCGACTAGAGTGGCCACCATGTTCTCCAGATATGAACTCTATCGAATATGCCTGGGATAGGCTGAAAAGGGCTGTTTATAGACGACGTGACCCACCAACCACTCTGGGGGTCTGCGCCGAATCGCCGAGGTGATGCAAAACTTTTTTGATATGTGTATTAGTTTTTCTCTGCCTACATATTTATTATTACTTTTCGTAACTATTTATTTTCTGTTGGACGATATGCCCTGTCTACCATGTTTGTCGTACCAGACTACCATGAGGGGAAGTGATTTGATGTTTGTACCTATCACGAATCCGGAGAGCATAATTTACGAAACGACCTCATTTTTGAACAAGGTCTCTTCACTCGATTCATCGTGAAACAACTCGGAATCGTGTCTGAAAAATTTGTACGAGAAACAATTCGTAAGAATCATGTTGTATACGTGTCCTGGACTGCAACAGATCTTGCATAGTGTATCCTAAATTACTGGCTCTATATCTCTAAAGCGCATTCTGAAACTCTTTGGGCTCTGTTAGGCCTGTAACCACATTTTTTTCCATTGGTCATCTGACTGTTTACCAGCATAAGGTCTCATTAAATAGGTTTTAACTGGAAACTTTTCTCCAGCAATCACGTGAGGCATGCAACGTTCCTGACAATTCTTTGAGCTTGGTATATTCAAGGTATTTGTTTCAATTTTAGTTTCTAAATCTAATCATGAAAATATCTCTATATTGGTTACCAAATTGCTAATACTTCCAAGTCACCAATGTTCACATTTATAAATGTATAGTCTGCACTTACTGAAGCAAGTAGTAGTAGTGTACACAAAAAGATCCTATCAATCGAATACAGCGACATACATTTTGGTGACGAGAAAGTTTTTATGTCCTTCTCATCTAGTTTCTTTACTAAGTGAGATTTAGATAGGCTGCTGATCGTCACTGGCTCCGGTGGGTACACCAAATCACAGGTAGACGAACACGCATTTCCCTAAATCCGCAATATACTGAGTTCACGAAGTGACCGATGCGTTAACAAGTCCAGGAGATAACGAAGTCACTATAGCATACACAACAGTTCCAAATCAGTAACAACTCGAGAGCAGAAATGAAACTAAGTTAACTTGGCTGTGCAATGGCTCTATACGAGCAGCTACTAAGTACAGGATGCAATGTGCCATGCCACGAATCTCGGTCACAGGCTCAAACCCACTCACAACCTTAGTAACTCTGACATTTCCAGGTCCGTGCCTTGGGGCGAATCCGAATCACTGTCGGATGCCAACCCCTTCCCTGTTTAACATGGACGTAGGACCTATTATGGCTCGACCTATGGCGACTTCATCTATGATGGGGAGAGACTAAACCAGAATTCGTACCAGTGGCTCAAGCGGCACGTACTCCACAACCGGAGTTGGCACTTTCCGCATGAGTTGGGGCCCAGTAACGAAATATGGGGAGCAAACTGTGTCGGCCCAAGGGAGGTGGCGATCGTGTGTCCTCTATCGGTAGTAGGAATAGGAGCCTCGCACAGTGCTGTCATAAAGTGGGGATCCACTTCCCCCTCCTGTCGCCTTTCTGTATGCACATCCCGTCGACAACTTGCACAAGTGCAGAGAGTGGAGAGGGAAAGAGCATCCCAAAAGTCTTGTATGGTTTCCACCCCATCAGTGCCTGTAGATGAGTCAGGAATGGAACTTCACACTGTGGGCAGAGTTGATTTTGTTGATGGACCATTTTCTCTGGGCCAGCCACAACCATGAATATATGTCACCTCTTAGTGGCAACCATGACAATCTGCTTACACCAGGATTTAAGCCAAATGTGCAGACCAACACATGAGAGCTAGAGAAATACTACAGTAGGGTATGATTGCACAGAGCTCATACCAACATACATAACAGGGTATGTAGTCGACATCTCTGCTGGACTACATCCATTGACAGAATTAAAACAGTACATGGTCACCAAGCTGGTGAGTGCATCTCTTCAGTTCATCAACATCAAGGTTTCTCCCAATTGTGGCTTCAACATCCTGACCAATCACTCAACTTCCAAACAGAATGCCAGGTGAAACGGGTTAGTGGTCTTTTGCTCGATACCATTACGTCTACAATAATACCGAAAAGCTGAAGTCATAAAACGTGATCGCTTGTCGGAAATCTGGCTATCTGGGACCTCATCTTTAACAAGCATAGTAGATAAGGCCTGGAACACGGCCCTGGAGGCTACTTTAGACATTCACTACGTACAGGTAATGGTGCCAATCACCACACAGCTCCCTGGAAAGAGTGGTCAAGTTGGGCTATGAGGTAAGACGATGTTATGGGGCCACGTTTGGAACAGTCCCAAGTGGGCAGGATGGAGTAATGGCAATATGAAGGGGTACATTGCGGGATGGGCAACCACCAAATATTATGCATCATCCATGATGGTTCAAATGGCTCTGAGCACTATGGGACTTAACATCTATGGTCATCAGTCCCCGAGAACTTAGAACTACTTAAAACTAACATAACTAAGGACATCACACAACACCCAGTCATCACGAGGCAGAGAAAATCCCTGACCCCACCGGGAATCGAATCCGGGAACCCGGGCGCGGGAAGCGAATCATCTATGACTAACAAAATGACCACATCCATAATATTAATCCTGGGCCTGAGGGAAAGATAAATGCTCTACGCTGGGTCCGTGACATTTTGCAAATGTTCAGGCCCACCCCACTGCACCGTTGACAAAACCCTGTAACACAGTGTGTCCCGGTTTGTCTCTGTTGCTATATCACTCGCCATAATGGGAAAATTGCGAAGAGAGTACCGCTGGTTAGTGTCCTAAGCAAAACAGAGCATTCCTTGTTGTAGAAATCGGCAACACAGCAAATGGGGCAGGGCATCGGCATTAGTGCTATGTTGTAGTTCTATAATGGGTGTCGTAGGTGTAGTTACTAAAAACAACGCTCACCGCAGCAGACATTGCGCTGATTTGTCTAGAAGTTTTGCATGGGTCACACAACAACAGCTTGGGCTTGTGGTCCATAATCAGACAAAACTTGGCACCATAGAGGCAGGGGTGGGACTTCCAGGCACCATAAGCCGTCCAACGATTGTTTTGAAACCTGTATATAATTTTGCTGTGTTGAGTTTAACGTTTTAGAAGAAAACGCAACAGGTTGTCCCATGCTGTAGGCAAATGTATCTGGCAGGACTGCACCAACACCACGGTCGGGTGCACCTATTGCCAGTCGTAGCAGTTTTCCCAGCTGGAATGCTGTCAAACTTGGGGCCAATCTAAAACACTTTTTAAGTGGCCCAGACGTAATTGATACACCTCAGACCACACGATTGGAACATGGTTTTTGTAACTGGTTAAGAAGTTGGGAAATATGAGCCCCACTGGGAATGAACGTGGCATAATAATTGACTTAGTCCAGAAAAGATTGCATTTCTTCAAGATTCTTAGGCACTGGTTAGTTAATAATGGCAGTCAGATGGTCTTGTGAGGAAGCAAACCTGTCTTAATATGATGCACAAATACTTGACTCTGAGCTAGAAAAAACTAAGACTGAGGGCAATATAGGCAACTGGATTGAAGCTACTAAAACAGCAGTCACAGACTGCACAAGTCCTGCCACCTCATGTTGCCTCCGTATCTAAAAAGTCTTCCAAATAGTTGACATAATTACTGAAGCTTTGTATCAGCTCATGTAGATAGCTCTGAAGAATTGAGGGAACATTAGTCACGCTGAAGTGCAGACTGTGGGATCAGTACACGCTGAATGGTAAACTGACCACAAGAAAGCACTCTGTGGACTCATCAACAGGTAACTGCAAATATGTGTCAGCGAAACCAGCTTCTGAAGAACAATGAGCTCCAGTTGATTTAGCTAACAATTCCTCTTGCCTAGGGCTCGGGTACAAATCAACATTTGCTTCGACATTCGTGGAAGACTGAAAATCATCACAGATCCGAAGTGACCCATTAGGTTTTTCAACAATAACCACACGCGTCGCCCATTGACTAGAGAAGAGTAATCAGATGGCGCAATGTGTCTAATTCTGAAACTTCCTGGCAGATTAAAACTGTATGCCGGACCGCGACTCGAACTCGGGATCTTCGCCTTTCGCGGGCAAGTGCTCTACCAACTGAGCTCCCAAGCACGACTCACGCCTCGTTCTCACAGCTTTACTTCTGCCAGTAGCTTGTCTCCTACCTTCCAAACATTGTAGAGCACTTACCGTGAAAGGCAAAGGCCCCGATTTCGAGTCTCGGTCCGGCACACAGTTTTAATCTGCCAGGAAGTTTCATATCAGCGCACACTCCGCTGCAGAGTGAAAATCTCGTTCTTTCTAATTCTGTTCCGACATGGTGAATGGTACTGCACTGTCTCTACAGACGTTAGGCACAGACAAAGCCTGCAGTACAATCTTGGCCTGAAAAATCGTCCCAGAAACTAAGGTACGTTCAAAAAATTGTTGAAATTCTCACACAGTGCATTCATTTCTGCGAATGGAAATGCGTTAGAAATTAGAATCACCTGATCATGAATTTCGAAACCGAAAAGCGCGAAAATGTCGAGATGAAAAAGTTAGTGGTCATCCAAGAATTAATTACAAGGTGAGCTACGTTTCTGTACATCAGCAGGATCTACTGGCCGCTGTACGACACCCCTTTGCACCGCGGTGCAAGCAGCGGCAGCGAGCCAATCCTCCAGCAAGTATCCCCATTAATTAGGGACACAGCCCCGTCGTTGTCCAACTGGAATTCCGCTGTTAGCCCGTTGACGTCCCGGAGCAACACGATAAGCTGCATCCCGTCTGCTGCTGTCCCTGGTAGTGGCAGGACGGCGTACAGCGTGCTGGAGGCCATAGCTGACACCTGCCGGCCGAGGCAGACGTATTGTGGCTTGTGGCAACCAGATGATGTCACAGTACGGGCAGTGACGCCAGTGATGATGAGGGCGCACTCTCGACATGATTTGATGGGACGACTTCTGGTGGGGTTCTCATACAATGACAGCACGGCAGGCATTTCAGTATGCATCAACGGCGCACTAAGCGTTTTCTTTTTTGCGCGAATACCAACGTGGAAGTTAAGGAAGCACTACATGCTGAGAACCGTGGAGCCGGACCGTCAGACGCATGAGAGCTCGGTGAACCAGATAGTGACCTTGAATGAGAGTCATCTGTTGAGCGACTAGCACAAAAGTGACTAACAACGGCATCCCATGTTGCCGGACTACCGGACACACAAGTGGTCGGTAAATTAGATGTTGACCTTGACTAGCAATAATCAGTTGATCGAAGAGTACGACGATGATTTATACTACTAACAAGGTCGAAACCAGAAGAATGACCGAACAGAGCTTGTACTGTGTCAGTCACTTCATACACCATAGCAGTCTGTAATTCATAACTCAGAGAAAGATCTGATATTTTTAAAGCCTTTGCGCTAACCTCACGATCCGGAGCCAGGCGGATTATAATGTCCCGAATTAAAGAATATGCTTAAGACGCACCAGGCAGCATAGAATTGTTTACTTTTCTTAACACGCTGATTCAACTTGAGCCCAGCTGCGTCGACGTGCGTTTGGTGACCATAGTATTCCATCAGCAAACTGCAAACTTCAGAAAACTTAATGCAGCTGGGCCGGGTGCGTAGACGCACTTCAGTCCGGAACCGTAAGACTGCTACGGTCGCAGGTTCTAATCCTGCCTCGGGCGTGGATGTGTGCGATGTCCTTACGTTAGTTAGGCTTAAGTAGTTCTGAGTTCTAGGAGACTGATGACTTCAGCTGTCCTCAGAGCCATTTGAACCATTTTTAATGCCGCTGCGGTCCGAGAGTGGAATGAATGTTTGCAGTGTTTCGTAAAATTTACTACTAGACGATAGTAAAAACGCACAGCGACGTTCAGGATCTTCAGTTTGACTTACCTTGCAGTGCAGTTCCAACCTGTACAGACAGACCTCCCAACTCTCACCTGCCTCGTCGAAGGAAGCGAATAGTAGAGGAGCAGGCGTGGGAACAGCAGCTGCAGCCTGTTGTTAACTTTGGAGAAACTGTGACGACGATGTGTGCTGTTCCTGCTGCTGCTATAGCTGCAGCTGCTGCTGCCACAACTTGACATACTCAGGACCCATGATACTCTATACGGAATGGTGAGAAACTTTATCGTCGCCAGTTGTCTACCCTGCGTGGCGTAGGTAGACTTTTCATCGTCGCTTGCTCCGGTGGGTACACCAAACCATAAGGAAAAGAACAGATATTCCACAAAGTTCGGAACATATTATGTCCACGAAGTGAACGAAACACTGACAAGACTGGGGCGTAGTGGAGGTGTCGTAGAAAATGAAGTGGACTGACAAGGCAGCCAGTCCACAGTGACGGGTAGCCGAAAGAAAGGCACGCGTACACACACACGCCGACGGGCGTCAAGTACTGGAACAGGCTACGTAATTAATGCTATGAAGAAAAGTACGTAGCTGGATTAATACTTATCTTTAATTAATCATTGTGGTACATCGCTCTTGACTATACGCAGGAGACTTTAATTACAATCACTGTAAGGCTAATGGCTCCTTGCTAGTTCGTAGCCATTAACTTAGCTGAAGGCTATTCTGTCTCTCGGCTAATGAGAGTGAAAGGCTTCGTACATCTAATCGCTAGCTAGGTCGTCAGTACAACTGGGGCGAGTGCTTGTTCGTATCACCAGACCTGCCTTGTGGTGACGCTAGGTCTGCGATCACAGTGGCGCCACGCGGGTCCGACATGTACTAAATGGACCGCGGCCGATTTAATCTACCACCTAGCAAGTGTGGTGTCTGGCGGTGACACCACAGAAAATACAACAGTTCCAAATCAGTAGCCACTCGAGACCGGAAAACAAACTCAATAACTTCGGCTATGCAGTGGCGCGATGTGGATGACTACAAAGTGCAGCAAGCAGTGACATGGGTCCCGAGCATGGGCCCCAGGCTAGGTGGCTGCGCTTACAACGTTGGCCAGCAGCCTTTATACTTCTGACATCTCCAGGTCAGTGCTCAGCGGGGACTCCTAATCAATATCTGATACAAACCTAGTGCGCCAATACAAACAAAAACAAACACCGTCCGGACAAGGGACATATTCTATATTTCCTTAATAATTTGCCGATCGTTTCAGTACGCGAGAGCACCGAACAGTCTTGTTTCCGAAACAGAGCCCCAACATTATTCAGTAACCATTTCGAAGGGTCCTAGTGAACCGAAACGCTGCTTTCAGTTCTCCTCGCGCCAACCAATGAAAAGCAAACAATCCTGCTGGAAGAACTGAGCATTATAGCAGAGGTTAAAAATACAGCTGAAATTGTAAATTACTATATTTTCACACGACCTGTTTCGGACTGCGAGAAGCCCATCTTCAGGATGTCAATACGGAAGTGGCACCAGGCAGTACTATGGACGACTGCTTTGGTAGGGAATATATACAAATGATATCACGAAAATTACGCTGTGCTGTGATCCCCGAGCGCCGCATGTACCAGGTGCGGTGTGCTGCCTATGAGGGCAGAGCAGGGAGTAGCGGATGCCAACGAGGAGGCAAGTTGGTAAACCAGAGTGATAATACTAGAAAGATCCTGGATTACAACTTGCTTTTCCAGCAGAGTTCAAAACAATTAGATTCAGTAGGATAATGCTGGTAATTCTTGTAGTATTGAACCAGCTATCACTTGTCGTGAAAAGCAGCGAATGGCGGATGGACAAAGTGGCATAGCTGCTGAGAAATCTGTACGCAGATACATGGTAAGAAGGGATAGGACAGCAAAATTACGCTGAAGTGGGGGAACAGTAGCCTCGTACCAACATACTAATGTATAACTGCTGAATAACTTGTACACAGACACACAAGTACATAAATACACTGTTTTAATGAAAGATGATTTATTGAAAATAACATGTGAAACTTACATGACAATTCGTCTTCATGCAGTCTGTGGCGTTTGTTGCTGGCACTGCTGGTGGACTAGAAATACTTCATGGCGATCATGGACAGGCAAGCAATCACAGGAGCAAATTAAAGCAGAATTAAGATGACTGTGGAGGAGGGGGTTAGGATTTATATAACCTAACGCTCGCTCCACTACTTTTGCGACATCCTGTAATATTGCAGGATCATTCACCAGCAAATACGTGCAAGACCGCTAGTGTTCCAGTCTCAACATATTTGAGGGTCTTTGTCTTGCTTACGTCCTGGCGTTACCATTCTCCTCGATAGGCAGAGACCTGCCAGTACTGGTTGGTTTCCTTTTTAGAAGGAGCCATTAGATAGCTAGCAAGATAAACTGACATTTGTCGGAGAAAACTGCAAGTTCACACAGAAAAAGCAACTGCCCAGTTCTTCTCTTTTGTCAGAGGAGGACAGTTTCCCTTCCCAGAAGGGCTCTTAGAAGGAGCTGGTAGATAGCTATAACCTCTGACAAAAAATTCAATTCCACTGTGCCCAGTAACTGCCTACTTCCACTCCTGGGGTGGTCCTGGCTCCATTGCCCTTCTTAGAAATACACTGGCGCCCAGAACCAAGCAAAAAACCGCTATTTTCACATCCGATATCTACGTAACAATATATTCATACCAGCTATCAACAGATGTCAGTAAGATCAGGTCCTCCATGGACGATGGCATTCCTGTCAACGGACAACCATGCCAGATATGACATCTGGGCGCCCTTCAATCGGGGTAGTATTTGTTGGGTAGTCCCACATCCACAACCACTGTGTTCACCAGTCACATATGGTGCAGTATGGCACAGACAAGACGTCGGCCAGACTCTTTGTTGTGAAGAGGTTTAGTGAGAATGGAAGAAGGACAGGCACAAATCGATGAGCCGTGATGGCTTAAAGTGAATCGTTCTGTTGTTTCTCGGATGAGGCGATAGTTTACAGAGACCGAAACTGTGCTCTGGAGAGCAGAACAACGCCGACCACATGTGACGTCTGAAATAGTGGACCCTTATTTGGCTGTAAGAGCACAACGGTACTACCTTAGTAATGCACTGAAACATCCACTGGACCTGTTGAATCGAGGCAAACTGTGTACAGAAGGCTTCAGCAGAGTGGCCATCATTGCTGGAGGGTTCTGCCTGTTTACTTCTGTCGTGTTTTCACAGAAGGGAACTTCTAGAGTGGAGCCATCAACATGCAACCTCGACGGACGACCAGTGGGCCAGTGTTTGTTCCACACATGAGACCTAATTTGGTCTGGAGAGCGATTCTCGACGGATTCACATCTGGAGGGCATGTAGATCACTATTTCAGGATCCTAACATTGTGGACAGTGACTCATATCGAGGATGATCCCTAATGGTGTGGCATGGATTATGCTGACCAGTCGAACGCCTATTCCTGAAACTGTACAGGTGAAACGGCAAGATTTATCTGCTGTCAGGTACCGTGAGGCCATTTTGGGATCTGATGCACAGTTGTTGTGAGGTGGCGTTTCCACAGACCTCATATCGATTGACGATAATGCTCTACCTCATACAGCATGGGTCGTTGATGCTTTTTTGGAAACGAAAGATATTGCATGGATAGCGTGCCTGCTCGCTCTACACATTTGAATCCTATGGAGCATATCTGGAATGGACTAGTGAGATGGGTTGCATCACATCAGCGTTTACCAACTACTTTCCAAGACTTTTGAGCTGCTCTGCAGGAAGCTGAGCGTTATTGCCTCAACATGAGACGATGATATCATTCACATAATGTCCCATCGGGCCGATAATGGTGCCAGAGGTTGTCACACCCCATACTGAGCACATTAACCAATTGTCAGAGTGTGTCTGCAAATTAAGCTGAATAAAAAAATCAAGAATATTTTTGTCTACCGTTATGCATGTTGCAGTCGATTACATTCTGTATTCTTTACATGGTTTCTACTTTACTATCATCTATTTATAACGTTTTGTGGCAAAATAAACGCTAACTTGCAAAATTTCCGTTGGTTGCTTTAATATTGGACACCAGTGTACATCGCTATCGTACCTGATCGTTACGTAGTTTGTTCTGTTTCGTGCAAAGCTACAAGTCCCAGTTTTCTGGTGTACACAGAAACAAATCCAGGAATGCTGTTGGTGAGTCGTGTATTGTCAAAGCACCCCTAGTTGTTCTTAGACAAACGCTTGTTTCCATCTATAAAGCAGGTAGGGTCCAGGCAGGTCGTTAAGAGGTACGAAGAATTTGTTGAATACACACTCACATGTCTGAGCTAGCTCAATACGAGCCATCCGGACCGCGAACAGGTAGCAAAACAAAAGGCTCGAGCAGGTGCCACGGTATTGACTGCTGTGGGCCAATAAAATAGCTGGCATACCAGCCACCCTCTGGCCATGCACGAGCCATACGTTAGTTTGGATAGCAACTGATGGTTTCCACTACAGGCAGCATACCACCTGGCACAGCACTGTCACTTGTATGACAGATGCCGTGGTGCGGTGGCTGTGGGCATATCGGCAGCAGTGGTGAGCGATTCATTCAGATCTGCAGGTGGCAGTTATTTCGTGTGTTGCATCAGAGGGATCTAACCAATGTTACATAAACACTGTTTTTTGGAGACACTATTTACTAGCGGCGAGCCTCTTTCTTTGTCAACATGCTGTTTTGCATATGTACAATTTACAGTTCTGCATCATTATCGGTTTTTTAGCACTGTGTAATAAGGACAATTTTCGTCGATGTTATTCTCGCGATGTCCGATTTTGTTGTGTGAGCATTTCGTCGATTCTTTCGACATGAATGTTTTGATGTCTGTCCAGACGAAGTTCTTACTTCTGTAGTAACCAGTGTGCTATTAGAAGGGATATTGTTTTAGTCGAAATGTAGCGGATATATTTCTATGTGTGGTTTGAAGTTTCTTGTGAAATGTGGTGAGTTACCAATCGTTCTTCCATGTGTAAGCGAAATTATGGTTTCGTTTCAGTGATCGATTTTTAAGCGTATTTGTATGTGTCGACCGTTGTTTTCAATGAGAGTGCTTCTCTGGCTTCTCATCAATTTTAAAGAATTGTGTGTGTGGCCGGCCGAAGTGGCCGTGCGGTTAAAGGCGCTGCAGTCTGGAACCGCAAGACCGCTGCGGTCGCAGGTTCGAATCCTGCCTCGGGCATGGATGTTTGTGATGTCCTTAGGTTAGTTAGGTTTAACTAGTTCTAAGTTCTAGGGGACTAATGACCTCAGCAGTTGAGTCCCATAGTGCTCAGAGCCATTTTTTTAAAGAATTGTCTTTATTTGAATTTCAGGCAAGAAGGTAGTAGGGTAACTGTCAACATGGTTTTACCACCAGAATTTAGGAATTCTTCCAGCAGGATAATACACATAAAAATAAATAAACACAGTTACCAAGACAGTATATCTCGTTCTTTCTCTCCAGCAGCTCTGCACAGACTGAGTCTCCTTACTGCCAGTGCCCTAGTAAGGGGGGGATGAGGGGGGTGCTGGACGGGTATGAGTGGGGATGGTAACGTCAGCAATGCGACATTGCCTCATCTACAGCTCCATGGAGAGGAGGTGGGGGACAACCAGGGGACAGCCGCCAAAAAAAAAAGTTTGCAACGAAGTGGAATACAGCAACCACTGCTTTATAATTCTACTTATTGGCACCGCAATATGTTATTTATCCACAGACACCACACAAGGGCTTTCCATTAAAATGTTCTCCTCCCTACAGCAAAAGTGCTGGACTGACCTATTCAGTACAATCCTTCACTATGCATAATGCACTTTTAACTTATATCGTGAATTTTTTATGTAACTTTTTTTGTTTTTCTTTATTTTAAATGTAAACCACTAAATTCAAATTGTGTACTGCCGTGCTAGTGGCCCTGCGTGTTCTCTCCATCAACCATATTTCTAAGAAAGGAAAATAGCCTGTTATCAACTTATTTACCAACCGGACGCATCCTGTGGTGATTCTTTAGTAACACAATCACTAAGTACAAAACTAAAACCGCTCAATATGTTTAAAATAACAAGTAATAGGTGTAAATAAACCACAGAGAACCGAATGACAGTGCTACACTGAAATCCAAAGGTGTCGAAAATTTGGCAGGAGGATCGTTCGGTATCAGAGGAGCAGTTAAATCTGACAACATAGTAAAAATTTTATGTTTTTCCTTAGCTCTGAATATGAAATATGTAGGGTGTCCTCTTTCTGTTAATGCCGATGTAGTTGTAACTAACAGTGAATGCACATAAGCCTGTAGCACAGTTGAAACTGATAAATGATGAGCTCGGTTCTGATTCCTAGCAGGAATATTTTTGACGATTTTGACGGTGAAGAACTTAAGGCTGAGTTTGCTGTCTCAGGATGGTTGGTTGGTTGGTTTTGGGGAAGGAGACCAGACAGCGTGGTCATCGGTCTCATCGGATTAGGGAAGGATGGGGAAGGAAGTCGGCCGTGCCCTTTCAGAGGAACCATCCCGGCATTTGCCTGGAGTGATTTAGGGAAATCACGGAAAACCTAAATCAGGATGGCCGGACGCGGGATTGAACCGTCGTCCTCCCGAATGCGAGTCCAGTGTCTTATCACTGCGCCACCTCGGTCGGTGCTGTCTCAGGTGAAACTGCCATTACATCCGAAAGAAAACTGTCATTAGTAAAACAATGGTGTTCAAAACTAAAGCAACGAACTTATATTTCCCAGTGCAGTATCTAATTCAGGATATATTCATACAAAATGTCAACAGATATTGTTACGATCATGCTCTGCACGGAAGATGGCATTCCGATTAACGGACAATCACGCCATCAATGACGTCAGGGCCCTTATCAAGCGGGCTAGTGTTAGCAGGCTAGTCCCACATCCACAGTCGCTGAGTACAGAGTCACTGACGGTGCTATATGGCACAGAGAAGACGCCTTAAGACTCTCTGCTGTGGTGGGCAACAGGAAGAATGGAAGCAAGGGAGTCGCAGACTAATGTGGGCCGTTGGCTTAATGTGAATCGTTCTGTTGTTTTTCGGATGAGGTGACAGTTTATAGACACCGATACTGTATTCCGGAGACCAGGACAAGGCCGACTTCGTTTGACATCAGAAAGAGTGGATCGTTGTTTGACAGTAAGGGCACGCCAGTACCACCTTAATACTGCTTTGCAGCTGGTACCTAGCATCGAGGCAGACGATATACGGAAGGCCTCAGCAGAGTGGCTTTTATTGTTGGAGACCTGATGTCTGTTTCCCTCTGGCGTGTCTTCAAAGAAGGGAATGTCTCGAGCGGAGCTAAAGGGCTGACCGGTTGGCCAGTGTTTTTTCCACACATTGTAGTATAACGATGTAAGTTTTGTATAAATGATTTTCTTTTGACATATGACCATGTGCAGACTTCGTCACCTACGTCAGTTACAAAACACTTCAAAATTATTTACATTCTTTTTAAAGTTGTCTCTGAATGGTTCTTGAACGAAACTGTAATTAAAACATCATCATTCGAGTCGTATGCGCAGAATTACGTCACTCAGTCCAATTGGTTTGCGCAAACTTTTTTTCGGTTGAGATGTCGTTTGTTTTTTCTCAGAAATTATATTAATGCAAGTTATCTGCTTTAATAAATATTAAAACCACATTGAATAAACTTTCAACACTCAAACTCGCGATGAACGTTGTCAAAAATTAAAAATATTGTCAAATAAATTAGTAATACTTCTTCCTTAACATAATTCTTCACAAATAAATTCTCGGATCACGTATTCAAACTTTTGTAGTATACACTAGTTTATTATCTTCCTATATACTACATATAGATGTGAACCTGAGCTTTGACAAGATAGCACTGAACATTTACAACATGATTAAACTTTCTATGACGTCATTGTTGTAGAAACATTACAAATTCTTATTTTTTCAGTTTTTAGAAGCACGACGCAACAACTCGGTTTCAGGATCTTCTGTTGCTCTTTGGCTGTCGACCCGCGACGTATAGAGGCCAGCAATTTTCTCTCTGGTCCCGGCAGTGAAGATGCTGTCTTCGTTCGTTGCGCCGCCCTCTCCGTACATGAAGCATAAAAATAAATACAATACTTTAGATAATTCACAACCATTACAAATATTACAAAATACGTAAATAAAACACTAAATTTAACTTATATTCACCTGCAAACTGGGATGACACTGGTGGATGGGTGACGCTTCAGTTTCACGTCTCGCTACAACATAAGTCCGGATTTGGTCTGGAGAGTTATTCTCGAGGAATTTCCATATGAAGGGCACATGGAACATAATTTCTGGACCCAAACATTGTGGAAAGAGACCGATATCGAAGAAGATACCTAATGGTGTGGACAAGGATTGTGTTGACCAGTCGAACAACTCTCCATAAAATTTTATGATTGCTTTAACTTCTGTCAGGTACCTTGAGGAGATCTTAGTATCTCATGCGCGTTTCTTGCGAGGAGTTGTGGGCCCAGACTTGATGGACGATAATGCTCGACCACATACAGTACGAGTGGATGAGGATTTTTGAAAACGGGAGATATTGCATGCATGGCGTTGCATGCTCGCTCTCCCGATTTGAATCCTATACAACATATCTGGGATGAACTAGGGAGAGGGATTGCATCACGTCAGCATCCACCAACCACTCTCCAATACTTGTGAGCATCTCTGCAGGAAAAATGGGCGTCATTGCTTCAACATGAGACCAATGATATTATTCTCAGCTTGTCCAATCGTTGTCAGGACTGTATTGTTTGCATAGGTTGTCACACCCCATACTGAGCTTATTCCATAGTTTTCAGAGTGTGTGTGCAAATCTGTTAAGTTAGAAAAAAAAGATTAGGTTCTGGGTACTTTTATGCATGAAGCAGTTGATTGCGTTCTGTATTCTTTTCATTGTTTCTACTTTGCTATCACCCGTTTATGCTGTTTTTGGCATAATAAACGCAACGTTGCAAAATTTCCGTTTCTTGCTTTAATTTTGAACACTAATGTATTATCATGGCTTATAACTGACTCGGCGTTTTCCGTTACCTCTCCTGAAGATACGGGTGCAGGAACCTTATCTGACTCTCATATTTGCTTTTTATTCTTCGTAGCGATATGTCTACAATCTCATTTGCGCATTTTTATACTTCTATGACAGCTATCTCTCAATGCTTTCCATTTCTCTTTGCAGTGAATATCTGGAAATATAAATATTAATTACTGATTTTGTTTGTTTTATGTTGCTCGGTGCTGACGATTCAGTCATGACTGTGGCAGAACCTCTTCCTTTGGGATGTACAACCGTATAATATATAGGACACAATACATGTGAAGCATTGTGACAAGTTTTAACCGAGACAGTAATGCCCATACCAGATGGAGAGATGAGGAAGAAAACTGAAAAAGAATTCTTTGAAAATAGGAATTGTCTCAATTGTATTGGTGTACTGGGTGAGAAACACTCAGAAATTTTCTCTCCACCAAATAGTGGCTGGCTGGCTAATTGCAAGAATTTTTTTCTCTATAGTGCTACTTGAGTTTTAGATGCAGACTATTGATTTATAAATGTAAATATTATCACGGTCAGATGAAGCACAAAACTGCAAAGGAATGCCTCGAATATACTAGGCCCAAAAGAATTATCAGGAACTGCCTCACGTGATGGTTGGAGAAGAAGTTTTTCCATTAAAATCTTATTTGATGAGACCCCATCATCGTATACAATTAGATAACCAATTAAATAAAAGGGTGCAGACTTAAACAAGCCCGGAGAATTTCAGAAAACTCTCTTGGAATAGTGTGCCAAAGACTTAGGATGTACTATGGAGAGATCTGTCTCACTCCACAACATGTAGCGAACGCCATTCTTGCCATTTCTGGCTTGCACAATTTTCGCAGGCACGATATTGTGTTGTTTGACAATGAATAGACCGGAGACATACAATTACGAGACTTTATGCATATGGGGGCAATTTAGTAAATAATATTAATCAAATGCGGGATAGATCCAATGTTTACTTCAGTACCCACCCCACCCTCCGCCCTCCAAGTAGGTTTGGCCTGGGAAAAAGGCATGACAAGAAGAGGATGTGTCCGAAGGAAAAAGTTTATAGTACAACAATAAATACGTGATTACTGAAAGAACAAATACTTAATCGTAAATTGTACAAAGAACAAAAATGTAATTTTTGGTATTTGTACGTTATGTTTGAAAAAAAAATGTTTTGCACCAACATAGAAAAGTATGAAAGGAAGTTTTCCTAAAGTCCCATTTCCTTGGTAATTTCGTTTCCAGATCTTGCTTTTTCACGGACTACACATACAAAGTTTATTGTCAAAGTCATGTAACTCTGGTTATTCACTTATACATACAATTAATTTTTCCTCGTCTAACGCCACCTTGGTAAGCAAGCTTTCGCTTCGCACGTCAAAAAAGTTATGATATTCGTGGTGTGCAGTATCGCGTCACCTGCCACACCGACACAGTGACAACAGAAACTAAGCGGGACCATGTCGATGAACTTTGCCTGGCAGTGCTGCGTGGCGCATTTTCGCTGCCGCGCATCGCGTTTTGTGTTACACGATTTCAAAGAAACAATATGCTGTTCCCACCGGTATAAGGCCAGGCACGTACTGGGAAGCAGCCGACGAAGTGCAGAACAGGTCCGCGCAGCGGAGATTTTTGTGACTCAAGAGTGTAAATACAACAGCGCAAAATGCAGGGTAGTGCAGGGTAGAAAAAGACTCCACGGTGGCTGCTTCGGGCTGCGCCACGCAGTGTCCAGGCCGCACGAACGCCACGTTCTCTTGCCGGCTGGGTGCTGCAATAGAAACTGCATCCCCCTATGCGCACACGTTGTTTCGCGATGTATTTACTTCGCTGTGCTGCACTGCCCTGCCCCTTGTTGGATGCGTACCATTGTGCGTCTGACCAGCATCAGAGTTGAGGCGAGAAATGTTCACTCACTGGAATGACACAGTTCTTTTTCATGAGTCACCGCTCACCATTGACTCACAAAAACAAATAAAAGAAAGTCACCTAGCCTTTTTAATTCAGATATTAATATCTGATTTGCTCTTATTTTGAGAGATCAGAGAAAGCGAAGTAATAGGTCCAAGCTGTGACCCTAGTAATTTTGATTTTTAAGTATAATGCATTTCACACTGCTGTAAAAATTAAAATTATTGGGTGGTTATAATTACACTTCCCTGTTTAACACGTCATAACACGGAAACTAATAACTGTAACAGGACCTAACTTGGTACCATTACTGTCAAGGTCTTCGGGAAGAGAAATACTGCAGAATAAATTCAAATGGAACACTTTAAATGTGCTTCTGTGGTACATCATACCACTACATGCCGCTACCACTACTGCTACAAAAGGGGCTGAATGTGGCGCCCATTAGCGGCCAGAAGAGTCTGAAAGCGCAGGACTGCATTCTGCACAGTACAACGAAGCATGCCCATAGGAATGCTGGCTATGTCTCTTGCAATGCTGCACTTCAGACCAGCACATATGTGAATGTTCCCTTAGTTAACCTTGTCCTTCAGATAGCTCCAAAACCAGATATTATAGGGAGTGAGATCAGGTGATCGTGGCGGCCAATCATTTGAAAACGATGGGCTGATAATGCGATCGGTTCGAAAAGTTTCGGAGAATCAGGTGAACTTCACAAGTGATTTACGGTGGGACCCCATCCTGCATAAAAACTGTTCAATGCGTCTGTCTCCCGCAGGGAAGGTATGACACGCTGCTGAACAATATCGCAGTAACGCTAGCCAGTCACACTGCACGTATTTGGTTCTCGAGCACCAACGTATTCAGAAAAGAATTGGAACTTCATCGACAGTGACTGGAGGTGAAGATCCCCACACTCAGCAAAAGTGTGTGTTCACCCTTCAGAGAAATATGTCCATAGGATGGTCGAGGGCCATCTCTCGTCAAGTTGAGTCCTTGCAACAGAGTGGAGGGCGAAGTCAACAAGTCATTGTGCATCCTGTGGTGCAAGCTGCTGTAGGGTATGGATGATTTACGAATATCATTTAAGAATTGTTTAAAGCACCTTCTGTACAGTGGGCAACAGGATGTTCAACTCTCGTGACAGAGCACGAGTACTGCGTGACGATCGGAAATTGCGGACAGCTTTGCCTGCCATAGCAACAGCGATTTTATCAACCATCTGAAGTGAAACCGGTCGTCGGCCTCTTCTCAGAGTGATGCCCAGTTCTCCGGTTGTTTCGGTCTTCTTCATCATGCTCCACACAGCAGGTGGTGAAAGAGGACCCTTCCGTAGTCCTTTCAGGTGGCGATATTCTCGAAGTGCAGCTGCAGCATTATTACTGTTTTGATGGTAGACCTTCACCAATAATGCCCCGCTCGTTCTATCCAAGCTAATGTTGACGTGTCAACAAATGCACTGTGACCTTGTAGCCCTACGAGACTATGAATCACGTGACTGATCACGACACCTGGTGACCTTGGTTGGAACTGGCCGTTGGCATATTGGCACATGGAAATCATGCACCCCATACACTGGACATTAGTGCTACGAATTTTGGTACTCGTACAGTAATTAGTTTCCGTGCTATAAGGTGTTAAAGGCAAATTTAATTATAACCACCTCGTATTACTGAGAAATCCTAAATATTTTTTATTAGAGGAAAATTTCAGAATTCGATACTATTTCTTTTTATGTTTTCATAATTTTACTGGTTACGAAATACAACAAATTAGATATAGCACAATTGTAAATAATATAAGTACCTACAGTCATAATGTACAATTAGTATGACACTATATGTACCCAGGAACGAGAAATTAATCAGTATTATCATCTATAAAAAATTTGGTCTATTTTACACAAAGTGAGTCAGTTTCTTTGTTCAAATGTTCAAATGTGTATGAAATCTTATGGGACTTAACTGTTAAGGTCATTACTCCCTAAGCTTACACACTACTTAACCTAAATTATCGTAAGGTCAAACACACACACCCATGCCAGAGGGAGGACTCGAACCTCCGTCGGGACCAGCCGCACAGTCCATGTCAGTTTCTTTCTCCTGTTTTTGTAAAGAGACACTCACAGTGCAGTGACATAGCTGGGATGCATAGTATTTTCAGAATCAGTTGGTACACCACTGGCTACTCTTTTTTCCTACCAAGGCATCGCTGTTTCTAGGCAATTATGCCTCAGGTAAATATTTTTATACTTCGACAATCACTTCACATTCTGTGTTATGTCTTCTTGGAGCTGAGAACACCCTCCAGACATCTGTCAACATTTTATCCACAACCGCTAAGGGTTTCGTCTGTATCTTCAAAGAAAGCAGGAGTTATGGATTTCAGGGGCCGGGAGCCACATCCCAACAAAATAATAATAAATCAGCAGAAAATATAAAGAGCAAACTCGGTCAATGTCTTAGAAAACACTATCTCTTTCACAACGGAAATTGATATACAAAGTAAAGAAGAATTACATTACCAGAACACCGTACAGGACCATCAAAACTATGAATAAAAAAGAATGGAATCTCTACTTAAGTTCTGCAAAATGACGACAGAACCAACTATGACAATTTGAAGCTGACTGTGAACTGTAAAAAGAAAAAGAACAAAGAATACACACATTACAGATGTGATTCTGGAGAATAATAGCTTATTACACATTATCTGAAAGAAGGATGACTGCTGACATCATAGAAGAACAGTGAGCTAAAAGCTTGAACAGATTAAGGAATACGTTACGACCTTCCTGGTTCTCTCAGTTGGTACCACGACTCTAATAAGATGGCAAAGGTAATGTAAATCAGAACACTGGGAGGAGTTGTAGTCTTAATAACCACTGATTTATTCTTCCTTAAAATCACATGACAAATGAATGGTAAAGAAACAACACACAAACATTTTATTTGACAATCGCTTTCTGTAATATGCGGTCAATGGCAAACAAAGTGATAATCCGTGGATCAACACACCACGCTAACCGGAACTAATCACTTTATCTGACTTCATTGGTCTGAATCTGTGGCATAGCCCAGAAACTACGCTACTATCAAGCGTCAGTATATTATTCCATAAATAAAAATATGGTTCCAAAGAAGAGAGTGCTGAGAAGTGCATATTGGAGACCTACGCCATAGCAGTGAATACTTTACCCTTCAGCACACGAAGGCGCCACAGCACGACGCAATCGCCAAGTGCAGTCACGGGCAGTGGCAATCAGTTATTAACGTTGCGCGCCCAGAAATATGCAATTACGCGGTCTCGCGTTCGGCTGATTCGGAACGCAGATACTTCTCTATGAGTCTCTGAAACCCCGGCGGATTCCAGTGTGCAGGTGTACCCGTTTTCTGGTCTGCCAAATCAATCTGATTCCGTGACACGACTATGTGTAACGGAATATGTCAAACGTTTAGAAGGCCGACTCAAAACAAATAGTACACTCACGAATAACTCGTTATGTGCGTGATGCAACACGATGCAGATTGTGACTGGCACAGGCTCTAAGTAAAGGTCACAAGTCTCACCATCTAGGTAAAGACATGCCGTTCTTTACCAGCAAAGCACCAGTACAAGAGTGTTCTTCTCTTTCTCTACAGCTTTCCTCTCTGTTTCTCTACAGCGAGATAGCATAGCACATTTGCATACTTAGGCTACACCCACTTCAGCACAAGCCAATCACGAGCTGGAGCTCGGCATTCGAAGCTGGGACACTGCCCCCTGCCCTGCATACACAGATTTCACCAAGCAGTGAATTTAAAAATTCGCGCCCTCTTTCCCACTCGTTTATGCCATGTCTTTGATACAAGCATGACTTGGATGGAACCACAGCCCTCTGTAAAAAGATCGTTATCTCCCCCTTTGCGTCTATTTCGAAGTTTCTAAAAAATTCCAAATGAGCTTTTGGTGTCATTGACTGGGAGGCCTCTCACAGGGCAGGTCCGGCTGCCTTGGTGCAGGTCTTATTACGTTCGACGCCACTTGGATGACCTGCGAGCCGGATGTGGATGAAATGATGATGAAAACAACACCCAGTCCCTGAGTGGAGATAATCCCCGACCCAGCCAGGAAGCGAACCCGAGCCCCTTAGGAGGGCAGTCCATCACGCTGACCATTCAGCTATCGGGGGGGACGGAATTTCTAAGGAACGGCCATAGCCTCGCTAAAAGTGCCTTCACAAATGTGCTTTGTAGCAGAGGCTGGACGCCTGGTCGCTACTACCATGTCCCATGGAATTCGCCGTCTCATCCGCTTTACTCTTAACAAGGGTCCGTACTCTACTGTATTGCTGTCCATCAGATCATACAACGCCAGTGAAACCTGCAGCGACTCCTCTGCCCTAGTCAGCGAACCTGGACACAGGTGCTGATCGACTGGTGCCACCCAATGTGTCTGCACAATGAGACCATAGGACATGGCTGTCGGCCAACGTTTTCACCCAGGTTGCACACAAAAAGGCTCCCCACAGCTCTCAGCCACTGTAGGCTTTTACTGCTGTCAATTAACTCGGCACCCTCTTCCTTCGAACACTATGCCTTCACTAGAGCACACAAGCAAGGACTTTAACTACTGCCAACCATCTCATCATGTGAATGAAGTCAAATCGTATCAAATGTAGCAACCAAGAAATGAAGGTCACTTTCCCTATGAACACCAAGCAGCATGACATCACATCAAAAGTGAGAGTACCCTGCACTCTCTCAACAGGAACAAGTGAATGGATTATGTCACAAGAAAGGAAGAAGACAGAATACCAAATAAATAATGAATTGTTACCCATCGGGTACCAAGCCTTAGGATGACCGAGGAAAATGTGTAAAGATCAATAATTTCTACCAAGAGGATATAACAGACAAATTCCAAATACATGGGCAGATAGGAACACATGTCATATTACAAATATCATGATGTTTTTAAGTAAATGTAATGTAACAAGTTCTGAAACTGCATGTAAAACCTTGGTCTGATGTAACAGATGTCTTGAAGGCATTAATCTAATCATGTTAGATGAATAGAAAAACAAAAGTTTAAAGACTTGCACTATCATATATGTAAAAATAATAGTGCAAACAAATATCATAATAATGAACAATCTCCATTAGAGCTGAACTCTGATGGAGAAGCACTGAGTCAAGGAAGCATGCTTGAAGCTAAATTGAGGGGTGAGCAAAGAGTGCATAGAGCAGACTGATTGTAGAGTTGTTTCGTAATTCACACCATTTGATAGCTCGGCGATTGGGACTGGAGAATGATGGGGATTGGCCAGCGATGAGGATCGTCCAGAAATCAGGATCGGCTGGCGATCGGCGTCAGTTGGCACAAGGGATCCGCTAGCGTTTGGGTTCAGCTGGGGCACAAAATCATTTGCGAGTGGGATCGGCTGCTCAACTACAGGTCAGAATCACTTTGCAATCTGTTCCATGCAGGCGCTGACTGAAGACAGGTGCTCTCACGATTCACAAGATTACCAACACAACATATTCTCAGTGTGAGGCTACGTCAAAGTATGAGAAGGAACAACTCTTTCAGTAGTATGTAAATGTTTATTGGAATTCTGAATTTTTTTTATTATCAAGAGTGTGTAAATGATAACTGGTTCTTATGTACCACAATAGTGTAGGGAGGTCGAGAAGAATATTTTGCTATAGGACACCTGTTCTCTGTCATCTTGGGTAACTTCCTCAAATAAGTCGAAAACGAACCTACTAAAGGCAGGTGCACATTGCATGAGATATTCAGTATTTTCTTGCTCACAGCAGATAGGCTATTAATCCTAGAGAAAGAAAGAACAGGTCCTTCGTTGTACGAAATTTAATCTAGTTTAACTTTGTAGTGGGATGCATTTTCGTTACAGTCGGCGTTTTTCGAGTTATTCAAGAAAAATGCACAAAGTGACCTTTAAACTCACCCCACACTTACCTCGCACCAGTCAGCATTTCTGCTGCGTAGTTCATGGCGCCCACACCTACCGATCTATAAAAATGTGTGACTTTATGTATTATTATCCATATTTAACTCCTCTTCAGCGACTAGGCTATGCACTGTGGGCTTAGTCGCTACTTCGTTAACGTTATTTTAAACTTTTCCCAGCGGAGTAATAAAAGAAAAAGAAAATTGTAAACCCTATGCAGAAACTAATTCTGTTTATGGTTCACTCTCAACTTAATGTTACATTCACAATAGTTTTGTATTATTAAGGCCAGGCAAACAAAGCCATTTATATGATAATTTTATGCTGCCAGCAGTCACCAAACTGTGAGGCAAGATTTGCCCATACGAGGTGCATTCAAGTTCTAAGGCCTCCGATTTTTTTTCTAATTAACTATTCACCCGAAATCGATGAAACAGGCGTTACTTCTCGACGTAATCGCCCTACAGAGGTACACATTTTTCACAACGCTGACGCCATGATTCCATGGCAGCGGCGAAGGTTTCTTTAGGAGTCTGTTTTGACCACTGGAAAATCGCTGAGGCAATAGCAGCACGGCTGGTGAATGTGCGGCCATGGAGAGTGTTTTTCATTGTTGGAAAAAGCCAGAAGTCACTAGGAGCCAGGTCAGGTGAGTAGGGAGCATGAGGAATCACTTCAAAGTTGTTATCACGAAGAAACTGTTGCGTAACGTTAGCTCGATGTGCGGGTGCGTTGTCTTGGTGAAACAGCACACGTGCAGCCCTTCCTGGACGTTTTTGTGGCAGTGCAGGAAGGAATTTGTTTTTCAAAACATTTTCGTAGGATGCACCTGTTACCGTAGTACCCTCTGGAACGCAATGGGTAAGGATTACGCCCTCGCTGTCCCAGAACATGGACACCATCATTTTTTCAGCACTGGCGGTTACCCGAAATTATTTTGGTGGCGGTGAATCTGTGTGCTTCCATTGAGCTGCCTGGCGCTTTGTTTCTGGATTGAAAAATGGCATCCACGTCTCATCCATTGTCACAACCGACGAAAAGGAAGTCCCATTCATGCTGTCGTTGCACGTCAACATTGCTTGGCAACATGCCACACGGGCAGCCATGTGGTCGCCCGTCAGCATTCGTGGCACCCACCTGGATGACACATTTCGCATTTTCAGGTCGTCATGCAGGTTTGTGTGCACAGAACCGACAGAAATGCCCACTCTGGAGGCGATCTGTTCAACAGACATTCGGCGATCCCCCAAAACAATTCTCTCCACTTTCTCGATCATGCCGTCAGTCCGCCTTGTGCGAGCCCGAGGTTGTTTCGGTTTGTTATCACACGAAGCTCTGCCATCATTTAACTGTTGCACCCACGAACGCACTTTCGACACATCCATAACTCCATCACCACATGTCTCCTTCAACTGTCGATGAGTTTCAATTGGTTTCACACCACGCAAATTCAGAAAACGAATGATTGCACGCTGCTGAAGTAAGGAAAACGTCGCCATTTTAAGTATTTAAAACAGTTCTCATTCTCGCCACTGGCGGTAAAATTCCATCTTCCATATGGTGCTGCCATCTCTGGGACATATTGACAATTAATGCGGCCTCATTTTAAAGCAGTGCGCATGTTTCTATCTCTTTCCAGTCCAGAGAAAAAAAATCGGAGGCCTTAGAACTCAATTTTACAATATGAAGTTGTAAGACATGATCTCCTGACCTTCATTGCATTCATATTCCGCCCTCACAATCATGTTCCACACATCAAGACGCTTCATTCGAATGCTCGATAAGATAAAGTCAATGTTGTACGAATTCATGTAAACGATATGCATTTGCAGGATGTTGCGGCCAGGCGGTTCTAGACGCTACAGTCTGGAACCGCGCGACCGCTACTGTCGCAGGTTCCAATCCTGCGTCGGGCATGGATGTGTGTGATGTCATTAGGTTAGTTAGGTTTAAGTATGTCTAAGTTCTAGGGGACTGATGACCTCAGATGTTAAGTCCCATAGTGCTCAGAGCCATTTGAACCATTTGATATGCAATTGACAAGTGAGCGCACCGTGGTTGAAATACTCGAGGCTGGCGTGCAAATATACATTCCAGACACGACCGTCACAGAGGCTTTTGGTTTGCGAGAGAGACCGCACAGTGGGGCACCAGACCCTGCAGAGGACGACCCAGCCCATGTCGGCCGGTGACCGCCCGTGGAGGACAGCAATGGCCCGAGTGAAAAGGGGAATGACCCCGTGTTCGGCTTAAAAGCAAATTCCGCTACATTGTGTGGGAGAGCCAGCCTACGCATTCTTTACACGTAGCATGCAGTTTCAGAGATTTTCACAGGGAGACAGCAAATGCCACAGCTACAAGCTTCGCCTTAAACGAAACGTCATTCTCCCGTTTTAGAAGAGCAATGCTGATTGGCAGACGATATTTCTGACGCCTTGAGCTGAAGGAATAATGGAAGAAACCGAAAGATATACCCCTTCAAGTCTGGCGTGGAGAGGTGCGGTTCCGTTGTCGCTCTTGGAGCGAGAACACGTAACGAGGGCGTGCGGGCTCGTACGTGTACTCGAAAGAGCGAGGAACAAGGCTCTCCTCAGTATTTCACTGGGAGAGCACCTCTGTCGAGAGTGAATCGCACTGCAACTCTATACTGACTCCTTGCGATTAAGCGTTGTTCACTGTGTTGGCCGACACTTATTGTGCGGTGTGAACGGACAGAGTTACAGCACCTCTGTCGAGAGCGAATCGAAGTGCTACTCTCTCTGTATTGGCTCCTTATCTCAAATGGTTCAAATGGCTCTGAGCACTATGGGACTCAACATCTATGGTCATCAGTCCCCTAGAACTTAGAACTACTTAAACCTAACTAACCTAAGGACATCACACAACACCCAGTAATCACGAAGCAGAGAAAATCCCTAACCCTGCCGGGAATCGATCCCGGGAACCCGGGCGTGGGAAGCGAGAACGCTACCGCACGACCACGAGCTGTGGACATTGACTCCTTGCAATTAAGCGTTGTTCACTGTGTTGGCCGACACACTTATTGTGCGGTGTGAACTGACAGAGTTATAGTTAAACGCCTGCGAGCGAATTTTGAGTGGCATCGCGGTGGACAGGTTATCTGGCCTGTGTACCACGCCAATAGTTAGACTAGGGGCGAATAGGAATCCTTGCCTTCTTAAAGGCATACGGTGAGTTTGATTGGCGAAGGTCAATCCAGATAGAACGAGAGTTATCTTATTTGTCAGCAGCGAGCGGCGCAGACAGTAATCATCGCAGCTTACGGTATTGTGTGCTACAGCTATTGCGAGCCCCATATTTCCTCCACAACAATACACTTCACTGCACTACCTAACAACATTCAAAAGGATAATTTTTCAAGTTCAGTAGTCGCGCTCTCATCCATTCTGCCAAGGCAGCAAGCATCGTAAACTTTGTATAGAAATTTCATTAGCGAATCCTATCCTTCAGAGGTAACTTCACATTCCGAAAGGAACCAGGATATTTCTTGTTCAATTCATAACCAAAAGTGCCATTGTGATTTCTCAGAATTTTTGAGAAATATATAATATCTATCTTATCGTTTCATGTTTTTCTTATACTAACTAGCACTAATCCAGTACCCAAGTATCCCACTATTTAGGTAAGAAATTTTGTGAATTATTGTGTCATTTCCTTACAGTGGACGACTCTAGAAGATAATTATTGCTGAAAGTTTTTCAGGCATTTCTCTTTAGAACGTTAGGAGCGTCTATCTGACTTCTGTAGTAGTGTGGGGGTGGATACTGCATCTTGCAGGAGCCACAGGGTAAAGGGTACATCTCAGATTAATCCGTTGCGCAGAATAACAGAGTAACAGATCAACCCCACACCACAGAAAGTATACAATTAAACTAGGGCTGCAACAGCCCAGCCATCGAAGATAAAAAAGGATGAAATGTGGAAAAAAATTCGCGTATTCGCACATTTGTGAAGTGAGGTATGTGGGAGTACCATGAGCTATGTAGTAGAACACCTAACTGATGGACACGAGCCGTGCACAGTGGTCGCGTGGTTTGAGGCGCCATGTCACGGATTATGCGGCCTCCTCCGCCGGAGGTTCCAGTCCTCCCTCCGGCATGGGTGTGTCTGTGTTGTTCCTTACATAGGTTAGGTTAGGTAGTGTATAAGCCTAGGAACCGATGACGTAAGTAGTTTGGTCCCTTAGGAATTCACAGACATTTTGATGGAGACGAGTGTAGGGGTGGCTTTTAAGGTCACTTTATTTACACTTTTTTGTTGAATAATTCGAAAAATGTGGCTTGTAGCGAAAATGCATCCCTTACAAAATTAAAAAACATTAAATTTCCTACAGAAGATGGCCTATTCATTTTCCTCTAGCACTGATAGTTTGCTTCAAGAGAGCGAGAGACTACTGGAAACCTTGCTTGGTAAACATTCGCCGTAGCTTATATACTTTTTAGGCCAATATGTTGCTGTTTCCAGAGCTGATAGCCCACAGGTATCCTATGGTATATAACATTGTTTCTTTTCGACTTCCTCTAGACTTATGTGGTACAATGTAAACAGTCGTCGTTGGCACCCACTATAAGACACGAAGCGTTTTAGGCCTTAAGGCACTGTTCTGACGAACTATATTTCTTCATTCTCTTTTCTTTCGATGACTAACAAAAGCTGCACAGAATGAGATTTTCACTCTGCAGCGGAGTGTGCGCTAATATGAAACTTCGTGGCAGATTAAAACTGTGCGCCAGACTGAGACTCGAACTCGGGACCTTTGCCTTTCGCGGGCAAGTGCTCTACCAACTGAGCTACCCACGCACGACTCACGCCCCGTCCTCACAGCTTTACTTCTGCCAGTACCTCGTCTCCTACCACCCGAGTGGGAGTCTCGGTCCGGCACGCAGTTTTAATCTGCCAGGAAGTTTCAAAAGCTGCACACTTTAGTAACATATGCAAATTCACACAAGCGCATTGTCTATAGCATAATTTTTGGGAGCTTCAGAAAAGACTCCTTCCACATGTGATGTGGGGCACTGTTCAGCACCCTGCCACAGAATCTTTGTCTTCCGGTTAATGTCACCAGAGAGACATTCCAGATCAAAGGGGCTATAGCTTCTTTTTTTCCAAATCGCCGATCGTTCAATCCTTAGAAGGATCCGGCTGTTTCATTCAGTTCAGGAGCAGCCAACAGTGACCGCCCAGCAGCGGACTCAACACTCACTGCAGAAGTCGGCACGAGATTCCGTGTGGTGCCAGTTAGCTTTATACGCCGCCTTGCCTTTCACTAGTGTCGCCAGCTACACTATTCCTGACATGTGGAACTGGGGATAGGAAAAGCCGACCGGTTAAAACCGATCCTGGCATTTTAGTTCTGATTAACCGGTATTGTTTGTATTTCTTTGGGCTTAGTTATGGGAGATATTATTTTTATTTTTTTATAATAAAAGACCGAGATTCGAATTAGCCATAGGAGCAACGCAAATATTTTTGGTATTTAATACCAGCTACTTTAAGAATCGGGTAATCAATGTTCTTAAATTGTCCATTGCTTTTAATTACTGCGTTTTTATAGAAAATGGGAAAAGTGGTCAGTGGTATTTCAATAGCTGTTGACAGGAACAAGCACCAGACACACTTGGCCTCCTGGGGTGGCCGAGCGGTTCTAGGCGCTACAGTCTGGAACCGAGCGACCGCTACGATCGCTGGTTCGAAACCTGCCTCGGGCATGGATGTGTGTGATGTCCTTAGGTTAGTTAGGTTTAAGTATATCTAAGTTCTAGGGAATTGATGCCCTCAAAAGTTAGGTCCCATAGTGCTCAGAGCCATTTGAACCTGTTGAACCATACACACTTCAATGGAACCGCGCGACCGCTACGGTCGCAGGTTCGAATCCTGCCTCGGGCATGGATGTGTGTGATGTCCTTAGGTTAGTTAGGTTCAAGTAGTTCTAAGATCTAGGGGACTGATGACCTTAGAAGTTAAGTCCCATAGTGCTCAAAGCCAGACACACTTCAAAGAAACTGGTGCTCCATTACTGAGACAATAATGGACTGTAGATATGTACAAGCAGATTGCGAGACTTGCTGCACGTGGTCTATTGTATGTGGTACTCCCACACATCCGTCGTCAGTTGTATTACAGAATGGCACCATCTCCAGTCTGGAAGTATTTTATGAATTGTGGTATCAGTGAAGTACCATGCTCCATTTCTTTTAAAAGATTAAGAGAAGGAAGAGTCACTAGAAACTTGGGATGTTATAAAACGAGAAAACTTATAACAATTCATCCGTAGTATCGAACAAAAATTTAAACTAGCTGATCTGTAGCCTTTATCTGAATAATATGCTTTTCTCTCCTTTTCACACTGGAAAATGGGACACATTAACAAGATAACCATTCTTCAGCTTCAGTTTCCATCCTTTAGCACTGACTATTCCTAAAGCCCAAATACTAGAAAGATCCTGGATTGCAACTTACTTTTCCAGCAGAGTTCAAAAAAATTAGATTCAGTAGGATAATGCTGGTAATTCTTGTAGTATTGAACAACCTATCACTTGTCGTGAAAAGCAGCGAATGGTGGATGGACAAAGTTTTCTTTTATTTGCCTATTTAATTTAGTATTTTCAGTCTGTGTATCTGGAAATTGAGGGTCAAAATTTTTCAGTCTTTGTTCGGTTTCTACGGTCATTACCGGAAATAATATGAATGAAAAGCCGAAAATCGGTTGTTTCAGAAACGGGTTATTTTGAGTGATTTTTGACGTCTCTCTGAGGGAAAGGCTTCACTGGTGGGGTAGTACCAAATTCTGTGATTTACGAGCCCACCCTAGCGCTCAAAACATTACATACAAACATATGCTCTGACTTCTAATTCTTTCTCCATACCCCATAATGTGTAGCAATTTGTTTAGCTAGTCCCACACTAAATGCTGCTAATTTTCCCTCTGTTGATAGAACCCTTGTTTCAATTTCACACAGTAGCTCCGCGTGACCTGAAATCACTGTACTGGTCTCTGTCGGCCATCCACCCAGAGATTCCTAAGTTGCCTGGTCGCCATCTAACTGCTGGGCGATATTCAGAACTTACTCTGAAAACGTTCTCTTGATATCACACAATTGTGTGTCATTGTTAACCAAATGCCCAACGTTTACCCTGATAACACTGTCAATTCACTCACCCTGTGCATCTAATCCTGGGACTTGAGATACTAAGTGCTTTGAAACATAGGCACAGTGATCAAGGAGGGCCACTGTGAAGGAATTGGTGAGAGTTCCTAACTCTTTAGGATGCCGATCCAATCTCGAATACAATGTGGCATACTGTTCTTCATTCTCGGCCTACAGGCATCTAACAGTGAACTTAAATTCGCGATTAATTCTGCACTCAATTTTTTAAATATTGTCCTCATCTGATTACACAGACATTACGTCATCTCCGACAACAGTTGCGTGTGGAGCGGTACTCCCTTTCTTCGTTTATCAGCACCTGGTGGAGTCGAGACCCAGGCATTGCATCACGCGACAGCAGCAAAGGCCGACTCAACGACGATGACGTTGTCAAGGATTGCAGGAGCAGAGGTGCCGGCTCCATGGACTGTGGTGGCGGAGACGGGGTAGACGTCATCGGTTGCTGTGGCATTGGGTGCTGTCGCCTCGCCGTTGGTCAACATGCAGGTGGCGGCCGAATGGTCAGCGCTGGTCGCCACTTGCAGAACAATTTTGAGGGGAACAAGTATCATTCCTGTCCCTGCGGTCGCTCGGACGGTAGTGGCTAACTGAGAAACTGGGTGGGGCTCGTGATAGTGCTAAAACGTGGTTCAAATTGCTGTAAGGACTATGGGATTTAACATCTGAGGTCATCAGTCCCCTATACTTAGAACTACTTAAACCTAACTAACCTACAGGCATCACACACATCCACGCCCGAGGCAGGATTCCAACCTGCGACCGTAGCAGCAGCATGGTTACGGACTCAAGCGCCTAGAACCGCTCGGCCACAGCGGCTGGCGGTAAAACTTGCAAGTCGAATTATGCAATTTCAGAAACCTGACAAATCGTCGTCCTATCATAGTCACCACGCTGATGATGCTGCTTGCTATGTTCTGTGAAAAGAACGCCTTGCTACTGATAGCAGAAATGGTGAAAAATTGTCAGACCTCTAATTCCTATTTAGCCTTACCTGCTAACGTACTGCTGACTCGGTCGTGGCAGCATCGGCTTCCACCATGTCTAGAATGGGTTTCTGATAGCTAAAGGAGTGGTACGAGGAGGCAACAGCAGAACTGAATAGAGTAGGAGTCCAACAGACCTGACAAAATCTTGCAAATATTCCTACACTCACCCCCCCCCCCCCAAAAAAAAAGGACGCATCTAAATGCAAGCTAGCTTGTTACTAGTTAATTACGATTTATTCACACACACTTGGTTACCATAACCTGGAAGGTCTTGCTGTAATAGCAGAAAAAAATGAAGTACTAATTGCAAAATTGCGTTCTGATCACTCATTCAGACACTGATCAAACAGAGGGTACGCTGAGACGTTAGTCAAGCTACATGAAATCTATGTTGGCTTACCAGTGAATTGAGCCTATTACTCTTTTGAAGATGATACCTGAAACTGTTGATTCCGGTGAAGTGATCCCAATAACAGATTTATTGTGCATCTGAATACTTAGTTTTATCTTCGTTGAAATAAAAGAAATGCATTCACAGCTGTGAAAATGAACAAGAATTAGGTGTGTAAGAGGACGACGATAATTAAAATTAATGCCACACTGGTGCTCGAAATCGGATTAATCACCTTTCAAGAATTGTCGCAACTGCTTTGGCTATCTGTGCACAACTTATGGGCAGATCCAAACTTTCACATGTCATCATTCCTGCCTACGACGTTTACTTGCACACACATAATATGACTCCTGTAGAGAGGAGAACATTTTAATGGAAAGCCACTGCGTGGTATCTGTGGATAAATAACATATTGCGGTGCTTATAAGTAGAATTATAAAGCAGTGGTTGCTGTATTCCACTTCGTTGCGAACTTTTTTTTTAATGGCGGCTGTCCCCTGGTTGTCCCCCACCTCCTCTCCATGGAGCTGTAGATGTGGCAATGTCGCATTGTTGACGTTACCATCCCCACTCATACCCATCCAGCACTCCCCCCTCATCCCCCCCCTTACTAGGGCACTGGCAGTAAGAAGACTCAGTCTGTGCAGAGCTGCTGGAGAGAAAGAACGAGATATACTGTCTTGGGAACTGTGTTTATTTATTTTTATGTGTATTATCCTGCTGGAAGAATTCCTAAATTCTGGTGGTAAAACCATGTTGACAATTACCCTACTACCTTCTTGCCTGAAGTTCAAATAAAGACAATTCTTTAAAATTGATGAGAAGCCAGAGAAGCACTCTCATTGAAAACTACGGTCGACACATACAAATACGCTTAAAAAATCGATCACTGAAACGAAACCATAATCTCGCTTACACATGGAAGAACGATTGGTAGCTCACCACATTTCACAAGAAACTTCAAACCACACATAGAAATATGTCCGCTACATTTCGACTAAAACAATATCCCTTCTAATAGCACACTGGTTACTACAGAAGTAAGAACTTCGTCTGGACAGGCATCAAAACATTCATGTCGAAAGAATCGACGAAATGGTCACACAACAAAATCCGACATCGCGAGAATAACATCGATGAAAATTGTCCTTGTTACACAGTGCTAAAAAACCGATAGTGATGCAGAACTGTAAACTGTACATATGCAAAACAGCATGTTGACAAAGAAAGAGGCTCGCCGCTAGTAAATAGTGTCTCAAAAAAACAGTGTTTATGTAACATTGGTTAGATGCCTCTGATGCAACACACGAAATAACGGCCACCTGCAGATCTGAATGAATCGCTCACCACTGCTGCCGATATGCCCACAGCAACCGCACCATGGCATCTGTCATACAAGTGACAGTGCTGTGCCAGGTGGTATGCTGCCTGTAGTGGAAACCATCAGTTGCTATCCAAACTAACGTATGGCTCAGGCATGGCCAGAGGGTGGCTGGTATGCCAGCTATTTTATTGGCCCACAGCAGTCAATAACGTGGAACCTGCTCGAGCCTTTTGTTTTGCTACCTGTTCGCGGTCCGGATGGCTCGTATTGAGCTAGCTCAGACATGTGAGTGTGTATTCAACAAATTCATTGTACCTCTTAACGACCTGCCTGGACCCTACCTGCTTTATAGATGGAAACAAGCGTTTGTCTAAGAACAACTAGGGGTGCTTTGACAACACACGACTCACCAACAGCATTCCTGTATTTGTATCTGTGTACATCAGGAAAACTGGGACTTTTACCTTTGCACGAAACAGAACAAAATACATAACGACCAGGGACGATAGCGATGTACACTGGTGTCCAATATTAAAGCAACCAACGGAAATTTTGCAAGTTAGGGTTTATTCTGTCACAAAACGTTATAAATAGATGATAGTAATACAGAATGTAATCGACTGCAACATGCATAACGGTGGACAAAAATGTTCTTGGTTTTTTTTTTTTTTTTCTTCAGCTTAATTTGAAGACACGCTCTGACAATTGGTTAATGTGCTCAGTATGGGGTGTGACAACCTCTGGCACCATTATCGGCCCGATGGGACATTATGTGAATCATATCATCGTCTCATGTTGAGGCAATAACGCCCATTCTTCCTGCAGAGCAGCTCAAAAGTCTTGGAAAGTAGTTGGTAAACGCTGCTGTGATGCAACCCATCTCACTAGTCCATTCCAAATATGACCCATAGGATTCAAATGTGTGGAGCGAGCAGGCACGCTATCCATGCAATATCTTTCATTTCCAAAAAAGCATCATTGACCCATGCGGTATGAGGTAGAGCACTATCGTCAATCGATACGAGGTCTGTGGAAACGCCACCTCACAATAACCGTGCATCAAATCCCAAAATGGCCTCACGGTACCTGACAGCAGATAAATCTTGCCGTTCCACCTGTACAGTTTCAGGAATAGGCGTTAGACTGGTCAGCATAATCCATGCCACACCATTAGGGATCCTCCTCTATATCAGTCAATGTCCACAATGTTAGGTTCCTGAAATAGTGATCGACATGCCCTCCAGATGTGAATCCGTCGAGAATCGCTCTCCAGACCAGATTAGGTCTCATGTGTGGAACAAACACTGGCCCACTGGTCGTCCGTCCAGGTTGCATGTTGATGGCTCCACTCTAGAAGTTCCCTTCTGTGAAAACACGACAGAGGTAAACAGGCAGCAGCTCTCCAACAAAGATGGTCACTCTGCTGAAGCCTTCTGTACACAGTTTGCCTCGATTCAACAGGTCCAGTGGATGTTTCAGTGCATTACTAAGGTGGTACCGTTGTGCTCTTACAGCCAATAACGGTCCACTCGTTCAGACCTCACATGTGGTCGGCCTTGTTCTGCTCTCCGGAGCACAGTTTCGGTCTCTGTAAACTATCGCCTCATCCGTGAAACAACAGAACGATTCACTTTAAGCCATCACGGCACATCGGTTTGTGCCTGTCCTCCTTCCATTCTCACTAAACCAATTCACAACAAAGAGTCTGGCCGACGTCTTGTCTGTGCCATACTGCACCATCTGTGACTGGTGAACACAGTGGTTGTGGATGTGGGACTACCCAACAAAAACTACCCCTTTTGAAGGGCGCCCTGATGTCATATCTGGCATGGTTGTCCGTTGACTGGAATGCCATCTTCCATGGAGGACCTCATCTTACTGACATCTGTTGATAGCTGGTATGAATATATTGTTACTTAGATATCGGATGTGAAAATAGCGGTTTGTTGCTTAGTTTTGGCCGCCAGTGTATTTCTAAGAAGGGCAATGGAGCCAGGACCACCCCAGGAGAGGAAGTAGACAGTTACTGGGCACAGTGGAATTGAAATTATTTGTCAGAGGTGATAGCAATCTACCAGCTCCTTCTTAGACCCCTTCTGGGAAGGGAAACTGCTCTCCTCTGACAAAAGAGAAGAAGCGGGCAGTTACTTTTTCTGTGAGAACGTGCAGTTTTCTCTGAGGAATGTCAGTCTATCTTGCTACCTATCTAATGGCTCCTTCTAAAAAGGAAACCAACCAGTAGAGACTGGCACGTCTCTGCCTATCGAGGAGAATGGTAACGCCAGGACGTATGCAAGACAAAGACCCTCAGATATGTTGAGACTGGAACACTATCGGTCTTGCACGTATTTGCTGGTGAATGATCCTGCAATATTACTTAATGTCGCAAAAGTAGTGGAGCGAGCGTTAGGTTATATAAATCCTAACCCCCTCCTCCACAGTCATCTTAATTCTGCTTTAATTTGCACCTGTGATTGCTTGCCTATCCATGATCGCCATGAAGTATTTCTAGTCCACCTGCAGTGCCAGCAACAAACGCCACAGACTGCATGAAGAAGAATTGTCATGTAAGTTTCACATTTTATTTTCAATAAATCATCTTTCATTAAAACAGTGTATATATGTACTTGTGTGTCTGTGTACAAGTTATTCGGCAGTTATACATTAGTATATTGGTACGAGGCTACTGTTCCAACATTCAGCGTAATTTTGCTGTCCTATCCCTTCTTACCATGTATCTGCGTACAAATTTCTCAGCAGCTATGCCACTTATAGATTGGTAGAAGGCTACTCTTCGTCCACTTCACTGATAGTTGGCTGTCGTGTCCCTTCTTAACATGTATGCATGTGTGTAGGAGTTCCTTGGTATCTATACACCTGCAAATCCGTAGGGGCATGGTCTTCCGACAATTCAGTTATAGTTTTCTGTCCCCCCCTTCTTGTCATGAATCTGTATACAAGTTCCTCAATAGCTACACACTTTTAGGTTGGCCGGAGGCTACTCTTCGTACACTTAAGGTTTGTTGTCACATTTGGTAGTCTTTTCGTAGTTTATGTTCAGATTTCGTAATATACGAATTTTGTCTGAAAAAAGATTTTAGTGTAGTTATATCTCTGTCCATATAGAAAACTTCCTCAACCTGTGCTACTGGACCCTCGAGAATTGTGTATATATACTGTTCTCAAACTTTGCTACTGTTAGGTAAACTGGAAAGTTATTCATTGTCGTAGCGATTAGAGATTGTAATTGTGTGTATCTTTAAAGTATCTCTGTATTGAAAATACTATAACTACATTGTTCTGAGTAATAGATATTAGTACCTCTTCATTGAAATACTAGAACGAAACTGTACTTCAAGAATCAAATTATACTTCAAGAACTAATTGCATATACAGGATCTGCAACACGTAAACGGCATTAGTTTTAAACATGGTTTCTATTAAGGAGGTGAAGTTTAAGCTGCAGATTATTAAATATATGTAATGGTTGCTCGGTCCTCTACAATGGAAGTAGACCATATTCCAAAGACAAGACAAGACCATATTCCATACACAATAGAGGGTTTTTGTAGTTTTTTTCATAAGCCATTTCATACATTGCTTTTTACTATAACTCACATAAGCAGCTTCCACTCTGATGTCATTACACTACTTTTTTGTTTACATCATGTGCTAAACCGACCTTAACAACTTTGGATCCACTGACTCTCACAGAAAGCTGGATATTGGATGCCGTGAGGTAAGCTGCTCACAAAACATGCTGGGTGGTGAAGATAAAAGATAGAGGTAGTGTTTCTTAATGACAAAAATTGCAAGGCATCACAACGTTTGGCAAATGGAAAAGTTTGCAGGAGTGTAGAGCATCCCCAAGCAGCTATCCAAAGGTAATAACCTCTACATTTAACCTCTCCCTCTACACTGACAGGGTAGCAGATGTCCTGGTGTTCCCTTTTCGAAGAGACAAAGAACGTTGATTCCTCATAGTACACCCAAGTACATGTTAACTGACTTAGTGTCCTAGGTGTTGGTTATCCTGATCTCCAAATCTTTGAACACTACATCTTTCATTTTGATGGGTGACAATGCATAACCACGTGTGGAACAGGGTGTATCCTCTAGGACTTAAGTCCGTAGAGCACCGATAGAATGCACCGTCAGTTGTCAATCAAACCGGTGGTGGATTGGAATGATTATCGTAAGCCTATGCGAAGATGTAAGTTGCCAAAATGTTTTTGTTTTTCCTCCTTTTTATTTGTTTTCCATAAAATTTACCATTTCTCCAAATTTACCATGTTTTACACGCATTTTAAACAATTACTCGAGTTCCAAACCACTGCTCTTGACGACTTGTTACATCGACAAAATGTCTCATTGCATCGATCCTGTGATGCTTGCAGTGAATGACATTGCTGCATGATTCTACATTTTTGTATCACTGCTAAGCCACCCATCCATTACCAACGAGTGTGTGCTACTGATTAAAAAAATACAACAAGCAATATCTCTCCCACAAGTTTCTACACTTTTAACGTTCTGTATGTGTGTAATTCTAGAGAAGCGTGTATACTGTAAAGTCAGACTTCATCCCAAATTAATTTCAACTTTTAGACCTGTAGCGGTGACTTCAGTGGCTTTCTTGGAAGAGCATGTCGTTTAAATGTCACTAAGAATGAAAGTAAATTCTAGCCTCATTGAGTGTCCTGATCCCAAAATCTTAGGACACCGGCCATATTACTACAACAGGTACTACAACACCCATCATCTTTCATTGTGCATTCATTCCTACGGCTTACACTGTATCACAACATGTGTGGGAGCTCTTGATACGACGGCAGTCATTTTTTTGCGTTATTCATGTCTTTGTGGAGGGGGTATGGCAGTTCAGTCCACCCTCCCCCCATGCTACGCAATTGTATTAATTTCCGGCAATATTCCAACACATGGCGAAAGTGGCGGCTCTCGCAACATCGACCTATCGTCAAAGAATCTACCTTTCGAGAATGCATCAGATCATACATGGAGTGGATACATGCCAAACTTTATCTGCCAATTGTAATGCAAATCGCTACAACCCAACCATGACCCCTGTTTGGATCTGCTCAATGAATATTTCTGAATTCATGACGCTGGTGGATCCACTTTATGGGCAATGTCACAGATCAGTACCAAACATTATCTGCGAATTATTATGCAGGTGAATCCACCCCAACTGTTATCTGATAAAGTACTTCCGAACGCAGAACGCCAGAGGACCGACATTTAGGATGCATCTCGGTACTCACCCACGAGTTGTAAGCTCCGCAGCTGACGATGACGACGACGCCTACGGTGTCCGTAGAGCGAGGGAGAGAAGATGAATTAAGTCCCAGCTTGGAGTTCCAATGCACGAAATAGCGTAGCTGTTTTGTGCTATGTCTGAATGTTTACAACAGAATAACGCAAGCCTATGAACTCATTCAGCCTAAGGAAACAGTTATTCTACAGGAGGCAGAGAAGAGGGCATTAGACGTGTTTCAAGGGACTTCCACCTGACATACTGAGAAATGTCAGAATAGAGTGATTTAGCCATTGCTATCGGAGTTGCCATACAACTTTAACAAACAGATATTTGTACTGGTGGCTTAAGAGATGGAAGTGTGCTCTCCTTGGGGGTAAAATGTTAGATGTGATATGTATGTCATGTTAATAAGCAATGCCATAGACCCTCATGTTACTAATTGTGGATAAGTACGCTATTGAGCATGTGATTGTCGGAGTAGGAAACAGGACAGTGTCAATGTGAGTGTTCATTGGACAATAGTTGCTAAGATGTTCCCAGAGAAACAGACAATATGTGTAATAAACCAAATAAATCATAATCTCATTGTTATTCTGTAACAAGCTGCTGGAGAGTGTGGGTCCATTACACCAAAATAATCAGACAGTATTCCTGAAAAACGTCTGGAAGTTTGTTGGAGTCCTTGTCCACTCCATGTAAGTCCTTCAACCCTAAACATTGTGGGACAATTGCTTTAAGACTACGTTCATTAGTGCAGTTATTAAGATTATGAGCATATGTTAAATTCAGTGCTAACCAAAAATACACATGGCAAAACTGAAGCCTTAGAACCAACAAACTTGTATTAGTAGACATACTGCTCAAAATTCAGGGAAATAGTAATTGGTTTATCTTAAGTTTCGGTAGTTCAAAAATTATTAAGACAAGATTCCAGGACACCACTCATCTCCATATCTGTGCATTGGGATGTGGAATTGCTTATGTGTTACATAGATACTGACACACCGAATTGCTATTTGTCTTCAGTCTAATCGCAAGGTATATAAAAGTTTAATGGTGCCAGATAGAGTCTTTGAATATGTTGCTGTTGTTGTTGTTGGTGGTGGTTGTGGTGGTGCTGCTGCTGGCGTCGTCATCAGTACAAAGACTGGTTCAATGCTTGTGCAAACCTCCACCTCCTAATAACTGCTGCAGTGTACATCCTTATATCTGTAGTCACCTCTTCCTCTCCCCACACTTCTCTCCAATGTTTATTGCTTAGTTAGTTACCTGTTCCATGGATAATTTTGCATGGTAGATCGTAATGATACAGAAACTCATCACATAGTTATGACATAGTTATCACATAGTCAGCATGGATTCAGAAAATATCGTTGTTGCGAAACACAACTAGCTCTTTATACTCATGAAGTAATGAGTGCCATCGACAGGGGATGTCAAATTCATTCCATATTTTTATATTTCCAGAAGGCATTCGACATCGTTCCTCCCACGCAGTCTTCTAACCAGACTGCGTGCCTATGTAATATCGCTTCAGTTGTGCGACTGCATTCGTGACTTCCTACCAGATATGTCACAGTTCGTAGTAATAGACAGAAATAATATTCGGCATTTCCAAAGAAAGGGTTATAGGCGTTGTATCGTTCCTGACCCATATTAACGACAAAGGAGACAATCTTAGTAGCCGTCTTAGATTGTTTGTAGATGATGTAGTCATTTACCTTATTATAGAGTCATCAGATGAGCAAAACGAATTGCAATATGATTTAGATAAGATATCTTTTTTTCCTGAATAAAGAAAAGTCTGAAGCTGTTCACATCAGTACTCAAAGAAATCCGCTAAATTTCGATTACGCGGTAAGTCACACAAATCTGAAGGCTGTAAATTCAACTAAATACTTAGGAATTACAAATACGAATACCCCAAATTTGAACGAACACATCGATAATATTGTGAGTAGAGCAAACAAAAGACTACGATTCATTGGCAGTACACTTAGAAGGTGCTACAGGTCTACTAAAGAGACTGCTTAGCCCACGCTTGTCCGCCGTATTCTGGAGTATTGCTGTGCGGTGTGGGATCTGCATCAGATGGGACTAACGGGTTACATCGAAAAATTACAAAGTAGGGCAGCTCGTTTTGTATTATCACAAAGTAGGGGAGATAGTGCCACAAATGTGTGTGTTGGAGTGGCAATCATTAAATCAAAGTCGTTTTCCCCCAATTGCGAGAACATTCCATTGGCAATCACCTACATAGGGAGAAATGATCATCACCATAAAATTAGAGAAATCAGGGCTCGCACAGAGAAATTTAGGTGCTCGTTTTTTCCCGCGCGCCGTTCGAGATGGGAACGGTAGAGAGACAGCTTGAGGGTGGTTTACTTAACACTCTGTCAGGCACTTCGTTGTGAATAGCAGAGTAATCACGTAGGTGTAGATGTTGAACAAACGCCTCTGTTGTAACCCATTTATATGCATGTGTGTTTTTGCTATAATTTGTAGAAACCATTACAGGGTTGGGGCTATGTATCGGAACTGGATGTTATAAGCAGGAATAGCATGCCACATCCCATGAGCAACAATTGTATATACATATGGATGGACATCAAAAGCATGTAAAAACCTGTAAAAACATTACACAATCAGTGAAATTCAGTTACAACATATTCTTGATGAATATTTTGTTTTCTTACTTAGTGTGTAGAGGAAATGCATCAGTTCACAGAATAAATGCTTGAGATTTTAGCTATCGTACCCGTGTGAATGAATCTGCGATCTAAGTCGTCTCCATGAACATATAAATTACCTGTGCGAGGTTTTGTCACTCATACTGAAGAAAATCCAATTCAGAACTTGTATTCTTGCAGTAGTGGATGAACTGCGATTTGTGATGATGGATGTTGTACTTTAGAAAACAGTTTACTGAAATATGGATGTCTACCGATAGAAATTGCGTTATGGGAGCGTTTTGATTCAGTGTCAACCTCCCATACACTGAAAACCGAGATAAGCTTCTAAATTACGCTGTGTCTGTGTCTGAGTTTTAATTATTCATCTGTAAACTACGTGAGCGTTCGTAACATAGACTCCAACAAAATAAAGGTACTTACTTGCCAGCCAGGTTGTCTGAAGGCCATTCAGTTCCTTCACAAGTGCGTTTGGCAACTAATGGTGTATACTGTCTGTGCTCTATAGGCTTCAATCCTGCAGAATAAACCAAGTTGCACAGATGGCTAGCAGTAAAAATGAAAGATGTAATGTCCAAAGATTCGGAGGTCAGGATGACCAACACCACAACAGTGATCATGTACCTGGTTGCAATATGAGGAATCAATGCTCTTGGCTTCTTCGGAAACGGAACACTCAGACATCTGCTATCCTGTCATTGTGGAACATGAGATGATATGTAGAGGTGATCACTTTCGGACAGCTGTTTGGGAATGTTCCACAATGCTGCAGACTCTTCCAGTTTCGATATGCTGCAAGGTCTTGCTCATTTTTTTTAATGGATATGCGGACACTTCAATTTGATTGGGAGTTAACTCAATAGTTACAGTTTGGCGATAGTTAGTTGACTTCTTAAGTTCATGATCCACGTTTTTATTCATGTAAAAAAGAATTACAGCGTGTGTTACAGAAAAATGAAATATTTAAGAGCGTGTGTTGACTTTAAGTTGCGCTGAAGTCAGTACAACAATCCTAGAAATCTTTAACCTTTGGTGACATGCTTCGTTAAATGTCAAACATGTTTTCTGGTGGGCAGTATTAAAGTCTTTGTTAAACAGAGTATGTGCCGTATTTGTTCTGGCATGACAACAAGCTAAAAATAACATGTTTGAGCCACATCATGAGACGAGAACATGTGTGTGTTCATTGTAGGCAGTGACGTGTTAGCGTTAGTCATCAGACGCCAATCAGTGGAAGAAAATTCCTTGTGCAGAGCTGAATATTTACTCGGTGTCGGCCCAATGTGAGTAAACATGCCATCAATCCATGACCCAATAAAGGCCTCATGCTACTCTGAAAGATGTGCATTACCGTCCCAACAATTTAATTCAAATTCTAGAAAGATGGGTGTAAAAATTTTTTAAGTAACAAAATTGTACCATATAGTTTTGTCATTGGCATTTCCTGAATTTCCAGAGGAAGCCACTTCTTAGTCATTTGAGTACTTGCATGACCATAATTCTATAAAAATGTGTGTGATTGCTGTATGGGTCTAAGTGATTTGGTTAGTGGGGTTGTTGAAAGTAGTTAAATCTTATGTTGCGTGAGCACTGTCTTACCGTACACCACATGCACATCGATTTAAGAATAGAAAAATAGAGACCACAGCAAATGCTGTTATTAAGTGAATATAATTAGGTTAGTAACAAGTCTTTGATACATCACGGACACTTCACATCGCGCGATACCTTAGTGAACCGTATTTGAACATGGACACCTCGGTCGCGTGAGGTGAAGGCAGAGATTGTCAACTTACAATGCCAGTGATAAAAATGTTGGTAGTTAGATAGAAGAGTAATAAAATTAATTTTTGAGTGATTTGAGAAGCGAGAACTTATCAGTTACAATAATTCAGTAACAATGCCATTTCCCTACTAGTTTACTAGTCATGGACAAAAGGTTTAAATTGACGTACAAGAGGTCCACCATGGGGACACCACTCATAGTGAATCTGGCACGGTTTACGTAGATACAGAGTGGTGCAAGAAACATCTTTGTCTCTGTCTGTGAAGTATAAAATAATAGCCCATTGCGTGACAGATACTAAGAAACAAAATCAAAATTGTTGACAAAGAATTAATTTCTGAAATACCGCAATTCGAGAGCCATATTAGGACTTGTGATAGTTCACAAATTTAACGCCGTATCGTAACGGAGGATATTGCGTGATGGCACCAGTAAGACTTTAATACTATAGAGTAGCATACATTAGTTAAAAGAGCACTCTTAAGTAGGAGCACCGAAATACAGCCAGACTTCACTAATCTGAAACCCTAAGAGAGGGGCCAGTAGTGGAAGCTTCTCCGAATCATCTTTTTTTCCCAAAATTTGTCTAGTCTGCTCTCAATGTTACTGAGATGCTGCAGTCAGCAAATGAGCGTAGAAGTTTCTCCTTGTAAATGTAAATATCAAATACAAGTTTCGATTTAACTGTCAACCACTTCTTATATTAATGTTTCTCGATATTGTAACTATGAATTAGCAACTAACTTAATGTCAACAGGAGAGAGAATTTTATGTCAAATTACCACTGAAGTAGTCACTGTGTCAGATACTAACAGTACGAGAAATGTATAAGGATAACTAATGTGTTCTGTTTTCTGTTGATATCTATGGAAAGAGACAAAACTGAGAAATCGAACATCTGGAGGAATAGCCATACAGATAATGAAATTAAAAATCCATTAACAGACGACAGAAAGTAGTAGCGTGGTCTGAGGCTGAAAACTAGAAACGGGGTTATAACAAATAAATAAATTGGCATCGGCTTAGATTTGGAAATACGGAAGTAAACTAAATATCAGCCGTTTTTTAAATGACGCGGATAGTGTATGTACGTTCTTCCAACGCTGTCATCGGACTTAGATACATTTCTTCTCTTTATATTTAAAGCATCTGGCAGAGATGCGAAGAAATGTGCAGCCGAGGAAGACTAAACACGTACTGTTATGATGAAGCTGCGATCCAGGTACAACTGGGAGGTACCGAACAGTACACTACCAATGTGTGGCAACACAGGTAGACAATGGAAATCGCAATCTGTCCGAATCATTTGCGGTCCACTGGAGCGTAAAGTCGGGAACGGAAGCCGCCTCAGCGGAAAAACAGTGAGGCATTTGGAGCGGCTGGTATCCGAATGCCTGAGGTAATTACTGCAGCTGGCGAGAGAGTGTGGGACTGCTGCATCAGGCCCCAAACGCTGCCTCCGAAGCGACCGGAGAATTATGCCGTTCGCATTGCTACAGTTGGTCTCCATGTACACTTACGGACCGCGTAAGCGAAGTGTTATTCGTTTTAAAACTTAATTGCAACTGTTATGTATTTAAGCGCGGTTTTTGATGCAAGGTGACCAACTATTCTAAATTATGTAGAAGTACACTGTAATACCACAAATTAGTGTCAACTTCTAGCTCATGCATTGCATTTATACTTTCAAAACAGGGGGTATATTATCTGGTATCTACTGATCTTAATGGGAATTTTTTATGCACATTTCTCCCTATCAAAATTGCAGGTCACGCATTAAAGACTTTTCTGTGGGAACCTATGTAAATTTCATGACTGTTCATTCAACTGTACGTACATTGCTTTCACACGATAAGTTTATGTTTAATGCAAGCGCGTGACAGAGAGCGAATAAAGTATGCCAGGTGATGCTGACTTGCATTAACGCAATCTCACGACAGCAGCCGTTAAAGGAACAGCGAAACTAAAAAACGAATACAAACTCGCCTCCTAATTTGAAGGACGTTATTGCAGTCGTCACTGTAAGGAATTAAATCACCTATCCTTCGTTTGGTTTAGTAGCTACATGTTGGCGTTCATGGTGGTATCAGCCTGATCACATACATCGAGCATCGCGATACATAGGGAGCAGGTATAATAGTTTATGACACATAGGTACCGAGTGGCTATAATTGAAGTGCAGGTACATGTATAGTTCCAGTGCTGGCCATAATTATCGTATAGCAGCGAAACTTGGTGGAATTCTAATGCATTAATACAGAATTAGTTCCAGTTTTGGACACAAGGTGCAAATCTTCCGCTATATATCTCGCCGACGTCTCCGGTGCTTATACTGAAGAAACTGTACAAGGAGCTGTTTATAACAACACCGTCATTATGGCTTTCTCAATTGTGTAACATTTACTGCCCATGTCATTTAAGTACATAATCCGTTACATATGGAAATGTGTTATACGTCTTCCTTGTATTCGCAGAGCCAAATTTGAACTTGGAGGCAAAAATTGGGACTAAATTTTTCCACCACAAACCGTTTCCATATTATCGCATTAGAATATCTACTAAATCTTCCTGCAACACGATAATTACAGTCCACATTGGACCCTTGTGAGTAGCTGCTGGTTAATTGTAACCACGCGTTCAAGCAAAGCAACATGTCTTCATTTTCCGATGTTGACGTGTATCTTGAGTCATAGCTATGGACACCGTAAAATAATAGTTGGATCGTTGAAAAAACTTGCGGCAAGGTAGACGAGTGAAGTGCTCGACAATCGCCGATGATCATCAGATGCACAACCGTTCATTTTATAGGCAAACCTGTAGCAATCAAACGCTACAAATACAATACCTCGGTTTGCATGGAAACTCTGGAAAGCTAACACCCACAAACACACGCACACACACACACACACACACACACACACACACACACACACACACACACACACACAAAATGTGCATACACTAGCGCTACCACACGACCAAAGATGGCCGACATCAGAACTGAAAAACAATAATCAATGACCGAGATAGAATTAACTATGTCGCTCTGTTTACTAACATGGGAGAGAGCAGAAATCCAAGCAGAAAGCCGGCCGGGGTGGACATGCGGTTAAAGGCGCTACAGTCTGGAACCGCGCGGCTGCTACGGTCGCAGGTTCGAATCCTGCCTCGGGCATGGATGTGTGTGATGTCCTTAGGTTAGTCAGGTTTAAGTAGTTCTAAGTTCTAGGGGACTGATGACCTTAGAAGTTAAGTCCCATAGTGCTCAGGGCCATTTGAACCAATTCCAAGCAGAAAATTGTGCTTGGATTTCTGTAAAAACGTCCATCGCTACTGATAAGGCTACTTGCTAAATTAAAATCAACTGCTTCCTCAATAACACTGTCCCAGTAATTGGAATATCAAAACAGAAACTCAGTGTTGTTTCATTTCATAAGACATCGGATGCCGAGAGTGCGTTCTGCAACTGCAAATTTGCTCGGCTGTTGTCAGCATGTGTGATACTTTTGCTCAGTACACCAATCTTCCACATTTCTGATAATCTTACCACGCAAAATGACAGACCCTCGCCTTATGCAAGCCAAAATAACCCATTACAGAACTAAAATGGGCCCCACTCTTAGAAGGGGCCGAAAGACACATTTCGTATTATATTTCCAGAACAATGCGACCAGTTCTGTTAGAATTACTCCCAACTTAAGACAAAAAGACCATAGACTTTGGTGTAGTTTCGGTATTGTCAAGGCTGATCCGGTCGATAGCGCTATGCACATCTGATCTATCTTTCACTATAACCATTATGACGAAAGATGACTTTAAGGTGGGCTAACTCAGCTGAGAAACTCTCAGGGTGTGAGATGACGTGGGCCTATGAACCATGTACGAAGCACTGTTCACGTTGAGCCAGATGGTGACAACTATTAGCCCAGTGGCTCCCTACCTTTCTGAGATCATTACCCTCAAGTGAAATGAGATGTTAGCTAGTACTCATCAACTCCCCTCCCCCAACCACTTCGCTCCCTCTACCATTGTAAACAATGGCACCTAATTGTACTTTAGAACGAAAAACATTTCTCTTTGGATACTTTCATTTTTAAAATGATGAAAGATAAATTACCTTTTGTTTGTTTGGGTGTTTATATTAAACTATGAACTGATGCCTCAGTGAGACAAATGGTACTGCTTATTTGTAAAAACATTTTTCTATGGAATGACGAAGCAATTCTCAATGTATCGCTACTTCTCAGAAAAGAAATGTAGACACTTGTTACTAAATATGCTTCCCTTAACACCACTCTTATCTGCAGTATGTTTTTACAGTTAAAACAATTTGTTTCACTTGTCGTGTTTCGCAGACATCAGGTCATTGCAGGAACCACGTCTAGCGAGGAATCCAGTACCTGGAATCCAGACAATGTCTCCCCCCAACCCCCCCCCCCCCCCTGCCCACCACACTCCAACCGACCATCTACTCGGTAGCCAATTGCATGCAAGATAAGTTCCCCACCTTTGAAGCATCTGTTTCATAATGATTCGACTGTGTGTTGCCATATGCGGTCCAGTCGAAGCCACCGCCGCCACACTCCACACGTTCTCCTCCACCAACAGTGTGATGCGTAGCCAGTGGCGTATATTAGTGTGTACCTAGTGCAGCGCTAGTGTAGTTGTGCAGTCGCTTTTTCGTGTTAGCGATTGCCAGCTGTATTCAGACACGTCTGCATTTTCCAATACATCTGTGTTTTTATGGGATCGAGAGTCAACTGTAGTTCGCTTGAACATGCAACCCGACAGACATGCGTGTATTGCTGAGTACTTGGAATCCGACGTTCCTCAAGTGTCCTTACTCGGCAGCAAATTGCATGCAGTAGAGAAGCTGTGATATGGTGACATGGGGCTAATTTTTTTATGAACACACTTGACGACTGACTGCACTGACTAGACACTTGTTGCATGATATAACTAATATGTATAAACGAATTAATTGTTTTCGGCAGATCTGATAATTTCACGGACATGCATCATGCCAGGGTCCGTAATTACTCATGCATAATGCTGTTATTTCAGGGCTGTCTGTACATACGACTAGATCTCATGTGTTCAAGTGATGAGAAGCTTGAACTGAGTAAAGAAGCATTTTATAAATCTATTCGATGTAACCATCTACCAGAGAAATGTACTCATAATTTTCTGCACCAAGAATGGGAAAGTGTGTTAGCGGAGGAGCGTACGACTGTAAACAGGTGGAATACTGTTCAAGAAATGGTGGAAATGGTACAGAGTGGCAGGAAGATTCTTAACATGATAGGGTCCACCAACGCGCTGTGTATGTCAGAAGTTGCAGTAGGGGTTCATGCATTTATTATTATTATTATTGTTGTTGTTATTATTACTACTATTGTGTTTGCATGAGATAGTACTTAGGTTCTTTGTAGCTATTACAACACTACTGGAAGTTTTCACAGCAACAGCAGCAGCAATTAGGTGGCATATTGTAAACAAATACATCCCATAATCAAACAAATACTTGCTCTCTTAACTTTCAGTGTTGGGTACTGAGAATGCGCTTAGCAGCCATGGAGTGCGATTATTTGCAGCAGTTATCTAATAAATAATTATTGCTTAAATATATGTTCCTATTCCTGGTAGAAAGAACTGATGTTGACAGTAGCAACAACAGGCAGGTGGTATATTGTAAACAATTTTATCCTTGTAAACAAACGTTTTCTTTCCAACTCACACACTTGCCATATTAACTTTACATGCTCAGCAGTGAACATGTCACTTATCAGTCAGGTAGTCTGAAATATAGCCAACATACAGCGTATATCATCATAGCAGATAGAGCTGTGACAGCAGTATGCCTCCTACAACACCTTCCTAAATGTTTCAACTGTAACTGCACACATATGGCTAACTACATATTTAGTACTAACGGTCACGATAGCCTTGATGAACCAGAAATAGAGTTTGTGAATAGTACATATATATTTATAGGAGTAGATATGCATTCCACCCTCCCATTAGAGAAAATTCATAGGGTAAGAATGGCCAGGCATATATCACAATTACCTGCTGCAAGGCAGTGTTAGTAATAATGCCGAAGGTGAACAATGGGGAAAGGAAAACAAATATTCATAACTAATAACTACTCTTCTGTGGAGGTGCGGTGAAGTCATTCCACCAACAGCAACTTGAAGTGGAAATAACTGTGGCACTGAAGACAGAGCTTTAGCCAATGGTAATATTTGCAGATCCTCAGTATATTGATATCAGAGTAATATTATCCATGGATGAATGTTGTTGACAATGCGACGCGTCAGTGCAGATTTCAACCATGCTTTAGGAAACATTCATTTTCTGTCAATGACTGAATTGTCATAAAATTTCTGTATGAGACTTGCCTGGAATATAGAGCGTATTCATCTACAGGAGCAGACCTTTAAGAGTTCAATGTATGTAAACTATGTAAGATGACATGAGTCAGAGTGTCATCTCAGGTGTCGGTCAAACACACAGTGATTCTATGAGACGTTTTGGAGTAATCTGCTGGAATCAGCTTGCCAAAGCTTCCACCAATCGGAAGAAACCATAGTTCAGCTCAACGCTTCCTGTCCATCGATGGAGATGGAGATGTATGACTGGAATTTACTAGATATGGGCACAATCAGACTAGAGGTTGTGAATAGTACATATATATTTATAGGAGTCGATATACATTCCACCCTCCCATTAGAGAAAATTCATAGGGTAAGGATGTCCAGACATATACCACAATTACCTGCTGCAAGGTAGTGTTAGTAACAATACCGAAGGTAATCAATAGCGAAAGGAAATGGGGAAAGAGTTCATGGGAAATGGGGAAAGAGTTAATACAACTTTAAAATCCTTACATGTGTTATTGGTTTCCCTGTAAAATCCCTGACATTCTAGTGTAAAGAAACAGTTACCACCATGACTGAGTGGATGAAACAGCTTCATAATTAGTGTCTTGTAGTAAGCGATTGGTCCTGCCATAATGATGCTGGAAAGAAAAAGAAGAAGAAGAAAAAGAACAAGAACAAGAATGCATGGTTATTCCCTGAGAAGATACACACTTTCACTATCTGGCCTCCAAATTGTGAGCTGCCTAATCTTGTTCTAACTCTGTTAACACGTGTTGAGGGAGTCCGTTTCCAGCATGAATTTAAATTTTTTTTGGTCAAAAACCCTATTTCAGCCAAAACATCAGCTATTGCAGGGCATTTTGCACGGTATTGAGGGAGTGGCATATCAGACGTTCAACGAAAGCAACGATATTCTTCCACCAGAAAACGTAAAACCTAACTGCGTGTTCATATTTCACAACACTGTATTGGAAAATCAAGGTGAGATCCGGGGATATTTAAAATTTGCTCGCCACCTGCAAGTCACTATGTTTTTTATTTGAGCTAGAAATACTCGACGATCCTAAACTATTTAGTGTGGAACAATGCAAACATTACTGTCGCTTTTAAATAGGATACTCACAGTTTGGATCATGTTCACCAAGCAAATTAGGTATTGATTGAGGATCGATATGGACGAAATTTTGATGAGATTATGGGTAAAAATCAATGTATCAAAACATGTTTTACACTGTGGACAAATGTACTATGTTGCACACTGGTTCAGATGGTGCAAGGCACATGCATGTATCCACTGGCAGAAAAAGTTAGGCTATCAACGGAAAAATAGAGAAATTAGAAAGTCTTGTTGAGGCCGAGGCTAGATATGGAGCGATGTTGAATACTAGTTCAAAGCAAAGTGAGTTATACGTCAATGAGAAAACTGAAGAGGTCAACACAAAGAGATATGCATGGATATGTAAAGGGGATTACTGGGGAACCAGATCCCATCAACACCAGTAGTGTCAGAGTACATATAAGTTGTACGCTATCTCTAAAACGGCCTACTATACACAACCATGTCGTGGACGAAGTGTAAAGATATAGAGCACAGAGGGCTAGGCGATGGAAATTCCGACTGTTAAATGCAGGTCAGTTGCAACAAGATCAGTCTCTCTCTGAAATGTTTCATGTAGTAACTGACAGTATTAAAGGGCTGTCACACAGAGTGGATGGAGGCAGAAAAGAAGAAGGAGAAGTAAAGGGAGTATGTTCTATGAACGACTTCATTACACTTTTCAGCAACGCTGTGTTAGACAGAACATATGGGGTCAGCTGCACAAAACCCTGTGTTTTGGGTAATAACAAAATACATTTAACTGAGCATGTAGTAAGAGTTGGGATAAAGAATTTGAAAGATTGTCCTAATATTCTTAAAAACTTCTAAAGTCAAAAAGTGTATCCGAAAAGTATTAAAATCGTATGGTGAAATATTACACATTACTAACGCAGATAGGGAGGGAAACACCTGAGAAGGACGAATGAAAGCCTCAAAGACAGATACATGAATATAATAAAGGCACCCTTAGCAGCTGCTCAACGCACAGGGAAAGTGTTGAAGTTCTGCATAAAACACCAAACAGTGTTTCTTCATTGCATAAGACGACGACCCACATAAATCAAAGACAAAATATGATTACATAAAGCACCATCTAGCCAAGGGAACGCGGTTCACACGAACGAAATCTTATCAATGATATCAGACCTTTCAAAATGGCACATCGTTGGGTAATCTCAGAGATGGTTGTTCATGAGTTCCGCGGGCTAAGACGCAAAATATTCCTGCGCAGAGATGTGATAATGTGGTAAATGGGTGAATTAGTAATGGCTGATCTCGTAGATACGCGAAATTACTCACGATACAATAAGGTTACAATTTTGTTCTAATGATCGTAGATGCACATTACGTATTCGCTTGAGCTCTACCCTCGGAGTAAATATGGGATAGAGGTTTCACAACAATTCCTGCAGGCTGGTACGAATTGATGTCCGGATAGCCTTCAAACCGACCATGGAGCGAACTTTACAACTGGTATTTGAATGCAGTATGAAGCGATATAGGATTATCCAGTGCTTGGCATGCTCCCCGTTAAAAGCTAGTATTGTTTAACAGCTCAATTGTTCGATCAAACCCAGATGTGAAAGCAAGTTAATCTCTGAGTATCATACAGATGGGAAATCAGGAAATCATTCTACCTCACATCAGTAACTAGTAAACTGCACAACCCTTAATACAACTGAGAAGCAAGATATTGATGCTTGTGATAATGGTCTTCTATATAAAGTCTAAAATCGCATTATCATGGTGGATCCACGGATTCAGACGTTCAGTGTAGCTGATTTGGGACGTCTGTCAAAGTACAACACTGTTTTGAGAAGTCATACCCACCAATGTGGTGAACGTAAGCGTATACAGTTTCCAAAGTATATGTAATAGCTTCCAGAGTGCAGCACATCCACCCAAAAACTAACATCTTAAAGAACAGTGACGGAGAAGGTATTGCATGGCGCTTTTACACTGAGGAGCCGACGTGTTCCTTGTAGAGTGGGTCATAAGCCGCCGAGGAAGCAAGGCGTAGGTGAAGCATCTCGGCCTCAGTTGGGTGAATGCTCGCAATATGCTATATAACAGGACAAGTAAAGCGCAAATCACGCAGCATTGTGAAATGAGTGCTAGAAAACTCAGACGGGATGGGTGTGGCATTTTCAAGAACCTACCAGTCGAACTTCATATCCCAGGTCAAAATTTCTTTTCACCTGGAACGAAGTTGAAAAAACACCTAGCTCTTGAAAGTAATGATTTAATATGTTTATGCTACGAATAAAAATCATCTTATTGTTGACAGAAAATTAGATGATGAAGCTACACAGATACGTCGAAAAGAGAACATTGCTAAGGAAGAACAAATTTCAGCATTTGTCGTCTATAAGTTAAAGAATACCAATCCTAAATTTGGTGCTGGAATAACTTTCAAGCAAATTATGAATGCAGTTCGATGCACGCTAAAAAATTTGATAAGTACATAGTATGTTTAAAACATAGCATCCAATTAACAGTGGCAGTGGCAAAAGATGCATTGAGGGAGGAACGATCAAGAAACAGGCCTGTTAAAACGCAAACAGTTCTATTATCATCGATGACTGCTGGAATAGTGCTATTTCTAATCCCCGCATTTTCCATGCTGTCAACCATTAATTCGTTAGCAGGAGGAACTAACTTAAGCAGTAAAGAATGCATTAATGCAGAGAAGTGACTACCAGAAGCTAAAAGACATAATTTGACAACTGACATCATTAGTATCAGTGAAGGACTATACTTAAATCATAGAGGAAAGGGCAAGAGGTATTCACAACAAAAGGTTCGTAGCACTACCGCTGAGAAGACCGCTGAGTAACATACACTCCTGGAAATGGAAAAAAGAACACATTGACACCGGTGTGTCAGACCCACCATACTTGCTCCGGAAACTGCGAGAGGGCTGTACAAGCAATGATCACACGCACGGCACAGCGGACACACCAGGAACCGCGGTGTTGGCCGTCGAATGGCGCGAGCTGCGCAGCATTTGTGCACCGCCGCCGTCAGTGTCAGCCACTTTGCCGTGGCATACGGAGCTCCATCGCAGTCTTTAACACTGGTAGCATTCCGCGACAGCGTGGACGTGAACCGTATGTGCAGTTGACGGACTTTGAGCGAGGGCGTATAGTGGGCATGCGGGAGGCCGGGTGGACGTACCGCCGTATTGCTCAACACGTGGGGCGTGAGGTCTCCACAGTACATCAATGTTGTCGCCAGTGGTCGGCGGAAGGTGCACGTGCCCGTCGACCTGCGACCGGACCGCAGCGACGCACGGATGCACACCAAGACCGTAGGACCCTACGCAGTGCCGTAGGGGACCGCACCGCCACTTCCCAGCAAATTAGGGACACTGTTGCTCCTGGGGTATCGGCGAGGACCATTCGCAACCGTCTGCATGAAGCTGGGCTACGGTCCCGCACACCGTTAGGCCGTCTTCCTCTCACGCCCCAACATCGTGCAGCCCGCCTCCAGTGGTGTCGCGACAGGCGTGAATGGAGGGACGAATGGAGACGTGTCGTCTTCAGCGATGAGAGTCGCTTCTGCCTTGGTGCCAATGATGGTCGTATGCGTGTTTGGCACCGTGCAGGTGAGCGCCACAATCAGGACTGCATACGACCGAGGCACACAGGGCCAACACCCGGCATCATGGTGTGGGGAGCGATCTCCTACACCGGCCGTACACCACTGGTGATCGTCGAGGGGACACTGAATAGTGCACGGTACATCCAAACCGTCATCGAACCCATCGTTCTACCATTCCTAGACCAGCAAGGGAACTTGCTGTTCCAACAGGACAATGCACGTCCGCATGTATCCCGTGCCACCCAACGTGCTCTAGAAGGTGTAAGTCAACTACCCTGGCCAGCAAGATCTCCGGATCTGTCCCCCATTGAGCATGTTTGGGACTGGATGAAGCGTCGTCTCACGCGGTCTGCACGTCCAGCACGAACGCTGGTCCAACTGAGGCGCCAGGTGGAAATGGCATGGCAAGCCGTTCCACAGGACTACATCCAGCATCTCTACGATCGTCTCCATGGGAGAATTGCAGCCTGCATTGCTGCGAAAGGTGGATATACACTGTACTAGTGCCGACATTGTGCATGCTCTGTTGCCTGTGTCTATGTGCCTGTGGTTCTGTCAGTGTGATCATGTGATGTATCTGACCCCAGGAATGTGTCAATAAAGTTTCCTTTTCCTGGGACAATGAATTCACGGTGTTCTTATTTCAATTTCCAGGAGTGTAGATATACTCAAAGTCGTCAGGATATGAAACTCACTAGGTCACGGATGTTAATAAAACTTTTTATAGTTTTGAGACCACCTGCGCAGCTATGTCGCTACTTCATCGACAAGAACCAGTAGTTCTGCAACTTTCGGCGATAATAATACTTCAGTTTATATCCCTGCGGTGCTTAAAGTCTGAGGTTTCTCCTGAAGACAGTTTAAAAATAAGCCGTAGGCATTCCATTGCATTAGAGGAGGTGAAGATGCGACATCGTACACTTTAACTGTAAGAGAACTTCGTCTGCATAATAAGCGAACTACTTACCCGCAATATATGAAGCAACGGCAAGTGTAGTACAGCAGTGATCGGTCTGGAACATACAGTAGTGTGGTGAACGTCACCGAGACATACGACAAGCAGCATCTAGAAAGCTCCTATGACTGAAACTTAAATGCATATATCAAACGATTTCTATAATGATTTGAGTTACATGGAAACGTTAATGCGTTTAAAATAGACATTAAAGGAACAGAAGATTTAGTGGACTTTAGTCACGGAGGTTCAATAGAATTGCTATTTAGTTTCTCGAAAGTCTACTACTTGGGCATAGTACACTAACCTGTAGCTAATCCGATCCTCAGTAGACCAGCTTCTCAGTAATCAGTTCAACATCCTGCCTCTAGTCCGCCACAATAGAGAATTACCATGTGCGACAACTTTATTATTGAATTACGACGTAAAACAGTGCTATACATGCGTAAAATGGTGTCTTTCTTTACTGCTCAGTATCATAGTTTCTAGAGGGAAACACCTTATGCTAGATCCCAAGCGGTAACTCTAAATTAGAGAGAAGTTGAATTAAGGTTTTCCACAGAAATCCATTGTTTCTGAGTGCAGTGCTGGACGAGCAACTACTTAAGACAAACTTGAACTCACAAACAGATACGCAACAGCGTGCAGGAAAATTACGATTAAAATGACGAAGGATATGACATAGGAGGAGAGAGGACGATGATTTCTCGCACTGCTTGTGCTGAAACTGCTGACATATTCTTGTAGTACATTATGTATTAATCATAAATATGCTATGCCAAGTAATGCATGTAAAGGTATTGTTAGATAAAGCATAATGCCGTTGCGTGTCATTATTGTGACAACTAAATATTTGGAACGTGTGTCATAATGAGTGATACTACTGTATATATACACACAAGGACTAAGCTTTTTTATGAAACTGAACGTTTCTTTGGATTTTATGAAATAGGGCCTTTACGTGTTTACACTAAAGGTAAGACACAGTCAGTAATCCAGAACCTGCACTAATCTGGTACCCATATATACAAGGAATGACCAGATTAGTAGGAGTCTACAGCACTGATAATGTTTACAAATCGAATCAGCAAGTGAGTATACTGACAGTACGATTCGTGTTGAGTGTAACGTAGTGACGAACTGATGCCTTAACGACAGATTAGTCCATACTATATGTGCATTTCTTACTATCTGATAAGACTTAAGAGGTTTCCAGCAATCCAGTGGACCTCCCAGTTACTGTTCAGACATTAGAGGATATCGAGCTGAATATCATACATCTGAATGCGAATCTAGTTGATTTTCGCGATGATGAAATACTAGAATGTCCTTATCTGAAACAGCGTTATGGGTATAAAGTATAAATGCAAATGCACAAGCATCAGTATACCACTTTGCAGCAGACGTAGAACGCGACAACCCGCAAGGGCTAAAAATTTGTTACATCCATAGGGGTGGAACTTCAAATGATGTAGCTCAATATAACAGCTCCATTCCAATACGACGAGTATCTCATCGGTCAGAAAAATTTTTTCTCACAAACTATTTGCCTCAGAAATGTTTAATAATAATGATGAGATACGAATTATTTTACTACATCAAGATTTTTTGACAATTATGAACGAGACCTTCCTGTATATGGAGGGGGTATTTACACCTAAGGACACATCATCAGCTATGTTATTGGACTTAACATGCAATGCCTTCGCCTCTCTGTTTCAAGAAGCAAAATACGAACTTAGTGGTGTTGAAATCCAACACAGCAGAAATGTAGGACTAATATTGACTTTCAAGACATAAGTCTCTGCATGAGCACCGCACTGAATGCACTACATTAAGCTAGATCGTGCACTGATGGATTGGAAGAGAACTCCAGTAGTGTGTGCATTACGACCAAAATGTCAATGGGCTTCTTTGTGTGCGGTAATCAGGTTGTTATGAAGGCCAAAAGAGGCGGGTTGTTCGATGTGCTATTGATAATAATTCATACATTTTATACATTCTACGAGATGGGGAAGACGAGAAAGTATGCTGGATAAAGTTTAGTGGAACCTGCCACTGTTATCTATCATATAAAGATAATCTGAAATTTTTATATGTACATACTTAATTCAGGAGTCCAGCAGCCTTAACGTTCTCTTCATGGTAACTGTGTGAATATGCAGTCCTGTACAGCTATAAACGTCGCCGCCCACAACCAGATGCGCTTATATAGAGTCCTGAGCAGCTCCTACTCGTTTTTGGTCAGCTTCATTCATGAAACAATGAAACAATCAGCAGAAGCTGGTGGTGATGACAACTGTTTTTTTTTTCTTTTTTTTTTTTTGTAAGTTCGCCATTTGTCATGTAAGTTCGCTGCTCGTCAATGATCAGATCATGGCTTCCCTCAACTGATTTATGGGAAGATGTATGTATGACTGAGTTTCCCGAAGATGAGTTTGTAACCACAATGTAAAATGGTTCAAATGGCTCTGAGCACTATGGGACTCAACTGCTGAGGTTATTAGTCCCCTAGAACTTAGAACTAGTTAAACCTAACTAACCTAAGGACATCACAAACATCCATGCCCGAGGCAGGATTCGAACCTGCGACCGTAGCGGTCTTGCGGTTCCAGACTGCAGCGCCTTTAACCGCACGGCCACTTCGGCCGGCCTAACCACAATGTAAGTATAAGAAACAACTACTAATGACAAACGCATATCTCTATTTATTTTCTCTGTCGCTCTCTTCTTTCTCTCTCTTTCTTTCTATCTTTCTCTCTCTCTCTCTCTCTCTCTCTCTCCCTCTCTCTATCTCGCTGTGTGTGTGTGTGTGTGTGTGTGTGTGTGTGTGTGTGTGTGTCAGGCGCAATATATCTTTTGTTACTAGGAGTATTTAGGCCATATGGATGTGAGCTTACTGCAGCATGAGCAGCAACATCACGACGACAGCTTTCATTGATGTGGCCATTGATACCTACATCACCTCACCCAGGTAAATTGTGGTTCCTTCCAAACAAGGAGACGTCCCCAGTGGTAGGAACGACCTTTCGAAACCTAATGTACGGTAATGCCGGTTAAGATACCAGGTAACACACGTACTGCAGTCATTCACACTGGTGGGCCCTCGATTACCAATAATTGATGAAAACATTTTTGATTTTAGCGTGATGATCAATAACGTTAAAAAAAGTCAAATTTAAAAGGTTCGTTGCGTGATGTAATGGGTAGGAAAATGGGTTCACATCCAAGAAGTTGTAGGATCGAATCTTGTGAAATATGCTAGATTTTCTTAATTTTAAATCTTTATCGAAATGACTGTAATCATTATTATCATCACTTAGTTGGATTGAAGGTAAATTTTTTTCACTCTTTCGTCACATGATTTTAATCACTGTACGGGCTTTTATTCATTCGTTTAATTTTTCCTTTGTATCATTCTTTTTTCTATCAGAATTCTTGTGAAAATGGATTGCATGATGAGCACAGACTCTTGCCTTTGTGTCTGGAGCACCAGCCAAGCGAAATGGTTCTGTCCTCAAGTTATCAAGCTGATGTCAACACCAGAGAATGAACAGGTACATATTCTACAATGCAGACACATCCTGTGGTGTCTCAGGTTGTACATGTGATTTCTTGAAATCATACTGAGGAATGTCCTACGACTAGTGTTCCTGTTGTTAATACCAAACAGCAGGCTCTCACGACATGTAATTTTGAAAATAGACTTTTATATATCAATGAATTATTCAGTTTCCGGCAAAACCATGGAGAATGTTACAAAATATCGCGAAATTTAACTACTTTACCATTAGGATGGGTGTTTTGTGCAAGATATTATGTTGCCAGGTCAAATTTTAACCCGCTGATAATTTTCAATGAAGGACTACTCACTATGGAAATAGCTAGGGTACAGATGGAGACTACATATTCTATCTACATCGGTATGGGTTTTCTGGACCACTCCAAATGCCACGTGTACCGATTTCACTATAAGTTTGCAAAATTCAAATTTAGCTGATCTCCAATTTCGTTATATAGATAGAGACGCTGTCATCTACTGGCTGAAAGGCTCTGAACCCTTGGAAGTAATTAAGTGCAAACCCAAGGAATCTGACATGTTTTCATAATCCTTACATCATAGCACCTCAGAATAAAAAACGTTATTGTGGTGATAGAAGGCAAGGTGAATGGTTCATACATTGCGTATTTTGTGGGGCTGAGATCGAAGATGCACACATACCAGTTGGATGCTAATGCCACCCAAGACAAGCTAACAGTGTGTATTATGTGACCTCACAGGCTCTCACGATGTAAGACTGTAAGGAGTGTCTGCTACGTGATGATGGATCTACTTATACGGAGCTGTAAGTAATCTTTTGGTCACGGAGCTATGAGGTGCATACTGCAACTCAACTGATTGTGTGTCACACCATGACAACAAATTGTTCCTCTGTGTATATGGGCCCAGGACCCTCCTATTCTGACACTGTTCACTTGATTGATTGTGTGTGTGTGTGTGTGTGTGTGTGTGTGTGTGTGTGTGTGTGTGTGTGTGTCTCTGTGTGTGTGTGTGTGTGTGTGTGTGTGTGAGTGGGTGGATATGTGTGTGTGTTTCCTAAATATATATCTGTATGTGCCAAATCCAAAATTTTTCCTTTGCACACTCTGTGCGCTTATATGTATATATGTGTGTGTGGTTCTTCACTCGCTGCCGGCAGCCTACACACTGTATATATCGTAAATAGAAATCATTCTCCACTTCTTTAGTATTATGTGTTTCTGCTCGTCATGTATAGTATGAGCATGGTTTTGTAAATGCTGTACACATGATCAGTTTTTGTTGTGTATATAACATCATTCTGCATTTATGCAGTCTCTTTCTTTATAAGTACGTTGTTACTGATAATATAGGTTGATTTATCTTCCTTTATCAACCTATATTATCAGTAACAACGTACTTATAAAGAAAGAGACTGCATAAATGCAGAATGATGTTATATACACAACAAAAACTGATCATGTGTACAGCATTTACAAAACCATGCTCATACTATACATGACGAGCAGAAATACATTATATATATATATATATATATATATATATATATATATATATATATATATGCGCATATGTATATATAAGCGCCTGTTGGTACAAATACATAAACGGGCATTCCTTTAATAAATTCAACCTCCATTGATTTTATAGTACAGGCTCACCACCTACTTATTTCGGTACTGGAGGAATACGGTCATTGATGCATTGCTCCACTTGCTCTACGTTTATGCAGATGCAGTTGCATGCAGCCACACGGATCCTTCCTTCTTAGTCACTGGTATTATGCGACTGTTGTAGCAACGCACTGCTTGTTCGATAATGCCTTCATCTGACATGGACCTTTTTTTCTCTTGTCGCTTTCTCTCTCCCTACTAATGGTATGACCCTAGGTAGCATGAAGAACGTTCTGTGTGGTTTTACCTGAAACTTATATGTGGAATTGTATACCACGCCCGTGCAAGCGGAAAACACATGCTTATTTTTCTGCAACATTCCCTATTATTCTTTTCAAACATCTGCTTTTCCGTATGCGTGATATCTGATAAATGGTTCGCACAGTATTGTTTTCTACCTCGTCAGCTTCATGCTGCGAGTCAATATGTACCTGATAGTTAAATATCTTACTCACGCCAGAATGCACCGACACCTTAAATGACTCTACCATATGACCTATTCCATTCACAGAACCATAAAATTCCTGAGTGCCCTCTTACTCATCGACAATTAATGTGGTTGCTCACGTTCTCATAGTGAGATTTGCCTGATATTTACAAAATGGCTCTGAGCACTATGGGACTTAACTTCTGAGGTCATCAGTCCCCTACTACTTAGAACTACTTAAACCTAACTAACCTGAGGACATCACACACATCCATGCCCCGGGCAGGATTCGAACCTGCGACCGTAGCGGTCAGGCGGTTCCCGACTGTAGCGCCTAGAACCGCTTGGCCATCCCGGCCGGCCCTGTTATTTATATAGGTAATCATATCCTATTATTTCTTCTACTGTCAGATGAGACACGATCAAAAATACTGTCAAAGAAAATGTGTCATTATTTGCTCCTTGACATCAATACTTTTCCCTTTTACAAGGTGTAACTGCTCCTTTGTAACAACAATGTTGTCCACTTCTTTTCTCCACCAGAACAACTGATAACATCTTCACATAGAACCGAGACATGACTTTCTCAATCGAAACAACAAGGAACAGTTACATTATTCATGAATACGCTAACTATAGGAAACTTGTAGCAATCCACCTCTTCAATCTCTTCAAATAACACTTCTACCGTCTCCTGATAATGTGTATACTTCCCCAGTATTTACAGTACCCTGAAACTCGGGAGTCACCTTAGTCATCTCGCGCCAGCTGAGCGTACTTCGACTCTGCTTGGTGGTTAATGATTGTCAGGCTGCTGCCAGTTTCAATAACACCTACGTCTGTCACTGATGTGTGGACACCGCCTCCAGGTTCCATGGCTTCTATTGCCTCCCACTGAATGAAATGGCAATAGGGTACAAACATCGTTCTACTGTCTCTTCGATTTTGTTTGTCACTGTGCCGCCGCATATTGCTCTTTCTCCATATATTGTTTCAATCAACCACATCAGCACCATTGCACAATTCTTGCAATAACTTTTGGAATAACACAACTTCTTGCATGTTTCGTCCCGCAATAATCATCTCTCTCTGTAATTTCGTTGATCACTTCGAATAAAAGCTAATTAATATTAACTCTGTGACATTGTAAGGTGCTTCTAAATATTGATTTTCCTTTACTATTTCCCGAAAGAACTTAAATGCATTCCGTTCTCTACCATCACGGGAATTTCGTACATAAAGATATTAAGATTGATTCAGTCCAGAATACATCTACATCCATACTCCGCAAGCCATCTGACGGTGTGTGGCGGAGGGTACCTTGTGTACCTCTATCGGTTCTCCCTTCTATTCCAGTCTCGTATTGTTCGTGGAAAGGATGATTGTCGGTATGCCTCTGTGTGGGCTCTAATTTCTCTGATTTTATCCACATGGTCTCTTCGCGAGATATACGTAGGAGGGAGCAATATACTGCTTGCCTCTTCGGTGAAGGTATGTTCTAGAAACTTCAACAAAAGCCCGTACCGAGCTACTGAGTCTCTCCTGCAGAGTCTTCCACTGCAGTTTATCTATCACTCCGTAACGCTTTCGCGATAACTAAATGATCCTGTAACGAAGCGCGCTGCTCTGCGTTCGGTCTTCTCTATCTCTTCTATCAACACTATGTGGTACGTATCCCACACTGCTGAGCAGTATCCAAGCAGCGGGCCAACAAGCGTACTGTAACCTACTTCCTTTGTGTTCCGATTGCATTTCCTTAGGATTCTTCCAATGAATCTCAGTCTGGCATCTGCTTTACCGACGATCAACTTTATATGATCATTCCATTTTAAATCAGTCTTAATGCGTACTCCCAGATAATTTATGGAATTAACTGCTTCCAGTTGCTGACCTGCTATCTTGTAGCTAAATGATAAGGGGGATTTTCTCTGCCTCGTGATGGCTGGGTGTTGTGTGATGTCCTTAGGTTAGTTAGGTTTAAGTAGTTCTAAGTTCTAGGGGACTGATGACCATAGATGTTAAGTCCAATAGTGCTCAGAGCCATTTGAACCATTTGAGCCAAATGATAAGGGATCTTTCTTTCTATGTATTCGCAGCACATTAAACTTGTCTTCATTGAGATTCGATTGCCATTCCCTGCACCATGCGTCAATTCGCTGCAGATTCTTCTGCATTTCAGTACAATTTTCCATTGTTACAACCTCTCGATGTACCACAGCATCATCCGCAAAAAGCCTCAGTGAATTTCCTATGTCATCCATTACGTCATTTATGTATATTGTGAATAGCGATGGTCCTACGACACTCCCCTGCTGCACACCTGAAATCACTCTTACTTCGGAAGACTTTTCTCCATTTAGAACGACATGCTGCGTTCTGTTATCTAGGAACTCATCAATCAAATCACACAATTGATCTGATAGTCCATATGCTCTTACTTTGTTCATTAAACGACTGTAGGGAACTGTATCGAACGCCTTGCGGAAGTCAAGAAACACGGCATCTACCTGTGAACCCGTGTCTATGGCCCTCTGAGTCTCGTGGACGAAGAGCGCGAGCTGGGTTTCACACGACCGTCTTTTTCGAAACCCATGCTGATTCCTACAGAGTCCATTTCTAGTCTCCAGAAAAGTCATTATACTCGAACATAATACATGTTCCAAAATGATACAACTGATAGACGTTAGAGACAAAGGTCTATAGTTATACACATCTGTTCGACGTCCCTTCTTGAAAACGGGGATGACCTGTGCTCTTTTCCAATCCTTTGGAACACTACACTCCTGACCAGAATTCGTGCAATAATGCAGTATAATAATCATCAGTGTGACGCAGTCGTATATCGAAAGTTGCATCCTAGCTCACACTTCTTCGCATAAGTGACTACACATAAACCTCATTCTCATTAAACCACTTCAGGTTGAGGGAATTGTGTTTGTATATTGCAACAGACATACGTGGAGCTGATGCTGGTTGTTAGGGTCTCGACATTGCGAGTACTGATACTAAATAGTTCCAGCACTCTGCCTCATCTACATCTGTGACCCGGAATCGTTTTGCTAGAGCTCCCTCTACGGGAAATTTCCTCGAGGTTTCTGATTTCTTCAGACTCTCTTTGCCACATTTTATTCGCATTAGAAACATCGTCAATATCATTTGAGTCTGCTTGTTACGATTTGTGACCCATAGATCGTATGAAAGACTGTGTCACTCACTGCCACTGGCTGAGTTCTATCAGGCTCTTACTCGGAACGTAGTGTAATCTTTTCAGCGGCCATGGTAAATTCGTCGAATTTGCATAAAACTTTGCCACCTTCACTGGATTGTATTTGTAGTGCAACCTCTTGTTGCGTGATTTTTTGACAAAGTCGGTCTCGTATTACATGATCTCCCTAACAGCGTTATATTCCGACTTGTTAAACTTAAGTTTCATCCATTCTTTGGCTCTAATCACCGTGGGACTTAACATATGAGGTCATCATTCCCCTAGACTTAGAACTGCTTCAACCTAACCAACCTAAGGACGTCACACACATCCTTGCCCGAGGCAGGATTCGAACCTGCGAGTGTAGAAGCAGCACGGTTGCGGACTGAAGCGCCTAGAATCGCTCAGCCACAGTGGCCGGCTTACGCATCCTTAAGAGAACATCTATCTGTTAATACACCTTAAGGTGGCGGGATATCATTTTCTTAAGGGAAAAAGGGTTATCAATGTGCTCGCTCATCTCATTTGCATTTTTTCTAACTTCCTTTATATCATTCTGTATCACTTCTGTCTGTTACTGTACCCACCTAATCTCTGATATTGTACATCCAATCGTTTGTTAATTGCCTTCTCTTGAGATTGTAATTTTTTGTTCAACAACCTCTCCTGTTCATCCAAATATTTATTAATCTCCTTAAGTTTCTGTTTACTCTCCTCGAATCTTGATTAAGTTCCAGGTACCCCTCATCGAATCGTTTGCTAAAATTCTTGCTTCCTTTCACCAAATTGTTTAATGATTGATCGTCTCACATTCTGCAAAAGTTCCATGAGTGCTTCATTTTGTGTAAGCTTTCGGGCATTGCTGTTTATTTCCGTCTCAAGGCTTGTAGGCGATGCGCCACATGCTGAGCACGACTCGCCGCCTGCACAAAGCTACCCACTTAACGGTAAGCAGAGTCAAGCTGGCGAGGTCGCATTGTCTCTTTCTCCTTCGCTAATACCCTATTTCTCTCCTCTCGGAGCTGTCTACATCTGTCCCTCCATGACCGCACACATCAACCACCTCTTTTCTCAATTCTTTCGCTCCACTTGTCTCTACTGCTGCATCGCAATACAAGTTAACCAGACTTGTTGCTCTTGACCTCGTTTCAATATTCATACCCAACACGACTGGCTAAAATACAATTCTGTTTGATACAAAAAAATATACTGACATGCTATTCTTAAAATATTCACACGAAAAAGTGCTGAAACAAGTTCCCCACAAATACCACTGTAATAGTCACCCTAATAAACACTGAAACGTTGCCCAAAACCTGACAGTTACAACACTGAGAACAACCAAAGTGCAGTGCTGTTAATCATGTACATAATATAAATAAATGAATCCTGATGTGTAATTGATACATTTATACATTTCTGTCTGCTTTGTCACAGGATCCGAGTAGTCTAGATTGAATCTTACCAGCAGTTCCCATGACACTACCTCATCATTATTCCTGCGTATATTTCTTACTTCTGGAAAATATGAGTGACTACATTTTGCTCTCTCTCGAATCTATCACATGGTTGTTGGCTAATTCTAGTGATTTAAGCTTGCGTTTATACTGATACTCACGACGAATTCCTTCATAGTAAATATAATCATTAAAGGTGTCTCCCAGATTGTTCAGTTGGTTATTATATTTAACGATGAGTCCATGAATCTATGTCGCAAGGGATAACACAGAGAGTGGAGGGGACGCAAAAAAACAAAAGAACTCAGCTAACTGAGAGCATTTACACCACTATCAGATATAAATGCTCCCACATAGAATCTTTACTTGCATTTATTTCGGAATTCACATTACCGTATCACTAAAACTTCAGGATTAAGTTTCCTGGTTGTGGGACAGAGGTGTAATTACTATTCTGCACACTTAAGATTGTCATTTAAATATGACTTTAATTTGTCCGTTCAGCCCTACTCTTAATTCTGCAAAAATTAACATTCATTAAGCTACAATGACATGATGCCCACTGCCTCTAATCTCAATGGTCCCTTAGCTCAGTGTCCTGAATGGGATTGGGTGTAATGTTACGTTGCTCTTGGGATTAACGTTCTCGTACGACACTCTCATACTCATATAACACATGGACTGAGTGAAAACCACTTTTTTAACATATTCTATTCCAAACGACTTTCAACGTCCCCTTCTGATTTCGGTGTGAACAACAAAGCAAATTTGTATGCGATCACTGTGTGGAGGGTCAGGTGGTACCCAATAAGATAACAATATGCACACTTAATATACAAAAAAGAAATCCATACTGTTAAATACGTAACACAAACATTCGCAAAACTTACATTGAATTCCTACAAGAACAATCATATGCAATTTGAAACCAGCCACAACATTTTTCATTAACGTCTTGTCATTGCAAATAAATTTATTCACCATCTTTGATCGTTCTTGGATAGTATCAGATCTTCACATAAAACACACGCAACCCCTACTCTATGTTTCCAGAACAACGATCTAAGTTACCTCATGGCATATGTTCCTCTTCTACACACACATCGGTATAGCAACAGTAAATATATATTTAATCTTCGTTCTCAACTTTTAAGGTTGTAAAAAGAATTTGGAAAATCGCAGAAGAGTTTTTCTCACAAATTTAGGTCTTGAATTAATAAGGACTCAGGTAGATAGACAAATGGGAAGAAAATTTATTTCCAGGACGATGTGAACAGTGTGAACAGGGGCACTGTCATTCTGGAACACCACTTCACCATTTATTGAACACACACTGTACCATGGGAAGGAAGAGGAAGGAAGAGAAGTGTTTAATGTCCCATCGATATTGAGGTCCTTAGAGAAGGAACAAAAGCTTGGAATGTATCAAAGATTGCGAAGGAAACTAGCCATGCCCATTCCAAGGAACGATTCGGTCATTTGCCAGGAGTGATTTAGGGACATTATGGGAAACCTAAATCTGGACGGGCAGACAATGGCTCGGACCGTCTTACACAATACGAGTCTAGTGTGCTAAGCACTGGGCACCTTCCTCTGTTTGTACCACAGGGTGGAACTGATTAGATAAAAATATCATCGGCAGTAATAGCAGTTAAAAAAAAACTATGGGTTTCATGGAATACCACAATATGGCTGCCCAAATCATAACCGCAACACTTCAGTCTTGGGATGTAAACGCAAGGAAAAGTTTCAATAACAGGAGACTGTGATGTCACACAAGATGACTGCAGAAAAACGACGGCGGCGAAATAAGTTTCATCAACTTATGACGTCGCAAGATGACACAAGCGAAACGTTCAGACAATTGGGCATCTTCGAAAACGTTAAAGCGTTATCGTGCTGGAAGCATGTTAGCTTAATTAGCACGGAGATGATGGACACAGTGTGATTACAATTCTGACACAGACATTATGTTTGCATTTTAGAAAAGAAATGTTTTTATGCTTCTCGAATTGTTGTATTAACTCAACCACCAGTCATAAGATCATCAAAAACTGTCCACATATGTTGGAATTGCTATCAGAGGAAGCCAAGCATGGCATTTAAACAAAAACGAGCAATCAAAACACGATCCAGAGTTGCATAGTTCAAGTACCATTCATATTATTTTCGAAAATCGATGACATACTTATGAACTGGCGTAACATAATGCTATAGGCGAAGAAAGACGAATTAACTAAATGTATAACATCGGAGATTTGCTGTTGGAAATGGTGTCGAAAAAGAGCCAAGTAGGTTATTTACAAACAATTACTAGAGGTTTTTTTTTTTCAAGACGTATTACGAGACTGACATTACGAAAAGGAAATATGATGGTGGAGGACCATGAAGTCAGACAAAATGGCGTAAATTATAGCGGATAAGATACGGACTGTGGCACACAATATGGCAGGCTATGATGTAATACAGTTGGTGGAGCTGCAGTCGCTTATCCCCACTACTCGTCAATGTGCTGCAGACAACTCAATGAGGCACCATCAGTCGATGCAGTGAATGAATCATGTAGCGTCGGCAGAGATAAGTTGGGCAGAGTCAGAAGAAGAAGAAGAAGAAGAAGAAAAAGAAGGAGAATAGGTCTGAATGAAAATGCCTCATTATTATTATTGCTCTTATCATTAAACATCTCCACTCATTGGTCATTGTGTGTGTGCAATTACTTATGATTATATTCTTCATTTTACTAGATCAGCAACAGCATCATTGCTCGGATATGACAAAATCTGTTGAAGCACCTGTCAGCATAGCTGTCATTTAATACACACAGAAGTGCCACACTTATCTCATCAACAAAATCTGTCTTTGAGCTTAAGGCATATAACATCTGCAGAAAAAATTAAAATCTGCATGTAAGTACTACCCCACACATCACAATAGTTGTTACTGCGATACGTTTATATACATTCACATTTGCTCTCTATAACTGCATGTGTGTAGCCTCCCATACTATCTTTTCTTATTTTCAACACTGCAACTCCCCAACGAGCTATTGCAGCAAGACATGCAACTGATAAGACTTCAGTCACATGTACCATCACCTGCAGAATTTAAGCAGAGCATTGATAAGCTACCATATAAATGAAAGCAGGATACAACTGTAATTGAGTCACAATTATGTGATTTTTGGGCTCACCAACACCAGCACTTATCAACGCTACACTACAACAGAGAAATGTTAGATGTTAACATTACAAATTCCACGGAACTGTAAGAACCACGATATCAGACGGCTGCAGGTAGCATTCATAGACCGTGACATAATTTTTGATGTGGCTTCTATAAACCTTTGGATATTGCATTGATGACATGCTACCTGTTCCCAGAAACTTACTGGTGCTGACCTTCATGCAAATTCCAACAGATTTTAAAATCATAACATCGAACATCTGCAGTCCTAAAATGTTGCGTAACCGACTAACGGCGGTATAGCTCCGCACCCTTGTGTGATTAGAAACATTAATTGTAGCTGTCTCCGGACAGAATACAATCGGCAGCATCTTTTTCCCACTGTAGAGTTGTCATGTGTTCTAAAAACAAATCAGCGATGCTCCCACACGCCAAACAACCATCGTGTTAAAGGAGGTAGAGTCAGGCTGCATGCAATACATCAGTATGTCTCTGAGTTCCTCCCTCTAAGCTATAGGACACCGTCGGTGTGGGAGTGTGGGTGCAGTCAAAACAGACATCTCAGAAAAAATCGTTAAACTGAAGAATTGGATTTGCAAGGGTAATAAATTTGGACGAGCATCAGAGAACTTTATATAGGTGTAACTGGGTGCTAAGTTATGCTGTCAGTACTGTGTTCCAAAGACATGTATTTACATAAGTCCAAAACTACAATTTGATTACAGCTGTGCCCATCAGTTCTTAAGTACAGGTGCAGAAGCAACGTCGATACACATCTCTTCCTTCCTGAATAACGTCACAAGATAAATCAGTACTACCTGATAAATGGCCTTTCACTTGTTCAATATTGTGGTTTGTGGGTATTGTTTCTTTGAGAAGCGACCAGCGACTGCCTCTCAGTTCACAAACTGTCTCACTATTCACTTGGTACGATAGCACAGTCTCATTGTTCATTATGAGTATAGTCTACCTTAAGTATGAAGATAACAGTAGATTCATCACTGAACAACACTTTGTCGTTAGTTGACAGACTATATGAAGACTCTATATGACATCGTCATCTGCGTGTGTAAACAGTGTGGCGGTCGTTTGTCTGTTTGGGTGAAGTGGGGTTGCATGATGCTCAGCTGTGCAGACCTTCACTAAGTGGGGTAGCAGTTGGTTTACTGAAGTCCCTTGGTAGCTCCTCTTGCATGGTGGATCCCCTCAACCGCGAATAAGCGACCTTAAAGTGTACTGTCTTCCACAGAGAGACTGGCCCACTTGGTGGGCACCACCCTCAGCCACGCGCCTCAGTTGTCGCCACTAGCCTAGTTTCGTATACCATGTGCATGTTAGCCAGAGTGTCGTCCTTCATGCCTCGTCCTTCTTCCATATATTAGTAACACAATCCACATAACTACAACAGCGTCCTATTATTATACTTTCCTTTCCAACAACTTTTACAACTATTCTTTCTCACCAGAATTGCCCTTTAGGGTTACTTTCAGTGAAGTTACTTACCCAACAAATCAATTTTACTTTCATTACTACAAATAATTCAACTTTCACATTCTTACCAACTCTTAACTAATTGCAGTGGACCTATTTACAGTTACTTCGTAATATTTAGCTCTCTCACAGAAAGCTTCAAAACAGAGTCTTTATAAAATTCGTTAATTTGGGAGGTCGGGTGAAGATTGCATTAGTTGTCACCATCCCATGCGGTTGTTTATTTCTTACATAAACTTCAAATAATCCCGCAGAGGTATACCAATATTCAGTAGCCATTTCCGAATCACCTGTGCATTTGCCATACACCATCATTCACTTAAGACTAATTTACGATATTACAGTACCTCTGTTATTCTGATGACGCCGGCCGGAGTGGCCGAGCGGTTAAAGGCGCTACAGTCTAGAACCGTACGACCGCTACGGTCGCATGTTCGAATCCTGCCTCGGGCATTGGTGTGTGTGATGTCCTTAGGTCAGTTAGGTTTAAGTAGTTCTAAGTTCTAGGGGACTTGTGACCACAGCAGTTGAGTCCCATAGCGCTCAGAGCCATTTGAACCATTCTGATGACAACGCGCTGCGGCTACCAAAGCTGTTATGAAACACGTCAGATGTGTTCGCAATTGCGAGTAATGACTACCATCATCTGTAGACTGGAATGACGACCATGAATATTGGTGCTGGGCTAGGACTTGAACTCGGATTTCCCGCTTATCGCGGGATCGCTTATGTGATTTGTACGGGAATACACATAATGGATGTGCGAGTACAGATCGTAGACATGTGGTTGACTGCATACGGAAGTATGGGTCTGATCGTGAGTCGAGCACAGGTAGCCAAATGGTAAGGAACCGCTCACGATAAACGGTAAATACGGTTTAGATTCCCAGTCCGGCACAAATTTTCATCGTCGTCATTCTATTCTAAAGCTGATGGTAGACATTACTCACAACTGTCAATTCATCTGATGTGTAGGACTAATATGGTCACACTACATACTTCATTATTAATCAACTGATCTCTAAATACATTATTTTTCCCTCGATAATTTAAATCCTCCATCTTTTCGGAATTTGGCTTTCAAATAATAAAGAGCAGAAAAAAACATGAAATTCTTACTATGGCAATGAACCTTATTCTCTACCTGTCTCTTACTTCACTGTTTCCTTACCTTACCTTTTCTCTTACTTGTTACTTTTACCCACATTTTCCTATGGTTCATAGTGTGTCTCACTTTTAGCATACATCCAAAGATTTTCCTTGGCTGTATTTAGATTAACCTTTCCTATCATCTCTTTAGCTTCCGCTTTTGTCATGGTTATTATAAATATTCAGCTGTATGCTTTGTCAAGAGTGCATGATAATGCATAACATCATCAATTCCTAAAATATTCGAATGAAACGGTATAATGCGTTTTCATTATGCATCCACACATTGCAGTGTTCCTCCATGACTGGCAAACCCTAACAATGCAGTGTCCCTTGACATCTGGTAAACTCTAAAAGTGCAGCGCTCCTTCACATCGGATGAACCCTAACAGTGTGATGTTCCTTCACATCTGCTAATAAACCGTTATAAAGCATCATGGCTTCTTGCATTACTCCACTGTATCTGGTGTCCCTACAAAGTAATAAATAACACTCGTCCATTACGGACAATCTCATCATGGCAACGATAGGTAATGATGTGTTCAGTGCTTCTCTTATGAGTATCTCCTGCACCATCCTCTTGACTCTTTGTGAAGATAAATAAACTTGTGGCATGCAAAACTCGTCTTTATAACGACATATCTTATATGTCTTTTCACAGTATCACTACACGTTTTTATTGGTTTCCTGGTAAAAGGCCTGAGACTGGGTATAACATCTTAACTTTCTCCTACGTTTCTCGTTCTCTGAATACTTTTACGTGTGAAATATGGTACTTTCCAGTCACCTTCCGACATCAAAGAGTTCCTAATTCTACGTCATTGTGCCTACCAATTTTCTGCATGTGGTCGAGTTCACACGAAATGTAAAAGATCGGACATCTTCTTTTACTGTAGCAAGACTTCTTCTCTCACAGCAGATGTCATCTCTTTTTTCGATGACTTGTGCTTCATTCACAACTTTTCTTCCTCATGTCCTACTGGACAAATTTTGTTTAAAGTGAGCTCACTATGTTCCCTAACCTACTTGAGATTCGCAGTACACACTTTCTGTCTGGTTGTATGTGTTATGTGCAGAACTAATTTATCACTTGAATCTATTTCGCCGAAGTTGTCTTCTCCTAGTAATATGTTCCTGAGACGTATAAACTCTATGTACAACTCTCCAGCTGTTCTAGTGTGTCAAGCATTCCGCTTCCTCTTCTTTATTCTCATTCCCTCTCTTTTTCCAGGGCTTGCAAGTCTATTGAGTAGCTTCCTTCCACTGACCCCGAATTGTCTATAAATTTTCAGTGGGGTACGATGTCAAACGGGCCGACTTGGAGCAGGGGAGGCACCATAGAATATTTTAATTACCACTTCCTATGCTTTTACAAATAAATTCATAAAACTCTGTCAGCATTACCGGGTAGAATTCAGCAGTCGCACTCATAGGAGTGGAAGTTCAAAAACATAACAAAATAAAATTTTTACATGTGAAATTTCATCATATTTTCACTTACTATTGCTGCGTTTGTTGCTATAGGTACACTTCGCTTCAAAAGTAAGAGAGGTTCTTCGACGACTTCTGACCAGAATACAAGTCATACTTACAGGTGTATGAAACTCTAGAATTTTCCAACTCTATTAGACTGTGGTAAAAACGTGTTATTTAACTATAAAATTTATGTTGTTTCTAGACATGAAGTTTAAAAGGTAACACCTCATTGTTTTTTTCATAAATTAAATAAATTCTAGAGTTTCATACACATGTAAGTATTGTTTGTATGCTGTGCAAAATTCATCGAAGAATCTCTCTTACTTACGAATTAAAGTGTACCTATAGCAACAACTGCAGCCAATAGTGAGTGAAGAAGACATGAAATTTTACATGTAAAAAAAAATATTTAGTAACGTTTTTGAACTTTCACTGCTACGAATGTGAATCCCGAATCCTTCCTGGTCATGCAGACAAAGTTTTATGAATTTATTTGTAAAGGTATACACAATGGAAATTAAAATGTCCTGTGGTGCCTCTCCTGCTCTAAGTTCGTCCGTTTGTCATCCTACCCCCGTTAATTTAATATTTCCACCATTCAAATTCATAAAAACAAGTCCCTCCTTACTGTGAAGTATGATATGCTAGTGTTTCAGAAAATGGAATCCAAGTGTAACCATCATAGTCAAATTTTTCACAAACAAATCGTTTGTACTTAAAACAGCTGACTGTTACTCAAACTCTGTTCATACCTGTTCCTTAACTTCATATCTGCCATTCACTGCACCTCATGTTCTCATTAGTTTCCTCATAAATAACGACAATTTCTTCATCCTATCACATAATTCACTCCTACAGGCTGCCCTAGTTTTTTTTCTCGATTTGATGAGGATGATCCAATAACCTGAAGTGTATAAGTTCAGCTGACTCACATGGTTGGTCTAAAACGATGTTTCTCTCCCACCACATCTCTGGAAAACTTTTCAGGGTCCTGCTCGTTGCTTCTAAATAATTTCCTGCCTTCCTTCTCCCAGTCTTCACAAGACCTTTTCCTTCCTTTTCTTCCTTCCCTTTATGGTAGACGTACGTGAATTCTTCATGTGTCTTACACTATATCACTTGCATTGTCCCTTCTGTAATTACTCGCATTTGTGACATTCACATTTTTTCCCATGAATGCTCCTGGTCTTACTGTCAAAATGGACCTCAATTTGATCAGACTGTATTAGTGCTCTGGATTCCTAATTCTTACATATGTTTGCTGGTGCTGTCCTACCTCATGTGATTTCGTTACATTTCGACAGCTGTTCTTCGATGATTCTACGATTGTGTTAATATTTTCCTTTAATTCATTTGTCATCCCCTTATAATTCTGTATTAAAGTACCCATTTCTATATTAAATTTCTGCATCAGATCGTCGGTCTCCTTATCTAACGTGTTCATCATCTCTGCGAAGAGACGTGATGGTATAGGTTGTAATTCACAGATGTTTCTTAATTTACATTTTAAAAGTGCCCTTTCTTCATAATGTGCGTACCCATTTCTCTCTGCTTAGCTTTGCTTGTTCCTCTAGTTTATTGATCTGTTCGTCACTCATATCTTCAGTTTTCTTAAATCGCACATCATTTTCCTAGTCGTTTCCTTGAGCCATGTGTTAAGTTCCACTTTTCTTTTCCTTGAGTATGTGTTCGTTCTCTTAAAGCGCTTGTCCATTTTATCGTTGCTTTTCTTTACTAGTAACTCTATTTCCTTGAACTCTTTGAATAGGAAGCTCTGTAAATCTAACACTGCAGTGGTTAAGGTTTTGGCTCAAAAGTGGCATCACTCTGTTCTGCACTTTCATGTCCTCTTATTCCTTATCTTTCTGCTATAAATGAATTCCCCTCTCATCTTCTCAGCTAAGTTCTACATTGGATGGTTCCTCATTAATTTGTTTTTAGCCTGATCTTTCCTGTAGTGACTTCGTTTTGCATGCCATTTCCCATGGCTCATGAAAATTCACGTTCTGAACATTCTCCTGTGGCACCTCCATATCTGAAACACTGTCTTCCATTTGCAAATTGTTTCAAATAACTCTATCTTGCTCATCATTGCTAAACCTTTGACACTCGCAGTGGTAAACTTCGGCATGTCCTACCAGAATTGTTAACCTGTGAGACAACTTACATTCGAATAAAAAATTAATTAACCTACAGCAAAATGTCTTGAATGTTGCGCAACTATGATTCAATCCTCTCCTAATACATAAAGCAAAGTACACAGAAAATGAATAAAATCCACTCCACATGTTTACTGACGAATCTTCAGCTGGACGACGATGACATATACCAACCTCAACTCATTGAAACAAATACATAAATAGCTGTGCACCAGCAACTTGTAAATTAAATATTAGCTTAATGAATTTAATTATTTTTAATTTAGCAGACACAAATCCTTGTTGAAAATTTAAATTTGGGCTATCTAACTGCGGCGTCAGAGGATTTAAATTCAATGAGTAAGATACAGGCGTCGCCAATATGTACTCAGGATGCTTTTGGCTAGAGCTATGTAAAGTGACGCTGTCAGACTAACATACGCAATTATTGCCTTCTAAGACAATGAATGAGGAAGTCGTTAGCTACATACTAACGAAGAATCACAAGTAATTCACATTGGTATGTTGAAAGAACATGACAAAACATCTGACAGAGTTCGAGAAATCTAAAGTAATACTTTGGAAAGGCGGTGTTTTCATTCAAATAAACATGTATCAGAACAAATTAGTTATAACTACTAGATCGTACTGTTATTGTCAAAATGTTTGTGATAAAAGGCAGATAGCGCTAAAGAAGGTGGCAAGTATTCTGTGGCCAAAGTTGGAAGAATATAGATCTTAGGGCGTGCAAGCAAGTCTCCAGAATGTAGCTTGAAGTTACAGAAACAAAGTAAATGTGATCTAACTGTCCCCACCGCTCGTCTCACTGTCACAGATAGGCGGAGACTGATATGGATGTGAAATTAGTCATCAGTCAAGTTTCCAAGTTCAGCTCAACCCGAATATTTCTTGAGTTGCTTTTAGAGGCACCTGGCTGCTTGGCTGATGAGGTGTTCAGATGGACGCCGGTGGAGAACTGCCGCTGAGAAATGCCCGGTGAGGAAGTCTGGTGGAGACAGGCTGTGTTGGAGAAGTGATTTGGCACTGATTGCTCCTTAAAAGGAAGACTTGTTTTTTAGTGTTTTCATTTGTTACGCCATTTAAGTTGGTTACATTATGGTACCCTGAGACCCACCTACTAAAGTGATGCCTCAATAGAAACTGGTGCCTCGCCCTGACTCTTTTTCGAGGCGGGTAACCAACAGTACAGTCCCTAAAGCTTCGCACTGAAAAACTGTTCTGTTCTGTATGGACAGTGAGGTGGTATGTTAGCAGCACAGTGAAGTTTCTCTCTGTAGCTTCAAGTTATTTATGTTATCCCCTCCTGGACGATAATAAACATTTGGTTACTGTAGTGCCCATGTTTAGTGGAGGCCCATAGTGCCAATGGTGGCGCAACTCCTGAATTCTCCCTCCATTTTCAGAGGTCATCTGGTACGGTTGGCATATTTAAAATAAGCTCTGCTTTCAACATTCTCCTAGGTCTTGTCATAAACGGCATTTCTCCTCTTTCCACGCTGAGATAGTTAAACACTCTATTGGCATTGATACACTATTGTAGATGATATCTCTAACTACCAGCAAGTGGCGTCCAGGGGCAGTCCTCCGAAGCAAGGCCGGCTGAAGAAGTGTCATTCACCTTTGATGCTACCAGTAAGCTTTTGCGGGAGACGTCACTAGGAGCAACCTCCATTGTTCTCGTATGCTTGTAGCTCATTCAGCGTGCCTTTTGTATTTCTGTAGCTGAATGATTTGTTGGTACGGAAAGAAAAATTTCCCGGTACCTCCACGGACTTTTCTGAGGTGGGGAGGTCTGAGCGGAATCCTCTGACCATCTACAGGCCCAACGCGGAGCTTCTTGAGTGAAGGAGCAGTGCCATCGCTGAGATTTACCAATTGGCAAAAGCGGAATGAAGGGAGTGTCGACTTGTTGATTACATGTCCAACGATCATACATCGGTTTCTCGTACAGCTATGTAGGTAGCAGCGTGACAGTCGGGACAGGTCTAAGGTATAGTCCCAGGGTGATGATTACCTTTACGTTTCACAGAGAAATACAGTAGTCACAGTAGGATATGTTTAATTTTTGTAATAATTATTTGATTCGTGACATGTATAAATGAGCTACCAGGCAGTAATTTCGATTCAATGAAACACTTGAGAAGCTACTAATTTCGCAAAAACATTGCAGTGTCTGTGGCACTGAAGCGTGCATTACCTTTGCCTAATATAATCAATGTAAACGTACTCATTTATGAGTTTCTGTTTCATAATGTGTCATGCAGTTGGTGATGTACGTGGTTTGTCCGGAAAATACGTATAAAAGTTGAGTAATGTCTTTATGTTACAAGTCGCAGTCATCGCCAGGTGGGACTACTGCTGTAAGCAATCCCATCAACGCTCAGTTCTAGTCAGAACACTCTGCGTGAAGGTGGGAGTGTGCGGCAGCTTGTTGACAGTTACCCTTTTTCACCTGCCGTCGGCATGGAGCTCTCTCTGATTGAGGAACAGCGCGACAGGATAAAGTTGCTTGCAAAGCTAGGCAAGAATGGCCGTGAGATTTTTGAGTGTTTGAAACAGGTTTACGGAAACAATTCTCTGAAGGAAGCAACCGTGAACAAGTGGTTAAAAAGGTTCCAGGATGGCCGAGAAGAAGTGAACGATGACCCTCGCCCAGGACGCCCGTCGACATTGAGTTCCGATGCAAATGTTGAACGAATTCGGGCTTGTGTTCTTAAAGTCCGTAGATTGACAGTCAGAATGATTGCTGACGAGCTGTCAATCCCCAAAACAATCGTTCACGAAATCCTGACACAAAAACTTGAAATGAAGAAATTGTGTGCGAAAATCGTACCGAAGCTCTTGACGCCAGGACAAAAAGCAAAGAGGGTTAAGTGCTGTGATGATTGGTTGGAAGGAGAAGAACGAGGGAAATTTCTCAACCGAGTCGTCACTGGAGACGAGTCTTGGTTTTATGAATTCGATGTGGAACTCGAGAACAAAAAAGCCGCGAAAATTAAGGTCCAATGTGAAGACAATGTTGATTGTTTTCTTTGATTATAGGGGCATTTTTGACAAGGAATTTGTCCCTCCCGACCAGAGAGTGAACGGTAATTTTTACGTTGAAGTTCTGACGCGTCTCAGAGCTCTTGTGGCCCGAGTTCGACCGGAGTTGGCAAAAGGGGGCAGGTGGATCCTTCATCACGACAATGCGCCCGCTCACACGTCGAGCGTTGTGCGTGAGTTTTTGGCCCGAAACTCAATCACCGTGACAGAAAACCCGCCTTATTCACCTGATTAAGCCCCGTGTGACTTCTTCATGTTCCCGAAATGCAAAATGGTGCTTCGGGGGCGGCACTTGGGAGATGTGGAAGCCATCAAGGCGGAAACGACAAGGCAACTGAACAACATCACAACTGAAGACTTTAAGCAATGTTATCAACAGAGGAAACGGCGTTGGCAGAAGTGTATCGCGTCTCAGGGCGAATACTTTGAAGGAGACCATATTGTAATACCTGAATAATTGTAAAATAAAGTTATTATTCAACTTTTATACTGATTTTCCGGACAAACGTCGTACAAACAACAGAACCCAACAGAAAATAACAGCAAACACAATATTATTTGATATTTCTGAAAAGAGAAGTACCGAAATATAGGCAGGTAGTTAGTTTATGACGCTCTCAAAACGCGCCATCACTGGAAACTCTACGGCGTGTAGTTTAGAACTAACGTGCCAATAAAAGCTTAATTGGGTTACTACACGTTAAACGCCTGAAGTGGTCCACATGTAACAACACCAGGGTGCAAAACAGGGAGACTCGACGCCGAGTAATTTGGAACTAAAGTGCCAATAAAAGCTTCACTGCTGCCACACGTTAAGCTCCTGACAATGATCCACGTATAACAGTACGAGGGTGCAAAGCCACATGAGATAATTTGTCCGCCTGAGAGATTATCTAGGCTAACAATGATCCACGTATAACAGTACGAGGGTGCAAAGCCACATGAGATAATTTGTCCGCCTGACAGATTTATCTAGGCTGCAAATGCTCCTCCTCCCTCCCCTCCTTTCCCCCCTCCGTTTCCTTACGCAGCTGTAGCAATGTTACTGAGACGTATTAACTATATTGACCATGTTGATACAAAATACTGCACGTAACGAATTACATCAAAATGAATCTATCATTGCAGTAAATAAACCACAAAATTTATAAAAAGTTCCGAATTCTGGCCCGAGAGAGGCCGACCACTTTGTCGTCGTTACCAACGACTTCATCGGATGTCGTATGGAGTGGCATGTACTCATATTTAGCACACTGCTCTCTCTCTGTCATTATCGGGTTACTTGATTTTCGAACAACTAATAATCGATCGAGTAGCTTCTCAGTTGGTCTCGTCAGGCTAAGTGCAGACCTTTCCAGTCCTCCTACCAAGGAAAAATCCCTGGCATTACCAGGAATAGAACCCAGTTCCTCCACACAGCAGTCAACTGCAATGACCAGCCACCTACGGAGACTAGCTAGGGGTTGCACAAAACATCTAAAAGAAGTTGACAGTAGATCAAAATCAGCATCTCATTGCTTATACCGACTGCTGTACATTAGTTCTATTATAACGGATAATAAAATTGGTTTTGTTTATTCCAGAGAAAGTGTTTATAATGCATAAAATACTAATTATAAATACGATAAACAGTGCTTTATTAAGATACTCGCATCCCAGGTATTTGGTTTTCATTATAATTTTACTTTACATTACCTTGTTTTGACGGAAGCAACTTTACGTCACTGAAGTCAAGAGCAGCAGCTGCCTCGTATTTCGTCAACGAGTTAGCTAAATAAGACATAATATTTATGCCCATACGCGACCTTAAGTAGTTTCTGATCACCTTCAGTTTTCTGAAACTGCGTTCATGAGATGCTGCAGTCATTGGCACTGACATAGATGTCCTCAAAGCCATTTAGTTGTTTGGATAATCATCTACTGAAAATAACTTCAAAATGTCCAAATGAACAGCCGTGTTGATGCTTTTCATGAGGTCATGAGGTCTTTCACTTTGTGGCGGCTCGATTTCTTAGAAGTGAAATTCGAATTTGATTAAACGACGAGAATGAGAGGAAAGCAGACACTAACAAAGGCAAATGCTTACTCAAAATAATCTACGTAGTCCTAAAGTGGTTATGGGCACGTAATAAAAATATTATTCAAGATTCGCCTCCAATTGCGAACGTGAAAATTCAATACATTTTTATTTAACGTTGAATTTCTTGTTTGAATTGCCGATGTAAGGGACCGAAATAGTGTATTTAGAGGGAGAATTAAATTGCCAGTATAAAAATTCTAAATGGAGCCCTAGAATTCGTATCTGACTGCAATCAATCATATTCCACTGCTCTGGGTATCGACTACAAAACAGAAAGAACATAAAATGGTAAATCGAAGAGTAAATATTTATCTCAGCTTCGCAAAACAATTAAAAAAACTGTACGCTTCAATTAAATTACTGAAAATAAAGTGGATATACCATTATTTCAGTTCACTAAGCAAAATTAAGTCATTGGTCGCCACATTAAAAACACCATCTAAGGTTTCCTGAAAAATATTAATGGACTTCATGATATTATACTTCCTTATAGTCTGGAGAAATAGTGGTAGTAAATGTAATAGACATTGCGTGCAGCAGCTATGAACAGTTTACTTTAGAACGCCTACAATGCAGTGATTAACTAGTAGATTGTTTAGTGTTTCTTGCGAGACAAAGGCGGGTTGTGGATGCCGTGTGTCTTACGTCACGGTGCGCACACTAAGAAGGATGGTTATTAGAGAATCGGAGGCCATCTTGAAGCTATCGGATTTTAATGCTTTGCAGTATTCATTAATTCAACTTACAATTGCAAATAGTACGTCAGATGAAGGAGCAACTCGAATAGCTGCTCCTAGCAAGCTTTGAGTGTGATCCGCCTTCGTCACAAAGCACACACCGATTAGATAGGTGAGTTCTTACCTAACTTGATCAATGTGTGTGGAGTAACTGTTGCAACAACTGCTTAAAATACTGTTTTCTAAGTCTGGTACATGAGCTGGTAGTGGAGGCAATCACACGTTATGAACACCTAAACACAACAATCGCATGACGTCAAACCGGGCGAACGTCGAGGCTATGTGAAAGAAACTCTGTCATCCAGCCCCTTGCGTCCAATGATGCGGTCGGGTACAACGTCGTTTAACCAACCACGTACTGTGTTTTTGTAGTGAGATTGTGGTGTGCGTACTGTAAGATTATTTGACTTGTCGCTCTGACGAAGTAGGCGAGTGTCAGCAATATGTCTCGTGCTCTTATCGTGGCGTGTTTATCTTCTGCCGTTAGGTCAGACGATAGAAATGCCACTTGCACGCTTAGAGTAGCAGATTGACGGTGACCAACTTTAAACAGAACTTGATTAATTTTCACACACATTTATTAAAATAATAACAAGCATAAAAATTACTTAACTTGGTTCTGGATGCTATTTACAATTGACAATCTGAAGTTCATTTGGTATTGGTACGTTAATCTTATTCTCACATATATCTCTTATACTGGACAAAAGTGTATACATTTATCTTCATGGCTATGTACAGTAATATGGTAATCTTATTACGCGCAGACTGAAACTTGACTATAGTCTGGTACAGACTGGTGCAGACAAATGCAGACTGACTAATCGGAGGTCTGTACACTTGTTATAATACCTCGCTCGTTGATGTATCACTGCGCGAGTGTGATCCGCGAGAAAAAAAGGTTCTACGTTAGCAGCAATCTCATTGGATGCGTTACATATTAATACGCGGATCGGCGGAGACGGACGAGCGCTGCGCCTGCGCTGTTGTGCTTAGCGGGGGGCGCTCTAGTGGGAAAGTTGTGTACGCGGTGACTACGCGGAACTATGTACACAACAGAGATGATGCACAATCTTGCAGCCAAATAAAGTTCTTTGGTTCAGCTTCTTCCAAATGAAGAAAAAGCCATAGTTCGAGAGTGCCAAGATTATAAACATGAGTCACAGTGGCTTCACCGAAAAAGAAAGGCCCACAAAGTTTTCGCTCGGATATTAACGTAGACGAGTATCGTTGCAACTGTGCGACATTCCCGTGATCTTCCTTTTGCAGAGGTGACTATTGTCCTCAAACTGTTGGTGCCATCTACAGAAGCTGTTATCACTTGGAGGATTAAAATGGAGGAACGTGGTACTGTAACAAAAACATTCATTCCATGCAGGTTGTAAAACACAGATCGCTGTCCGTTTGTTCGCAGCTCGTGGTCGAGTAGCTAACGTTGCTACCTACGTGGACCCGGATTCGATTGCCGGCCGAGTTGGGAATTTTCTCTTCTCGGGGACTGTGTGTTTGTGCTGTCCTCATCTTTTCACCATCATTATTCGTGACGGTAGCTAGATTGGTTCGTGTAAAAATTGGACTGTGTAAAAAATTGGGACTTTACACGGGTGCTGATGACCGTGCAATTGAGTGCCCTACAAACCAAATATCACAAAACGCTGTCTGTTTACAAGTCGCCATCTTTGTTACTAGAGCTTTCTAATGAAAGAGACAGGAAACAGTGTATGTGCATGTGCACAGATACACAAACAAAACTGAGTTGCTCTTTCCATTAAAGAATTATTTATAATTGTAAGTTGGATGTAACAAATGCTACAAATCCTCACAACTCCACCATTTGTTTTTAAACATCAAGTATTAGATTGAAAAAACCCTGTAATTTCTTGTATATTGCCGTAGATGAGAAAGTTCCGTGATTTTGTCGTACAGAAAAATACTCTCCCTTTTGTGTGCTATCATTTGCCAAAATCTCGTTTCGATATCTTGAACCATGTATGACATTTGAGGGCTGTTGTGAATATTTCATTCTATCTGTAGAAATAGCGAGCACAAGCGGAAGCGAAACTTGTGCACAATTCATTTTCTCGAGATTGGAGATGGATGTATACCATCTCAGTACAAAGATATATTAATCGTGTTAGCATATGCAGCAATGTATGGTCTGAAACGCATCAAATACAATTTCGAATGAACTTTCTTTTTTTTTTCAATGCACGATATTTAACTTCCTGCAGTGATGTACTCTGACCTGTTCCCTAAATGTCACAAAACTGTGGCCACTAACAGTATGACATGTGGTTCAAGGTATAGGCAGCTAAAGCAGCGCTTGCAATGTTCAAATCTTAATGTCACTACAGAACTTCCACTATAACACCATTCTGTGCGTGCTCGACAAGCCACGTGTAGCCGTTGTGGACTACCGGCTTTCTTTGTATTCCCACACTTACATGGGGACGATCAGATGTGTTAAACATAGATTTTGCTAAGTGTTAGGTAGAGCAACCTGTCCTGAATACCAGGTCAGTGGCTGTTCATGCTTCGGCACCTAGTTCCCGCGAATATCGATCTTGAAGTATTATACGTACCTTCTAAACGCGTAACGTTGTGTTCGGATACAGCCAGTATATCGCAGTGGCAAAAGTTCATTAATCCGTCCGTTGCAGTATAGGGTTCAACTTGCATGCCTCTTTTTTTCAACGCAATACAAGAGAGGAAACCATCTCTGTGTCGATAAAAGATCTGAACACTGTTCGGCACTCCTTCGCAGAACTTTATACTATAACAATCACAGGAAAACTATTCCCTTGCGTTTTCTTATGTTTATGAAAACCATCCATGGAATTATGTCGGACTGCACAAAAGAAGAGTTGAGGCGAATCGATTAATAAATTGTAAATTGTAATTGTCACCTTCTCGAAATCATAGAAGTTCATAAAAATAGTTTGTGTCATTTTTCAGTGCTTGTGACAAAATAGATGTCTTTATGTTATTGACCCGTAGGTGGAGCAGACTGATCAGGCACTTTACGAGCAAGCCCTTGTGCATGAGAGTAAAACATGCATCTCTACCGTAAAAATTGTTTCATCCAAATGTATTCCATTTTGCCAACCCTGTGATATTTATTTTTACAGGCAGCTTAAAATTTCCACGAAAATATTCATAATGCTCCCGATTTGCTAAAGACTGGCATAGAAGTCGCTTCGAGGGATAATTCCATAAATATGACTTATTTAATTGTGCATCACTTTAGTGCACATGCTTCCACAGAAATGATGAGACGCGCGTGGTTCGCCTCTAAGCTGATTGGAGAAACAGCAGTCTTTCATTTTAATGTAAACGAACTGCTTTTTCTGGTTTCGCTTCCGAAAAATCCATGTGCGTGCAGTAACTAGGTTTCATTAAACATGCGTGGTGCTCTACGAATATATGCTTCAGTAGCTTCTACGACTTAAACCATCCGGAATTCTTTTCTAGCAAGCTATGCAAGCGATAACGAGAAAGAAGATTCTGTAAACTATTTGGCAAAAAATGAAATATACATTATTAATGACACTAATCTGGTGAAAATGTCCATTTTTCAATCATTTCATATGGTATATACTACTTAATGGTATTCTATAAGAAAATATTTCTTCAGAAAAAGGAAAGAGGTACGCGGGCATCATCTGAATTTGTAAAGCCAGCGTTGTACACGTGCCTTAGCCGCTACGCTACGCTCAATTGGTCGAAACAACACTAAGTGTACAGAGGGTATGATTAAAACCTTAACTTCCATTTTCTCGGAAACTAGGGGCTTTAGTGTGAAAAGCAGTTGGTCAGGTACTCAGGACATGTCCCTTTACAACATACCTCTGAGTCATAAAAACCTGATTAACAGTTCTGATGGTCCCCTCATTATAGTTCTGAACCTCCGCTGCATTCACAACAGCTTCCAGAATGCTGCATTCCCCTGACACTCGCAAGTGTCGATCACCCTGAAAGTTTGAAATCTTGCTCATTTTTATTTCATAGGGCCCTCCATTATGTGTATTACGTGAAGGCATTTTGTTCGCTCTAAGTGCAGGATGTAAAAAACATTTCTTTTTCATCATATCTGTATATATTATCATTATTTTAACTATTTTCTATCATAACAATGAATTACTTAAGATGTTCATCGACAAAATACACGTATGTGAAACGCTAAATTAAGAAACAGTGATAACCATGAATGTAAAACATAAATCTACTGAGACGCCCTGCTAAACCCGTAGAACAGGACAGGTAGTTTAAGGGGCCAAAATAAGCAGGTGTCAGTAACACTCGAACATACGATCTATTATTTGATCAAATACTACAAGATCCAAGAAAATTAAAAAAAAACCACACACACAGCTTCAGTTTTGGAACTTAATTAGCGGCTGAATACGCCGTACAATCTCATGCCACAAGGGCAAGACCACTTTAATTTAAAACAGCTGAAAGCCAATAACTTAAAGCTAAACCAAAATAAGAAATTTATAATTCGAAGCCTTAATTAGGAAGAAGGCCCAAAAAAATCTACACTTTAAGAGCAAAACAACTTAAATTCGAAATCGGCTGAAGGCATAACACTTAAGAGTCAATTATACTAATTTCAAAAATGTGAAAGGCTTTATGCAAAAGAGTTCTTAAATTCGGCTGAAGGCCCAAATCATCTGGCACCTTAAGGGCAGAACAACATTAATCTAAAAATCGGCTAGAAGCCATACAAGTACAAACAAGAACAAACAAGAAAAGGCAGTACAACCAAGGGCACTCAGAAGTTCAGAGGGTCGGCCTGGAATTTAATCACTGACGCTCGCTTAGGTGACACGGGCAGTCGGCCGAACAGTTGCCGATCCGACGATCCGTTTCACCCGACCACCACACAACAGGGTTTGCAATGGAAGAACGTAGAAGGTATTGGAGCCCACAACCAATCATACATTGAACTGTCAAACTACACACCGTGCTGGACAGTGACAACACGATGAGAAAAATACACTGTCTGAATTTGCGTCAACGGCCAGGGCAGGTAACCGGAACGTTATAGGCCGCAAGGTAGAAGATTCCGCTGGTGCACTTCAATTCAAATAACCAAGTACAGTTATACTCCACTGGACGGTGGCTAAAATTAGCCAACTTGAAAATACGCGTTGTTGCCCACAGGAACATCCCAACAGCCGACAACGAACTCCAAACGACATAATGTGAAGAGTCGTGACTTGCTGGTAGATTAAGTCAAAACTCAACTTTCGTATCTAGGATCAGTGAGCCACTAACCTCGTAGCAAGGGGAACAGCACCACACACTCCGACACTACATGGAGGCCGCCAGCTGGCCGGACAAACAAGTCGCTGCGGAGGTTTCCTCGCTGCTGTACACCAACCGACCAACTGCCCACAAGCAACCCAGCAGGAAACTATAAGCGCCAGTCCTAAGATAGTCCAAGTTGGAATATCGATACACACCGCAGCTGCCATCCGCGGAAAGAGATGATAACAGCATAATCGCGATAACCGCGGGAGGCTAAACACAGAATAGCAATCAAGGTTTAATCCACCGTATAGCATGAGCCAGCCACGGCTCAACAACAATGTAAAACAAGAAACAAAACTAAGTAATATAATTAGAATATTAAGGATTATATAGATGTTTTAATTAGGTTGTTTCAAATACTCTGATACCATATTGCATCCAGCTAGATTTGCCAGAAACGCTATTCTAGAAATCTGCTACATTAAATAGAGATGTATGTGATTCTAATGTTGTAACGAAAGGTCTTTCTTCAATCTTAAAAATGGTGGTGAGATATTTAGCAAAATTTCAAATTAATATAGAAACTGAACATGCAGTTTCGAAGAACATTAATTACATATCAAATTATAAATGAAAACATTTTTGTATATCATCGATTCGAAGATATTGTCTAAATCAAAAATGCCCAATTACCTTTTTGTGTTTGCTTTACTCCTTGAAAGTGAAACTGGTTACAAACAAAAAATACATATTGTCTTATTTTACCCTCTCCACACACTGGTGGAATCTGAACAAGCTCTTTATCAACATTTGGGAATGTTCCCTTACGAAGGGCAGCTTAGATTTGTCAGATTTAGATGTGAATATGAAACTTCTTTTTTGAGTTATTAATAAAAAGATTTTTTCCATCTTGTCGCCTTCTCTCACCATTCAGCAAGTCTAATCGTCATTTTCCCAGTCTTATATTTTATGTTAATACTTTAGCTAGGAGTATAACTTTTACATAACAGCATCAATTCCAAATGGCGGTAAGATATTGATCTTCCACTGATGGAGATTCCTCACAAGATATTAAAGTCAGAAGTATCTTCCGTTTCAATTATTATTATATCTAATTGTTTGAGGCGCTCTAGTTAAGGAAAGTCTCATTCCAGTTCTGTGTGAACAGAAACCATCAAAATTACCAAGTCCTCAGTCATGGGATATTAGTGTGAACACGTGTCAGCCGTCTTTTGGGATCTTACAGTACCGTAGCGATGTGTCAGCAGTTACTGCTTTGTTGAGCATGTGCGAACTGTGTGAACCATGTGCACGGTTGACACATAAATGATATTTACGTCTTTTCGGAAGCAATTGTTTCTTTATGTTGCTACTAGCATGAAGTGACAGCGTTTACAATCGCAGGCGGGATAGAGCCTTACTTCATGTAGCCAGGAAAGAGGAACAGAAGCGGCAGGAGAACTGAATTTCGAAATTCATCCTTACGTCGCGCTGCTTACTTCACCTTCTTATACTCAGTTTCGCATTCCCTCTGGCAGACTCTCGGAATAGTACTATAGTCCGATTAAAAGTATTTGATAGCTGAAACTTCACGCGTTGGTGCTGGTTTCCTCCTGTCAGAGCACTCAACGTCACGTCCGAACTAATCGCAATTGCTAATCCGCCACAACAATTGGTCAGTTCCCTTTCAATTCCTTGTCCGCTTTCTTTCTTGATGTGTTTAAATCTCGAATTTTAGGCCCGGCACTTTTATTTCGTATTTCATCACACATGATCACAACACCAAAATTACAGACGCACACATACACACACACACACAAGCAACTATGCTAGGAAAAAACACAAAAACACACGTTTCATACACAGCACTAACGAAACACCACTGGATAGTTGAGCACAAGACGCTTTTCAGTGTCACATATAAAGTTATCATAATCACAGAGATCAGCTGAAATTGGATCAGATTCGCTCGACATTGTATGAAGCAGAATTTTTGAGGGTTGCAATTTATCATTGGGACTGGAGGAGCACTGTTATAAATATAACTGATAAACCTAGCGTCATGGCATAACAATGGTCAGCCTATAAACCTAAGTCTGCGTTGACAGTGACAGCGGCTACGATCGTCGGATGTCGTCACTAAATGTCGCTCGATAACATCGGCGGACAGCTTGGTCGTTGTGTGTCCAATCCCATTGGTCAGTTTAGGGCTGGGTCGAGGAGGATAGGGTGAGTTAGGCTAGAATCTTTTCTGTCTATGAATGAAGTTAGATTTCAACTTCCAAGAGTCGGATGGATACCACGATACCTCTGTGCTTGAAGATGAGCATTGCAAAGCGGTGTTTGCTATTAAAAAGATGCCGAATTCATGTAAATATCTAATATCCTTCTTGAAAAGAACGTGGCGACTATTGTACACTCTGTCAGTAGTTATTAGAATTACAAGACAGGTTTTAAGAATGTGTGAGATGAAGGACAAAATATTTTTCTACAAAAAGTAGAAACGCTGTAGCTTTGTAACACCATTTTCCTTTTCCCACCACGGATTAGCGTGGAAGGGGCCACCACCTCTGAATATAACATGCTGTATTTATAGTCTATGAGTTTATAACGAAAATATGTACGGTACATTCAAAGATACACTGCATTAAGGATCTCCCCAAACTACGTTGTTCAGACTATCTTGTATTATGCTACAGTGTTAGGATGTGCCAATTCGGTGTATAAAGATTTTGCCAATGAGGTTATGACCTCATAATGGTTAAGTTACACATTAAAAGTAGACGATGCTTCTGTTACATGGATAAAATTTATATGGCAAGCAAGTATTAATAAGGCAGATACGTGATTTCGTAGCAGCCATACTATAATCATAATCAGACTCCAGTAGGGCCTAATGGAAACTTCAATGTTCTTTTGACACTTGTGCAATGGATCTGAGACAGGAAGTAACACGGTTCCTGGTAGCAGTATAATCTCAGACTGAGTAAAGCTTTTAATAATGGAAGTCAACTATATTTCAGTATTTCTTAAGTACTTACAAAATGCAGAGTTCCAAAATTCGGTTTAGAATTAATTTCATATTGAATAGTATTTTGGGTGCAAAAGTGAAGACGTTATCTTTCAAACAGGCCCGTTAGGGTGTCATACACATCATCCAAAACTTTACACATAATTGTTTAAAATAGTACTTTTCTGATCGTAGACGGGGCTAAATATTAGAAAGACCTAATCCCCAGATCTCAAATATCGAAGTGTTACTACTAGTTTTTCTTGAGCCAGAACAGCATCGCTAACGTCTGTATCAGATTCTTTAATAGAGCCCCAATCACACCCCTCAAAAGTGATGTTTAGTGGTGATCCTGAAAGGAAAGATTACAGATCCTATGTTTTGCTGAACTTATTTGAAGTTGTACAACTATACATCAATTTAACCTTAAAGAATGTCTTTCAGCATGCTTGTGAAAGACAAACAAGTTTAGTTAAGATATTCTGAATACCTAAAGCACTGAAAAGTGAAGACACATATACCATATTTGCAAACCACTTCATATACCACAAATACCACCCAACTGGCATAAAAGCATCAGTCTTCAGTAGTAATGATTTGGGGAAGCCTAATGTCCATCTACCTCGGTTCAAAAAAGGGCCAGCACAGGGACGTTAAGCATAAGGTACAGTGTCCTTCTCACTTGAAGAAATTGTTTTTGGTATTGTAATTTAAACCTAAAATCTTTGATAAGGAATTTGGATACTTGTGGTTTCATGTTATCCTGTGACTTCAGTCCATAGATGCCGAACTAGTTCCCGATTGTGTTATTGTCCTCAGGATGCAAAAAACTAACTTTTTCCTGAATTAAACTCATCGGTTTCTAGCAGTCCATATATCGTACGTGAGAACATCGGTCGATTGGCCCGAAGAAACGAATTGATTTGAATTTCGCCGATTGTCGTTCCAAGTCTGTACGTTCGGGCGATGAGACAGGCTAGAGTGTGACCGCACTCATATTGGAGTATAGTTTTGAAAACATCGACATCTTCGGCCTATATCGGTTGTCGGCGGAACCCACCAATAGCGGTGCCACTGTGATGGCAGCCTAGGTTCGAATATCGTCAGATGCGGTGAATTTTTTTTTTATTTTTATTTCTAAATCCAGTCAAAAGTTTTGCATGATTATTTAAGTTCAGTAAATTGGTTGAAATGTAATTTTTTTACTTCACATACTTTGCTACCTAACGTTTCAAGCCGATCAGCAGTACTCATTAGCACTTGGTTGCAAATTATAGGTGAAACAGGCCGTCAACCAACGATAACGAGAAATTACGATTTGATTTTAGCGCTGAAACTGACTTCCTTCAGCGTAGTTGTTAGCTTTAATCGCGGGGAACAAAGTGATCGTGATTTCATTTCTGCCGCAGATTCTGGACCGTTTTATTGGAAACATTTCACATCAAGGGGTTGTGGCCTACAAAAGGCACCGTCTGCGGTTGTTTGCTCATTGGTCACTTAAAAGCAGCTCTCGACAGATCATCTCACCATTCCGACACACCTACCTGCGTTACACATTAACAACAATTGTGAAGTGACCGGCTGTGTTTGTGCATCACCTAAGATCAAGCGGTAGCCATCAGACAATGTGACAACACTGTACCGGATATTGACTGATGTCAACCATCAAGTAATTTTAAACAACACTACAGTAGGATGTATGCTGTTGGTAACACTGTTAATCCTTTCTTTGACTTAAATACCGTAGAGGTGCATCTTCGTTCTCGATTCCAGTGTCTCTTGTCACAAGGTGAGCGTATTTAGTCAGTAGGAATACTTTCGCTGGAACTCCAAGACAGTCCCGACAAACTTATCTTATTTAAATACGAGCAGACGTAGAATAAATTAGAGATCAAGCTGGTGGGCTTAATTGAGGTAGTTTGGCGGAGCTCCCCGAGTTTATTTCTGGTATCAAGAGTGTGGCGTTTCTGACCCTGGCTCCCAATTACACACTCGTCGACGGCGGAAAGCAGACTTAATCAGCGACACCGCGGAGAATTTATGAGGCCTTGGCCTTGAGGCAAAACGGATTGCAGTGTTTTTATGCGCTGGAACGCGCTCAACTTCACGCTTCTGTTTACACTCCCCCCGCGACACGTCAGCGCCTGCAGTTAATCTCCGCCGGCCACCAGTTCAGAAGCTACGCTCTTTAATGCCTCGAGGTGGTAATTACGTCAAGCATTCCCGCAGAGTTCAGCCCGACGAGAAGTGTGATTAGAGCTATGCGTTTGCTAATGGACTAGTGCTGTCATTCGTGTCGAATACGTAAAATTGCACGCTAGTAACAAACTTCGGTCTGAAAATCTATTGTGAATGTGTTCATTTTAGGAAGATAACTCAAGTCCTGATTTCTAACCAAACTGGCAATACACATGCTGTTTTCGAAGATAGAAAACATTTTACGTGCGTTGATTATCACCCTCATGGCTATGTTAGTCCGGGCTACACGCCAAGATTCAGTTACAATTTTTATTTTGTTGAACTTGTCTACGTAACACGTGTTATTCGTAAGTTCCTCCGGAGTTTCAGAAGGTAACTGCATCAGAAGTACACGACACCCTGTACGTATCGCTCCCATAGAAGTCGTGAAAACAAGATTAGAAAAATTACTGCATTCACAGAGGCATGCAAACAGTTATTCTTCCCGATCTCCATACGTGAATGGAACAGGGAAGAAACCCTTATAACTGTTGGAATGGGACGTACCCTCTGTCAAGCACCTCAAGGTGGTTTGTGGAGTATTGATGTATGTAGATGTAGATGTAGAAACCGAATACGTTTCAAATGCCTCTGAGCACCATGGTACTTAACATCTGAGGTCATCAGTGCCCTAGAACTTAGAATTACTTAAACCTAACTAACTTAAAGACATCATACATATCCATGCCCGAGGCAGGATTCGAACATGCGACCATAGAGGTCATGCGGTTCCAGACTGAAGTAGCTAGAACCGCTGGCCACATCGGCCGGCGGAAACCGGATAGAAACGTTCACTGGTCAGACAAAACGACCACTGATGTAGTATCGATATAAACCCGTCCAGGCGATGGCAGCGTCACTTGGCGAGGAGGGCCTGAACACCCATGGGGCATGTAATATCAGTGAACGTGCTGTTCGTGAGTGGAATAGGAAAGGCGCACGATCTGAGTTTGACCAAGGACAGATTGTGATAGTCCGGAGGCTCAGCAAGAGCGTTTCGGAATTTGCACGACCTGTCGGGTGTTCTAGGAGTGCTGTGGCGTGTATCTTCGACAGGTGCGGAATCATGGTTAAACGGTGTCCAGACATGGTGGCGTTTGGTGGCCACCACACATTACAGACGTCGGTCGTCGTAGGTTGGGCAGACTGCTAAAATAGGACAGGCGGCGATCTGTGGCGCAACAAAAATCAGACTTAACGCTGGTCAAATTATAACTGTGTCTGAATACCGAACACTCCTAGCGAAGGGCCTCCGCAGCCGATGATCCATTCATGTGTCAATATTAACATAATGGCATCGGCAACTACAACAGAAGTGCGCACGTGACCTTCGACACTAGACGTTGCCGCAATGGCATAGCGTTTCATGGTTTGATGATTCCCGATAACCGCTTCATCGTGCCGATGGGAGGGCGCGAATCCGTAGCCTTCCAGTGGAACAAGTCCTTGAGTCTTATTGCGGGTCAGAGACAATCTGGCGGCGGCACAGTTATGCTCTGGGTAACATTCACGTGGGAGCCCATGAGTTCTGTGGAACTCGTGCAAGGCAGCATGACGGCTAAGAAGTATCGTATACTGCTTGCAGACCACGTACACCCATTCTTGACGATAGTGGTTCCTGACGGCAGTATCATTTTTCAACATGACCATGCGCCATGTCACAAGGCCAGGAATGTGATGGACTGGTTCAAGCAACACAGCGTCGACTTTCAATTTGTGTGCTGGTCCCCCAACTCATCAGATCTGAACCCAATCGAACACATCTGGGATGTGAGTGAACATGACGTCAGAGCTTGTCCCTTGTGTGCACATATGATGCCAACTCTCTCAAGAGACCTACCGAGTCCTAACTGCTTCCATACCACCAAAGGTGGACCTCCTGGCTATCAGGTAGGTGGTCATAATGTCCTGACCAATCGGTGTACAAGTGGGTACAGCACTTCTCCATGCCTTCACCTCACATTTCGGATGTTCAATACGGTATGTGACGCAGCAGTTGTCAATACGACGGTCAAACCTGCCTTGCACATTTCAACATGTTGTGGTCGATACCAGCAACCACATTAATTACTCTTCCTGGAAACTATAGCAAATAAAGTGATAGCGAGACTAGGAAGACACGATTTTTGACATACCACCAAAAGAAGAAATGACATGGACTCAGGTGACCGTACTGCTGCTGATGAAGAGGATAGTCGTGATGGGATGCACCACTGAGGTTATCACGAACACCAGAAAGAAAATGTGATTTTGTTGCATTGCTCCATCGTTTTTCTGTAATTATGGCATAAGGCATTTGCTGCAGCATTTCCAGGTACACGAAACCAGTCAAAGTTTTCTCCACGAAGAAAAATAATCCATAAAATTTTGAGGACTATATGGAACGAAATATGTTAACGTTATGCGTATATTGAAAATGTTCCGCAATTTCCTGTGTATGTTCTGTGGTCAGAAAACGTGAACTATGACGATTCACGTTTACAGACACATGAAATGTGCTTTAGTCAGTGAAAAACATCTTCTTTGAAAAACCGTTTCTTCCAGTGGCCGCGCCATGTGACAGCGAAAGAAGGAACGAAGTTACTTGTCCAGAGTAATCTGCACGTTTAACTACCTCAACGGGTGTTGCCTAACGTGCAGACGTCTGCGTAGAATGTATCTAACAGCTGCTTGCGGTATCTGCACTTCTTCGCTGGCACGTGTTGTCAGTTTCTTCGGGCTGAACACCCACATGCGCATGCTTCACGTTCTTTCCAGTCGGTCCCAGATGGCCTGTTTTCTTCGCATGACGTTAGCAGACATTCTCACAGAATACATTGTTCCACCCATGGACTCAAAAAAGCGCAAAAATCGCTCCGTTATACGCTTTACTTTGACACGCTTGCACCTCCTCCTCACCCCCATCCCCCTCCTCGCCATAGTGCTGTGCTCTTCAGTAAGCCGGAGGCGTGTTGCGCAACATAATTTCGGGAGATTCTCTACCCACAGGTATGTGTCGCATTACTATATGTCTTGCAGTTTACGTGCGGTTGTCTAGGTACTTATGCACGCTCCTGTATTTCTGGGATATATCCCTTCAATCTTCAAAGTATTGTAAGTCAATCATAAATAGCTAACCGATCAACCTCTAAGGCAATACACACTGAAGGCAAAAATTCGCAACACCAAGGAAGCGTGTGACATAAAAGTTTTTAGGGCGTTTTTCTACATCTGAAAGATGATTCTATGGCGTCAGTAATACCACTACTAGGATGAAAATCAGGTTTGTTTGAATGTACATTGTAAGGGTAGTTAGCGTTAGTTATTTTTGAGACTGGATGAGGTGTCTCGATATTAGTCAAGAATGCCTTTGAGGCGACAAATACGTCGTTATCAACCTCAATGAGCTTAAAAGGGGTTGTGTAATAGGGGTATTAGAAATTGGATGTTAATTCTGCGATAATGCATAAAGACTTGACATGAATATAGCCACTTTACATGTGTTGGCAGCGGTGGTCACGAGATTGTGCGGTTGCATGAAGACAGGGCTGCAGAAGGCCACATGGTACTACCTCAAGGGAGGGCTCTCGCGTTCGGTGTATAGCTACAGTGCATCGTACCGCATCTGCAGCACCAATTTCAGCAGCAGTTAGCACCACAGTGACACAACGGACTGCCTCAAATCGGCTACTTCGATGACAGCTCTATGCCTGACACACCGTAGCGCACATTCCATTGACCCCTCTATCCACCACCATTTGCGACTTCAGTTCATGTCAAGCGAGAGGGCGCTGGAGAAAGTGGTAGAGGTTTGTAGCGTTTTCTGAGGAAATCTGGTTCCGCTTCTGTGCCAGTGACTGCCATGTGTTGGTTAGAAGGAGGCCACTTGAGGGTTCGCAACCAAACTGTCTGGGTGCTAGACACACTGGACCTGCATCTCGAGTTATGTACGTTGTAAGGCTGGAGGAGAGCTCTCGTGATTATCCCACGCATCCTGACTGAAGTATTGTGCGTCAGTCTGTTGATCCTAGCCTTTGTGCTGCCGTTAACGAGCAGCACCCGAGGTGGTTTTTTCCAACAGGATAACGTTCGCCGTTGTAGCCGAACATCCGTACAAAGTGTCGACATGTTTGTAGAAAGGTTTACACGAATCTCTGAATTTCATTGGAGATATTTGTATCAGAGGAAAGCTGTTATCCCGTTGTGCCGTTTGTAGCCCTACTTATTCCAAAGCAATGTTGGTTTACATATTTTCCCGCAGGTCCATTTTTATTCACCTAAGAATTTATGTGTTCTATCTTCTTATGAGAACAGTTGGAATATGGTTTATAGTCAAATTTTGCGCTAATTAAATATATGTGAATTTATAGAAGATTCAAATTTTTAATTTGGATACTGCTTTCATCATTCACATTTACGGAAGTAAAATAACTTTTATCTTGTATTGTCATTACATTTGGTTCTTGTTCCAGTTACACAGAAGACGTCAATGTGTGTGCAGAGCCAGGTCATGATGTAGTAACGTCCAGGCCCTAAGACTAAACCACAAAATACAAACTATTATCGTCGTAATTTACAAGCATTTATGAAAAGAATCACTACGCTATCATTGGGTCCCTTATTTGTAAAGCAAGAGAAGACTTTTTGGTTCGCAAAGTCCACAAAACTAGAACTGACTTCCTTTTTCTTGTACTTACGGAATTACGGAATCTCAGGAACCACATTCCGCAGCAGTTCACAAAGAAGAATTGCAGGCATCCGGAATGAAGAGAATTCTGTTTATATTTGCGACATTGCCTTTGAGCAACCTATCGAGCATGTCTTATAGTAATCCACTACAAATTTTCCACCTATTCTAATTTAAAGATATGATACACACAGTCATATTCTACTGTAGTTCTGATAAAGGCCAAGAATACAACTGAACTATTCTGCCTTTTGGAGTCATGATATTATTCCTTACGCTTTTCTTTTAAATTTGTCTTTCCTTCGAGTTTCTGACATTTTCTTAAGTATAACTCACATTTTGTTGTCTATCATTGTAACTATCCTCTCAATTGTAAGCTATCGTCCATTCACTTCAGATGTCATTTTAATACAACTTTTAATACCATCAGAATAACGATATTTGGATGAATCACTTCTTGCAGCTTCTGCTTCCATCAAGATAAATGTGCCGAGCAAAGTGGTTCATGCTGACTACATCAGGTGGGTACTTGAGCTCGTAAGGGATCAGATATGAATAGAGGCGATGCAAGATTAAGACATGAGTTGCATGCGCTGTAGAATGACCTTAAATAATCGTGACTCTGCCTTCAAGGCACAGGTCAGGGTATAGGACGTGTGTACTGATTTGTGAATGTAGTTTGTACAGCACATTTCGTATACCAGGATTTTAAGTGTACGCACTCACTATGATATGTTTTACTTTACGGGTAAACATCGATAGCATTTCTTGTTAGCCATTAACGGTATTTTTCTGTAAATAAAAAGCTATTGGAATCCCAGTTCACTCTGGATACTCATTTCATAGGGTAAAGAACCTTAGCCAACTTACCAGCAATCTTGTCAGCCTCATCTCAAGTACAATGGACTCATGACCAGTGTGCTACTTCTGTGCAGGGGCAAGTACACCTTTTGATGACATCGAGATGGCAAGGTCGAAGGAGTACAGTTACAGATCTACAGTTTTCTACTTTGATGTGCCAGAGTAAAAAAAGGCCCCTTTAATGTCCTGCATTTCCAGTAGAAGTAGGAACAGTTTCATGTTATCTGTGGTAACACATGCGAGGGAACAAAGTAATACGCACGGCGCATTTCGTACTCGACGCTTGTAGTTGTCAGTTTTGGTTGCCACACGTGATTCGTTGATACGTTATGCATTTTTTCGTTGTATCGCCATATATACAATCCATTCGAGGTTAAATCTTACATTATAAGCAGTTTTTGGGTGCATTATACTTAAAATTGTTGGAGAGGACAGTGATATGTAATGACGATAAATGAAAATTTTGACTGTACGGTACCCGACTCTACAGGCCAGTGTTAGAACTGTAAATAAACTGTGCAGAACTGAGTAGAACTTCCTTTAAATTGTGAGGACTTGTGATACGAACAATTGAATGTTACCTCAGTGGGTGTTAATTTTATGGGATAAGGCGAAACGTTCAGCTTATATCAGACTATGCAAAACTGCAATAAACCAGTATCATCTTGGCGGGGCTTGGATTATGTATCAACTCTATAAAGATATCATTGCACAACCAGAGTATGGCTCATGGAAAGCTGTGCAGCAGAGTTATTAGGAAGTTCAATATATGTAATCGCTGGTAGAAAAAACTGAGTAACTTGCAAGATGTAAAAGTGTGTTATGTAATAATATCTCAAGTGAAGAATATTTGTTAAAGCTTTGAAAGCAGTTGAGATAGGTATTCGAACGAGAAAGAGGTTAACTTTTTAGAAGTATGGATACAGCAGAAATAAACTGCTGTAGAAATGATCCTTCGTATTAGCTACCAAGCACACGTAATTAAGTTAGAGATACTATGTACGAAAATGTACTGTGTATCAAAAATGGATGTACTGAAAATGAAGATTTTGTCTTGCCTGACCACCATGACAGGGTAGATTTGAATGAAGACCGCAGACAATCTGAATCTGATGTCGAAATTTCAAATGAGCCAACAGAACACTTACATAGGGTAAGCTGTGCACTGCATCACATGACTCTTCGCCAAACTGCTTTCACGGAGAAGAAAACAATATTGTGGCATTAGTCAATAAAGCTAGATTTTAAATTAGTTTTAGGGGAGCAAAAGGAAGCTGAAGGTGAATTCAAACAGGAGTTAAAGAAGAAATATTTGGAGAACTCGAAGAAACTAATCAAATGTTACAGGTCAGCTAAGAGAAACTAAAGATGTAATGAATAAGAAGAGTTAATTGAGGGAAAAGTTGTTTACGAGAGAAGTAATGTATGATTAATAGGAACTTGAAAGAACCGAAATAAATTATTATGAAACAGAAGGCTAGAAATGAGAAATTATTAAGGAAATGAGAGCAGAAACACAGTAATTGTACAAAATTTAAATGAGGGTCAGATTAAAACATAGGATGGGCAGGACAAAAAAATCAATAAATGCCATAACAGTCTCAGCGCACAGGATGGCTCAATTATTTAATTTAAAAAAGGCATTAGTGAGACTGACAACAAACATGCCGAGGGAGTAAGACATGTGAAGAAAGATAAAAACAGAGGCAAACTGAATTAAATACTGTTATCCATGACCGGTATGAAAGCGGCATAAAAAGTGAGAGAAATTGAGACAAATGTAGAATGACTCTCCAAAATAGAGGCTGTGACCCAATGGGGTGACTAAAACAGCAGAGAAAATTAAATAAACGATATAAAATATACCTGTGGTCTAGGGGTAGCGTCTTTGATTCATAATCAAAACGTCTTCGGTCCTGGGTTCGATCCCAGCTACTGCCTAAATTTCGATATATAATCAGCATTGGCGGCCGAAGACTTCCGGCATAAGAAGTCAGCCTCATTCTGCCAACGGTCTTCTCAAAGAGGGCGGAGGAGCGGATAGAGGTTCAGGGCACTCTCTTGTCCTAGGGGTGGGAAATTGCCCCTAAAGGCGGAAGAATCAGCAATGATCAACGACATGAGGAAGCAGAAGGCAATGGAATCCACTGCATTAAAGACACGTAACGTGTATCCACAGGACATGTGGCCTGTATTTGAAGAAGTGTCATGATGATCTCTCCATTGGCAAGAGATTCCGGAATAGTCCCCCATTCGGATCTCCAGGAGGGGACTGCCAAGGGGTAGGTTACCATGAGAAAAAGGCTGAATAATCAACGAAAGGATAACGTTCTACGAGTCGGGGCGTGGAATGTCAGATGCTTGAACGTGGAAACTAGAAAATCTGAAAAGGGAAATGCAAATGCTCAATCTATATATAGTAGCGGTCAGTGAAGGGAAGTGGAAGGAAGACAAGGATTTCTGGTCAGACGAGTATCGGGTAATATCAACAGCAGCAGAAAATGGTATAACAGGTGTAGGATTCGTTATGAATAGGAAGGTAGGGCAGAGGCTGTGTTACGGTGAACAGTTCAGTGACCGGGTTGTTCTAATCAGAATCGACAGCAGACCAACACCGACAACGATAGTTCAGGTATACATGCCGACGTCGCAAGCTGAAGATGAACAGATAGAGAATGTGTATGAGGACATTGAAAGGGTAATGCAGTATGTAAAGGGGGACGAAAATCTAATAGTTATGGGCGACTGGAATGCAGTTGTAGGGGAAGGAGTAGAAGAAAAGGTTACAGGAGCATATGGGCTTGGGACAAGGAATGAAAGAGGAGAAAGACTAATTGAGTTCTGTAACAAGTTTCAGCTAGTAATAGCGAATACCATGTTCAAGAATAACAAGAGGAGGAGGTATACATGGAAAAGGCCGGGAGATACGGGAAGATTTCAATTAGATTACATCATGGTCAGACAGAGATTCCGAAATCAGATACTGGATTGTAAGGCGTACCCAGGAGCAGATATAGACTCAGATCACAATGTAGTAATGATGAAGAGTAGGCCAAAGTTCAAGACATTAGTCAGGAAGAAACAATACGCAAAGAAGTGTTATACGGAAGTACTAAGGAATGACGAGATACGTCTGAAGTTCTCTAACGCTATAGAAACAGCAATAAGGAATAGCGCAGTAGGCAGTACAGTTGAAGAGAATTGGGCATCTCTAAAAAGGACCATCACAGAAGTTGGGAAGGAAAACATAGGTACAAAGAAGGTAGCTGCGAAGAAACCATGGGTAACAGAAGAAATACTTCACTTGATTGATGAAAGGAGGAAGTACAAACATGTTCCGGGAGAATCAGGAATACAGAAATTCAAGTCGCTGAGGAATGAAATAAATAGGAAGTGCAGGGAAGCTAAGACGAAATGGCTGCAGGAAAAATGTGAAGACATCGAAAAAGATATGATTGTCAGAAGGACAGACTCAGCATACAGGAAAGTCAAAACAACCTTTGGTGACATTAAAAGCAACGGTGGTAACATTAAGAGTGCAACGGGAATTCCACTTTTAAATGCAGAGGAGAGAGCAGATAGGTGGAAAGAATACATTGAAAGCCTCTATGAGGGTGAAGATTTGTCTGATGTGATATAAGAAGAAACAGGAGTCGATTTAGAAGAGATAGGGGATCCAATATTAGAATCGGAATTTAAAAGAGCTTTGGAGGACTTACGGTCAAATAAGGCAGAAGGGATAGATAACATTCCATCAGAATTTCTAAAATCATTGGGGGAAGTGGCAACAAAACGACTATTCACGTTGGTGTGTAGAATACATGAGTCTGACTTTCGGAAAAGCATCATCCACACAATTCCGAAGACGGCAAGAGCTGACAAGTGCGAGAATTATCGCAAAATCAGCTTAACAGCTCATGCATCGAAGCTGCTTTCAAGAATAATATACAGAAGAATGGAATAGAAAATTGAGAAATCGCTAGATGACGATCAGTTTGGCTTTAGGAAAAGTAAAGGGACGAGAGAGGCAATTCTGACGTTACGGCTAATAATGGAAGCAAGGCTAAAGATAAATCAATACACTTTCATATGATTTGTCGACATGGAAAAAGCGTTCGACAATATAAAATGGTGCACGCTGTTCGAGATTCTGAAAAAAAGTAGGGGGGTAAGCTATAGAGAGAGACGAGTCATATACAATATGTACAACAACGAAGAGGGAATAATAAGAGTGGACGATCAAGAACGAAGTGCTCGTATTAAGAAGGGTGTAAGACAAGGCTGTAGCCCTTCGCCCCTACTCTTCAATCTGTACATCGAGGAAGCAATGATGGAAATAAAAGAAAGGTTCAGGAGGATAAGGTAGTGATTGTGGGTGGGGCTGGTAATATTATTGATAGGTATGGGGAGTATGACATAGATGGTGGCCTGGAAAAGGTAGCCACTCAGACTGGTCACACGAATGTGCATTTCGTGGAACTGTTTCAGCGTCACGATCGGCGTCATCATTATACAGCCCTCAAGCGTAATAACATGAGACTTGGAGGTGCACTGATGACAGAAGGCATGAGTCCCATTTCAATGGCGTTGGTGGAGTCTATCAGCAGGACGGGTTTCACTAGACATGGCCTGCGCCTCAACGGGTATGGATAGGGGAGGTTGGCAAAGCTAATAGGTGACAGCATAGGTGGGGGTGGTGGGATCATTCATGGGAAAATTTCTGTACTAGTGGGTGTGAGAGCTGCACCTTTTCTTAGATTGAAGTCAGCTGATAGGTATTCTTGCTGAAAGGAAGTCTCTCTAACAAAGAAACCACTTTCGACAAAGCTTAGGTATCCGAGTATTGAGGGAATTAGTATATCAAAATATACAAGGTATTAGAGATATAGTTAGTGAACTGCTTATAGGTGTTGACTCTGAAATTATTGGTATATCTGAACACTTCTTAAATAAGGAGATAATTCAGAGTCTTCCTTTACCAGGATACAGGTTGGCTGGCAGCTTTCCTAGGAGCTCTTTGCGGTGAGGGGGAGTAGCCATGTAGGTGAAAAACGGTATCCCATTTGAGTCAATTGATGTTTCAAAGCACTGCACTGAAAAGGTGTTTGAATGTTGTGCAGGTGTGGTTAAATTTAGTGGAGTTAAACTTCAAACTATTGTTGTTTATAGATCCCCAGACTCTGATTTCACAACATTTTTGCTAAAGCTAGAGGAGGTTCTTGGTTCACTTTATAGGAAATACAAAAAGTTAATTATATGTGGTGACTTCAATATTAATTGTATAAGTGATTATGCAAGGAAAAGGATGCTGGTAAACCTCCTTAATTCATATAATCTTATGCAAACCGTAATCTTTCCAACGAGAGTACAAGGAACAGTAGAACAACCATAGAAAACATTTTTGTTCATCCCTCATTACTAGAAGGGCATTCTGTTAGCAAAAAAGTGAATGGCCTTTCAGATAATGATGCTCAAGTTTTAACCCTAAAAGACTTTTGTGCCGCAACACATGTTAAGTATAGTTATCAACTTCTTAGGAAAGCTGATCCAGTTGCTGTAGAGACCTTTGTAAACCTTATCAAGGAACAAGAGTGGCAAGATGTTTATAGTCTGACACACTGTAGACGATAAATATCATGCTTTCCTCAAGACTTTTCTCGTGCTCTTTGAAAGATTCTTTCCGTTAGAACGTTCAAAACAGGATACTAGCACAAACGGGCAGCCTTGTTGGCTGACTAGAGGGATAAGAATATCCTGTAGAACAAAGTGGCAATTACATCTAAACGTTAGAAACAGTCAAAATCTAAACGCAGCAGCCCATTACAAACAGTATTGTAACGTGCTTAAAAAGTTTGTTAGGAAGGCAAAAAGTATGTGGTATGTAGATTGAATAGCTAAAACTCAGGATATAATTAAAACCATATGGTCAGTCGTAAAGGAAGTGGCTGGTCAGCAGAGACAGCTCGAGGACATAGAATCAGTGCATAGTGGGAATGTCCGTGTTACTGATAAGTCGCATATATGTACAGTATTTAATGACCACTTTCTGAATATAGCAGGTGAACTAAATAGAAACCTAGTCCCAACAGGGACTCATATAGCGCTCGTAGAGAGAAGTGTTTTGAGACTGCTCCTCCATGACACTGACAAGAGGGAGTTAATAATTAAATCACTAAAGACCAAGAACTCTCATGGATATGACGGGGTTTCTAGCAGAATACTGAACTACTATTCTATGTATGTTAGCCCAGTACCTAGCCATATCTGTAACTTTTCCTTTAGGAGTGGTTGGTTTCCTGACCGATTAAAGTACTCGGTAGCGAAGCCACTTTATATAAGGGGAGACAGGGATAATGTTGAAAATTATAGACCTATTTCTATGCCATCGGTGTTTGCTAAAGTTATCGAGAAGGTTGTATATACAAGGTTACTGGAGCATTTACATTCACATAATTTGCTGTCAAATGTACAATTTGGTTTTAGAAATGATCTAACAACTGAAAATGCTATATTCTCTTTTCTGTGTGAGCTTTTGGACGGATTAAATAAAAAGTTGCGAACGCTAGGTGTTTTCTCTGATTTACCGAAGGCTTTTGACTCTGTTGACCACAAGATATTACTGCAGAAGTTGGACTATTATGGAGTAAGAGGAGTAGCTTACAATTGGTTCACCTCTTACTTTCAGAACAGAAAGCAGAAGGTAATTCTCCGCAATATTGAGTGTGGTACTGATGTTCAGTCCCAATGGGGCACTGTTAAGTTGGGCATTCCCCAAGGGTCAGTGTTGGGGCCCCTGCTGTTTCTTATTCATTTAAATGATATGCCTTCTAGTATTACAGGTGGTTCAAAAATATTTCTGTTTGCTGATGACACCAGCTTGGTAATGAAGGATCTTGTGTGTAATATTGAAACATTATCAAATAATGTAATTCATGAAATAAGTTCGTGGCTTGTGGAAAATAATTTGATGGTAAATCACAGTAAGACTCAGTTTTTTACAGTTTCTAACTCACAATTCAACAACAACCGATATTTTGATCAGACAGAATGGGCATATTATAAGCGAGACAGAACCGTTCAAGTTCCTAGGCGTTCATATAGATAGTAAGCTGTTGTGGAAAGCCCATGTTCAGGACTTTTTCAAAAACTAAATGCTGCTTTATTTACCATTACAACAGTATCTGAAATAAGTGACAGTTCAATACGAAAAGTAGTCTACTTCGCATATTTTCATACGCTTATGTCACATAGTATTATTTTTTGGGGTAATTCTTCTGATTCAGAAAGGGTACTTTTGGCTCAGAAACGGGCTGTTCGAGCTATATGTGGTGTAAGTTCGAGAAGCTGTTGTCGGCCCCTATTCAACAGCCTGGGAATTCTTACATTGCCCTCACAGTATATATTTTCTCTAATGTCGTTTGTTGTTAGCAATATTAGCTTATTCCCAAGAGTTAACAGCTTTCACTCAGTTGATACTAGGCAGAAATCAAATCTGCATGTGGAATGCACTTCCTTGACTCTTGTGCAGAAAGGAGTGCACTATTCTGCTGTATCCGTTTTCAATATGCTACCACAAGTACTCAAAAATCTTACTAGTAGCCCACACGCTTTTAAGTATTAACTGAAGAGTTTCCTCATGGCTCACTCCTTCTATTCTGTCGCGGAGCTCCTGGAAGATCTGAAAAATTAAGCAAATTCCAGTGTTACATTGTTGATTTTCTTTATTCCAACTTACGAATTGTCGACTGAATACGTCTCTTGTATTTCATTTTACCTGTTTCTACTATTGTGTTATAATTTCATGTATTGACTCGTTCCATGACCATGGAGACTTCTCCGTAATTTGGTCCCACAGAACAGTAAATAAATAATGACATCGAGAAAAGGAGAGTTAATAGCAGAAATGATACGCATCGCAGTTGGGTACAGAATAGACCATGTGACATATCCGCAGTTCATTTAGAAGAGGGAGGTGTGCATTTTCGGTTATTAAAAAGAGAGGAAGTTGTGATGGAGGCAACAAAGAATACCAGAATAATCGAAAAGGGGAGCACCGACCTAAAGAAATTGTTAGGAGCAGGAATATTTGAAGGTTTTTAGGTGCCAGTTAAATTGTGAACAACTCAAAGTAATGGACCACTTGTAAAATTTATGAGTTATGCTGAAACGGTCTGTATTATAGAGGCTCTTATAGAAGACGATACATAGGGAGTAAAAGATGAATACCAGCCAACAACTAAAGTTAATGCAGAAATCGTGACGATGTCTGTGATTCTGGATCCAGACATCGAGTTAAGTGCCATACCTAAATATGAGGAAATATGGAAGAGTACAAAGATTCCAGAGTTTTCAGAACAGGGGTTTTATATATTTACTGTGTGTGCAAGCAGAAGTAAGTTTATAAAGATGCAAATTCCGTTAGTATTTAAATATGAGATAATATTTGTCTGTAAATACTTTTGTATTGTCGGAAATATAGGCGAATTTGATATAGGTAATGGACATGCTCGTAGCAGACAGAACAGTGTGTGTCCTTACTGAGTGTGCAAAGAAGACATTGAAGAGAAAGTGTTCAGATTCGAAACAAATGAGACCTTTCACGGTAGAAGCGACATTGTTAGTATAAGATATATTCAGGAAAATATGTACTGAAATCTCAGTTTGAAAGAAAATCTGCAGTCACATTTGGGGCTGACGCAATCTGAAGAAGTTAGAGAGACTTTCTTTTCTTCTTGTATATCAATATAACTTCCAGTATCATTTATTTGAAAGTGAGTCAGGGTTTCAAAATATATGCAAAACTTGTAGCTCAGTTGGTATCTAAATACCAGCCCGTAATTTATCTAATGTTAAGTGTAAAACTACCAAAAAATCACATCAAGGCTGGGCACCACAGCGAGGCTCAGCTTTAAACGACAGAGTCGATTCGATCTCGGGGTGGTGCACTTCACTGCCCCAGAAGCAGCACTCTGATTCGCAGCATTGCCTAGGAAGGCAATCTGAAGGAGTCACAATAGATGCCTTGATTAAAGAAGAGGTTTCAATCATTCAATTATTTAGTAGGGATGAAGCCTATGTGATGAAAGATTTATGCTTCAGCACGTACACCCATTTTCCAAGAAACCATAGACTATTGAGAATTAAGGGTATTGTGTTGTAGTTCATGATGCCATAAAAGTTTAACCTTATTCAATATCCTTGTCTAAGAGGGCAGCAGTGAACAATAAAAAGGGTGTAGGGATGGAAAATTACTGAGCGTTCACAAAGTAACTACACCTATCCCATCATCATAGTACCAAACGAGGACGGATCACTGCATTTTACATTAGACCCAAGAGCAATTTACAAAAAATAGTACTGTAGATGAGTAGCCCAGAAACGTTGAAACAGCATGTACAGAATGGCATCACAAACATAAACTTAACGGTTTGTTTGTGGCAAGTGACTTTTGCTGAAAGTTGCATGAAGTATACAGCATCTATTTATGGAGGCAGACGCTAGCAATTTAGAGTTCAGCCTTTTAACTTGAAAGTTTCTACATTTGCTTTCATTTCTATGTTGGATGAGGTACTAAGAGATTATGTTCTGATCATAATTGCAGAGTATGTAAGTCATGCATTAATTTCTGCGTGAAATGTGAAAGGACATAATGACATATGGGAGTTAAGGCCGTCTACTTTGAAGAGAACAACATAAATGCAGTCTTAGACACATCATAATTTCGAAAAGGAACATTTTAATTTATAGGGCACACCATGTAGCATGGACAGCGGCATCAAGCCATTCTCAGGACTGAAGCCTACAACAACAGGGCACATCATATTACCTGATGGCATCAAACCAGCCCCAGATAAGGTAGAGGCTGTTACAAATTTTATGCAGCCCTCGAATAAGAAACACACTGAGGCCTTTTTTGGTTTCACTAGAATACATCAGAAAAATGCCAGTAATGAAGCAGTTACTGTGAAGGTATTACTGGAATTAACAAAAAAATACCACTTGCATATGGACCACAGAATGTGAGCTACAATTCCAGAAAAAGTACTGCTTTGGCACATTATTATCTGAATTCACTTTCTGTTCTTATTCTGAGAGTTTGGAATATGTTTCTGAATCATATCCCTATTTGTTAAAGATGGGAAAGGAGTAGAATTAAAAGCTATCAGTTTTGCCAGTCATGTATAGAATACCTAAGAAGCAAAATACTCGTTACAGAAAAGATATCGCAGCTGATAGTGTGTGCTTTCAAGACGTTGAAGTGTTATATTTGGCAGTAGGGACAAAAAAGTAGCAGATGCACTGTACAGACTGCCAGTGGGAACGAAAATAATTGAATTTTAGGACAGGAGAGAAGTAAGTCTCAGTACTATATTTGACGAAAGGAAAGAACGAGGACAATTTGGAGAACGTGTAAAAAAATGAGGAGGGGACAGATTACAGACTACACGATGAAAGTGCTTAAAGCTGACTCGAATAGGAAGACAAATAAAAAAGTGAGAAACTACTATGCAATACATAGTGGAGTGCTATATCGTAGAATAAAGCCTCATAAACAACAGTGAAATGATAACTGGCGGGAACAAACTGCTGAAACTTTTGCATGGTTCATCCATTCTACCTGTTAATATTTCAGTGCAAAAAAGTGGCCAGATACTTTGGAGAACAGCCTCCACAAAATCTGGAAATCAAGTAGTGTGCGTCAAAAGACCAAAGCGTTGAAAAAGATCCATACACATTGACGATACGAGTACAATTTCGTAGTTTCGCATTTGTTGTTGATATATGTGAAATTATGCATACTCATCGTAAGAAGAAGTTCAGCAAAAGCATTTAGTAAGAAAATCCAAAGAAAACTGTATAAAAACTCAGCAAAACCGGGAGGATTACGAGCGATCATGACACACAGTTTACATCGAAGTGATGGAAAAAAAGTCCTGCACGAATTGGATATGAAACCAATTTACATCTCAGAGTATCATCCACAGCTAATTCGATGTTGCCTGTATGCATTACGTGTTTCCACCTCTCAGTGCACGCTCATATGTTCAGAATTATATTTAATGCGATCGTTTTGGATTTACAGACTCTATGACGTGGGGAAGCACAATGTTTAAAGTAATAAACTGACTCCTCAGCGGTACTGAGACACCGCACACCTTCCCCATGAGTAGAGTAAAAGGAATGAGATACCCTTCAAATTACCTCTAGCGTCGTACTACAGCCGACGTTATTGTCAGTATCATACGTAGAACCTTGTCGACCAGTTTGAGGGTCCCTCTGCTACCCTCAGTCTTCCCTCCCGCTCCTCCCTCCCTGCTCTCACCTCCCCCAGTAGAAAAATAGTTCAAATGGCTCTGACCACTATGGGACTTAACTGCTGTGCCCATCAGTCCCCTAGAACTTAGAACTACTTAAGCCTAACTAACCTAAGGACATCACACACATCCATGCCCAAGGCAGGATTCGAACCTGCGACCGTAGCGGTCGCACGGTTCCAGACTGTTGCGCCTAGAATCGCTCGGCCACCCCGGGCCGGCTCCCCAGTAGAGTTTGGTCTCATATGATAGAGGTCATTCAAGGCCTGTGATGTAAGTGAGAGGTGCGCCATGAGGCGCTGTCAGCAGAGATCGGACAAAGCGCAGAAGAAGACAGTAAGTGCTCTTGTTCATTCTTCAGGAGGAGGATCAGAAGACTAGTCTTTATCGTCCTGTCGACAGCGATCTTGTTACAGACGGAGCACAAGTTCGGATTAGAGAAGGATAGGGAAGGATATCGGGATTGGCCTGAAACGATTTAAGGCAATCACGGAGAACCTAAATCTCGATGGCTGGACGCGGGTCTGAACCGTTGTCCTCCCGAATGGGAGTCCAGTGCGCTAACCACTGCGCCACTCACTCGGTTCCATTCATCAGTAATAATTTAGTAATACTTTGATCATATATATGTCTTTCGTTATGCTTAAGGTTTTGCTATTGTTTCTACAGGCAATGATCCGATTCTAGACGAGAACACGCACCAGCAGCCACTGTCCACAGAATGTCTTCCCAGTCTCTCGGGCCTCTTGTCATTCGGCAGTACCGTAGCAGAGCTTCCGCAGCAGCAGCTAAGCTCTAACAGATTACTCGTATTCACCAGCACACACAATTTGACTGCTAGTGGATGTAATGGCGTAATGTAGGCTTGGAACACATTAGAGAACGTTCGAATATGTGTACCACGAATTACACTATCGCTATAGTATGATAAAGTTCATAGACAGTAAGATGAGGTCTGAATATCTCCAATCATATATATATCAGTATGTTAGGGGAGAGGTATTCATGGGCAATATGTATCGGCGGGCGGCGCGTCAGTTAAAATCTGAAGGTACGAGTACATACATTAAACTGCAGGTGCGGTGAATTTAATCTTCCTGTATAACGCTTTGCTGTTTGAGCTGCTGGCATCCATATATTACACCTGTGTACTATGTCGTATTCAGCCAAGGTGAAAGAATGTTACTGATGATCCTCTCCATACTAAATGTTTGGAAGTAGAGTTACTGAAGGAATGGCTTTGTTTGTAACTGCTAACATAGGCCTCGCTACGTTTCAAGCTGAATTCACAGAGATACGAAACGTGGTTCATTATTCTTTCACCTACTTAGTTTCAACTGGTTTTCAAGTTCATTCAACTACCCACATCCCATACACATAGATCATCGTATTTACAGACATTTTTAGGATTTTGGCATGGAAGAGAATACGGCAACAAATATTCTTGTACAAAATAATTATTAATTTCTGAATATACTTTCACACAAAAAACAAATCCCTTTTTACTTATGTTTCATTAAATTTTACTGACATCGGGCTTAACTTTAACTTATAATCTAATTCTACCCTGTGTCAAGTAATTCATTCTCCAGTACTGAGATGGTATGATTCCGAATTAAAGTTAATATCCAATCTCTCCTGTTCAGTATCTCTTTTATGTATTTAACAGTTATCCCTGTTGCTTCCTGCAATTTTTCTAAGGTAAATGTATTCACAGATATTAATTTTATCTCCTAAGCCCTGTACAGCACTGTTGTAAAGACACTCCATATTATATGCTCCAAGTTCTTGCAGAATTTCCGCTTGGACCTCTAAGTGTACAATTTTTCCCAATGAATTAAAATGAAATGCAGTTATGGCATCTGTTTTAGATGAGTTCTGTTGCTAGATGTACAGCATCCAGTCTGCCACACCTGTATACAGTCTCACCATGCTTTTCAAGCATATATTACGGAAATGGGTACTCTTAAACAGATTTTTCGTGTGTCCTTTAACGTATTAAATGCTCATGATCCGTCCGTCCTTTTTGGCCAGCACTTGCGAGGTTCCTCATGTTCTGGACTGCATTTCATTTTCAAAATATTACGTTTACTAGAACTGAGCTGATAGCAGAAGAAATTCTCTGCCTTAATCAGCTCTGCAGAGTAAAGTGGCAGTGAGTATTAAGCTGGTTCCTACAAAGGTAGAGTCAGCGAGTGAAACATAAGGACTGGTAGTGTATCATGAGAGTGGGGAAAAATACGAAAGCCTTGATAGCAAATTTTGCTTGGCATTCAATACGTACAAGAAGCACACGTGTTTTGGCATGAAACTCAGAATTTCCCTTATTCAGTATTAGTTATTACCGTCAACTTCTAACAATGCAAATGCTAGGAATAGTCTGCAAGTCATCATGGTTTTAGTGCCATAATATCCCTAACGAGTCGCATCAAGGATGGATCCCGAGGAACAGATAAGCGCTGAGACAGAGGGAAGAAATAATGAGAACACACATAAGTTCCTTTACACAAGCAAGTTTGTTGCAGGTAACAGCACAGTGAGGTGACGCCAACAAGTGGGTTTACAATGTACACAGAGAATTCTGTTACTTGACTGAACTGGCATCAGTGCAGGGTCTTAGTAAGATGGCACAGTGGTGGTGGTAGGCATACGTGTGGCAAAGAGCGAGCCTTCGAACTGACTGTGCAATGGCTGGGCATTCACATGAGTTACTGCCAACAATTAACAATGACTGTCTTGTGTGGTGGGCTACGACATTACTGTGTGAATTCTACTACCTTCCTGGGCTGGGATAAGTGCAGTGGTTTACTAAGCTGTGTGAGGTGGCATACCACTCCCTCACTCTAACAACACTGTCTATGAGGTTAACATTCATCTTTTTGGTCATCTCGGTAGTCCTCAGTACTACATTTGCTATGTGTAGTTTAGGATTTATTTACACAGGGAAATTGTAGGCAGAATGTTCTTATAACTGCATGTGTGACCTATAGCGAACATGTACCCAAGGGACCATAGTGGAGGCGGAGAGAGATGAATGTGGGACCATGTGAGTGATTCTGGGAAGCAGCACTCAGTGCATCTTATCCTCTTATGGACTTATAGCCGAAGTTCTCTCTTCTTTCTGCTTAGGGCAGACAGAAGGATACCAGTTCACAAAAAGTTTTACCTAAGCTAGGCAGCAGTCTATTGTGAAAGTGGCTGGATGGACTAAGTCATTCAAGAGAGACTGCTGTTAACTAAGCTTTTGTGCAGGCTGTTGGAATGCCATAAAACTCAGTGCATTGTCATGTTAGAAGCTAGGACGATAGAGACAGAGTGAATGATGTATGTGTCTAGTGGAGCCAGGACCGTAAGCTCCCTCCCCCGTCCCCTGTCGCCGGGTAGTTCCCAGCTTCTTTAAGGAAGCGGCAAAAACATGAATTTCGTAGGCACAACTGTCTGAGGAGCTTAACGACGTTCTTTCATAAATTAGTAATGGTGGGTCTGAAAAGATAAGATAACTCTGTAACTGAGCGACTGTGGTCCCATCTAGAGAGACGTTTTTGTTGCCAAAACATGGCCATACTTACCATGAGAACGACGCCTCCGTATTCTAAATTATTCTTTTTTGAGGCAAGAGAGATTTGGAGTCACTGATTGTCTACTCTCAGGATCCGCAGAATGGTGGATAGCTCCTCTAGCATGGGACCCTCCTCTAGCATGGATTAGTTTGTGCCAAGTGATGCATTTGAAAAAGTCTTCCGACGAGGTTACGGCAGCACGACAGGTATTAACAGACTGAACGCGGAATGGTAGTTGGTGCTAGATGCATGGGACGTTCTATTTCGAAAATCGTTAGGGATTTCGATATTCCGAGATCCACGGTGCCAAGAATATGCCGAGAATACCACATTACAGGCCTTATTTCTCCCCACGGATAACCCAACGGGCACAGCCTTCGCTGAATAACTGACAGCAGTAGCGTTTCCGAAGGGCTTTAGTGCTGACATACAACAACACTGAGCGAAATAACCACAGAATTAAATGTGGGACGTACGACGAATATGTCTGTTAGGAAGGGGCTATGATGATGGCCGATGTGAGTGGCTTTGCTAACAGCACAACATCGCCTGCAGTGCCATTCCTGGGCTTGTGACAATATCGGTGGGATCGTAGACGATTAGAAAACCGTTGCCTGGTCTAACGAGTCCAGTCTTCAATTGGTAAGAGTTAAAGGGACGGCTCGGGTGTGGCGCAAGCCCTACAAAGCCACGGACTCAGGTTTCCAACAAGGCACTGTGCAGGCTGGTGGTGGCTCAATATTACTGTTAACTGTATTTGCGCGGAATGGACTGGGTCCGGTGGTCCAACTGAACCTATCATTGCCTGCAAATGGTTATCTTCGGCTACTGAGAAACTGTTGGCAGCCAGTTCCGCCAGCATGTCACCGGGCCACAATCTTTCACGATTGGTTTGAAGCACATTCTGAGCAATTCGACGGAATGGTTTCGCCAATCGGATTATAAGGGGTCCGTAGGCCCTTACTATAAGTTTTGCGACAGCACAGGTCGACAGGACAAACAATCGATAGTGTGTGTCGGGTTGCGAGAGCGAGAGCGAGTGTTGAGAGAGTAGTGTGGTACGCGCTGCGGGCCGAGCCGGGTGGAGGTCTGTTGCTGGAATGCAAGACCGACAAAGGGAGTGGCCATCGCCGTGGTTTAACCCCTTTGTGTTAGAAATATACGGGAAGATGAACAAGTACAATTACTAGTGTGATTCAGTGATATTTCAGGGCCGATATTTGTATTTTCGCCTCTACCGCGCCGGCATTATTTGGATTGCAGTGTTAGATATGCAGTGTTGGATACAGTGATTAAAATTTGCGTGTGACGATAATGAATAACAAAGAGGCCTGTGCTGAGATCAGCCGTTATTAACTCTGTACGACGAAGGCAGTGGCTGTCTCCTTACTTTGTGTTTTTGTGATGAATATAGGTTGTTGATTAATGAAGCTGTGTTGTCGTTCTTCTTGCCACCAGACATTTTATTATTACAGCATTCGAGAAGGACAAAATGGAATGTAACAACTCCGTAGCAGTCCAATCCGATTGCCAGCCCCATTAGGTACACGGTCACATTAATTAATACCTGTTTTGGGCTGCTATCAGATCTCGATCGAGCGGGATAAGTCAGTAAAATAAACCAGAGTGTTACAGGATGGCCCGAATGGAATACCATCGAACATTTATGGGACATAATAGAGAAATCATTTCTGGCACAGTCTCTTGCAGTGGCTATACTTTCGCAATTTTGGGTGGCTACAGAGGCGCTATGGTTCAATACTTGTGCAAGGGCATTAGAACGACATGTTGAGTCCACGTAATATTGAGCTGCTGCAGTACGCCACACAAAAGAACGTCCTACACGATTTTAGTACGTATTCCACGACTTTTGTCGCTTCAGAGAATAATAACGTCTAAACTCACACTTAAATTCGCAATGCCTTATAAGCCCTTGAAAGTTTGCTACCCACTGCTTATAAGTCTGATTAGGTTGCTTCCTTAAGCAAAAGAATTTGGAACATGCAGCTGCCACATTAATCTGTTTATCAAAATATTTTTTTCAAGGAGCAACAAAACTCTTCATAAAGAATACTTTCAGGACGGGCGGTGCGGAAACGTTCGCAAGCCAGTCTGTTCACGGACACTCTGATTGGTGCGAGCCAGCCACTGGGGCCCAGCGGTTCTACGCGCTTCAGTCCAGAACCGCGCTGACGCTGCGGATGCAGGTTCGAGTCCTGCCTCCGGCGTGGCTGTGTGTGTGTCCTTAGGTTAGTTAGGTTCAAGTAGTTCTAAGTCTTGGGGACTGATTACCTCAGATGTTGTCCCATGGTGCTTAGAGCCATTTGAACCATTTTCAGCTGTTGCGAGAAATTAAGATTGCCTGTCCGTACCTTTAGTGCGCCGTGGTTGAAGAGTGTGTCGAGATTTGCTCGAATTATTCCTCATAAATGGAATCAAATGCATGGAATGCTGTTACCAGTGGGTGTGCTGCCAGAAGCGGTGGTGTCATGTTTGCTTGTTCAGCGAGCAGCCTTGTCATAATCTCCTTAAGGGCTTCACTTGCTGTGCCTTTAACTAAACCATCTAGGTTACTGGAAGTACTTGCGGAGGACTGTACATGATCAAAACAAGCATCAGTAATTAAAAAAGAAAGTAGTCAGTAGCACAGATTGTCTAATGTAAGGTGCAGCAGATGCAGATACTTCAGGTCATAAGGACAAGACCGCTCGCTGCGCAAGCAAACATGCCTGCCTCACCTCACGTAGCACGACCACAGCCAGTACCGTCTGTTTTCTTAACAGCATTCCGTAAATTTGATTCCACACCTGAGGAATAAATCGAATACCGAAGGTAATAGGAGACATCTGACGTTTCCTGCGGCTGTAGAGGTTCCTATAATGAATATCAATCCAAATATTTCAGTTGGGGCAGAATGAACATCACGAGAATTATCCGATAAATTTAGATAAATGAACTGAAACTGCAAAGAAACGCAGGAAACAAGTGAAATACTTCTTCTGGGCGACAAATAATAAATATTAATCCTTTTAGGTTTATTATGCTACAAATTAATTTAAATCACTTATTAATGACAAAAATTAGAAGTTTCTATGCATAACGGGCACAGAAAGAGGTATGTGGAGTGCATTGAGTATCAGAAGGGACAGGCAGGTGAGTAGGTTGGTAGACTTTTTGTTTTGAATGTTACTATGGGTTCAATTATCGATTGTAATTTTCTTGATGTAGTTCACTGTTGCTATTTGAGTTTGCATACTGTCATTTCGTCATTTGGAACTAATGAGTGGAGCTGTGGACGCTAGAGAATTGAGTACCAAGTGGAGAAATCGTAAAATTTCCGACGTACAGTTGTGTTGGTGCTCGATAGAGTGGTGACAACAGCGGAGATAGCCCGAAACTTTTACACCGTATATGGGGATAAAGCCATTGGACAGAGCACGGTAGTAGATTGGTTTTCTCCTGTTGAGGAGGATGGTTTTGACATTAGTGACTTTCTATATTCAGGATATTCGGGGTTTGACGCAGATCTTTTAAGCGCACTATTCCACCTTCATCCATGACAGTGCACTCGCGAACTGGCAAAGGTGATGAACTGTGATCAATCCACCATCGTGTGACATTTCGTGGAGTGGGAAACTTTCAAAAATCGGGTGTATGGGTACCACAAGATCTAAGCAAAAATCAGAAAAATTAGCGTGGATGGACGTGTGTGCACCTCTGCTTGCTCATATAGCAATTTGCTCTTAAACAACACCAACCATTCGTATCCTCTGTAGCTAATGGTGTAACACCCTCCCAAATTCTGCTAGATTGACAAAAAGCTCTATACAGGAGTTGGGTTGAGAAGTTATTCGGTAGGCAACATATTCACCTGACCTTGCGCCTTCATATTTTCACCTTTTCCGCTCTCTGTCCAACTACCATCAAGGAACTTCCTTCCCGACTGAAAATGCTCACCGAACACGGTTCGACGAGTTCTTCGCCTCATAACTACGTGATTTCAACAGAGCTTGAATCGAAAAGTTACCCCAGCTTTGGTAGAATGTTGTATATTGTAAACGAGAATATGTTACTGATGACTGAAGTGTCTGTTATGTGTGTCTGTAGCGACTTATGGGAAATCACTATGAACTTATGCACCAACCCAACATTTTCCGCTGAGAGTAAAAGCTGCTGGGAACCGTAGAATTTGTACTACACAAAGTAAGTAATTGAGGACGTTGGATGAATGTGATAAATTGGCATTGGACCGGAAACAGTTTTGTGTCGCATCAGACCAGTCTAATGACTAATGACACAAAGAAGTAGTACCTGTCATTTACAGAAATGGGGAGCGATATGGGCATTGCTCTTATTGAACTAAGCCTTACTGGATGAAACTAAAACTCTCTCAAGAACTCTACGTCATGCTGCCCAAATGAGAACCTCAACTCTGATCACACATTACAGAAACCTCTGTTACAAAGGTCTCATTCGTGGACAGGTGCTTAAGTTGCTAGAACTGGATGCTGTTGAAAACCCACGTCAGTGGGTTATTTACAAATTACTTAGATTCGGTGAGTATCAAAACATATTCAGTAAAGTAGGAAAGGTGATGCGTGTGATACAGAGTCTACCAATGTCATTAAATCTGCTGTACATCTCATAGTTCACCTCCTCGTGTCCCATCTGCGATCCATAAACGAGAAGAATGAATGCCTTCAAATTCGAATGTTCTTATGTTATTGTCCTCATCATTTCTCGAAATACACCTGGTGGAAATAGTATGTCAGCTGAATCTTCTTGAAGGTCTACTCCTGGAATTTTAACAGTGCGCAACTCAGCCACGCCGGCCGAAGTGGCCCTGCGGTTAAAGGCGCTGCAGTCTGGAACCGCCAGACCGCTACGGTCGCAGGTTCGAATCCTGCCTCGGGCATGGATGTTTGTGATGTCCTTAGGTTAGTTAGGTTTAACTAGTTCTAAGTTCTAGGGGACTAATGACCTCAGAAGTTGAGTCCCATAGTGCTCAGAGCCATTTGAACCATTTTTTTGAACTCACCCACATACTTTTCCCATTCCATTCCACGCTTGGCTGTGTTGCATGTTCCCTGACTGCTACGATTAGTAAACTCTTCCACAGCCTTGTAGCTGTCACTAAAGACAGATTTCCACGAAAGAGCATCACTAAATGATCTGCCCATGTTTTGAAACGGAGTCGACCAACGGAACCAACAAATTGATGTTATTCTCTGTTGAGTAAGGTGGGTCAGCTACTGTCTTTCCAGACTTTCGCTTCTTTTTTTTCGTCTCCTGTGCCAGTCTCTTTACCTCAGAGTAGCATTTGCAACCTACGTCCTCAGGTAATTGCTAGATGTGTTCCAATCTCTGTCTTCCTCTCCAGTTTTTGCCCTCTACAGCTCCCTCTAGAACCATGGAAATCATTCCTGTCCTATCATCGTGTCCCTTCTCCTTATCAGTATTTGCCCTGTATTCCTTTCCTCTACGATTCTGTGCAGAATGTCCACATTCCCTACCTCATTAGTCCACCTAACTTTCAACATTCGTCTGTAGCAACTCATGTCAAATGCTTCGATTCTCCTCTCTTCCGGTTTTCCCATAGTCCATGTTCCATGACCATACGAGGCTGTGCTCCAAATGCTAGCAAAGCATGTTATTACAATCAGGAGTTCAGGGGATACAGTAGTAAGGAATGTTTATCCTTGCCCTGCAATATATAGCCGACGAATGCGGGAATAGCTCGTTTTTCACCCAGCTCTCTTCATTCTCAGCCAGATGTTGTTCCTCGGCAGCCCTCTACTCCGTCGAAGCGGCCTTATTGATGTCGGAAGCGAGGGAGGTTGTGTCGCGCGGTTCGTGGCCGCCAGCAGAGCCGTTTTAATCTGTTTACACCGCAGCGGCTGCAGGGTAAACACACTGTATCGCGCTGGCGGACTGGCCCTTTGTTTGTACAGTCGGGTTGCGTCTGCGACCTTCATTGCGGTGTTGCGGTGTCGTCGCTTTCTCTTAGCCAGCGTCTTCTGCCTCTAGGTCGGTTTATTTTTGGAGCTGTCTTCAGCTCAGTAACTCACAAAAATGACTACGGCAGCAATGAAAAGTTTCAGCACGTATTATAATAATTGTTATTTCTCTTTTTAGGACATGTGAGTCTAAACATTTTCGAAATCGCTACATGCTAAGTTTCGTTTCAGCAAAGAGCGAAAAGAGTTCCAATAAGAATTGTCATTGCTTATGACCACTGAACACCTTCATGTCTGACCATGAAATATGTCACACCACAAAATAAGTAAATATTAAAGAAGAGGAACAGAAACAGTAATAATAAAAATTGTACTAATATTGGTAGTAATCATAAAAGATTGGATAGAAATATTTTTGTAAATACTGTGTGAACAGAGTCCCGTGCTATGGTTAAGCACTATGTCGCTAGACTAACACATATATTAAGCTTATCCATTACGGATATTTTAGAACCGTGACTGTATATTGAATGTAAATAAGTCATACAGAACTGTAACCAGTCACTTTTTTTGAATAATAATGCTTTATTCCATGAACCGGTTTTCGAACCTTTTCAGGTTCATCTTCAGATGGTTTCAGGAGGATCTCGGAAGTTACATCATTACTGGTGGTAGCATAATGCTGAGTGCTGTTTTGCGACAGTATAGGCGGCCGTTTTCTTCGGATCTGTCTGTCTCCATTTTGATGTCCGCAACACTTTCACACAAGCTATATTAATTTACACTTTGAGAGTGACACTTTTCCAGCATCCAGCAAACACTTTACAACTGTTGCTTGTAACAAAGATCTTGACAGGAAGATATGGCATAAGCCTACTTTGTACAGAGATGTAATTTGTTGTTCTTTACATGTATTAAAGTCGATATAAGGGCAAGTATTTTAATCAGAATAGCGATAACAAGAGAGCACAAGATAAAATAAATAAATAAACTAGTACAAGAACAAATTTAACGTTATCTGATATCTTATTTCTACTTGTATATTACAGACAGTTTATAGTAATGCCAAACATGATAATTGCTATTAAAAAAATTACTATAAACCCATGTAATATACAATCTTTGTGTCAAGATCTTTGTTACAAGCAACAGTTGTAAAGCGCATGCTGGATGCTGGAAAAGTGTCACTGTCAAAGTGTTAATTAATATAGTTTGTGAGAAAGTGTTCTGGACATCAAAATGGAGCCAGACAGATCCTAAAAAAGCCGCTTATACTGTTGCAAACCAGCACCCAGCATTATGCTATTACCAGTAATTGATGTAACTTCCCGGATCCTCCCGAAACCATCTGAAGATGAACCTGAAAAGGTTCGAAAACTTGTTCATGGAATAAAGCATTATTATTAAAAAAAGGGACTGGTTGCTGTTCTGTATAACTTATTTACATAACACATATATAACAATCAAATAGTTGTAGCTGTCCGACGTACCAATCCTATGTGGAGAGCTAACGAAAGGTCATAACCTTTATTGCCACGTGTTTGGCATCATATGGGAAAGGTAAAAGAAAGAATACTGGAGCGATGAGAGCGAATATTCAGATCAAAAGTTTTATTGACGATGTGATAAGAAAAGTTGGAACACATAGTCGGAAAGTGAGAACCATAAAACGGCTGCATCCTTTTGAAAGTGGGACGTGTTAGCATTGCTTGAAACCGAACCCATAGCGCGAAATGTATTGTGAGATCAACTGCAGAATGATCTCTCATAAAGAAGCTAGAAGCAATGTGATGTGGACTTCACAATCTTATGGAAACACCTGTTGCGAAAATAATTATGATGATGGTATCGTCCATTTTCAAAATTTGACACAAATAATGGTGGTTCTGAATAGACTATCCGCAGACAAGTAGCAGTTCATTAAAAAGTTGGAATACATGCAGGTACCAAAACCCGCACGACTCATGTAAATTAAACAACAATGCACCTCAGAATCAGGTTTAGATGTGTTTGGTTTTTTTTATTTTGAAAATTTGTGGTAATTTCCTGTGGGACTTACCAGTGGAAACACCGGTTCCCGTCAGATCACCGAAGTTAAGCCCTGTCGGGCTCGGCTAGCACTTGAATGGGTGACCATACGGTCTGCCGAGAGCTGTTGGCAAATGGGGTGCACTCAGCCCTCGTGAGGCAAACTGAGGAGCTACTTGCACTTCACTGAAAATTGGCGGCTCCGCCCTCGTAAGCTGACATACGGCCGGGAGAGTGGTGTGCTGACCACATGCCCCTCCATATCCGCATCTAGTGACGCCTGTGGGCTGTGGATGACTCGGCGACCGGTCGGCTTCGTGGGGTCTTCCAAGGCCTGTCCGGACGGAGAGTTTTTTCTTGTGGGACAAAACTGCTGAGGTCATCGGTCCCGAGGCTTACACACTACTTAAACTAACTTAAACTAATTCACGCTAAGCACAACACACACACCCACGCTCGAGGGAGGACTGGACCCTCCAACTGGGGGAGCCGCGCTAACCGTGGCAAGGCGCCTCACACCGCTCGGCTGACGTGCACGGCTAAATGTGTTTGTGGATGGGCATAGCTTACATAGAGACCTTAACATAGAGACCTAAATGACGGGAGCCTGGATTAGGAAAACAGCATTACTCAAAACGTGATGTATACTAGACACGTTTTTACTAGTGCCGAAATATGCCACTGAAAGTGTCCTGTGCCATTGTCTATGTGTAGGTGTACATGCCGTATCTGATCAGGAAAATTGAAACGGAAAAGACTGAATGATTAACGCAATCCACACAACATCTATTATTCAAATTTGGTTTATTCTAGTTATTCCAAACAGAAAACTGATTCAGTTCAGGCCCAGTTGTAGTTTCAATGAAGGAGGAGACATACTAATGAAGGAGTCCAAGAGTGAAACAGCACGTAATTTCACTACCGATACAAGATCCTACTTTGCTGAATTTTTGTCCTGGAGAAGAATGACCTGCGAGTAATTTTTATATCGTTAGTGAAAGACGCAGAAAACAGTTCTAGCGTACTTAATATTTGATCGTACGTTATTTGTCTTTATACTGCGATGGACTTCATACAGGGACTGAAATATAGTGGCTAATGGTATCCAAAGGACCCACACCTTGTTGGCTGGTCGGGATGGCTGAGCGGTTCTCGGCACTACAGTTCGGAACCGCGGGACTGCTACGGTCCTAGGTTCGAATCCTGCCTCGGGTATTGATGTGTGCGATGTCCTTAGGTTAGTGAGGTTTAAGTAGTTCTAAGTTCTAGGGGACTCATGACCTCAGAAGTTAAGTCGCATAGTGCTCAGAGCCATTTAAACCACACATTGTGGAAGGCCTACTCTTATTATCCTGTTCCGTAAAAAAAAATAAAAAAAAAATAAATAAATAAATAAAATATTAAAAAACATGGTGAATGTCTTCAGAGAAATTACTTGCATATCATTATCGCCTTGCCTACGCTGCAAATAGTGTCCAGTTGAAAAATCTGCAGCTCATTAATTAACAGTCAACTGAAATCGCTTCTGTAAGGAATTTTCGTGTAAACAGATATAAATGTAAAGATTATCAACCACTGATTGGCATTTTTCCTCTAAGTTTTTGAGAAATTTGCTTTGGGAATCGAATTCAAAGAAGAAACTTGAAGTTTGAATTTATTCCCCTGTGCAGAGTGCACTAGCCATTGCGTATTTGGGTAAACCAACCCACAAGTACGCAAATGCTTTCTTTACAATAGATACTGATAGGCACTAAAATCAGCACTTTACTACAGCTGTCTCATGGCTGATTAGATAACTGTCAATCGGATTTCAAATGAAGCATTTCATTTTCCTATCAAACTGTTTTCGTGTGTAACGCTCAGAGGATATGTTGTTTTTTGAGAAAAGAAATCACAAACACCCTATCTGAGTGAAGCCAACACAGCAGAAAACACATATGTGTCTTAGTTATAGTGCATTATTAATTGAAATTTTCGTTACAGCGGTAGAATATACACCTTATTACTGAATAATTTACGTAGATCTTGGGTTACTGCTATTGTCTACGTGTGAATTTTGTTAAATCGTTAATATATGAAATCAAAATCCCGCAACTCCCACACGTTCTACACACGCTGTTTACAAATATAACATTAGAAGTTTCAATTAGCGTGACAGATTTCTTGGAGGTTCCACTAATCTATTAGTTGTAGTACTTTAGTCGTAATAAATTAGTGTAAATTGATCAATGAGCTGTAATACAACACTGCTCAGTCCTTAAATCATTTCTTATAGAAAGATAATAATGTCGTGTATCACTTGCCATAGTTGCAGTTAAATAAGAAACATCAGTGCTGCAGATCACCAAAAACAATCAAATGAATTATTTAACCATCATATGCCTCTCATACGGAAGTAAATACTTGAAGTGACAGAGAGCTACGTGGTGGACTCGTAAGTTTCTGGGCTCTATTACAACCATAATACTTTAAACAAATGCATTTAAGCATTCAAAAAACCCAAACTGTAGAAACAGCTTCAAACTTTTTTTACAACGCAATATGTAGCAGTGGACGATAGGAAACACTACTTCTGATCAGAATGTATTTCAATAAAACAACTGCAACCAATAGTAATTATTAAAATCGCGGTTAAAACCTTAAATTACATAAGTAAATTCTTCGACCATTTAAGCAAGTAGAATGAAAGAATTATGCATGAACTTTAAAACAATAAGTTTCCAGTGTTTGAAAGATTTCTTTAAGGAAAAAAAAAACTGATATTTTCCACAACCCACGGCTATGCAAGCTCCAGTAGAGAATGCGAAGGCCCCCGTTACAATTTGGTCACAACGAACCACCTCTGTTAACAAGACCGCACACTATACCCTCCACATAATACCTTACAGTTTCAAGGCTTTTACAGTGCAATACATAAGCTACCGGTAACACATAAAACACATAGAAGAACCATTGCAGATCACACATACATACAATACAACAGCCCGTCGTAGCCTGAGGAGACGAAACTACTTAAAACATGACGACATTGTTCAAATTATTACTTAACGGTCACAGATGAACTAAACACGTAACTGTATGGAACTTTATTTTAATAAATACAGTCTTATTTTCATGTGATTATCACGAAATCTTACTTACCTTGAAGATCATGCATTGTAACACAGACACAGCCTTCTCGAAGTAAGCTAGTGTAAGACCACAGCGGGAATCCCACCAAGATTAATTTTATCTGTGAATATACGGCCCAGCTGCCGTGCCGTTCTTGTAATGGCTCGTTCTACAGCACACCACTGCAGAGGTAAATCTGTCCGCTATGCCCCCGGCTAGCGAACCATCGCGAAAATTTAAGGCCTCTACACGGGAGACTGAGCCCTGTTACTTACTGCCGGCCATCAACTGCACTCGACGCTGCACGGACCTCTCCAGCACTACCTCACTCCCGGAATCACAGCGAAGCGCTCATGCTGAGGACATCGCGCTCCTTTGTTGGCAGACAAAACCAATACTATTAGGGAGGTGCATTAGTTCGTAGAGGTTTGTTTTGCGTATCGATATTCCGTATACTGTAGCTTCATTTACCGACTGTAAGTTTTTATTTCTACTTCCCTGTTGCTATTTGAGTTCACATATTGTCATTTTGTTACTTGGAGATGGTTCTGGCAGCAGCCGAAACAACCAGAAATATTTATACTACGTATGGTAATAACGTCTTAAACAGTGCACGGCAGGAAAATAGTTTTCTCCGGCTAAAGAGGATCATCTTGACGTTAGTAACTCTCCACGATGAGGACAACCTTCGGTGTTTGATGAAGATAGTTTAAACAACTGATCCACGTCAGTGTGCAAGAGAACTGCCAAGTGTGATGAATTGTCATCATTCCAATATCTTCGTCTTTTACATGCAATAGGGAACGTTTAAAAAGCAGGTGTATGGGTACCGCATACTTTTAAGTCGATAATCATAAAAATCTCTGAGTGGCCATATATGAATCTTTGCTTTGCTCGTCATCAGTTAGCTAGTAAACAACACGGACTATTCCTATCCTGTATCGTTACTGGTGACAGAAAATTGCGCACTCATGTTAACATAAGAAAGGAATGGTAGAGCCCAAACGAAGCAGGAACCCGACTACAAAAACTTGCTCGCAGCCACAAAATATTTCATTAATTTATTTATTTACATGTCAAGTTTCGAAGGACCAAACTGAGGAGCAAATCTGTAAGGTCATGGAATGTGTCGGTACATGCAAGTACAGCGTAATAGTAATAACACATAAAAATAAAATGTTCATGAACCTGAAAAAAGTCAAGCCACCAATTTAAGTAAAGGCAATCAACAATCCTACAAGAATCAGCTTAATTTTCCAATGAACTCCTCGACAGACTATAAGAAGTGACCCATGAGGAAACTCTTCAGTTTCGATTTGAAAGCGCGTTGGATTACTGTTAGGATTTTTGAATTCTAGTGGTAGCTTATTGGAAATGAGTGCAGCAGTATACTGCACACGTTTCTGCACAAGACTTAAGGAAATCCGATCCAAATGCTGGTTGAATTTCTGCCGAGTATTAACTGAATGAAAGCAGCTTATTCTTGCGAATAAGCTAATGTTGTTAACAAGAAATGACATTAAGGAAACACACACACACACACGCGCACACACACACACACACACACACACACACACACACATATATATATATATATATATATATATATATATATATATATAGGGTGAGTCACCTAACATTACCGCTGGATATATTTCGTAAATCACATCAAATACTGATGAATCAATTCCACAGACCGAACGTGAGGAGAGGGGCTAGTGTAATTGTTTAATACAAACCATAAAAAAAATGCACGGAAGTATGTATTTTAACACTAACCTACGTTTTTTTTAAATGGAACCCCGTTAGTTTTGTTAGCACATCTGAACATATAAAGAAATACGTAATCAGTGCCGTTTGTTGCATTGCAAAATGTTAATTACATCCGGAGATATTGTAACCTAAAGTTGACGCTTGAAACCTCCGACAGCTGCAACATACATCGCGTTTCTACAGAATGATCTGCCAACGTTGCTCGAAAATGTCCCACTGGAAACGCGTCAACGTATGTGGTATCAGCATGATGGTGCACCTGCACATTCCGCAATTAACACTAGGCTGACCCTTGACAGGATGTTCGATATATATATATATATATATATATATATATATATATATATATATATATATATATATATATATATATATATATATATAGGGTGGTCCATTGATAGTGACTGGGACAAATATCTCAAGAAATAAGCATCAAACGAAAAAACTACAATGAACGAAACTCGTCTCGCTTGACGTTAAAGTAACCTCTGGCGTGCCACAGGGGAGTGTTATGGGACCATTGCTTTTCACAATATATATAAATGACTTAGTAGATAGCGTCGGAAGTTCCATGCGGCTTTTCGCGGATGATGCTGTAGTATACAGAGAAGTTGCTGCATTAGAAAATTGTAGCGAAATACAGGAAGATCTGCAGCGGATAGGCACTTGGTGCAGGGAGTGGCAACTGACCCTTAACATAGACAAATGTAATGTATTGCGAATACATAGAAAGAAGGATCCTTTATTGTATGATTATATGATAGCGGAACAAACACTGGTAGCAGTTACTTCTGTAAAATATCTGGGAGTATGCGTACGGAACGATTTGAAGTGGAATGATCATATAAAACTAATTGTTGGTAAGGCGGGTACCAGGTTGAGATTCATTGGGAGAGTGCTTAGAAAATGTAGTCCATCAACAAAGGAGGTGGCTTACAAAACACTCGTTCGACCTATAATTGAGTATTGCTCGTCAGTGTGGGATCCGTACCAGGTCGGGTTGACGGAGGAGATAGAGAAGATCCAAAGAAGAGCGGCGCGTTTCGTCACTGGGTTATTTGGTAACCGTGATAGCGTTACGGAGATGTTTAATAAACTCAAGTGGCAGACTCTGCAAGAGAGGCGCTCTGCATCGCGGTGTAGCTTGCTCGCCAGGTTTCGAGAGGGTGCGTTTCTGGATGAGGTATCGAATATATTGCTTCCCCCTACTTATACTTCCCGAGGAGATCACGAATGTAAAATTAGAGAGATTAGAGCGCGCACGGAGGCTTTCAGACAGTCGTTCTTCCCGCGAACCATACGCGACTGGAACAGGAAAGGGAGGTAATGACAGTGGCACGTAAAGTGCCCTCCGCCACACACCGTTGGGTGGCTTGCGGAGTATCAATGTAGATGTAGATGTAGAAGCCAGATGGCGCTATGGTTCGCCCGCTAGATGCCGCTGCCATAGGTCAAACGGATATCAACTGCGTTTTTTCTAAATAGGGACCTCCATTTTTTGTTACATATACGTAAAGTACGAATAAAAATATGAATTTTTTGTTGGAGCACTTTTTTTCGCTTTGTGATAGATGGTGCTGTAATAGTCACAAACGTGTAAGTACTTAGTATCACGCAACATTCTGCCAGTGCAGACGGTATTTGCTTCGTGATACATTACCCGTTTTAAAATGGAACGTTTATCAATTGTGGAAAATGTCGATATCATGTAGATGTATGGTTATTGTGATCAAAATGCCCAACTGGCGTGTACTATGTATGCTGCTCGTTATCCCGGACGACATCATCCAAGTGGTCGGAAAGTTCGCAAGATAGTTACCTTATATACAGAAACAGGTAGTGTTCAGCCACATGTGAAACGTCAACCACAACCTGCAACAAATCATGATGCCTAAGTAGGTGTTTTAGCTGCTGTCGCGGCTAATCCGCAAGTCAGTAGCAGACAAATTGCGTGAGAATCAGTAACCTCAAAGACGTCGTTGTTGAGAATTCTTCATCACCATCTATTGCACCCGTACCATATTTCTATGCACCAGGAATTGCATGGCGACGACTTTGAACGTCGTGTACAGCTCTGGCACTGGGCACAAGAGAAATTACGGGACGATGACAGATTTTTTTGCACACATTCTATTTAGCGACGAAGCGTCATTCACCAACAGCGGAAACGTAAACCGGCATAATATGCACTATTGGGCAACGGAAATTCCACGATGGCTGCAACAAGTGGAACATCAGCGACCTTGGCGTGTTAATGTACGGTGCGGCATTATGGGAGGAAGGATAATTGGCCCCCATTTTATCGATGGCAATCTAAATGGTGCAATGTATGCTAATTTCCTATGTAATGTCCTACCGATGTTACTACAAGAAGTTTTACTGCATGACATAATGGCAATGTACTTTCAACATGATGGATGTCCGGCACGTAGCTCGCGTGCGGTTGAACCGGCGTTGAACAGCATATTTCATGACAGGTAGATTGGTAGTCGAAGCACCATACCATGGTCCGCACATTCACATTCAATTTCTGTTTGTGGGGAAAGTTGAAGGATACATGCTATCGTGATCCACCGACAATGCCTGACAACGTGCGTCAGCGTATTGTCAGTGCATGTGCGAACATTACGGAAGGCGAACTACCCGCTGTTGAGAGGAATGTCGCTACACGTATTGCCAAATGCGTTGTGGTTGACGGACACCATTTTGAGCATTTATTGCATCAATGTGGTATTTACAGTTAATCACCTTGTAACAGCATGCGTTCTCAGAAATGATAAGTTCACAAACGTACATGTATCACATTGGAACAACCGAAATAAAATGTTCAAATGTACCTACATTCTGTATTTTAATTTAAAAAACCTGTTACCAACTGTTCGTCTAAAATTGTGAGCCATATTATTGTGACTATTTCAGCGCCATTTATCACAAAGCGAAAAAGTGGTCCAACTAAAACATTCATATTTATTTACGTACTGGACGAATATGTAATAAAATGGGGATTCATATTTAAAGAAACGACAGTTTACCAACGGAACATCTAGAAACATTAACTGTTCAGTTTCAATAATCATATGCCTATTCTGAGAAATTAAAACGTCAGGTTTTGTTGAATTGTGTGTTAGAAACTGTAAAAACTGAATCTTACTGTTATTTAGCGTTAGTTTATCATCAGCAAGCCATGAACTCATTTCACGAACTGCACTATTTGCAATCCAGCCAATAATGCACACAACATCCTTTACTACCAAGCTAGTGCCATCAGCAAACAGAAATATTTTACAGTTACCCTTTACACTAGAGGGTATATCATTCATATAAATAAGGAACAGGACTGGCCGCAACACTGACCCTTGGGGCACCCTCCACTTGATGGTGTTACGTATTTGGTGGAACAAAGATGGTGTGGTGTGCTACGAATTGCTACCAGAAAACCATTTATTGTCAACAACTAAGACGTCTTGCAAAAGTAACCCAAGAACTTTTACTACTAAGACTGCGTGAAGTTGTCCTGCTCTACGATAAGTACACTGGAAAAAAAAGGAAGTATACATGGGCTTGCTTTGGAAGTCAGTCCGCACCCGCCTATCCACCTGATCGTGTGACCTCAGATTTTCACCTTTTCCTCTTTCTATCGAACAACCTTCAACGAACTTCCTTTCACGACGAAAAAGCGATGCGAACATGGCTAGATTTCTACATTCGTGGAATTGAACATTTTGCCCAGCGTTGGCAGACTGTCGTAAATAGGGAAGGAGAATATATTATTGATTATTGATTGTAATGGCCATCTGTTGTGTTTCTTAAACTTGTGGAAAATTTCGAAGAAGTAACTCTCCATTCTAATACTTGTTACCTCTCTAAGATCACTGCCTCTAGACAACACTATTCGCGCATACACTATTCTACACCCACACATCTTCTGTCTGCCGCTTTGCGGCGACCTTCAAATATGCGACTTATCGAGCAAGAATAAACATCATTTACTAACCTTAAGGGTGATCAAAAAATAGCGTTCTTCGGCTAAGTACTAGTACGGGCATAAACGAAAATGGTGGTTTCTAACGTACGACAGTGGTATAGGGAAAGTCGAGAGGAACAGTTTTATACAGGAAACCTGAGGTCCACAAGGTTGGTAATAACCTCACCTTGGTGTAGAAAAAGCACCTAAGCTATTGCGGATTATCGTCGCTCGAGATTTACGTATTCTCTCGCTCTCTTAGAGGATAATTATTATTTTTAAGGAAAAGTGAACAAGAACTATACGTGGTAAATACTATTTTACTGTAGTTTAATTTTGTACGGTAATACTTACCGTGACCGTGTAGAAGTCGTGGTTTTAGAGATATTCAACTAAAACATAGGTAAGTGACTATCGAACTCACCATCATCCCACACTCACTCTTCCCCCTTTAGTTTCTCCAGCTGTGAGGGTGTTTGTAGTATGATGTTCATGTCACTCTCTCCAAACAGCAAAAGAATCTGCGACTGAACTAATTATTTTTCATACTCGTCCATTTTTGTATTCCCCATGCAAGTGGTCAGTCATTTTTTTAAAGGGGGTTGCTAGTATTCTAAATATTACTGCTGGTCAGTGGGGATTTTTAATTGGCAACGAATTCTGGTTTGAATTAGGTGCAATGGTAACACTGCCTTACGTCGAACCCGAATATAAATGGGGTCAGTGTAGATAATCTAAACGCATGACCATCTTAGTTCTTTATAATTGCCCTTCACAAACTCTCCCACTGTTCTTTTCATGAGATGCTACTGTTTAAAGGGGCAGCGGCCTTGCCGCAGTGGTTACACTTGTTCCTGTCAGATCACTAATTTTACCAGCTATCGGGCTTGGCTAGCACATGGATGGGTGGCCGTAAGGTCTGCCAAGCGCTGTTATCGATAGGGATGCAATCAGCCCTTGGGAGGCCAATTCAGGAGCTACTTAACTAAGAATTAGCGACTTTGGTCACGAAGACTGAAAATGACCGGTGGACCAGCGTGATGACCACACGCGCCTCCATATCCGCATCAAGTGACACACCACGGCTGAGGATGACACAGTGGTCGGTCTATATCTTTGGACCTTCCGATACCTGTTAGGACGTAGTTAAGCTTTGTTCTTTCTATTTATTTTTTTATTTTTATTTATTTATTTTGCTACTGTTTGAAGGAGGACGTAAAATGACTTTGTGTAGAATTATTACAGACAAATGATTTTATAAATTTACAAAGTAATAACAGGCCAGAATTATCTAGTTTTGTGCGTGCAAGTTAACATGGCACTTGTAGTACGACCATAGTCCCTCTGGATAATATTTACTGGGAGGAAACTAATTGCAGTCGATCGAGATACCAGCTTATGAATCGTATGAGAAGGTGAGGAGAAGAGTGGTCCGTTACAATGGAAAAGGGATGGTAATCTTCCACTGACATCCTACCTGACTGACTCTTGGACAATGATTGACGCTTTACTCAAAACAAGCACTATAGCGGATTGAGGAGAGCACCAGTTCCGAAACAAAGGCTACCCTTCGACACGTGGCCGTGAAACTGCATATGCGATAGTACTTCAAATAGAAAATGTAGTTCCGTGTCACACAACGTGTTTCATTAACAGTACTGCTATTACTGAGGGCAATGTACTCGCATGGGCAATCTCTCATTGACTACTGTGCTTCACACAAGCTTTACAAATAGGAACTAAACGTTCAAAGACACAAACAATAAATCAGATCGAGTGGCAACTCTTAACAAAGCTAACGTGATACAGCAAAACTAAGATAACTCGGCATGTAATTACTTAAACGGGAGACTACTTCTCTTCACAGGCAAAACCAAACAGTTGTCCATATATTTTTCTCGTAAATAATGACTCATGGAAATGAAAGAATAATACTCAGGAACGTTGCAGATACTGAACGCCATTAAATTCTCCGCACCAAGTGAAGTATGAACATTTTAATATGCTTCATAAGAACATGTCACCATTTCAGCGTCGGGATCGCGACTCCTCTTTTTAATGTAGCCGTAGGGGAGTCAGGCGTAACGCTCTGTGTCATGCAGTCATCAAGGGTACATAAGTGGGCTTTCGGCACCGAATGCCCATTTCGATGATGTTTCGTAGATTGGCTCGCACACTGACACTTGTTGATGGCCCAGCATTGAAATCTGCAGCAGTTTGAGGAAGGGTTACACTTCTGTCACGTTGAACTATTCTCTTCAGACGTTGTTGATCTTACAGGATCTTTTTCCGGCAGCAGCGGTGTCGGAGATTTGATGTTTTGCCGGATTCCTGATATTCACGGTATACTCGTCAAATAATCGTACGGGTATATACCCAATTCACTGCTACCTCGAAGGTGCTGTGTCCCATCAATCGTGCGCTGACTACAACATTACGTTCAAACTCACTCAAATCTTGATAACCACTCCTTGTAGCAGCAGTACCTGATCTAACAACTGCGCCAGCCGCTTGTCTTATATAGGCGTTGCGGACCGCAGCGCCGTATTCTGCCTATATAAATATTTCTGTATTTGAATACGCATGCCTATGCCAGTTTCATTAGCGCTTGAGTGTATTAGAAAACGAGATATGCAAAGTAATAGACGAGATTTGATATTTGGGCAACAAAATAACTCACTACGACGGTTGTATTAAGGATACAAAATGTAGAAGTTAGTAAATGAAGGGTTTTAGGTAGCTGTTTTCTGTCTTATGAGAGATCAACTTTTATCGAAACTGAAATGTGAACTAGAAAATTATCGTGAAAATGAGAATAGACACTTATGAGCCGTTGTGTGATAGAAGAGTACTGAAGTTTCGATCAATTGGGTGAGAACTAATGAAGAGGTTCTTAATCCTATTGGGAAGATACTAGTTTCAGGATAGAGCACGACAGAAGGAAGAAGAAGGCTAAGGGACATATGTTGTGGTACTAGTAAATAATTACTTTCATGACACGAGGAACTGTAGCAAGTAAAATTTACAGTAATTACTCGATATCCTTCAGATGGGTTCACGATGCAATAGTTACTGATATATTACCAGACTGCCCAAGAGACTGGCATTGCGGGATGCATCATACCTTCCTTTGCAATAATAACTACAACTGGAAGCAATATTATCGCGATATTTATGGAGTGAAATATTAAATATGTATACAGGGTGTTACGGGTATTGGAGCAAATAATGACTTCAGTGTGTTATTTCGTTATCTCCATCAGTCTTCCTGCAAATCTATCATACAATTTACTAGCCGATATTTTGTGAATGGTCGTACCTGCACCGCAAAGTGGACTACGACTGCTAGTATAGACTTTCCGTTTTGAATCCATGAATTCAGGTCCACAATTCAATACGTGACATGCATCCAAGGATAAAATAAACTTGAATAAGTTGTTTGTGACACTTGTACTTGGAGATGCTAATCATCACAAAACACATACCACTCCTAATAACTACAATTGTCAGTTTTAAAATGAAATTAATACTGATGTAATATTGTTCAATACACTATCCTCACTCTTCAACAGAAATCACACAGTATGTATAAATATACACACGTCAAAAAAATATTTCATCATCCAGGTTCCCAGAGTTGAGTGTGGATATTGCATTACAGACACAGTCCCTCTGACTATTCAGAGATGTCACTAAAGACGCCCAAAGATGTAAACAACCATGAATAAGCAGCACCTATTGGACGGAAGGGGTCCGACAGCCGATTAGTTCCAATCATTCCTCCAGGAAGGAGGTACACAGGTCTGATTCTCTGTAGTTCAATCATGCCTAGACGGTCAATACCGTACATCGATGGCTTCCGCATTGTTACTTTGTTCCAGGAAGGGTTCTCAACAAGGGAAATGTCCAGGTGTCTCGAAAAGAACCAAAGCGATGTTGTTCGGACACGGAGGAGATACAGGGAGAAAGGAACTGTCAATGACATGCCTCGCTCAGGCCGCCCGATGACAACTACTGCAGTTGGTGACCGCTACCTACAGATTATAGCTCGGAGGAATCCTGGCAACAGTGCCACCATGTTGAATAATGCTTTCCGTGCAGCCACACGACGACGTGCTACAACTCCAACTGTGCTCATTAGGCTGCACAATGCGCAGTTCCACTCCAGACGTCCATGCCGAGGTACAACTAATGCGTAGAAGGAGTTTCCATTAAGAAATTCTTTTAATTTCCTCTTAAATGCTATATGGCTATCTGTCAGACCTTTGATGCTATTAGGTAAGTGACCAAAGACTTTCGTGGCAGCATAATTTACCCCCTTCTGAGCCAAAGTTAGATTTAACCTTGAATATTGAAGATCATCCTTTCTCCTGTTGTTGGAGCCTTGTACACTGCTATTACTTTTGAATTTGTCGGATTGTTAATAACAAATTTCATAAGTGAATATATATATATATATATATATATATATATATATATATATATATATATATATATATATATAGTGAGGCTACAGTGAAGACCTCTAGCTCTTTAAATAAGTGTCTGCAGGATGATATTGGTTGAGCTACAGCAATTATTCTGATAACATGCTTTTGTGTTCTTTTACTCAATGATGAGTAACCCCAGAATATGACGCCATAGGAAAGGAGAGAATGACAATAGGCGTGATAAGCCAATTTACTCAGACGTATATCGCCAAAATTTGCAATGAGACTAGTAGCATAAGTAGGTTAACTCAAACGTTTCAGCAGATCCTCAGTGTTTTTTTTCCAGTTCAACCCCTCATCAATGCATACACCTAGGAATTTTGAATATTCTACTTTAGCTACCGATTTCTGACCGAAGTCTATATTTAACAATGGTGTCATTCCATTTACTGTGTAGAATTGTATATACTGTGTTTGGTCAAAGCTTAAAGAGAGCCCATTTGCAGAGACCCACTTAATGATTTTCTGAAAAACATTATTTACAATTTCACCAGTTAATTCTTGTCTGTTGGGTGTGATAGCTATACTTGTATCATCGGCAAAAAGTACCAGCTTCGCATCTTCGTGAATATAGAATGGCAAGTGATTAATATATATTAAGAACAGCAGAGGACCCAAGACCGAACCTTGCGGCACCCAATTCTTGATTGTTCCCCAGTTTGAGAAATCACCAGTTTTTTGCATATTATGTGAACTGCTTATTGCAACTTTCTGCACTCTTCCAGTTAGGTATGATTTAAACCATTGCAGCATTCCCATTCATACCACAGTACTTGAGCTTATCTAGAAGTATTCGATGATTTACACAATCAAAAGCCTTTGATAGATCACAGAAAATCCCAACAGGTGACTTCCAGTTACTCAGAGCATTTAATATATCATTAGTGAAAGTATAATTAGCATTTTCCGCTGAAAAACCCTTTTGGAAACCAAACTGACATTTTGTTAAAATTTTATTTTTACACAGGTGTGAAGCTATTCCACAATACATCAGTTTTTCATAAATTTTGGATAGGGCAGTCAGAAGAGGGATTGGGCGGTAGTTGCTGACATCAGACGTATCCCCTTTTTTGCAGTGGTTTAACATTGGCATACTTTAGTCTATCTGGGAACATATCCTTCTTCAGAGAGCTATTACGTATGTGGCTAAGAATCCCAATTATTTCTTGGGAACAAGCTTTTATTATCCTGCTGGAAATGCCATCAATTCCACGTGAGTTTTTATTCTTGAGAGAGTTTAATATCTTCCTAATTTCAGCAGGATTGGTGGGTGGAATTTCAATTGTATCAAATGGTGTGGGTAAGGCTTCTTCCATTAACTGCCTTGCTTCTTCTAATGAACATTTTAATCCTATTTTCGCTACAACATTTAAAACATGATTATTCAAAATGTTTTCGACTTTCGGCTTGTTGTTTATCAAGTTTCCTTTCGCTTTGATGGTGATGCCATCATCCTGTACCCTTGGTTGCCCTGTCTCCCTTGTAATAATATTCCAAATTGTTTTGGTTTGTTATCAGACGTATTAATCTCATACATGATGCACATGCTTCTGGACTTTTTAATAATGTTTCTTAATGTAGCACAGTAGTCTTTATAATATTTGGCTGTTTCTGGGTCATTACGCTTTCTTGTTGTTTGGTACAGTTCCCTTTTGTGTTCACAAGATATTTTTATTCCTTTAGTAAGCCAAGGTTTCTTGCATGGTTTCCTATAATTTGATTTAACTACTTCCTTGGGGAAACAGTTTTCCAATTCTCTTACAAGTGTATCATGAAATAAGTTATGTTTTAAATTAGCATCGGGTCCCTTGTACACATCATCCCAGTCTAACTGCTGAAGATTTTCTCTGAAATTTCTAATTGTTGAGTCATTGATTGAACGGACAGACATTCGTCGGAGACGCGTTTCGAAGCAACCCGGTCAGGCTGAACACTTTAGAGATATTGTCCAGTAAGTGCATCAAGGTTGAGGTTCCGTGCGGTTTTGGGGTGGCGTTACGTGGGGCTGACGTATGCCGCTGGTGGTCTCGGAAGGCGCTGTAACGGCTGTACGATATGTGAATGCCATCCTCCGACCGATAGTGCAACCATATCGGCAAAATATTGGTTAGGCATTTGTCTTCATGGACAACAATTAGCGCCCCCATCGTGCACATCTTGTGAATTTCTTCCTTCAGGATAACGACGTCAGTCGACGAGAGTATCCAGGAATGTTCTCCAGACGTGAACCGTATCGAACATACCTGGGATAAATTGTAGAGGGGTGTTTATGGATGGCGTAACCCACCAACCACTCTGAGGGACCTACGCTGAATCGCCATTGAGGAGTGGGAAAATCTAGACCAACAGTGGCGTGATGAACTTGTGGATAGTATGTCAGGCATGCATCAATGCAAGAGGACGTGATACTGCGTAGCAGAGGTATCGGTTTGTACAGCAATTAGGACCACCACATTTGAGGGTCTCGCTGTATGGTGGCACAACATGCTATGTGTGGTTTTCATGAGCAAAAGAAAATAACGGTGGAAATTATGTATTCCAATTCTCTGTACCGGTTCTGGAACTCTCGTAAGAGGGGTGGTGCAAAACTTTTATTGATGTGAGGACAAGCAAAAATAGATATCCTACAGATGTGATTGTTTTACGTTCAAAAATGGTTCAAATGGCTCTGAGCACTATGGGACTCAACTGCTGAGGTCATTAGTCCCCTAGAACTTAGAACTAGTTAAACCTAACTAACCTAAGGACATCACACACATCCATGCCCGAGGCAGAATTCGAACCTGCGACCGTAGAGGTCTCGCGGTTCCAGACTGCAGTGCCAGAACCGCGCGGCCACTTCGGCCGGCTTGTCTTACGTAACTAGATGTTTACAATACTGTGAAACTTTGGTCCTTCTGAAAGAATTCTTGTCATTAGACTATATTTCTTCTCCTCTAGCTACTTGCTACTTCCTCATGAGGATTAAGGCATCTGAAATAGACAGGGATGCTCAAAGGAAAGCATGCTTTTCAGCAACCACTAGATGCAGTCAGCTATTAATCGGCTATGCTACTATAAAAGGAAGCCGGAAGAAAATAAAATCAAACACGAAAGCACAAATAAATAGGAGAATCAACATCAACTATAATACAGTAAAGCAATTAAGCCAAAGACATCGAATCCAACTTCAAATACGACAATGGCGTCACCCCCTGAAAATCCATGAATGTGAGGATAACGTAGTAAGTTATCATCTAACGTGCGCTGATGGTGAGGATTTATATCTATGTCTCCAATACCATACAGTTCATACTATCTGTGATGTATTTTCAACTAGCTAATATTTCTTGATGAAACACATACAGCGTTCTTTGCTAACCGTTCCAGTAGGAAAGGGAATGATTTTTTAACATTCAGAGGCTTTATCCTGACAGTAGTAAAATGATCATTTGTGATTTCGTATCGATACTCTATAATCTCGTAAGCTATACAAACCTCATTTTCTCAACCTTCATCTTAGTGAAGCTAGCACACTAAAAACCCACCTGCTTACTGACAGCACCCACTTGATGTAAAATATTTTTAATCATTTCCCTGAGACCATTAACTACAACATTAGAAAGTTTCAACAGACTACTCCCAAGCATTAAGAGCGTCCTACAATTATAACTGTTTCTGTTGGGACAATGGGCAAATTTTGTGTTGCACTGCTATGTTCAAAACAAAATTACAATGAGATTCGGCTGTAACATCCCATTGGCATCGCAGTCATTAGAGACGGAGCACAAGCTCGTAATGTTTCACGAATGGGGAACAGAATCGCCCATGTTCTTTTACAGGAATGATCCTATTATTTGCCTGGTGCAATTTAGGGAAATCACTAAATACCTAAATTTTAATGGCTGCATGTGGATATGGACCATCGTCCCCCCCCCCCCTAATGTGAGCACATAGTCCTAATCATGGCACCATAACACTAGGTAGGTTTTTTCAGGTTAATTTTTCAGAGTTCTTTTCGCAGATAGTAAATCAAGGTAACATTTCAAATGATGTATGATATACTCAGAAGGATACTAACAAGGGGTTGGAGGAGTCCCCTCACAGCCACCAATTAGTCATGCGTAACATCCCAGTATATATAACAAATCAAAGTGTATAAAAATGGTGGAAAACAACTTAATATATTGTGCTGCCATTAAAAAGTCGAACTGACGATAGATATAATAATGTTACAGCCATCACAGTTTTACGTTACATAACATTACATTAATACTTGTTCCATAGCTAACGAATACGACATTTTGTAATGATGTGGAATGTGTCAGTTTAATATAAGTTAACTGTACACAATTATTTTTTTTTATAGTGACAGCTACTTCGTATCGAAAAATTAATCTATTGAGAAGAAGGAGCTGTCTTTCAGTTATTCATTTAATTTGTTTTTAATTTTTGGTTTGGTATCTGGCAGAATTTTAATGCTATTTGGCAAGTGACCAAAGATATTTGTGGCAGCATAAATCATCCTTTTCTGTGTCAAAGTCGGAATAAGCCCTGAAACGTGAGGTAATCCCTCCTTCTAGTGTTGTAGCTATGCAATTTTCCATTAATTTGTTTTTCAATGGTTATTAATAACAAATTTCATAAGTGAATATACGTATTGAGAAGGTACTGTGAATATTCCCGGTTCTTTAAATAAATGTCTGCAAGGTGATCTTCTGTGAATTCCACCTATTATTCTGATTACATGCTTTTCTGCAATGAATACTTTTTCATTTAGTGATGAATTACCTCAAAATATGAGAACATATGAATATAGTGAATGAAGAGAGGCATAGTAGGATAATTTACTAACATATTTGTCACCAAAATCTGCAACAACCCTAATAGCATAAGTAGCTGAACCTCACCAGTTCACCAGGTCATCGATGTGTTTTGCCCAGTTTAGTTTCTCATCAGTGTGCACACACACAGAAATTTTGAATATTCTGCCTTGCTAACTCACTTCTGTGCAATTGTATGTTTATCAACTGTTTGTGCCATTTGCTGTACAAAATTGTGTATACTGTGCTTCCTCAAAATTTAGTGAGATTTCATTTGCAGAGAACGAGTTGATATTTTTCTGAAAGATATTATTTGCAATTTTCTAAGGTAGGTCTTCTATGTTGGGTATGATTACTATTACTTCCATCATCAGCAAAAATAACTAGCTTTGTGTTTTCATGATTCTGAGTGGTAAGTCATCAATATATAATGTTAAGAACAATAATGGACGCAAAACTGAACCCTGAGGGCTACCATTCTTGATACCTCTTCAGTTACAGGACTCTGCTGACTTCTGCAGGCTATCTGTACTCTTAATTTCAACCTTCTGCTTGCGTCCACTTAAATATGAATTACACCATTTGTGCATGGCACTACTCATACCACAAAACTTAAGCATATGGAGAAGACTTTCAAGGTTTGTGAAGTCTATATCCTTTGAGAGATCACAAAGTATGCCAGTGGGTGATACTCGGCTACACTGAGCATTTAATGCTTGATCAGTAAAAGCATACATAGAATTTTCTATTGAAAATCCTTTCTGACAACCAAACTGAAATTTTGTTATTATTTGATTTTTACCAATATATGAAACTAATCTTGAATACATTACTTCTTGAAGAATTCTGGATAAAGCTGGCCGAAATGAGAATGGGTGTTAGTTGTTAGCATCAGACCTATCCCTTTTTTTATGCAAAAATTTAACAGTTACATGTTTCAGTCTATATGAAAAATTGCCTTTTACAGTGAGATACTACATACAAGTATGTGGCTGAGAGTTGTACTTCTCTTTCGGGAACAAGTTTCTCTTACTGTGTTGGAAATGCCACCAATGTCTTGTGAGCATTTACTTTTGAGTGAATTTAATATTTTCTTAATTTCAGTACGAGAGGTGGGTTGAATTTCAGTTTTATCAAACGACATAGGTATTGACTCTTTTGTATACAGCCTACAATATTCTAATGAATAACTGGATCCTATTTTCTCTACAGCACATTAAAAGGATTGTTAAAATATATTCTACTTCTAACATTTTGTTTGCAGACTTTTCATTGAATTTGATAGAAATACAGTCTTACTGTTCTCCCAAGTACCCTGTTTCCCTTATGACAATCCTGAAAAATTGTTTTAATTTGCTGATCAGAAGGTCTAATCTCAAAAATAATGAGTATACTTCTGAAATTTTTTCACTTTACGTAGTACAGCGCAGTACTTTTTACAATGTTTGACCTATGGGATCATTATTGCTTTTAGCTCTAAGATACACTTCCCTTTTCTCTTTAGAAGATATTTTTGTCCCTTTAGTAATCCAAGGGTTTTTAGATGCACTCTTACAGTAGTGTTTCACTATTGTTTAGGGAAACTGTTCTCAGATCTTCTCAAAGAGCCTCCATAAAGTAGGTTAAATTGTTAATTAGCATCAGGTTCACTGTATACCTCATCCCAGCCTACCTGCTGCAAGCTTTCCCTTAGATTTTTTATTGTTAAATCGGTAACAGAATACGCTATTTTGAAGGATTGTTTTGCATTACTGTAGGGAGCTATGTCATATACTACAACTATCTGTGCATCTTGAGTAGACAGACCATTGTTAAAAGGAAGTGTTTTCATTTGATGAAATTTATCGTGGGCTATAAAAACATTATTTGTCAGTTTGCTGCTTTCCTATACTACCCAAGTATGAAAATCAGTTATGTCAAACTGAAGGAATCAAGTCATACTACAAGAGCAGGCTTTCTATCAGACTCTTTCAGAAAACCTACACTGAAATCCACACAAACCATAATTTGCTTTCCTCTGTCTGACAGACGGCACAACCAAGAATCCAAGATTTTCACAACTAGCTTAAAATTTCGCAATCGGGACATACACACGTTAACAATTACGAAAGTACCATTATTTAACTCAAGCTCACATGTGCGTGCTTCTATACATATCAAAAAAACCTTTGCATGACTTCGGTTCCTAGAGTTCCGGAACCTGTACAGATATTGGAATAGACATCTACATAAACATCATTTCCACCCTTTTCATTGTTAAAAAAAACCACACATTGCATGTTGTACCACCATACAGCGAAAACTTCTGAGGTGGTGGTCCAGACTGCTGTACACACATGTACCTGTAATACACGTCCTCACGCATTGATGCATGCCTTTATATGTCCTTGCATACTATCCTAAAGTACTTTAAGGCACTGTTGGTTCACATTGTGAGACTCCTCAACGGCGATTCGGCGTAGCTTTTTACCTCCTTCCTTGTGGAATGACAGGAACTGATCGGCTGTAGGACCAACACTGTCTTATTGGTGCTGTGCATGCATGGTTGTTTACATTTTTTGTCGGGTTTAGTGACATCTCCCAACAGTCAAAGGGACTGTTTGTGTGATGCAATATCCATAGTCAACGTCTGTCTGCGTTCAGGAGTTCTGGGAACTGGGGTGATGCGAAACTGTTTTTTATGTGTGTATATGTTGCTCTACACAATTTTTTTTTGGTTTCTAAATTTGTCACACTGTGATAAATTGAAACATATATGGCACCTCCTCTCTCTATTGTGACGCTACTTACATGAGCTGAAAGCTTATATCCACATACATTCACCTTTCCATGTCTGTGAGATTGTGATGTTCATACAGGCATAGTATATCTATTCCGCCCTTAGTTTCTAAACTTCGAAACAAACAAGAAACACGTCTACTTTTTTTTGTACTCTCCTGGTATTCTGATGCACTATACTGACATTATTTTCAGTGTGCTTTTGTAAGAATCCTGGAAAATAATAACATTGTTTTCCAATGTTCCTTCTCAAAACTGAAAATGCTTAATGCATAGTCCACAGCATCATATGCTGTAGCTAATAAATCCAAGATTCATTATGTGTAGCAGTATCTCCTAGCGAGAGAAAAGGTTTTTTACTGCTGTTTTTAATTTATTTTAAGATCGATCTTTTTCTCACCATGGGAAGAAGCCATTGTAGAGATTTGACATTAGTTCTTAAAACTATCTTCTAATTCGATAGTACCTTGTGTATTTCTCCAGTAGTCGACCTCGTTATGGCAAGCATCACAACATTAAAATCGTGTTAGACCGTTCAGAGGTAACGAAAGTAGTTCATCAGTATACTGTTCTGTGAAACTGTCCTCATAATTGTTTTGCAGGTCTAAAACATCTTTACTATCTGTCAATGTAATCTCTTACAAAGTGTTCAGCTACAATTCTAAATGACTCGAACAGTTCGGTTCTACAGACACTACAAGCATAGAATAGACTATGTGGTCATAAATATTAATTAGTTTTCAGTTTTCGCATTGGTAAAACATTTTTGTTCTAGTAGTGCTTTGAGGAAATGTGAGAATGGATGGCGTTGGAATTTTGAAAACACCTTGGTGAAAATGATTGATTGTGCACGACTCTTAGCCCTCACTCGTCGTTTTAGGTCGTCATGGAAATCATACCTAAGAGACATGACATTATAAAATCATCATTTTATTACCGATTAGTATTTGTGGAAAGGAAGCTCTTTAAGCTCTTTAAGAGATATCCCACTACTCCGATTTACTTTATAAGTGTGCATATGTGCAATACTTCTACAACAACCAGATTATTTCTAACGGAGAATTTTATAATATGGTAGTGCTCAGAGGATTCACACATGTCAAAATGCTCTTTCTCCTCAAAAGCCATATATTCCATACACGATCCTGTTCAGTACTTTCACTGAACTACATTACGATGATGTTTTCGGTAACAAGCTAAGAAATCGATTTAACGGAAACGATATATTCCTCCCCCGTCCCACCTAGTATACGCACCCCCCCCTCCCCCCCCCCCCCCACACACACACACATGCACATCTCGAATTAATGCGTAACAAATCCATTAAATAATGTGTATATGCAGATTGAAGGACGTAATTCGAACCTAGGTCTCTTGCACAGAGTACAGATGCGCTAACCACTAAGCAACCCAAGCACAGTGTCTTTACACAACTGCACATATTAGTCCGGCACGTTCTCTCCTAAATCCAAATTCCCATTCACACCTCAGACCACTTGGCATCTCACCCCCCACCCCTCCCCCAAACTCAGGAGCAGTATTCCAGAGGCTCTTCCACTGTGAATAGCACCACCAGGCAATGAAATGGGCGATCCTGCCTGATGCAAAAGTTTAGGTGCTTCAGTGAAATAAAACTATTAAGACTATTTGGTTCATGAGGCCTTTTCAAGTCTGATACATGTATGATGTATGTAAACACACTGACGGTGCAAAAGTTGTGGGATAGCGACTTGTATCATACAGGTAGCGAGCGGTAGTATCTCGTTTCACAAGGTATTAAAGGGCAGTGCATTGGCGAACCTACCATTTGCACTCAGGTGATTCATGTGAAGATGTTTCCGATGTAGGTGCGGACGCACGACAGGAATTAACAGACTTTGATTGCAGACTGGTTGCTGGAACCAAACGTGAGGGACATTTTGTCTCGGAAATCGTTAGCAAATTCAGTATCGTGAGACTCACAGCGTCATGAGCGTGGCGAGAACACGGCAATGCCTCTCACCACGGTAGGCACAGTGGCCGACGACCTTCACTTGAAGTCCAACAGCAGCGGCGTTTGCATAGAGCTGCACTGCTAACAGACAAGCAACGTTACGTGAAATAATCGCAGAAATCAATGTGTAATGTACGAGGACATTGTGACGGAATTTGAAGTTAATGAGCTGTGACAGCAGACGACCGACGCTAGTGCCTTTGCTAGCAGCATGACATCACATGGAGCCCGTCTCATGTACTTGTGATTATATCGGTTGTACCCTAGTCTTTTGGAAAACGTGATCAGGTGAGGCCCAGTTTAATGGGCTCTAAGTAATATGGGACTTAACATCTGAGGTTATCACCCCCTAGACTTAGAACTACTTAAACCTAACTAATCTAAGTACAACATTCATATCCATGCCCGAGGCAGAATTCGAACGTGCGACCGTAGCAGCACCGCGGTTCCGGACTGAAGCGTCTAGATTCGCTCGGCCACAGCGGTCGGCTAGTCGCGGTTTAAGATGTTAACAACTGATAGGATTCGAATGTGACGCAGACCCCACGAAGCCATTGACCCAGGTTGTCAACAAGGCACTGTGCAAGCTGGTGGTGGCTCCATAATGGTGTGGGATGTGTTTACATGGAATGGACTGGGTCCAACTAAACCGATCATCGACTGGAAATCGGTATTTTCGGCTACTTGGAGGCCATTGGCTGCCACTCATGGACTTCTTGCTCCCAAACACATCACAGGGCCACAATTGCTGGCGAGTGGTTTGAAGAACATTCTGCCATTTCGAGTGAATGATTTGGCCACCGACGTCGCCCAAGATGGATACCATCGAACATTTATAGGACATAATCGAGAGTTCAGTTTGTGCAACAAATCCTTCACAGACAAAACTTCCTTAATTCTCGGTAGCTATAGAGGCAGCCTGACTCAGTAGTTCTGCTGGGGAGTTCCCACCAGTTGGTGAGTCCATGCCACGCCGAGCAGCTGCATTACGCTGGAGGAAAGGATGTGCCACACGCTGTTCGGAGGTACCTTATGACTTTTGTCACCTCTGTGTATACTAGTGTGAGAAATGAAAATTTGTACCAACACCGGTATTTTGCTCAGTAGGCAGACGTCCCAACAACTACCTCATAACTCCGCAAAATGACTTTGCATAACCGCACGTACTACCCTAGCATGCCTCACTCGTCAATCCTATTCCACACTCACTCCTCAGCCCTCTTTGTGTTCGCCCAAACTAGAACCGTATTGCAGAGACTCTCCAATATATTGGAATAAGACCTCAGCATCGAACGAAATGCAGGGCCGTGCGTGAAAACCTGGTAAAGGTGATTTAATGAAACGAAACTGTATTGTTTCAGAGACCTTTTCAATCTCTAACATCCATGATATATACTTGCAGACTGAAGTGATTAATGAAAATTTGTACCAAGGCTGGGATTCGAACTCGTATCTTCTGCTCACTAGGAACATGCGCTAACCACTGTGCCACCCTGGAACAGTGGATCTGCACAACAGAATGGACTACTCTAGTAAGCGTCCCTCCTCAGTCCAAATTCCCATTCGCGCCTCAGCCGACTTGGTATTCCCCATAAACTCGAAGACCTTTGCAGAGGGTCTCCATCTGTGTTGGTATAGCATCTGAGCATCGGATGAAACGGAGCTAGCTGCCTAAAAAGCCACGTTGATACAAATTTTCATTCTTCCCTTCAGTCTCCATATGCACAACACAGAGGTCTGCGACCTGTGAACGTCTGTGGAACCATATAATGTCATTTAATAACAGCACATATGCCTGGGGATAAATGGAGTCAGTACATATATCTGCAGAACCGTAGTTTTGTTGTCAACGTACATTGATTCCAAATGAGACGTGATTATGGTGCCAGGTAGTGTTTCTCTGTGAGCGCCTTGGAAATTCTGAATGGCCCTGCGTCAATAGTATACAGAAAAGTCCCATTCGGAAATACCGTGGATTCTTTACCTCTGTTTGAAGAGCATCTGAAGTAATTCTGTTCTATATGTGGAATGAACATGTCCTAAATCTGTACACAACTGAGGTAAAAGCACTCCTCAGATGTCGCATTTTTTTATATATATGTGAAGAAGGCATTTTAGGTTTTTTGGAGCACATTATGGTACTCATGAGTCAGTGACATAATAAACTGCGCTGTGGCTTCACTGCCTAATGCGCCAGTGTTGCAGCGTCTCTAAAATACTGGTGTTAATGCTGTATCATGCAACAGGCTGCGATTTATCACACTTTCAAACACTATTATGTGCGACATTCTTCCATTTTTTTTCTTTTTTTACGTGTTGATATGAACTTTGTTCATCCTTACGGAAGCTGAGGTAGTAATAGAAAGCTGCCGACTATTGTAAAACAAGCACAATGGTTTGGGAAACTTAATAATAAGAAGTGGGTAACTCAGATATTTATATATTAGTTTTACCTGCAGGTCAATATTACTCTAAGTGAGTACACAACGTACTGGCTCGCAGCAGAACACATAAATTTGTGTTACGATTTTATACCTTCGTCGCAGATTGTCTCGACGTTAATCAGCGCATATAGTGCCTCGTACTCGTATTATAACAATCACTCGTCGTTTGTGGTACTTGTCTATGAAATGTAACTTTTCCTTCTCTCACGAATTCCTCTTTGCATCCGTAAAAGTAACAATACCTCCATTTCTGTAGCTAACCAACTAATTTATTAAAGCATTGTATATAACTGTAATATTTAAGTTTAACTCATACAGAAATATGTAAACAACGGATGCATACGAACTTCACATGAATATTTTCATGTTCTATTGGTGACATTAGCATTACGCTATGCCCACTCCACAGATATTCCTGCTGTATAGTAAAAGTCAGTAATGGTTGCTAAAGTATGAGCAAGGTCCCTGAGATTATTAGGCAACGTCATTTTGAAACATCATAAAACTGTGATAATGAAATGAAGTTTGATTTTACGGTCTCATAGTAATAGAGAAACTCAACTTTAACAGTGGATCAGATTTGTTTATTTTCCCTCTTCGGTTCGTCACATACAGCTGCCTTAAGTGTAGCGTGTTTTCCACAACAGCTGACTACCCACTGGAAATACTTTTCCGTCTGCTACTGGCAGACTGTCACGTGTTTCGAAACGTATTAATTCGCTACACTGAACCCGAGAAATACTGTCACTCCCTACCACTGACGTCAGGATACCGTCGTACCACATTTATGTGTGGAAACGCGATGCCTCCCAAATATGTCGGCATAAATTTCCGCCCTGATCATCATGTTCTGTATGAAATTCCTGTCTCAAACGTAGCAGCATTTAGCATCCATATATTGCTCATGTATCTGAAATTATTTCACACAATCCCTATACCACCTGATTCTGAGATATCTCGAAACATGACACGTAAAATTTTGTTGCTGATAGATCAATATTTGCTCTACACTTACAGGAATAATTTTTTTCAATATCCTTCCTGGTCATTAAAATTGCTACACCAAGAGGAAATGCAGATGATAAATGGGTATTCATTGGACAAATATATTATACTAGAACTGACATGTTATAACATTTTCATGCAATTTGGGTGCATAGATCCTGAGAAATCAGTACCCAGAACAACCACCTCTGGCCGGAATAACGGCCTTGATAGGCCTGGGCATTGAGTCAAACAGAGCTTGGATGTCGTGTTAAGGTACAGCTGCCCATGCAGCTTCAACACGATACCACAGTTCATCAAGAGTAGTGGCTGGCGTATTGTGACGACCCAGTTGCTCGGCCACCATTGACCACACGTTTTCAATTGGTGAGAGATCTGGAGAATGTGCTGGCCAGGGCAGCACTCGAACATTTTCAGTATCCAGAGAGGCCCGTACAGGACATGCAACACGCGGTTGTGCATTATCCTGCTGAAATGTGAGGTTTCGCAGGGATCGAATAAAGGGTAGAGCCACGGGTCGGAATACATCTGAAATGTAACGTCCACTGTTCCACATGCCGTCAGTGCTAACAAGAGGTGACCGAGATGTGTAACCAACGGTACCCCATACCATCAAGCCGGGTGATACGCCAGTATGGCGACGAGGAATATACGCTTCCAATGTGCGTTCACCGCGATGTCGCCAAACACGGATGCGACCATCATGATGCTGTAAACAGAACCTAGCTTCATCCGAAAAAATGACGTTTTGCTATTCGTGCACCCAGGTTCGTCTTCGAGTACACCATCGCAGGCGCTCCTGTCTGCAGCCGAGGTCTCCGTGCTGATCTAGTGAAACAGATATAAGATTTTGGAGTCAAGCGAGTCAATAAATTAATAATTTGATGTTACTTTCCGTATTTAGTTTGTTTATATTGACATATGAACTGAATACGAAGACCTTCTGTGGTCAAAGAACGATAAAAATATTCTAACTACCATAAAATTTTACGGCATCTTTTTTTGAGCGAAATTACTGAAGAAGGCAAATCCAACACCTTCCATGAAAACCCTGACGTGATAAACAAATCCAGTAGTATGTCACATAGCTCCGAATAAATCGTGACATTAAATTCGCCAAAGTAATATGAGTAACGAGTGAGCAAATGGAATACCACAGACTAACACAAGAATGCCTAAATGCATGTCATTCCTTCCCACCGTTAGACAGACGCAGTTCCGAGGGGAGAAACGAGAACAGAAGCCAAGAGCAGATCCGTGTTAAGCTAAAAGGCCCTACGATAAGGGACGGACATCCACGTTGCCAGGTAACCACCACGAACACCCCCCAGCCCATGTTTAAAGCTAGAGCCCTCCAGAAGAACAGTATAGATCTTACGATAACACTAAAAGGGCCACACCAGCTGCAAGTTTTTGCGTGAGGCTTTTTCGCATCTCTGTTACGTTGCAAACTTTTAAAACATTGGTCCACCACGAAAAGTATAACGTTTCTCATTGGATAGAGAGAATTGTTGTAGGGGGAGCTTAAGGTTAACATTGAGACCCTGATTTGTCCGATGAAAACACAGCCAGGTAGTTTTTTTTTAAACCAACTTCGGCAAATTGTAGTAAGCAGAAGTTAGGAGAGAGTTGCTTACGAGACGGCGAGCTGTATGGAGCTGTGCCGTCCGCCACCCCCCTGACGAACGCGGACAAGGTAATGAACGCACGCGATGCCGCATTTTTGAGCGCATAAGGCTTCACCCAGAAGTCTCATCTGTTACATCCCCTTTTTACGTAATACTAGTCTCCATCCTCAATTGAAGCTCGTGGTATTCTCATTTGCTACGTAAGTTTAAATCTGAAACGCGATGATCTTTCTGTTATATAATTATTTAGAAGCCACATAAGCCACTGTAATGTACGACAAGTTAGATAAGTAATTAAAGATAATTGAGGGTCACTGTAGAACATTTTTATAGTTTTGTTTTTTGTGACACTTAATTTAAACCTATATTATAGATGTGACTTGGCATAGGTCATCCTTCGATCCAATGTAGAACTTGGAAACCCATTCAGGGAATATTCGTTCACATTTTTGTTGAACGCAGTTGGTTTTTATCATCCTGTATTAAAACATTTCCTTTTACCAATAGTGCAATTTATAAAAAATGTTTTGTGAGTGGAATAAAAATTCCAATGGTAAACTTAACTGCATTTTCGACGTTATTTTACCAGCTAACTAAAAATAGGAAAGCCTTGAACCCCTTCCACTAAATTTAGTTAGTATTAAGATTCTTTTACAGGGAGTGCAGTGGAGCTGACGTTGAAATCATTAAGTATTTGGTTATATCATCGCTAGTCTCACTGAACTCTTCAGAACTCTACATATTATGTGTGGTCTGGTGTCTCCTTACCAGCAACAGGTCCCAGGTTCAAACTAGTCAATTCCCTAAAAAACACGCTCAGAGCGTCGTTGCGCGAAAGTGGTAGGGAGACACGACATAGAACATCAGACACCACGCAGAAAGTTAGAAACGTAGAGAGAGAGACAGACACAAGTTGAGAGAGAGAGAGAGAGAGAGAGAGAGAGAGAGAAAGACAGAGATATTCTTCACGTAGCATACTATTATTACAAAAGAAAATCCTTAGCTGTTATTATGGAATGAAAGTTGTAGTTACTTAAAAATGTACCTCAATCTGCGCTGTAAAGGAATGAAAAATGAATTAGTCTATAACCCATTTGGATAGCCGGCCTTGGATATGAAACACATTCCTCGCAAACGCAAGTCGATTACTTCAACTATTGAACTACCTCTCCATCTAAATGGTTGTGGCGAGCGTGGCATTACTGGCACAGATCAGAGCCCTAGTCACCATATCATAATCCACGCATCCCTTAATAACGACGTCATCGTGAAGACGCGACAGAGGACCCCCGTAACCTAAGGCGTCACAACCCACATCCCTTATTCTATGACAACACGTTGAGAGGATCTTGAAAAGGCCACAAAAGGGGCTATCACTATATAGCTGCCATGTAAAGAAGTATCTGAACAGCACAATATTCTTGCATCCATATTAGAGGCATCTGATTATTTACGAAAAAATGAAACATCACTTAAACTGTCTACACTGGAGATAAGTTGAAAGAAATTATACAGGGGATCAGAAAATTATGCAGACAATCTTCAAAACTATCCGAATGACCTATATCATTTATAAAAGAAAAAAGAAAAAATAAGCACCCATATATATCCCATGCACACACACAAACTAACACACACACACACACACAGGTACACCCATCTCTTTTTGCCTTATACTTCACAAAGACGATGTTTATTTCGCATGCTGTACTGCTTTAGCTGTAAATTTCATCTTTATTTGTTCATGTAAAATACCGTACTGTGTCGCAACAAAATCTCATATCCCTGTCTTATACACCACCAAAAAGTATAATCGTGCGAATTGCCCTAGCGTCTCACTTTCATCTCTTATGTACTTTATCTATTTGAACTAGCATTTAGATTTCAATGGGGGTACTGAACATAAAATATTGCATTGTAGAATCGCAAAATAACAAAATTACGCTAGATTAATTTTTGTTTAAAATGATTGTATTTGTAGCTATGGTGAACGATATAGACAGTTTGAATTATACAGAGGCAGCGACTGCATGATATGGGTCACTGAACCGCTATATAGTATAATTAGAGAAGTCTTACTGATGTGTCTTCCAGTGTATATTTGCTTCTTGTATAAGATATTGAACAACATAATCAGAAACCTTCCCATACTCTCTTTCCATGAGGCCTATAACTGTCCGAGATAGAACAAAATCATGAGGTAATACTTTTACAATCATTATGTTAAGTCTGATGTCACTGAACAAAACGCGAAAGCTTATAAATTTTAATAAATATGAATTTACAACGAATACTTTTGATTGCCTTCTTTACAAAACAACACATATGGCTTGGTCTTTGCATTACATCCATTTATCCTCCTCCTACTTGCGAGATTAAAAATCGTGAAATTATAAACAGTACAGTGAGGTAATGACTTTTCAGAGACGATCTTAACTCTAATGTTATATTAACAAACTGCAAACTCTTGTGAACTTCAGTAAAACGATGCTCATGCTGAATGCTTATGAACTCCCTCTCCAGCCACGAAAGATAATTTGATACTGGTATTCCATCCATGTCCTGCTCACATGCCTCCTCCATCATGAGGCGTTACAAGGAAAAACAAATGAATGAATAAAATAGACTGTTTATCATTTGCGGATAAATTTAATGTCTTTTCGGACTCAATGGAAAAGGGCACTAGATAAGAAAAACAGTTTAAAGAATACGATGAAAAAGCAGGCATACAATTGCCCATTGAGGAAACCAACTTTATAAAGAAGATGAAGGCAGTACCAGACGTAAAGAAAACTAAGTATGAAAAACTTGAGGGAACTGATAATTTCCCATACCTAGAAGAAGAAGCTGTACAGAAACAGAAGCCATCAATGCAAGAGTTAATAAGCTCAAAACAGCATACTACGTCACTAGAGAGATATAAAAATAATAAATCAATCCACATCAACGCTAAACTCACACACTACTTTACTGTAATTCACCCAGATACACTTCATGCAGCAGAAAGTTTAATTATAAGAAAAAGGCTATAATGTAAACATTGGAAATGACAGAACCAAAAGTACTAAGGAAAATTTTTGGATCAGATGAAGGACAATCGTAGTAGAGAACATATCGTAATAGTGAAGTTTATATACTTATTGAACAAATTACAGACGTGATTCGGAGAAGAAGATCAACTTTCTGTGGTAACCCCCAAAGTATAAACCCCAAATGATTGACAAAGTGATTGTTTACCTTTTCTGGTAAAAGAAAAGTGAACAACGCAGCGTACAAAGAAGGTGGAGTAGACTTGAACAAACAGCAAATTATTCCACAAGATATCTTGCAAAAACTGCCACTCACAGAGAAATTACCATTAATCCAAAGGTTTCCATGATAAACCCTTGACAAAATGGGGGGGGGGGGGGGGGGAGGAATTATGCAGAAGGAAGAAGAGACAAACACTGAGAAATGGTGAGAGGAATTTGGAAGAGATGAAAGGAGAAACAGCTAAAGTAACCTTAGTCCAAAGTGGCTGTTATATAAAAGAGGTAGATATTACAAATGTGATCTTAAATCGAATGTAATTATAATAAACTTGAGCTGTGACAGATTTCAGTAAAGCAGAGCTTATGATCAACGTTCGTGCTTCTTCCATCGTTCAAACTACAGAAGCGTACACAGACCACGCTAGAAGAGTATAAGGACGATGGGTGCTTTAAGGTACCTAATTATCTCACAAAACTCCCTATCACGCAGGACACAACAACGAAATCCACTCTGCATATTCTGAAACGTACATTACCCACATACACAAAAAAGAACTCTGCCTTGCAGAAAAAAGAACATCAACTGATGACAAAGACATTTAAAAAGCTACGTCACATAGTTGTACTATCTTTATGAGCTACGTAGTTGATGGAAAACTAAGTTCCGAGAAAATTATTACACTCACATATCCGGACGTGAATGTTTCGTTATATGTTCTGTGGAAGGTCCTGGTTACTTTAGCACTTCACCACATCTATCGACATCTTGTTTACGTCAGCAGTAGTAACTTCCAAGGCTTCTTTTCATGAGTATCAGCAATGGCGAGGGTAAGACGCGCCTGATCCCATTACAAGCCTCATGTTGAAATTGGGTTTAGTGATGTACATTTTTTTCCATTACGGTTTCGCGTTTGGAAAGTAAAAACATCTCATAGTCAAAGTTTCGCGTATTTATAAGAAATAGTTCAACAGTAATTACCAGTTCATCTGCTTTGAACTGCAACTAAGATCCAACACACTGTTAATCTGTAAACATAAATATTGATATGAGTTTCCAGTTATAAATCGTATTTACGTGATTAGCGCCACAGTACGTAGTTTTTGTGTTTCTCTGCTAAAATATTCACTTAAAGCTGAATTGAGTCAAGACTTCAAATGAATTTCAGAAGTGTATTCAGACGCCACAATTTCATCGGAGAGATACTTCAGTTGGTTTTACGTCTATTAATAATGTCGATAAATTAGAATTTCAGTATATCCTCTTGCATTACTAAATTTGATGCCAAAACTAATACAATAGTACCCAGCACTGAAATCATCATCTGTAGTTATAACTAGAAAATTGTATGCATTATCATTCCGAAATCGGTTATGTATTTCGAGGAGCAGATTGAAAGTCAGGTCAGAGCTAACTTGATCACTGTCTACTGAAAAACTTTTCTTTCGTTTTTTTTAATAATAATTACAGTTGCATTGTCTTCAATAAACCATTTAAGAAGTTTGCGGTGTTCCTGACATAGTTGAAAATGTCTACACCATGACATACCACTTCTTTGTAAAACAGCTCGACATACACACATAAAAAAGCTTTGGATCACCTCTGTTCAGAGAGTTCAAGAACCTGCACAGAAAATTGGAATACAGATCAACATGTACATATTTTCCGCCCTTTTTATTGCTCATCTGAACCACACGTTGTATGTTGAACCAGTATACAACGAGACCTTCAGAGGCGGTAATCCAGATTGCTCTACACACCGCTAACTCTGATACTCAGTAGCACGTCCTCTTGTATTGATGCATGCCTGTATTCGTCGTGGCATGCTATCCAGAAATTGATCAAGACACTGTTGGTCCAGATTGTCCCACTCGTCAACGGTGAGGCGGCGTAGATCACTCAGAGTGGTCGGCGGGACACGTCTTCCATAATCAGCCCTTTTCTATCTATCCCAGCCATGTTCAATAGGGTTCATGTCTGGAGAACAGGTTGGCCGCTCTAGTCGAGCGGTGTCGTCAACCTGAAGGAAGTGATTCACAACATGTGCACAATGGGGGCGCAAATCTTTGTCCACGAAGGCAAATGCCTCGCCAATATGCTGCCGATACGGTTACTCTATCGGTCGGGGGATGACATTCGCCTATCGTACAGTTGTTACGGCACCTTGCATGACCACCAGCGCCGTACGTCGGCCCCACATAATGCCACCCCAGAATAGCAGCGAACCTCCGCGTTGCCTCTCTCGCTGGACAGTGTGTCAAACGCGTTCAGCCGCACCGGGTTGCCGACAATTGTCTGGTTGAAGGCGTACGCGACACTCATAGGTGAAGAGAACGTGGTGCCAATCCTGAGTGGTCGATGCCTCGTGTTGTTGGGCCCATTTCTAACGCGCTGCATGATCTCGTGGCTGCAAAGATATACCTCGCGATGGACATCTCGAGTGAAGTTGCGCATCATGCAGCCTATTGCGCACAGTTTGAGTCATAACACGACGCCCTGTGTCTGTACGAAAACCTTCATTTAACAGGGTGGCATTGCTGTAGTAGCCCTCGGGCGGCCTGAGTGAGGCATGTCATCGACAGTTCCTGTCTCTCTGTATCTCCTCCATGCCCGAATAACATAGCTTTGTTCACTCCGAGGCGCCTGGACACTTCCCTTGTTGACAGCCCTTCGTGGCACAAAGTAATAATGCGGACGCGATCGAACCAGGGTATGGACCGTCTAGGCGTAGTTCAACTACAGACGACACGACCTTTCGACATTATATTACTTCACCCGATTTGGTATAGAGTGCTCTGCTGAAAATTACTACGGCGGTACTGTACCTTATTACTGACATTAAATTACTTCAGTTTATTGAGACAGGTTACAATGTTCATCGTTCACGCAAACATGCTGTTGCAAACAATGGGTTCATGGCATTTAACGATGATAAAACTGACCAATTATCTTACATTACAAAGATTATGTCCATTATAATTATCCGGGCTGTTATGCCGTGGTCGGTTGACGAATTCTGTGTCGATTCCCAACGTTTCGTCTCCGACTGCGGGAGACATCTTCAAGGGGGTCCGTAGCTCAATGGAAGGTCCAACACACCCACTGGCTCGCTACACAGAATTCGTCAACCGACCACGGCATAGTAGCCCGGATAATTATAATGGACATGATATTTCCGGCCGTGAAAGTCTACATTTTAGTATTACAGAGATTGTCTCTCTTGAGACTCGTTAGGCGCATTTACTTTGCGATTCCTGCAGATACCTGTAATTTCTTTTTTGCAGGGCGTAGTTTGAGTCAGCCCAAGCAAATGCTGCTCGACGCGTCTTCCATATAACGCCCAGTGTCGACGGAAAGGAACGGTTTGTTTTCCGGTACGAATAAAATGAATTTGAATAGGAAATTTTACGTGCCTATTCGATACAGCGGCCACACATTAGTCAATTTCGAAATTCGTCTCATCGATATAAAATGCAGGGATCAGTAAAACATGAAGAATAACCGGTACTCCATCATCTACTGATCAGCACTGCTCCACAGCGTTAGCAATCAACATGATCAAGTATTCTACATTGTCTACTGGAGTACTAGTGGTTTGTCTGGTTTTACTGTCCCTGCCAATACATATCGATAAAACGAATATCGCACTGGACTAATGCGGACCAAATGGTTCAAATGGCTCTGAGCACTATGGGACTCAACTGCTGTGGTCATAAGTCCCCTAGAACTTAGAACTACTTAAACCTAACTAACCTAAGGACAGCACACAACACCCAGCCATCACGAGGCAGAGAAAATCCCTGACCCCGCCGGGAATCGAACCCGGGAACCTGGGCGTGGGAAGCGAGAACGCTACCGCACGACCACGAGATGCGGGCTAATGCGGACCATCTCTGTCGAATGGGGACGTACAATTCAGATTTAAAAATCATTATTTTGGTAACAAACTTAGGCTTTCCATCTACACTGGTCGTCGTGTGATAGACACGATGATCTGTGTGCTGACACCAGCTACAAGATAAGAAATTCCGAATATCTGACGGAACAGCTAGGAAAATGCACCTGACGAGTCTTCGCTGAGATACCGTGTATATCTTTCAGCTGGACAATGATGCAGTTATCCTCCACTATCGAGCGCTGTTTAGCTCTCTCCAGTGTGTTGATGTCAGATATTTATTAGACGATATGACATTGGCTACATATTACAATTAAATCTCGAATATCCTGAGGTTATTAGAGTTATTCATTCAGATTGGCCCTCATGTTCTGAAAGAATGGCAGTACCATATGAAAGTAAAAACCAAAGAAATTGATTTTGTCTTTAAATTGTAATGAAGGAGCGAAGGGAAGAAACTGCCGTTTAACGTTTCCTTCGACAGCATTCCTACTAGAGATGGAGCACGACCTCAGATTGTGAAAGTATGGGAAAGGGAATTGGCCATGCCCCTTTCGTATAAACCACCCCGGCATTTGCCTTCAGCTATTCAGGTAAATCACGGAAAACCTAAAATTAGTTGGTAGGATTGGGATTTGAAACACCGTCCTCCAAAATGCGAGTCTAGTGTGCTAACCAATGCACCATGTCATTCGATTAGATGCAAGGAAATACTACGTTATTCACTACAGAGTTCTAAAATATTGTTTTCGTCATAAAGCTGTATTAAGAAAAATTCACTGACTTTCATGGATGTAGCTGCACATGGAGATAATTGCACTGAAACATGTGTAAGGAAAGATCCTGACAAAAAAAATTCCTACATATCTTAATAGTTTGTTAAAACAATGTAAAACGTGTAAACTGTGAATGGCTTGAAAACTAGCGACATCCTGAGAACGTACACTACTGGCCATAAAGTTGCTACACTAAGAAGAAATGCAGATGATAAACGGGTGTTCATTGGACAGATATAGTGTACTACAACTGACATGTGATTTCATTTTTAAGCAATTTGGGTGCATAGATCATGAGAAATTAGTACCCAGAACAACTACCCCTGGCAGTAATAACGGCCTTGATGCACCTGGGCATAGAGTCAAACAGAGCTTGGATGGCGTGTTCGCGTACAGCTGTCGATGCAGCTTCAAGACGGTACCACAGTTCATCAAGAGTTGTGACTGGCGTATTGTGACGACCCAGTTGCTTGGCCACCATTGACCAGACGTTTTCAATTGGTAAGAGATCTGGAGAATGTGCTGGCCAGGGCAGCAACATTTTCAGTTTCCAGAAAGGCCCGTACAGGACCTGCAACATGCGGTCGTGCATTATCCTCCTGAAATGTAGGGTTTCGCAGGGATCGAAGAATGGTAGAGTCACGGGTAGTAACACATCTAAAATACAACGTCCCCGTGTAAGCAATGACACCCCATAAAATCACGCTGGGTGATACGCCAGTATGGCGACGACGAATACACGCTTCCAATGTGCGTTCACAGCCATGACTCCAAACACGGATGCGACCATCATGACGCTGTAAACAGAACCTAGCTTCATCCGAAAAAATGACATTTTGCCATTTGTGCACCCAGGTTCGACGTTGAGTACACCATCCCAGGCGCTCCTGTCTGTGATGCAGCGTCAAGGGTAACCGCAGCTGTGGTCTCCGTGCTGATAGCCCATGCTGCTGCAAACGTTGTAGAAATGTACGTTGTCTTTCAAACGTCCCCATCTGTTGACTCAGGGATCGAGACGTGGCTGCACGATCCGTTAGAGCCATGCGGATAAGATGCCTGTCATCTCGACTGATAGTGATACGAGGCCGTAGAGATCCAGCACCGATTCCATATTCTGTTAACAGTCATCGGATCTCGACCTGTGCGAGCAGCAATGTCGCGACACGATAAACTGCAATCGCGGTAGGCTGCAATCCGTCCTGTATCAAAGTCGGAAACGTGATGGTACGCATTTCTCCTCCTTACACGAGGCATCACAACAACGTTTCACCAGGCAACGCTCGTCAACTGCTGCTTGTGTATGAGAAATCGGTTGGAAACTTTCCTCATGTCAGCACGTTGTAGGTGTCGCCACCGGTGCCAACCTTGTGTGAATGCTCTGAAAAGCTAATCATTTGAATATCACAGCATCTTCTTCTTGTCGGTTAATTTTGCCGTCTGTAGCACGTCATGTTCGTGGTGTAGCAATTTTAATGGCCAGTAGTGTAGACATGGAGAAGCTGCATTGATTGCAAAACCATATATTCAAGGAAGCGTTATTTTAAATGAAAATTTAGCTGACAAAATTAAAGAGGCAACATGTACACTGAGGTTTCTAAAGTCATGGAGTACTGACATGCACATGTACAGATGGCGGTAGTATAGCGTACACACAAAGTATAAAAGGCCAGTGCTATCGCTGAGCTATCGTTTTCACTCAGGTCATTCGCGTGAAGAGGTTCCCGATGTGAATATGGTCCCACTAAGGGAATTACAGTCTTTGAACGTGGAATGGTAGTCGGATCTAGATGCAAGGAACACTCGATTTCGGAAATCGTTAGTGAATTCGGCATTCCGCGAACCACAATGTCAAGAGTATGCCGAGAATATCAAATACCAGGCATTATCTCTCATCGTGGACAACGCAGTGGCTGACGGCCTACACTTAACGTCCGACGGCAACGACGTTTGCTGTACTGGTTGCACTAGCGAGTACAATATCTGTTCACAAGGCCTTACGAACAGTGCTATGAATTAACACTTTTATGGGTTTTGAAAGACATACGAAAAACTGTACAGAGAAAACAGTATCATTCAACGCAATTGTATTTAAAACAATATCGATATATTGTGTATCTTATTCTTTGTTCTATGTTAAAAAATTAAAAAAATTAATATCTGTGAAACAATCGAACGATTTTACGTATTACTCCACACTGTACTCGACCTTGGATGAGGATAGACATGACACTTACTGTATTACACTGCACTTCTGGTTAAATATGTGTGTGCATTTTCTCTTAAAACATTTATTTGTGTATCTTTAGCATGCCTACATGTTAGGAAACAAATAACTTGTTTTTGTAGACTATCAGAAAGCGCTGTACAGGGAGAACATATGGTTGACTGTTGGCGGTCATTTGCACGGCCGCAGTGTTTTATTTGAATATCGCCAATATTAAGCGGCACAGAGCTACAGAAATACAAAGTTTGCGTTTTAGTTACATCATTTGAGTGTCAGTTCAAATTATATTCAAAGATTAACAGTAGTTTACATTAAATTCTTGTGGTTGCCGCCTAATGGCTATCTCACCTACGGAAGTTCACAGAAGTTAACTTTCTCCGAAATGATCAGTGAGAAATACGCCACGCAATAATATTTCTCTACGCGAACTTATGACATTAAAGCAGTATCAGTTTCAATGAAACTGCAATGCAAAAAGAACGGGAGACGTTAATGTAGGGCCCGCATCTCGTGGTCGTGCGGTAGCGTTCTCGCTTCCCACGCCCGGGTTTCCGGGGTTCGATTCCCGGCGGGGTCAGGGATTTTCTCTGCCTCGTGATGGCTGGGTGTTGTGTGCTGTCCTTAGGTTAGTTAGGTTTAAGTAGTTCTAAGTTCTAGGGGACTTATGACCACAGCAGTTGAGTCCCATAGTGCTCAGAGCCATTCGTTAATGTAGGAGCTGGTACTGTGCTTCACATCGCTCTTCACGTGTTTCATATTGCGGGCCTTAAACATTCAAATAATATTTCCATAGAAAAAAGACTGTGTAATTTGCCCGTGATAAGTTGTGTTGTCACTTTAGTGCATGTGGCGTCATTTCATGTGTAAGTAGACGTATGTGTGCCAAGCAGTCATACAGTTTAATTAGCGGCACATGTACAGACAATTAAAACACTTCAATTGAAGTCCAGAGCACAACAACAACAAACATAATGAACACAAAACGTTGCGTAGAGTTGTTAGTGCTAAGAGACAGTTAACACTTCGCGAAAACACTACAGAAATTAATTTGTGACTTACGACGAACGTATCTTTTAGGACAGTGCGGCTATGGCAGCCGAGGCCCCTGGGAGTGCCTTTGCTAACAGCGTGAAATGACCTGTAGCACCTCTCCTGCGCTCGTGACCGTATCGATTGAACATCAGAAGATTGGAAAACCATGGCCTAGTCAGATGGCTCTTGGTTGTAGTTGGTAAGGGCTGATTGTGGGGTTCAAATGCGGTGCATACCCCACCGAAGTCAAGCACCCAAATTGTCAGCAATGCACTGTGTAAGCTGGTGATGGCTCCATAACGATGTGAGTGGTGTTGACATCGAATGGACTGCGTCCTCTGGATGTTCAGCTACTTGGAGACGATGTGCAGCCAATCATGGACGTGATGTTCCCAAACAAAGATGGCATTATTACAGATGGCTATGCGCCACGTTGCTGTGCCACTATTGTTTGCAACTGCTTTGAAGAACATTCTGTACAATTTGGGAGAAAGATTTGACCACCCAGATCGGCTCACATGAAGCCCACCGAGCATTTATGGGACACGACACAGAAGTCAGTTCGTGTAGAAAATGCTGCAGCGGCAACAGATTCGCATTCTGTATGGCTATAGACGCGGGGGCCTTCTAACAATTTATGTCCTTGCCGCGTCGACTTGTCCCACTACATCGGGAAAAAGCAGGTCCTACACCTCAAATCCCACATGCAACATCCCATGACTTTCATTGTCCCTGTGTATATGATGCCCTACCAAGCATTTCCTGGCGCCTCTCACCTGAAGTATCAAAAATTCATACTCCAGCTACATTGAGCGATGCAACACAGCAGTTTCAATAAATATTGGTAAACTAATAACCTAGAACCTAAGCATGTCAATGTAACGATCAGAACAGGCTAACCTCCTATACAAAAGCAAAGTCATTAGTTGAAAGAAGCTGGCGGACTACTGCAATTATATCATTATACACAAAATACGCTAGTTAAAATTAAACACAATGACACACATTGGTGCTTAGCTGACACCATAAACAGCAGCGCTCTGCTCTGCTATTTACTGGATAAAGTTGAAGACGGCACCAATAATGCCGTAGAACAGTTAAAACCAGAAACGGAAAATACAATAACAATGCTTGCAAACCAAGAAACGGTTTCAAACGTCAATCATCGTAGCAGCTACAGTCCTGAAGACAAGGAGCTCTCGGTTATATGCTCCACAAACTAAACACAGTGCCACTAGACAAACTACTATATGAAGCAAGGCGTTAAACCGTAAAAAACAGTAAACAATGCAAGAAAGAATTACTGGTTAGAAAATTAAATCAGAAAATCCAGAAAGACATTATAAAATAAGCTAAACAGTTGAAACTAAACACCACACAAATCAAGTGTCTCACAACAATCGCAGCAAAAGATACAAATAACACCACTACTGCAAAACACAGAAGCTTGGCAGCTAAGCTGGTACACACACACGTAATGAAGAAGGCTATACACATACACATACACACCAGAATTTCAGATACATCCACAGCTATAGATAATAAGAAAAATGACAATTACATCTCGCAACTTTAAAACAAAGTACGTAAGTGTATGTATCTCCTCGGATCATGAAAAAGTTTGTATCCAGGGTGCCGTGAAATTCTCTAAAAATCGAGCATATACGTGTGCGGAAGACATTTGGAATGCAGTAAAAAGCAAAATATCTTGAGTTATGTTTGTAATTTACTTCAGTCTAGTAGCAGTAATGCCAAATGTGAGAACTGTTTACCATCTTGACAAACATGTTTGAAAGACAAAACCAATTGGATCACCGAAAACGCTTTGAAATAAAGTGAAATGCATATAGTCTAATTAACACTTTTAAGCAGATGAAATTCAACGCATATAACTTGTAAACAGACTTAAGTTAGTGTTTGGTGAGGCAATAGCTCTTGGAATTGTTAATTTGGGTATTTCAATGATCCATACTTAAGCTTTTATTATGAATTTATACTAAACAAGTTTCGAACATAACATGTAAAACTGTGTTACATGCGCCCTATTAGCTTGATTTTACATATTACAGCTTTATGTAAATTTAAGAACATCAGTAGTGATGTGCATAATGGTCTGACTCTTCAGGTTCCCTGTGAATGACAGATAGAATATTTCACTTGGAACTTGGGGTAATGTAAGATGAGTTCAATGGTGATGCTGCTTCTGATTTGGCAGCCTACAATCTAAATATAATCACTGACTGATCTGCACATGTAATGCACAGAGCAAATGGTATGAAACTATCTTGTGTTACAGCGTTAACCGTCAATGACTACAGGCAATGTTCGTTGAATTCTGAAATTGAAAATACTGTAAATGATGTTCTCCAGTCCAAGTGCCACATAGTCTCTGTAGTGAAATAACAAAAGCTCGGTTTACCAGCTCCTAGTGATAAACGTTTTATACCTACAGACAATGTGAGTACATTAGCTTGTTGTTGCTACTGCGGCATATCAATGAAGTTTCTGATGATTATTACAGATTTTGTTATGTGTCTAAGAAAATAGCAAATCATCAGTGATTACAGGTTTTGGAAGTAGAATGCTGGTGTTAAACCAACTGTACACTATGTTATTCAGTCCAAGATCACAAATGATCTATACCTTCACTACCACTCGATAAAATATGACTGTTTTAATTGTGTATGTGTGAAAACTTAAAATATGTTATTTAACTGATTTTAACGTATGTATGGAACTACAATAACGTTTAATGTGATTTGTAGCAAATATTAGTGTACATGTGGAGGTGCTTGCAGCAGGCCATAGTCAATGCTTCCTGTCAATGTAGAGAATACGAACGAGATGTATTATTACAACTGCAAGTAGCATTGGTTCTACTATGCATTTCATTTCAGCTCACGTTATGTATGGTAATATTATTTCACTGTAAGCTTGCTATGTTTTACACAACCATTCCTGCCATTGTGCATGATACTTTTCACTGATTTAAACTGTGTGTAGTCAACCAAGTGCGCGCCGGACTTTCCACTATAATGGAAATAACACTGACTTTTTAGTGATGTTTAGAATGTAATATCTTTTGTAATAAAATTTATATCCATCGTATTTAATTTTTTTCCCCATTCTCCTCTGGGATGCTACTGATTTTGACGAGATTCTGCTTTTATTGTTGACTGCATTCAAATGAACATGAAATCTGAAATTACTAAAGAATTGAGAGAGATGATGTTTAGTGATACAGCTGTACAATATTTTACATAAACTTATTAGGCCAAGTATAGAAACAAGAGAGGTAAATTTACCGATTTGTCAGTAAGGTGTATCACTAATTGAGTGAAGTATAAAAAAGAGCCAAGGATGGAAAGTTCCACAGTGTTATTGTGTGTGTGTGTCTGTCTGTCTGTGTGTGTGTGTGTGTGTGTGTGTGTGTGCGTGTGTGTGTGTGCGTGTGTGTGCTTCTGCTTAAGTATTATTTTATACACACATCGTTTGAAATCTTTTGATCATAGAGCTCAAAAAATTCTCATTGTCTACATACTTCTGAACATGACCCCAATTTACGCAAATTAGGTGATGGGTGCATATTTTCGTAACTAATGGGATAATTTGGAACATGGCGCAATATTGTCGTCGTTTCTTTTATATGGTTGCCACATACTAAATTGCTGTTTCTGTCCTTATTTTCGAATCTCCTGCCAACGTGACGTGATCAAAAAGATGGCGTAGCTTATCACAGCACCATCATGACGACATGGGTAAGTAAGGCATGGCTTGCGACTTAATGACTGTCGCACAGACCTGAACGAGTGCTTTCACAAATGTGAACGAAGGGTATCATGTTCACCATAGCCATTCTCCTATCTCTACATCCTCAATCTTCATTTACAAAAGGCGGTGACAGAGGGGGCCTATAAATCTTTCTAAATTCGTACTTAAATAATCGTGAAACCATACAACATTATTAGAAATGATTCGCAACATGTGACAAAACACCACGTTAAGTATAGATTTCTCATTGATACACTAGGCTGTGTGCACATCTAGTTGCACAGGCAACAGGTGTATGGTGTTTTGTTCCTTTTCATAAACGCACCGTAAAACTCCATGACATCATGCTCAAATGCATCACGTATGCATGTTCTCAAATCCCATTGAAAGAAGTCTAACAGTATGAGGTAACCCCTGCTCCATGACTTTATGGCACTTCCTGCTTCAATAAATGTAGGGTACCAGACCCTAATAATAACTGATGAACGTTTCTCCCTTCCGCACTGTGTTCCAAAGTTTCAAAGCGCTTGGGCACTGGACTTCGCCCGTATAAAGTAAGTTACACAATGAGACTTCTCCTGTGACATCCTTATTTTTCTTCTAATTTGCAGGAACTGGAAAATAAAGGAATACAATATTGACTTGTGACTAGCTGAAATCAGTTGTACTGTCCACTAGACATTACCGTCTAATGATATAAAGATAATTTGCGGACACATTGTATTTCTCAGCTGGCAACACTCACTGACTATGATAACAGCTCAGAGACAAAGGTACGAGCAGCGAAAGCTAGGTACTTCGTGAGTGGCGCTACACTACAGTGGCATGATGTTGATATTAGTAGACGCCGGATCTGGTACACGCCGGCATATGCAGCGCTCGCGGCGCCTCCTTACGGCGCCGAGTAACATATACGTAGCCTAGTGCCATCAGCACCATCTAGAGGATAATGCTTTACTGCTGTTTCGTCAAGTGCTCCATGAGAACACGCACGGTCGAACAGGGCCATTAGCTTGTAAGTTAATTAGTTTTCTAACTATTCTGTTCTTTTTTGTTTTAAAGAGCCACTGAAGCGTTTATTGTTATAAGTAGTTGAGCGTTAATATCTAGGTCTGTTAACAGATGTTTTCGATCTGGCTGGGACTATAATTGCGACACTCACTAAAAAATGGCTCTGAACACCATGGGAGTGAACTTCTGAGGTCGTCAGTCCCCTAGAACTTAGAACTACAAGGGCAGTTCAATATGTAATGCAACACATTTTTTTTCTGAAACAGGGGTTGTTTTATTCGGCATTGAAATACACCAGGTTATTCCCCAATCTTTTAGCTACACAACACTATTTTTCAACGTAATCTCCATTCAATGCTACGGCCTTACGCCACCTTGAAATGAGGGCCTGTATGCCTGCACGGTACCATTCCACTGGTCGATGTCGGAGCCAACGTCGTACTGCATCAATAACTTCTTCATTATCCGCGTAGTGCCTCCCACGGATTGCGTCCTTCATTGGGCCAAACATATGGAAATCCGACGGTGCGAGATCGGGGCTGTAGGGTGCATGAGGAAGAACAGTCCACTGAAGTTTTGTGGGCTCCTCTCGGGTGCGAAGACTTGTGTGAGGTCTTGCGTTGTCATGAAGAAGGAGAAGTTCGTTCAGATTTTTGTGCCTACGAACACGCTGAAGTCGTTTCTTCAATTTCTGAAGAGTAGCACAATACACTTCAGTGTTGATCGTTTGACCATGGGGAAGGACATCGAACAGAATAACCCCTTCAGCGTCCCAGAAGACTGTAACCATGACATTACCGGCTGAGGGTATGGCTTTAAACTTTTTCTTGGTAGGAGAGTGGGTGGGGCGCCACTCCATTGATTGCCGTTTTGTTTCAGGTTCGAAGTGATGAACCAATATTTCACCGCCTGTAACAATAGTTGACAAGAAATTGTCACCCTCAGCCACATGACGAGCAAGAAATTCCGCACAGATGGTTCTCCTTTGGTCTTTGTGGTGTTCGGTTAGACAACGAGGGACCCAGCGGGAACAAACCTTTGAATATCCCAACTGGTGAACAATTGTGACAGCACTACCAACAGAGATGTCAAGTTGAGCACTGAGTTGTTTGATGGTGATCCGTCGATCATCTCGAACGAGTGTGTTCGCACGCTCCGCCATTGCAGGAGTCACAGCTGTGCACGGCCGGCCCGCACGCGGGAGATCAGACAGTCTTGCTTGACCTTGCGGCGATGATGACACACGCTTTTGCCCAACGACTCACCGTGCTTTTGTCCACTGCCAGATCACCGTAGACATTCTGCAAGCGCCTATGAATATCTGAGATGCCCTGGTTTTCCGCCAAAAGAAACTCGATCACTGCCCATTGTTTGCAACGCACATCCGTTACAGACGCCATTTTACCAGCTCCGTACAGCGCTGCCACCTGTCGGAAGTCAATGAAACTATACGAGACGAAGCGGGAATGTTTGAAAATATTCCACAAGAGATTTCCGGTTTTTTCAACCAAAATTGGCCGAGAAAAAAAATGTGTTGCATTACTTATTGAACTGCCCTCGTACTTAAACCGAACTAACCTAAGGACATCACACTCATCCATGCCCGAGGCAGGATTCGAATCTGCGACCGTAGCGGTCGCGTGGTTCCAGATTGTAGCGCCTAGAACCGCTCGGCCACACCGGCCGGCGGCGACACTCACAGTTTCAAGTCTCCGATCGATGAGGATACTTTTACTAAATAGATATCCGGCATCAAGAGGGATAATTTCTGTAGTAAGTTATTCTCTTCTGAAGGACTGATTTACGTATGCGTGACTCTGAGTTTGCTTGACAATAAAAGTTTCACCTTTGGAAATGTACCATATTTTCCTATTGTTAGTAGATATTCCAGTTGCACTTTATCGAAAATATTATAGGAAACGCATGTAGAAGGCTGTAAAACTAATTTCAAGCAAGGTAGATATCAGAAAATCTGCTGTTATCATGAAGAATTCCTGTCCTACATAACACTGCAGAGCAACCTTCATTATGCGATATTTTGTAGCAAGTGAATTAATTGTTGTTTGTGTATTGGCTTCATGACTTCGTCAAAAGGCTAAATGACAGAGCGCAGAGATTTATAACCAAGGGGAGACTTTTTTCTGGATTTCTGGAAGCTACTGAAATTTAACATCGTTATTGTGTTTATTTGTGCCCATTTAGGACAGAGCGGACCGCATCTATCATTGTGGCAACTAGAATCGTTTTTCTTGTTCCTGTTCGTAGGCAAGGGTGATTGGGAACTATGGGGAGGGGGGGGGGAGTATTTATGTGTAGCTTATTAAATTTGAAGTTGATTCATTGTGTTAGAAAAATGTTGGATTGTGTCATATTGCTGCTAACCTGCGTAGTTTTCAGGAAGAGGAAGGAGTCTACTGATATCAGCTTTACTCGCTCCAGTTTGTTGTTCTTGTTGGTATGTATTTGCTTTTCCAGTTCTGCTAGTCTAAACTAGTCAGTTTTGTACTGCCTTGTCAGGGTGCATTCTTTGTACATTGCGTCAACAGTTCAGCTGGTCATTACACATCGCTCAGTTCTAATGTCATAATTGGTAGATTTGTTATGATCAGAATGTTCAAATGTGTGTGAATTCCTAAGGGACTAAGGTGCTTAGGTCATTGGTCCCTAGACTTACACACTACTTAACAACACAAACACCCATGCCCGAGGGAGGACGCGAACCTGCGGCGGGAGGGCCGCGAAGTCCGTGACATGATGCCTCAAACCGCGCGGCCACTCCGTGCGGCTGTTATGTCTTTGTTTCTGATGCATACTGCTGTTTCAGATAATTAGTCTCGCCAACTACGTCATGGTCTAAGGGTTCCTATAACTATCCTACGTTGTTTCTGTGCTAATGTCATATGTTGTAGTGTCTTAACAAAAAATTCAGTTTTACTGTTCTCACTTCTGTTTGTAGGAGGCTGTGAGTGTCTAAATGTTGATGCTTAGCTTGTTAACTTCTGGAGCTGACATATTGACACTATTGCTTCAGTTTTTCTCTAATTATGTGGAATATAGACTCAGGTCTTCTAATTTTATGGCTTCTTCCTTGTATATGATGGACATGTAGAAACAGTTGTCTCTTTTGCGTCTTCATTATCGGCCCACCTGCTGTTTTTAAAAAAATTTTGAACATGGAGCACACAAAAAGTTCTCGTTGTTAACATACTTCCTCTGAGCACGATCATAATTCACGTAGTTTAGTTGAAAATTGCAAACTTTCGTACTAATGGAATAATTGTGTTGGTTAGCTGTGTATACACTAGTTGTCTCAAGAGAACTATATGGTCTCATACATGCACGAAGTTTTCGGACTTAATGTCAAGTGTTAATGGTGTTGTATGTAAAATAACTGTTTATGATATGAGTTCCAAACAAAAAGAATTCCTTGCTATTCAGTCAGTACATAACTTTGGGTAAGACTTATTACCAGTTGGTTGGCTGAGATATATGTGATAGCTACTGGCCTGATACAAACTTCCTGTATACAATTTACTCCATATGTTGTGGTTTACATCTGTTTTGTATTGTTCTGCTTTCTTTGTGTGTTTTGTGTATTTTGTGTGCCTTTTGAACTGAAGTGTGAATTCACTTAAGGGTTGTTTCTCAGAACGGAAACTATCTTTATTCTACAGCTGTAAAGCGTAGATATATTTGTGTGATATATCAGACCAGGGAATGACGTAAAGTTCAATCTGTGTTTGTAGTTTCTATTTTTTTCCATAGATATTAAAAAGTCGTATCCAGGCAGTGAACTTGTCCGTGAAAATGATAATAACTGAGTAAAGGATCTCCACTTGGGGTTTTACATTCCTTGTCGAGCTCGATTCCTTTTGCAACTTCAAAAAGCATAGTACTGATAGAGTGTGCCAGCTTATTTTCTTTTTTACATGCAAGCTGTGAATGGATTCCATAATCTTTCTGGACTGCTTCATTGCTTTCTTAATTTTAACGATTCCGGTTTATTGTAATTTTAGACTGTAGCATTTGTCACTTTAAAACATCTTTTTACTTACTTATCAGCATAGTCTTGTACTCATTCGAAGTATTCAGTCGAAGTTCCACAGTTGTCTGCTTCCACACGACCTTTTCTTTTTTTTACACTGAAAATATTCTTCACAGTCTCACGATGATCAAACGAAATCTGTACTTATTCAAATTCGGTCAAACTTCACTCAACATTTTAAATCTGGTAGGCCTTCGCAATGTTTCAGTGATGAACTTTAAAACACTAATTTCATTCATAAGCCATCATTTTAAGAAATGTGTTTCGCACAACATACCCTAAATACCTATACGGTACTGACTACGAAGTACAGCTGTTGCAGAAACATTTATTGTTTTCACACGTAACAGTCCACTTAATGAATTTTATTTCATTGTAAAAATACAGCAACCAGCCACTTTTTAATGCGATTTATTTATGCCAATATGCATTTCGGGTTTGCACCCATCTTCAGCTGGCAAATTACATGGATCTTCAGTTACTACAGTAGTACAATCTCGACAGCAGTTTGGATGCTGCAGCAGGCCTGTGCAAAAGTAACGATTCTAATCATTTACTTCAATTTCGCGAGTTTAAAGTTACGCACTATCAGTTGTTCATTTTACTTACATTCTCCCAAAATGAACAACTGATAGTGCGTAACTTTAAACTCGCGAAATTGAAGTAAATGATTAGAATCGTTACTTTTGCACAGGCCTGCTGCAGCATCCAAACTGCTGTCGAGATTGTACTACTGTAGTAACTGAAGATCCATGTAATTTGCCAGCTGAAGATGGGTGCAAACCCGAAATGCATATTGGCATAAATAAATCGCATTAAAAAGTGGCTGGTTGCTGTATTTTTACAATGAAATATCATTATCCACGGCCACGGAGCTCAACAGTCCAAATATAATGGACAAATTGTTAATGAATTTTAATTCAGGTTAAATTAGTCATCATCAAACAAAGCTGAAACAGTAATTTTGGGGAGCAGAATAAGCTTCCCACTTAATGATGAGCCCTTGGTAGTGTAAGTATGTATTATTTACAATGGCTTTTTTTTTCTTTAAGGCTGAAATTGTAATTTCCAAGGCGAATTTTGATATCAAATATATTTTTGGAACAAGTTTCAACATTATAAAATCTCAGAACTTGAAGGAACTTGTATTTTATGCTTGAATTCACTCAACAGATCAATACAATGAACACTATATCCGGTATTTCCCATCTTTACAATGTTTTAAAACGTATCTGTCTTATAGGCACGAGAAACGGCCAACTGCTTGGAAATTTCTTTTGCGCTAGACAAATATTGAGTTTAATGATTACAAATAGAATTGACAGATTTTCAGACTTTTTGGAGGAGAATGGGTAAGTCTCGATACGCTAAGAACGAACGATTCTGCAATTTTCATTTGTTCAGCGCCATCAGCGATAGTAGCCTTTTAACAGAGAAAGATGTTTCCCATGAACTTCACTCTGGCATGATGAGCACAGTCCTTACCCGATATCATTCAGTAACACGAGTGCTAAGATATACAGGTCTTCTTGATTTACCAAGAGCACATAAACACCTTTTACAATGTATGGCTTGTTTTTTCCAAAAGGCTTGCAGCAGTGCTTTTACTGAATTAAAACTGAAAAATAAGCAAGACATCAAGACAGAAGTAAATCGTCGAATGTGTTTGAAAGCCACAACGATGCACAATTTGTTACTCAGATTGGAATTTCTCAATGACTCGAGTCCTTTTGTACTATTATTAGCGAAGACCCAATGATACTGTCAACTGTTCAAGCAAATACTTATTTAACTTAGGAGGTGAGGTGCAATATCTGGATAATCTGTCCACTAATAAGAAACCACTGTGTTACAACACTTTGGAGGTTTCTAGTAACCTCTTATGTTTCTGTAGCATGTATGTCATCATGTGCGTTTCACTGTGTCCTCAGGTTCAAAGGCGACTGGTTTCCATGTTGGAATTGCAGCAAATGGGGAAGAAATCACCACTCACCAATAGATTGATGTCTAAATGTACTTCTTCAGTTAGTACACACTTCCACAACCAATTTCCTCCCGATACTTTCTGCAGAATACTAGATGTTGGTAGTAGCATGGTCGTTTCTGTGGTAGCTATGGGTAGCTGCCACCATCCACTGGAACCCAGTTTACTTTTGTCAGGGTGTGTTTGGAAGCAAATCGGGATCTGTCTAGTAATTCAAGACGTATATTTGCACAATCATTTTTAGGTGAGTGATAACTTCTCCTCCTTTTTAATTCCTTTCCATCCTGAATTAGTTCCACTAGTGTGCAACGATCTCACAGGAAAGGTATTCTGTGTGCTGTGGCAGTAACAATACTGTCGACATTAATACTAAAGATACAGTACAGCACATTGTAAAGTTAATACAGCCAACGACAAGAATACTCTTAGGCAGACAATAGTACACATCCTGTAACAAAAAAATATCAGGGAAAATGAAGGGTTTCGCTGAACATTGTTTTGATTACAGACTAATATCATTCTCTCGTTTCATGTAGTGTCCGTTGCACTCTGGCAGTAGCCATTCTCATTCTATTGTTTCCTAATATTATTATGACATAAATTGAAACATTTGTCTGTGTTATACAATTTTTGTATTCTCATGCTATGCGTTTCGAAGGCTTACGGCCTCATCTTCAGTTTTATAAGTAGATTTCACTACATTATTGTATAGTGGATTTATCCTGTTGTCTACTTCGAGTTTGTTGTAACCTGAACTTTTTAACGCTATATGGCACTAGGAACACAAATGTTAAACAATAATAGAGACTTTTACAATATGTTCCAGGAGCTGGAAAATTAAGATTCGTCCAATTTATACATGTTCGTCTTTAGATGACACATAGGCACGAGCAAATAACCCAAATAACACAAAAAGTCCATAGATTGTACAGAGGTTCACACGCTGTGCCTAAGTCAGAGAGTATTAATTACAATCTTACACTGAGGTGACAAAAGTCGCAGAATATCTCGTAATATCGCGTCGGACCTCCATTTTCCCTGCGTAGTACAGCAACTCGACGTGACGTGGACTCAACAAGTAGTTGGACGTCGGCTGCATAGACATTGAGCAAGGCTGCCTTGCGGAAGAAACTTGATTAATTAATTACAGGGGTTTTCCTTTCCACTACCAATCTATTTGTGCACCAATTCGTGCTTGACTACCATTTAATTACGGCCTTCATACCCTGCTATCACAACGATATTTCTAAGTCCGATAATCTTTCTGAACAATGTTTTCCAAAGGGAAAACATTATCTCTGTTCGCTGTCATAAAAATAAGAAATTGCCAAACGAAATGTTCTCCAATAGATCATAGGGACATAGCTAATTTTAGAAATCTAGCCAAGATACTGATAACAGTGGTAGTTATTCGTAGCTATCATGCTAATAATTACGATAAATCAGAAAGACGTAACTCCATATTATAGTCCTAGTTCTCCTTATAACAGTGCCACCAAAGGCAGCATTTTTAATAAATAATTTACATAATTTCAAAGTTGGCTATTAGTAAATTTTACCGTTAAAACAACCTCTACTTCAAATTATCGGGGGTAATGTCATGATTGGTCTCAGCATTTCAGGACATGTAATGTAAAATAGGTAAGATTAATTCGAACTAATATAAACAGACGATGGACTTTGAAAGTCGGAAGTTATATAACGAAACTTCCGACTATCAAAGTTTTATAATGTTATTAAACATCGTTAAAGTTTGTTAATATGTAACTTTGCGTTAATAAGTTTTATTTTAGGAAGAAGAATACACAGGAAACAAATAATGCGGCCAGTTTTGTGAAAATGCTTGTTATGGCTATAGATAGTACATTAAGCATTACGACAGAATTCAGGCAATTTGCATGACTGAAATGTTGTTGTCCAGTTAGTGAGATATAGTCGATGGGATACAACTTTGTATGCATAAATACTTCAGTAGTGGACGTTACACTAACACAGGGAAAGGTTATTGTAATTTTTAACTCAGCTTAACTATAACTGTGTTAATGTACGACAAATAGATTACGTAGCATGGCAGGCCATTATGTTAGTGGCTATATGTTTTGGTGTTAATGCATTGTTTACTAATGAGTCAGTCAACAAATAAGAGGCACAAATCCAGATAGAATGGTTGAACTGACTAACTGAGCCTGTTCATTAACTAGGTAATGTGGTGATAAGCTTTTATGAATATATGCTTCTATATCCATAGGGGTATTCATGCGGTAACCGTTTTCGGCACTGTATTATAACAGGAAGTCTACTCCCGACTGTTTTTTGTTTCTCTTTGTGGAAGCATTATTACAACAGTTAAGAATAAGAATCCTTGTCACTGATGATGGGCTGATCACCAACTGCCACACGTACTCAGAGTGTATTCATCGCTAAGCCCTGTTATCGTACAGTTGAAGAAATTTGGTGCCGAAAAAACTCGTTACATCCATCCTGTTTAACTTTCCTGAGCATAGCTGGCACGTACGTTAGGTTGCGTAAATCGTGCTTTATTAATGTGTTTCCCTACATATGTTGTTTAGCTGATAAACATTATTCGTTCAACGTATGTACAGGAACATATACTGAAGCAGCAGCGTTATGTTCGTTTTATTTCTCAATTTCTTAATTACATCATTGTGTTTCTCATAAGAACTCACTGTCTTGCTCAGAATGCTGTTGGAACGCCTGCTACACCACGCGCTGAATCTACATTCATAACTCTTCGCTTGTCATACGAAAAGTAATAGCATGTCCTCAAATACTTTCCCAAATCCTTGTTAAGTCTTACTTCAGCTTGCGCCTGTGACTGCAAAAACCTCAAATAATTTAACCTGCGTGATAATACGCAAGTCTTAACGCCACAGGAACACAGCTGTACATCTGTCCCTTCAATCGACAGCTCTTGCACTGCTTCATTGCAGTATTTTTGGATGACGGGTTTTGGAGCCTCTGTTAACTTCTCTCTATGTTCCTTACTTAGTTTTGGTAAGCATAGTGTGGCAATGTTTCCTTGGTATCCAGTCCGGGAAAGGCAGAGTATAGCTGTGTTTCTCAAAGATATTGACACGTCCTTGTCTCTGCACAGAGGATAAAATTATAGAGGCATTAGGGTGAGGGACGTAAACACTTTCGGTATCAAAACTTGTCCATTGTCCAGTCACATTAATGTGACCACATGTCACAAGCCTGAATATTTATGGTGCATATCGCAGCGGGATGTGCAAGAGGAGAGTCTGTCAAGTTCAGGAAGGTACCGACAGGGACACTGTGTCATGCCTACTCGAATTCCGTATACAGCTGCGCTAGGTTTCTTGTTTGAGGATTTCATGGTGCGAACATTCCAGTGGAGAGATGGTCCCACAATTTTCTATTGGGTTTAAATCCTGGGAGTTTTGGATCAGGGGTGCGCAATAAACTCATCCTGGTGTTTTCGAACCATGCGCGTACAGCACGAACTTTGTGACACACGGCATCGCCGTGCAGCGGCCTGAGCGCCAGTTTTGGATGCGCCATTTTTGCCATGCACAGCATACTTTAGCACAGCAACACATGTACAGTTTTACAAACTCAGCCGTTTCGGAAATGTTTCTACCCTTGGCACGAAAGCCAACGATTGTTCCCTTCCTGGCGTCAGTTAATCTCGCCGTTTCCGCATTTGGCCAATGACTGCACTGTTTTCTGCATCCCATCTACACGCTTTCTACGACACTGCTAGTGCTTCTATCTCCTGTCTGTGAGTGGTTACTGCACGCTGATGTCGAACTTAGGCGGTGATCACATTAATACGGCTGGGGCGTGTATGTAAACAGGTGTAGCGTATCTAGAATTAGACATGTACCTACTTGTCCGACAAATGTTACATCTTATAGTTCGTAACGGCGAGAAGAACCTCAAAGACTGGGTGCAACTCTTGGGAAAGGAGGAAGAATTAGCTTAATGTTTCATCGAGAGAATAAAAGACTTCCTGTCCCCATTACATTTGCTTTTAGCACATAATTATCAATTGGATATTGATCATCTTGCGTACTAAAATAACTCATGATACCTGTAGAAACTGAAGCCAATAGATTACACTGTTTCAGTTATACAAGCGTGGGAGAATCATCAAATATTCAGTACCCAGTGCGCTAAGTTCTCTAAAACACATCTCAACTCCTACTAAACGCCAATGGCATCTTGCAAACTCGGCAGGTCTGCTCCTCCTGTATAATCTGCTTCCTGTTGGGATGCGCAACTATGAGCGCAACTAACGGAACACGGGAATATAGCTGTGTAGCCACAATAAGTGGATGCGGCAGTTATCACGAAGATTCTGCAGTGAGTAGATGCAGGTGTCGGCCAAGCAAGCGTCGCAGTGAGCGTAATGCATTACACGAGGCGTATTCTGAAAGTAAGATCCGATTAGATGCGAAATGGAAACACTGAAAATCCGATGGAGCTTTGCATATATGCATTGAGCAGTGTCTTTAGTGTGCCTGTCGATGGCTTAAGGTCGCTCATTTCAGTTCATAGCGGAAAGTGTATCCCGCCATGTATGTGAATCAGGTGAGAGATCTGGCTTGAAGCTATGCAGCCCACATAACATAAATATCATGCGTCTCTTTCTTGAAGACAATTTTCAGCCGCATTCTGCAGGGGCAGTGAAGACACTCCTACAGCATTTTCGATGGGAAGTGTATGTTCACCATAAATGTAGCCCTTAACTGGCTCCCTCCGTTGATCATATCCGCTCACATAAACCGCTGGCTACGAAGACCACATTTTGGAACAAATAACGAAAGGCAGACCAGCGTAGTGAACTGAAAGGAAGCACAGGCGGCTGTTTTCTGTGATTTAGGTACTGGAAAGTTTGTACAACACCCTTACGAATGTCAAAGTCGGAGCGGCGGCTATTTAGAGAGGTAGCTGGAAAGTGTGGGTAAATGATGCGAATAAAATAATTTATATTGGCACTGTGGTTTTCAATTGCGACCTATTGGACCTTACTTTCCGAACCGCCCTCGTATTTTTCCATGTGTTAGAATAACAGGAAGCGCGAGGAACCTGTAGTGAACGGAAGGGTTCACAGGAACCCAAGGTCTGGCTTGTGTACTTTGTAAAGCCTCAGGAAAACAAAAGTGGTTTTTCGTATTATAAGCTGTGATATCCATTACCATTGCTGTGGAAATAAGGGGAGCGCAGTGAGTTCTCTTGCACTATACTCTTAAAACTTAAGTGTACCTTTGAAGCAGCAGAGGCCTAAAACTGAAGCGCTTACAATGTATGGTCCCACTGGACGGATGCAGTGATCACGCGGAATAGTGAAGTTCGTATGAGTGTTTGTTCAATCTGGAATATATGAACTACCATCAACAGCACAAACTAAAAAAGGGTGAGATTCACATTTTTTCGTGCGAGGCAAGCGAGTGTTCTGAGGCCTGTTCGGGACTGCGGATAAAACTGGCTTAACAACAGGGTTCGGACATATCTCTTCGCTGATTGCTGACGTGTCTTTTAAAGCTCGGAACGTAGACCCGATCATTGGAAAAATTTCTTAATAACATAGTCTCTGAAACTCAAGAACTATTTTCAGTTCTCATAAAGAGACATGTCAAATCACCAGATCAGCTACCACTTGATATTAATCAAGCTTATTGGAGCTCACTTATTTAGTGGTGGTCTGGCCCTTCGTTGTTTACCATATACGACTTGTACTACAGAACTTGCCCTTCGTTCACTGTATAAGAGGCAGCGGAAAGAAAATTTGTGGAAGTATCCTTGGTTCCATTTGTTAAACCTGACGATGATTTGTTGTGTGAATATTACTCGTTTAAGAAAACTTAAAGGATTTCGATATACATTCTGAGGTTTGCTAATAACATCAATTTGCAACAAATAGGTCAAGTAACTGAGGCACTCTCCATACAGTAACGCCTTCGGCACTGTTGAACACAGTGAATAAGTTAATGAGATCGCATTATAAAACCCCAATTCCTTTGTTCCCCGTAATAGCACATTGAAGCTTTCGCACACAATTGTTGACACAGATGATAATTTGGGAGTAGGATGCTGATTATCAAATTTTTAAGTAAAAACACCGTAAGCCTCCCGAGGACTAGAGCATGTGAGGTATGAAGATGAACTTCTTGGTGCGCACCATGAACACTGTATACTTGAGACCATCGGCAAAAGCTTTCACAGGTAGCGGCTTGTACAACAGCTGCTTCAGTCCTTTTGGAAGAAGTGGTGCACTGAGTACCTACATCAGCTGCGGCGGTATCGTAAACGGATATCACTAGAAGCAGGGCAGCCACAGGTCGGCGATTATGAGCTGTTGAAGGGAGATAACTTGCTTCCCTCGCTGTGAGGATTAGGTCTCAGAATTTAGCTGTTGTCTTTTAGCAATAAAGATATGCGTGTGGTGATAGTTACAGCTGCTATGTACAGATTAAAATGGCCTGTAGCAAAATTGCTTTACCTCCCTAAGAAGTGAATCAGTAATACCTTCTCTCTCAGTGATGCGGTGGCAAACGTTAAAATCCCATCAACAAAAGGCTGTTTGCAGCAACAAAATCGTAGCTTGAGAAGCTGTAAATGTTTTCCTGTGGGCTGACTGAGTGACAGTACTAATTTCTTAATTCTGGTATTGCATGCAGTAATATTTTTGTTGTGTTTTTGTGTCTCAAATGTCAATATCTTACAAGTTTCATACGCACTGTTACAATGATATTTGTTTATTTTCTTGTGTATTGTGATTATTAATGTATTTCCTTTTACATACCCTGATATTGTATGTAGTAATACTCCTTATCATTATTATTTTTATAATTTGCATTTTCATTTGGTTGTTTGTGCGATTGATGTTCTTCTTGTAAACTGACAGGACACGTTTTAGAGCGGTAGGATATTGTGATCTGTAACTCATTTGGGCTCTCCTAGTGCCCTCTTGTGAAATCTTAGAAAGTGGATGTTCCAATATAAACTTCTCGCTTTCGGGAAATGTTATAGTTTTGGTTGCGCATAACAAGATCTCCAGATCCTTCGTACACTGCGGGCAGGAATAGCTCACATAGAGTGGACGCAGCTTTACCTTGGGCAATCAGATCCTTGCACTTTCTGCAGTGTGCAGATGTGTGTTTCACCGACGCTAGCGCCATAGTGAGCGTTATGTATTGCACCTTAGCAAGCCTTAAAGCTTGCCTGTGGAACCCGTAGCGAACGGATGCGTTCTCAGAAAACCTAGCGCTGATGTGAGCAGAGTGTCACACTCTATAAAATCTTACGTGAATATGTGTATTTTTTAAACAACAAATAGCGTTATACCTCATTATTAGAGTGGAAATATAGTTGCGGCTATAAGTCCTCTCTTACCGTACACTGAAAACTCAAACGTGTCATTGCAACACGGAGACCTCCAAGTGAGCGCCAGTACAGTGTGCAAAGATATGAGATGTCATAAATTGAGATCCTTCAGTACTAATTAACTTTTCATGGAGAAAACATCTGCACGTCAAGCACTTCAGTAGGCTGGATTCTGAGGTCTAACTCTAAAACATATTTTCGTTTATTTCCTGAGACAGAATCTGTGCTTTAGGAATTGTGCCGTTCAGTAGTAATCAAAACATCCTGAGTCGGGGGTTCAAAACCAATAACTATTTAAATTGTTTAAAACATGTCATCAGATATGGTGACAGAAGACTTTCTGTATGAAGAGTCACCCTGGATCTCCCAGCGGCCCCGTGAAAGAGAATGGAAAAATCAGAGTGTCATGACCACGGCTTGCCTTTGGGGCGGTAGTCTGCCCTAAAAGGTGATCCAGTATTACAATATAAGTTTGACAGAGCTCTAGAAGACATACGATGAAACAAGGGAGCAACGAAATGGCGATCGAATGACTGTTCAAGGTGGTGTGTAGGATATGAGACAAGAGGCATGGCAACAAACCTTCGGAAAAATTAGAAGTAGACCTCTAAGATAGCAAAGGAGGTAAGTCTGAAAAGTATCGCCCAATCAAGCTCATGCATCCAAACTCTTCATAAGAACAACGAAGGGAAAAGTGGAAAAAACATTGAGAATGCTGTAACCTCCCCACAAAAAATAAAAATAAATAATATGAATAATATTCTCATTTAGTATAACCTCAAAATAGAAAAATTCCTAAACCTCTGAACAGTAAACAATTATAATTATGTCGTTCACATTCTTTGTAAGAACCCAACAAAAAATAAATTCAGTAACCTGGTGATAATACAATGTAACAAACCTCTCAATTAAATTGTCGCTCACTTATAACTTTTCAATAATTGACTGTGAATTTAACCTGGTAAATTTTGGACGTCAGCAGTGCTGCGTCATGGCCCTGAAAGATCATTCTGAATGAAAAAGTGAAAAATTCTTACCTCAATGAAGTCGCCGGATAACGCATACATATCTGCTCTTACAATAAATTTTTGTGGCACAGCCCTGTGCAATGCTGGCCGATAGATTTGTCATTTATGAAAGAAAACAACCGATTTTTCTTTTGCAGTAATCGGGATGATCGTGGATTGAAGAAATTAGTAAATTCTTTAAAGTGAAATGAATGGTTGTTAAAAGCTACTTTTTATGAGAACGATTATTATTACGAGAGTTTTAAAACATTTACAAGGGACTTGAGATAAAATTACTACACATGCGCGAGGCTGCTTTTTACCTTACACAATAATACTCAGGCTTCGGCATCGCTGCACCGCGACCGGCCCAGCCAACACGATATACCAAGCAGACCAGAGCAGACTGCAGACTAGCAACCACTTACTGCTACAGCTACACAGTTCCTACTGCAGTCAACACTGCTCTCTGGTCAGCGATTCTCATATACCATGCATATCGCAGGCAGCGCATGAGAAATACACCGAAATTACATCTGCTCGGACCTCTTACATAAAATTACATCTGCTCGGACCTCTTACTATGTGTTAGATGATCTCTTTGACTTTCGGAAAGATAAAGGCACCAGAGAGGCAGTCTTCTTATTGTACTTGGTAATGAAAACAATGCATAAGGAAAATCAAGGCACTTCCATACAGTTTTTCAACCTCTAAAATTGTTAGGCACTGTAAACTGGTGCACGTTATTATAAATACCGAGGATAACAGGAATAAAATTCTGATAATGTACGTAGGGAACACAGCGTTGTATGGGAGCGAATAAGGGATGATGGAAAAACTGGAAAACAAGAATATTCGAAGCGTTTGAGATGTGGTGCTGCAGAAGAAGACGGAAAATTAGGTAGAATGATAAAATGAAGAATGAGGATGTTCTCAACCTATTCTGTGAAGAAAAGAACATCAGGAAAACCGGTACAAGAAGAAGAGACTGGACGTAAAAATAGCTGTTAAACGTCAGGAAATAATTTGAATGGCAGTAGAGGAAGCTTTGTAGGATACGATTTGTAGGTGAAGACCGAAATTGGAATACATCCAACAAATAACTAAAGATGTGAGATGAAAGTGCTATTCTGAAATAAGGAAATTATCACAAGAAAGGAAATTCAGGAGTTCGTGAAATTTTTTGACTGAATACTAAATTTCTTTGTCAATTACGTGTACCATGACCCGTTGCTATGCCCTTACTTGATTTGCGCATCTCAACTACTCGTATTATTTCAGGTTTCCCCAGTTGTTCCGGTGTCCAAATATTCACCTCCCTCGATATGTTTGTTGCAGCTAAATGGGCTCTTCTTTGAAGTTGTTTCGCAGGTTTTAAGAAATAACCACCACCTCTGAGCCCTTGTGGATGTACGGAAGTGGGAGGGGGGGTGTATAGTTTTGATAGCACTCCATCCTTCGTTTTATATTGACAAGGAAAACATTTTTCGCTCAAGAGTTAAGTCCAATTACTATTTTTATTCACACCATCAGGAGGACTAGTCTGTCCCAGTTTCTTGTAATTGGTCTGCGATAATCCGTACAGTTCGTCTGTTTACGACTGGTGTGAAATCCTTCGTAAGCTGACCTATATTTAGTGAGAAATTGATACACAGAGTCTCTCTTATGGTTCAAATGGCTCTTAGCACTATGTGACTTAACATCTGAGGTCATCAGTCCCCTAGAACTTAGAACCACTTAAACCTAACTAATCTAAGGACATCACACACATCCATGTACGAGGCTGGATTCGAACCTGCGACCGTAGCGGTCGCGTGGTTGCAGACTGGAGCGCCTAGAACCGCTCGGCCACACCGGCCGGCTGAGTCTCTCTTACCTCGGTAAGTGATATCGAACTGGAGTCCAACTGGTTTGTCAGAGATTGACCGCTAACAGGTGTTAGGCCTCGACAGCTATTCAACTGACAAAGTGTTTCCTTCAAAGTTCCCACTCAACCACTCCATTCGAAACACAGTTGTGGACTGTGCTGTCCCACCGTGACCAATAAAGCTCTCTCAGAGCTTACATAAGCTGAAGGCTGATGTCGGTCGAAAGTCCTCGACTTAGGCGGAAGGTCGTGCCGAGCCCGCCAAGAGAGGGCTTCCTCATGTCCTCACCATTTCAGACGACGCAGGATCAATGTGCGTCTCCTGAGGTGCCACAGACATGGAGAACATTTCCCACCAACTATCAGAGAAACTGATAAAATCCATGTTAGGTCAATATTCTCCTCGGGTGTGCAGCGGGATCACAACATCATCTAGACACAATGTTTCAGAGGCCCAACTGGCCGCCATCTTCAGGTGAGAGTGCTGGTACACGATCTCGTCGGCGAGATCGTGTATCAGCACTCTCACCTGAAGATGGCGGCCAATTGGACCTCTGAAATATTGTGTCAAGATGACATTATGATCCGGCTGCACACATGAGAATAATATTAGCAATGAATACGCCGGGAAAGACTTAGTAATCACATTTTATGTCAACTGATACATTACCGTCTGACAGACTAATTTTACGAAAGAAAAAAATCAAAGGCGTAAGCGTCTGCCGTGCCAAAGAAGTGAAAAAAGGAACAAGATACTAAACTTGTTAAATCGAAACTTAAGTACAATGCAAGTCATTTCTCTGAGACGCTGATGGAATAATTTTCTCGAAAACGAATAATTTCCAGGATGCAAAACTGTGAAACTACCACCACATTTAGTGTTACATTTCTTGACTTACAACATGGTTAAAATTAATGTACGGGATTGATGACATCAGTGATACGTCTAAAATACCCTTTAGAAGTTGGAATACTAGTTCATGTTAAACAATAGCCGTACACAACGAAACTTTCAACTTTACCTAGCAATCAGAAGAATCTAACAAAGAGAATGGTAGAAAAGCAGGGTGTAACATGAATGTACGACAAAAATCGCAGGACACATTCTTCACACATAGCCAAAGAAATTATGTTGTAGAAATGTGAATCTAGATACGCTTTGTTCCCATGTTACAACTTATTTTATCCAACTCATTAATCATGGGAAACACACACGAACAGAATGCACCAGCATTCAAAATGCAGCTCTTTCTCACAGAAAGTGTTCAATACGCCCTCTGTGAGCATTGAATCATGCTTCAACCCTCCGTCGTAGTGAATTTCGCATGCGCTGATGTACCCCTGGAATACTGCGTATAGCTTCTCAACCTTCCACAATACGGTCAAGGAGATTCTGATCGCCTTATCGTGGGGTTCCGTACACAAGAGCTTTCAGAAGCCCCTACAAATAAGACTCCAGTGAAACAACGTCTAGACAAATTAGTCACGCAATAAAAGTAATTAATAGTCTCACGTACAGTACTTGCTGAACATTACAAAAAGTAATATATGGCACCGTTTACATACAACTGCGAAGCTTAGTTGCACTCTGTAAATAACCGTACATTTATATGGCCTGGAACTACTCTTGGGCGATACTTTTAGATAGTGGGGTGGTAAGTGCGGAATAATTTGCTTTTGTCTATGTTATGCTGCCATAAGGATGTATAAAAAACGCAAAACTGCTGCAGCTGTTTTCTTCGCATGTTTTTCATTCAAAATGTCGTTTTCTATACTGAAATACGACAACATAAAAAGGCGTTGTAGGACACTACAGACATGTTATGCTGGCTCGTGTGCGCTGTGTTCCACGTGTGTTTTGTTGTATTCTCGTATCTGGTCAAAAGCAAGCAGACAACATGAGGGCTCCGCGCTATCGCGGAACACGGATTACTGGGTCGATGGCTTCACCTCCATTATCTCCTCTCGTGCACGAGGCTGAGCTGCCACTGACGGGTAGCCACGCTAGATAATGCTCGCGTCAACAATATACCGGGCACTTCCCGCTGGTAACCACTTCCAGCGAGGGCGTCGAAGAGACTGTACCGGAACCCGGAACTGATATTCAGTTGCACATTGCGTATCTAATGGTCTCCAGGGGCAACAAAAATATGACTTTCCATGTTTCAGGTAATTATTGACCGAATTAAAAAAATAAAAGCTATCAAAAAACTACTCTTCCGCAATCACGTCTTGCTGCGCTAAAATACCTGGACTTTGTTCATCCATTATCTCACAATGAAAGCACTTAGCAACTTCCAACAAACATTACACATAATTCTAGACGTTTAAGAATCATTTTCTCGATGATACAGATTGATGAAAAAAAAAATACCTCTTCGCTTACTACATTTTCGTTGTTCATGCAGTAACTCTTGAGCAAGAAACCTGATATTTTAATTTATTACTTTTTTACTACTGCCCCTATACGCTACTCATTTTGCAGATAATATTCATATAGATCACTGAACGTATCTGCATAATTATATCATTGTACGACAGAGAGGGCAGGAAATATGCGTGAAAAACTGCCTTCTTCTTAAAATGAAGCGCTACAAAACTTTAAAATCAGGCAACACGTATTAATTTATTGCTTCTTTACTACCAACTCTCTTCAAAACACACACTCTAGACGGAATCTCCATACATCACTGCGTGTATTTTCAGAAATGTTTCATTCTACGACACAGTTCAGGAGATATGACGTCGTAATCACTAAGATGAACGAAAAACTCGCTTCTGCTTAAAATAAAGCAGACAATAGCCAGAGTACATGCACCCAGTGTTTCATAATGAGAGGGTTTACAGACTTGCAACAAACATTAAGGATAGTTTCGAACATTTTGTGAACTTTTCCTCGCTTACGTGTTTAACGTCAAATATTTAACAAATTAAGTTAAAATAACACAAGCCAACGAAAAAAAAATTTAACTTTTTTTGCTTTGGTAGCTGATTTTTATAGATTTTTGTGAGGTGAATCCAAATCAAGCCTTAGTTTTTTTGTATCACCCATACTTTTCAAGCAATATGCTTTTCATTATATTGTAAAAAAAATCCTATGCTGTACGGTAAACGCTTTGTTAGAACTAAGCTACTTAAAACCACTGAATGTGTTGTGTGTATTGTCAACTGGAATTGGTTCGTATTTTCTTTGAAGCTTCTTGTGTAGCTTTTTTTATAATGAGTCACTAGCTTTACTCCTCGGTTAAGTGACCCACAGTACTCCCCCATCATGTTGGTGTTCCAGGGGCCTTGGTAGCGTTTTTCGAACACTAGTTTTGGATGAATCCATAAACAGCCTCCAGTCTCCCGTTTTGTATTCAATACCGAACTGTTTCATAAGAACGAAAATGTCTGATCAGTACACAAAATCTTCTTCTTGTTGAAAAAACATGGAAAATTGCTGCTCTCTCTATCTATACATGCATTTGCTGGTTCCAACTGCCAATAACTTCGTTTCTTTTACGATAGAGCCAAGCAATTCAGCTTTTTCCTTCGTTAAGCCCAGATTCCAACCAAATCGCTAAGCTCTGTCTGAGCAAACAATCTGGTCTCTAGACTTTCTACATAACAATGGAATTCAGCATCATCTGGTTTATCTAAATCACATTGTATACCAGAAAATACTTCTGTTAGAATAGAATTTAAATCATCTGGTGGTTCAGGAACCGGCAAATCTACACAATTCACTACTGGTCGTATGGCAGACAGAGAGTTAGGGTAGCTTATTACCTTCATGGTTTTCGAATTATGACCAGTAATATCAACACTGCAAAATTAGCAATCATGGGAATGATTTCTTGGTTCCCTCCATATCATACGAACAGCAAATCTAAAGGCTTTTTTCTCCTTTTTGGGCAATTTACCCAGATCTTCAACACAAAGGTAACATACCTTATGCGGCGCCCAAGATTTGTGTTGATCACCAAGTTTACATCCAAAGTATAATAGATAAACCTATTTCACGAACCTGTAATTTTTCTTTGGTGTTTTTAATCATAAATTAATCACAAATATAATAAAAACTGTCACCACAGTCCTTACAACCACGACAAGACATTGTTCTGAGCACATGTACAGGAAAAGAGAAAGTGAGGTTAGGTTCACAGTAAACAAAACACCATCTGTCAACACAAAAAAAAGAATCGACCTTTTTTGCCAGAAAATGTTTTTTGGGTAGATCTACTAATATCATCTACATTCATTGCACCTCCTTTCTGAATTATTTTAAGTATTTAAAAGTGTTTAAATTCTTTAAAAACCGCTTAATGTAATACATTGAACAGTATAATGTGAATAAATGGTGGGTGATACGGTTTTTTAAGTATCATATTTCGATGTCCCACCTTAAAATACCTAAGAACAACGTACTTCGAGCAAAGAAGTTTTCCCATCGTTTTCCTGTGTAATCAGACGTTTGAGTTAAGTTCTTTAAAGAATGGGAGTTTTACTGGTGTACGTTAATAGCTAATAAATATAGATATCTGTTGTAGTATACTGGTACCAAGGGATTCAGATGCTGATAGGTGTGAGCATTACAGAACAATCAGTTTAATAAGTCGTGTTTGCAAAAGACTCATTTTAGTTGTATACACAAGAATGGAATGGCCGATAGAAGCTGACTTGAACGAAAATCATTTTTGGTTTCTTAGAACTGTACGAATAGACGACACACATTAGACCATAATTCTTACGGTAGAAGAGGAGATGAAGACATACAAACGTGCATCTAAAACATTTGTGTAGTCATAAAAAGATTTTGAAATTATCGAGTGGGCTTCACTTGATGGAATTCTAACAGATTATGAGACAAATTGTAGAAAACCAGATGTTATGAACTAGATTGCTTTCATGTAGTTGGAAGAATACAAAAGGTAGGAAATAGTGCAAAGGTGTGTGATGCAGTGTGGCATCCTGCCCTCTATGTTGATCAATCTGAACATTGAGGAAACAGTGCAGTAAAGCATGCAAAATTTGAGAAGCGAATCAATGTTCAGGGAGAAAAAATAGTAGACTCTGAGCTCTACCAATGACATCGTATTCTTACACAATTAATGTTCAGGGAGAAGAAATTATAAACTTTCAGGTCTACCGATGACACTGTATTCTCAGAGGGACGGTATGAGACTCGGAATAGCATTTGAACAGAAAGATGGAACATCGGAACGTGGTTGCAAGAATAACATCAACAAAACTACACGGAGGGTAATTCAGTGCAGTCGAATTAAATCAGTTGTGCTGAGTCATTCGTGTCAGGAAAACAAACGCTACATGTATGGGACCCGTTTTATTGCCTGGATGCAGAGTAACTGCCATTGGAAGAAATAAAAGTAACATAAACTTCAGACTGGTAATTGATAGAAAAAGTTTCTGAAGATAGAAAAGTAATAATATTTCTCGCTTATTCAGGCGCTAGGAAGTCGTTTCTTACAATATAATTTGGAATAAATTCTTAAGTGGAATTGAAACGTGGACAATAAATAAACAACATAAGAAAAAAAAGAAGTTTTTAGATGACGTACGTTGAAGGTTAGACGAGTAAATCGTACATCAAAGGGAAAGCTGCTGAATGGAATCAGAAATTAAAGAAATTTGGGGCGTAGCTCGATTTAAAGAAAAGGCATAGTTATAGCGCACATTTTGTGACATCATAGCTGATTTGATAATGAAGGGTAGCGCGAAGGGCCGGCTGGGGTAGCCGAGCGGCTCTAGGCGCTACAGTCTGAAACCGCGCGACTGCTACGGTCGCAGGCTCCAATCCTGCCTCGGGCATGGATGTGTGTAATGTCCTTAGGTTCATACAGCTGTGAGCACTATGGGACTTAACTTCTGAGGTTCTAAGTTCTAGAGGACTGATGACCTCAGAAGTTAAGTCCCATGGTGCTCACAGCCATGTGAACCACTTTTTGAAGTGCGAAGGGTGAAAACTGTAGAGGGAACTCAAAGCTTGGCTACAGTAGCCACGTTCAAGTGGTTGTAATTTGCAGTCGCTGCCCACGGAGGAGACCTGAACACATCTGTCTTGCACCCAGAGCTGCATCAAACCAGTCCAGTTAGCAAAACTGGAAACCTCTGTTTTCTGAAAACATTGATACCATTTCACTTAGTTATAGTTCACAAATGCTGTCAAAGCTCTCAGACATCAAGTTATGCTGCCTGTCAGATAAGAGTAATAAGACCGTAAATTAAAGCACGTCGCATTTACAGTTTCGTTCCCTGTTTCTGTGGTTTTCATTGGGAATCACGATTCCTGAAGTGGCTCATTGATACTACCAGTGCTTTTGATGCAGATACCGAAAGTGTAAAGTCATCTGTTTTTATTATTATTATTACTTTATAGTAATGTTTTGTATTCAGTCCATTGTTGTAAGAATAATTTTCTACCCATCATGTCGTGTTGTATAGTGGAAGCATCGTCGGCAAATATGGAACAGCAACAGGTAGCATCTCTTGGGAAGTGTGCAATGCCTTAAGACAGTAACCCAGAACTCAAAACGAAATGTAACGTCACGCTATTAAACGTTTCCACAGTTATATACATGAAGATGTCCGAAAGAGCAGATACCATCGGTGACCATGGAGCTCGTTAGGATGAAATCACAAAGAAACAAATACCGGCAGCTGCATACAGAGGTTGACATAAGTCAACGGGGAGAGATGAAAATGCGTGGCCCCACCGGGACAAGAACCCGGGATCTCCTGCTTACATGGAAGACACTATATCCATCTGAGCCACCGAGGACACAGAGCAGAGTGCGACTGCAGAGCATTATCTCTGGCACTCCTCCCGTGAGGCCCACATTCCGAACATATTGTCCAGCACTATATTCATAGTGCTTCACGCCTCCCGTGAGACCCACATTCCGAAATTAGTGTCCCACATTATGTTCATAGTGCGGCCATTTGACCATCTTATGTGCGGATGCACAGTGCCCGAACTCTTACGGGAATCGGCAAAAAGCCGCGAGTAATCAGTATAAGGGCAGGGCTACTATGAATATAGTGCGGGACAATAAGTTGGGAATATGGGTTTCACGGAAGGTGTCCCTGCAGTTTCACTATGCTTTGTGTCCTTGGTGGCTCAGATGGATAGAGCGTCTGATCAGCAAGTAGGAGGTAGGGGTATTCATTTCATTGTCGTTTCCACGGCTGTTTATTGAGCATTTGCCCTCTCAGTCTCTAATCGTACTGAATAATTATGTTTTGGTCTTTTAGAAAGTAGTAGAGACATTCGGAGAATACGAAAGTGTTATGAATGAAATAGTCTTAACTTTTTATATGCATCCCAAATATTACAAACTGAAGTTCACAAAGATAACGAACCTAAATGCAGCAGTCTTTATCCGAATTGAAGGAAGTCCAAAGTTCGTATTTTTTTGTACGCTAGCGTTCAATATTAAAAAAATACATTCAAATTGTTGTTAACCGATCCAGTGAAATCCGCACACCAAGAATCATAGAATGACCGACGCATCTGGAAGTCTCACTAAGAGAATAGTGCTGCTACTTTTCTAGCGACCAGGTAAGTCCGTGTGTTGAACATAACTTAATTAAATATACTATGAACGCGTAATATCTGTTCTGTTGTGTCCAGGAATCCTCCCTACTCGGTTCGTTAGAGAAACAGTTAAACAATTCGTATTAATGAGTTTTATTAAAACGAAACAATGCAATACTTAACTTTGATGAATGTGTCGCAAGCAAGGGGCGACATACAAAATTATCGGTCTTCTTCGAGGGAATAGACAAACACAAGTCTGTGCTACATAGAGATTCCTAATGAAGTGGCTATCGTTGACGCTGCTATCGAAGTCGGCTCCACTAATCAGACGCCGTGCTGATGTCTTCACCGAGGGGCCGCTGCTGTTGTCTTGGACAGGAGGTCGATCACTGTGCGATTGGCTCACCTCTTCTCAAAACCTTTCCTTCTCTGTCGTTCCCGACTGTCGTGCCGGTGCCGTCTGTACGCCGTATCATTTTCTTTGAGGCATTTCCGAAAGACCGTACTCCTTGCATTCATATAATTGTTCCCCCTAGATGGGCAATGGATCTACTTTCTTTCGTGCAGACGTACAAGTACGTTCGACCTTCTGCGGAAGTCAAATAATAGCGAGCACGGAGGAAATGGACAGAGACTGCAGATACGTGTCACTTGGTGGAAATGTGAGTCGCCCGTGAGACGTGCCGAGATACTTCGCTCAGTTGCGGTTACACTGTGTGCCAGATGGTGCAGTGGTTAACGAACTTGCGTAGCAAACCGGGGATCCATGCTTCGAATACCAGTTCGGTGCACTTTTCTATTCGTCACCCCTGATTACGTGTAATGCCCCGATGGAACTGACATGAGTAATCTCTTTCCTGCCTTACATTCAATTCAGATACAGTTTGTTAGATATGTTTTGAATTCACCGCAGAAAAAGTATATCAGTAGGCACACTATTTTGTTGGAAAACCAGACGTACAGTGCCTTTAAGCATTTCTATTGGACGTCTCTGCTGACACCTGTCAAAGCAAAATATCTCTTACCCCCCTCCAGCTTCTATTCAGGCCCATTTCTGAAAGAAAATTAACAACTTCAACTTTGAATAGAAGGAAATGGGCTTGCCTTGCTGCTGAAAAAGGGCAGAGAGCCTTGGGCTGAGTGGATGTAGACAGAACGATTCACTCCTATTATGAAAGTAGCATGCTGATATGATAAAACTCCATAGCATTATTTCCATCCGATAGAATAGAAGGAAATGGGCTTGCCTTGCTGCTGAAAAAGGGCAGAGAGCCTTGGGCTGAGTGGATGTAGACAGAACGATTCACTCCTATTATGAAAGTAGCATGCTGATATGATAAAACTCCGTAGCATTATTTCCATCCGATTGTCTATAGCGTCAGCTTGAATGTACGGAAATGTGCAGTGACCTGGGTTATAATCTCTGTCATATGATTACATTAATTCCTAGGTGGTTTGGTAGTGACAGTCTCTCTTTTCAGATGTATCTAGATAGTAACATCATAATGGATGAATGAGCTCAGAGATAAACGCAATGCTTTATCTAAAACGCTTTTTAACGTGTATTTCTTATGTTTGTACACCCAGCTAAGTCAATTGCTACGACCTAGCAAGGCGCCATTTATCCTTTGCTATGTATCTAATGAAGCATGTACAGTAACAAGACAAATGTTCACCAATTGTGGATTAAAGTTAAGTATTCCAGCAGCTACGTACTTTTCTTAATAGCATTCATTACGTATCCTGTTTCAGACCTCACGCCAGATTGCGTGAGTTTCAACGCGTGCCTTTCGGTTACCCGTCACTGTGGACTGGCTGTCTTGTCAGTCCACAACATATATGGCGACGACGATTTAACGGTGGTATTGCTCTAATTTACTTGTCATGGCTTCGCCACAATCTCCAGATGTACTGTCCGAATTTTATCGCTTGCAGAATCAGCAGACGCAGGCGTTATTGGATGCCCTTGGACAGCTCGTCTAGGGTCAACGTGCAATGCAACACGATGCGGCGGCCGCAGCCACAACATGCAGTTGCACCACCGTGACGGCATTTTGACGCGGCGATGGAAAGCTGGACGGAGTGGTCACGCCAATTTGGATTTCATCTCGCCGCCTACAGAATTCAAGGTACTGAGCGGCAGCCTCACTTATTATCATGTGTCGGCGTCCAGACGTACCGTGTGATAGTGAAATTGTTTCCCCGACGTGACGTAGCACCTCTGTCCTAGAAAGAAATTTTGTCTGCTTTAGATGCCTATTTCAGGGAATCAGTTAATGTAGTTGCAAAAAGGTATACGTTCTTTCGTACAAAACGTACGGGCGGTGAAATTATTAGGGAGTGGGTTGCAACTTTGCAAGGCCTTACTAGGGATTGTGCTTTTGAGTGTGAATGTGGACTCCCTTATTCAGATACTATGGTACGTGATGCAATTGCACAGAACGTTTCTGAAGTTCGTATACGGGAGCAAATTTTGAAACTAGTCAATCCCTCCCTTCAACAAGTGATAGACATATTGGATAGGCAGGACACACTTGACTTTGCTCAGGAATCATTTGAAACTTCGCCAGCTGTGTGTCACATTAACTGGCCCGCTGGGCGAGCTGCATGGAACAGTAAACAGCGCTCGCGCACGTCCGCGCAGCCATGTGTCCCGCGCAAGCATGCAAATGCAGTGAAATGATGCCCGCGGTGTGCTACTAGACATTCGCGTGAGAATTGCCCGTCACGCCAAGCTATTTGATTTTCCTGTAATAAGAAAGGACATGTTCAAAGTGTTTGCCAGAAAAAGCTCGAAAGGAGACTCACAACCATTCCAGGCCTTTTGCTTCGCGCCGGAATCGAACCCAGAATACTCAGGCTCGTGAACCTTCGCCCATGGAAATTCATGTAGTTAATTCCACTCCGCCCTGTGACACTCTCTCTACATGTGACTGTGTGCGTCCCACTAAACGTGTGCGTCGACGTCGCCGGAAATCACGTCAATTAGCAAGTGATTCTGTACCAGTGTCTGTTCACGTTGCACAAAACAGTCGCTCTTGTCGTCAGCACGACGATAAATTTTTTGTAGAGTTGGACATTAATGGCAACGTGATCCCATTCCAGCTCGATACCGGAGCTGCGGTTTCACTAATCAATCACGACACGTACAAACAGCTGGGCAAACCTCCGTTGCGTGCCGCAAATGTTAAGCAAACTACATATTCAGGACAGCAGATCCCTGTGTTAGGACAGTGCAGCCTTCTTGCAACATACAAGGGACAAACAAAACTTGTGTCACTTTACGTCCTTCTTCTGCAGTGAACTTGTTTGGTTTAGATTTATTTCAGTTGTTTAACTTGTCTATAGTCCATCACGTACGATCAGTGAACGAGACTGTGCCTTCAGACAGTGTTTCCCGTCTATGTGAAGAATTTGCAGACATTTTTGCACCGGGCCTTGGTTGCGCTAAGAACTATGAAGCACATTTGGAACTGAAAGTAAACGCGCAACCGAAATTGTTCAGGGCGCGCAATGTTCCCCACGCATTACGTGATGAGGCCGCAAGAGCGTTACACGATTTGGAATCGCAAGATGTGATTGAACGTGTGCAGGCTTCTCTCTGGGCATCACCCTTAGTAATTTTGCCAAAACCTTCCGGTAAATTGAGACTTTGTGTGGACCTCAAGGCAACAGTGAATCCACAACTAGTGATTGCAACTTTTCCTTTACCCCGCCCGGAAGATCTTTTTGACAAATTGTGCCCGGGTAAATATTTTTCTAAGTTGGACCTCGCAGATGCGTACTTACAAATACAATGGACGAACAATCCCAGCGCGTATTGGTGGTTAACAAGCATCTTGGTTTGTATCGCTTCAAAAGACTGCCATTCGGGTGTGCATCCGCCCCTGCATTGTTTCAGCAATATCTGCAAACTGTTTGTGCGTCGGTCCCTACTGCAGCAAACTATCTGGACGATATTGTGATCTCCGGAAAGACAGCAGAAGAACATTTAGCCAACCTCCGAACATTATTTCAGGTCTTGCGCCAAAATGGTCTTCGCTTGCGGAAGGACAAATGTGTGTTTTTTGCACGAGAATTACCGTATTAGGGACATGTAATCAATGCCCACGGCATACATCCCAGTCCAGAGCACCTCCGTGCCATACAAGACTTGCCTTCGCCGCAGAATTTGAAGCAGCTACAGAGTGTGCTGGGAAAAATTAACTATTATCATAACCATATCCCACATGCCTCTTCCATTTCAGCTCCGCTTCATCGCTTACGCCGTAAAGGTGTTCCGTTCGTCTGGTCGACGGAATTCGAACGCGCCTTTCGCCAGTTGAAATCGGCATTGCTTTCTAATACTTGTCTTACGACATTCGATCCCCGGAAACCCCTTTTGTTGATGGTAGATGCATCGGATTTCGGGATCGGTGCTGTGCTTGCGCACAAAGATGGTTCGCACGATCGCCCTATTTCCTTTGCGTCCAAACTGCTCTCGTCAGCGCAAAGAAATTATTCACAGATCGAGAAGGAAGCTTTGGCTCTCGTATTTGGTGTTACTAAGTTTCAAGATTTCTTGTATGGTCGTCACTTTACCATCATCACAGACCGCAAACCTTTGACATCGCTTTTTCATCCGAACAAGCCTGTACCTCCACGTACAGCGCAGAAATTCATTCGCTGGTCTACTTTCCTCTCGCAGTACCGCTACGATATCTTGTATCGGTCCACTGCTACGAACGGAAACGCCGATGCGTTGTCCCGTTTGCCTGTTGCTGAGGATAGGGCATTCGATTCTTCCGAACTTGCTTGCATGTTCATTGATGCAGAACCCGATGACGTGGTCGAATCGTTTCCGATTGATTTTCGTCGTGTAGCTACAGCCACAGCTGCTGACCCTGTCCTTGCTACCGTTTTGCGTTTTGTTGCTACGCAATGGCCCTTGTCGAAATCACGGATCGAGGATCCGTTGGTTCGCAGATGTCTTGCTCACAAGGAGAGACTTTTTGTTCGACGTGGTGTTTTGCTGTTGCGTTCTGATAATGATCAGTCCAGAGTCGTGGTCCCACGTTCGTTACAGTCCTCTGTCTTACGGCTTCTCCACCAAGGACATTGGAGTATGGTGCGAACGAAACAACTTGCTCGTCAGCTCTGTACTTGGTTCGGAATCGATGCTGCAATTACGAATATGTGCTCTTCTTGCATGGCGTGTGCCGAACAACAATCCGCACCACCGCGGAAATTCTTTGCATGGCCAAAAGCCACTTCCCCTCGGCAACGCTTACACATCGATTTTGCTGGTCCCTTCTGGAATGCTCGATGGTTGGTTGTGGTGGATTCCTTCAGTAATATTCCTTTTGTTGTCAGGATTTCTTCCACGACGTCATCTGCCACCATCCAAGCGTTATCCGCTATCTTTTGCATTGAAGGTCTTCCACAGACAATTGTTTCCGACAATGGCCCACAATTGATGTCCGCAGAATTTCAGTCGTCATTCTGCAAGGCCAGTGGTATTCAACATCTGACATCCGCGCCGTTTTCGTCTCAGTCAAACGGTGCCGCTGAACGATTGGTCCGGACTTTCAAGTCACAGATGTTGAAGCTGAAAGAGTCGCATTCTCGGGAGGACGCGTTATTGCTCTTCTTGTCCTCGTATCGCTCTCAGCCCCGAGATGGTCGCTCGCCGGCTGAGTTGTTGGACGGTCGTCCTCATCGAACCTTGATGTCTTTGCTGCATCCGCCGCATCAGGTTCCTGTGCAGCGGCAGCCACCTGCTTTTGCTCCAGGCGACGTTGTATTCTATCGCAACTATCGAGGTTCACGGCGTTGGCTCGCAGGGCGCATTCTTCGCTGCCTCGGCCGCGCTATGTATCTGGTTTTGGGGGCCTCTGGTGAGGTGCGTCGGCATCTCAATCAGCTGCGCCTCTGTCGTCGCACGGGTTCTGCCGCTCCCCGTCTGCTTTCAGCGACGGTGCCGTCCGGTCCGCGCCCTGGGGACCCATCTACTGGCTCGCCTCATCCCCGGGTGTTACCGACGCTGCCTTCCATTGTGCCCCATGGCGCCGCGCCGCCGCCGCCGCCGCCGCCGTCACCTGTTCTCCCGCCGGCGCCGCCTGCAGTGGACGCTTCGCTGCAGCCGCCGGGCGCCTCCCTGGGTCACGCGCCCCCGATCGCTTCCCATGACCAGCTGTCCTCCGCCATGGAACTCTTGCCCGCTCCGGACCAGATGTCGTCTTCGCCGGTCGGGTGCTCCGACTCGATGGAGATCGACCCTTCGGCCCCTCCTGACTATCTACGGGCGCATACACCTCATGTTGGCGTGCACACTGGACTAGGTTTTCAGGCGTTTCCTAGCTCCCCTCGGACCGAATGGCCGGGTGCGGGTGGCACAGCCTCGCCTGTTGTTAGGCTCCCCACCTCGTCGCATACGTCAACATGGGGTCCTCCCCACGGCGGGCGGAAGCCTTATGACAAAACCGTTCGCCGATTTGCGGGGGAGGAATGTGGTGTCACCGCCAGACACCACACTTGCTAGGTGGTAGCCTTTAAATCGGCCGCGGTCCGCTAGTATACGACGGACCCGCGTGTCGCCACTGTCAGTAATTCCAGACCGAGCGCCGCCACACGGCAGGTCTATAGAGACGTACTAGCACTCGCCCCAGTTGTACAGCCGACGTTGCTAGCCATGGTTCACTGAGAATTACGCTCTCAATTGCCGAGACGATAGTTAGTATAGCCTTCAGCTAAGTCAATTGCTACGACCTAGCAAGGCGCCATTTATCCTTTGCTATATATCTAATGAAGCATGTACAGTAACAAGACCAATGTTCACAAATTAAAGTTAAGTATTCCAGCAGCTACGTATTTATCTTTATAGCATTCATTACGTATCCTGTTTCAGACCTCACGCCAGCCTGCGAGAGTTTCAACGCGTGCCTTTCGGTTACCCGTCACTGTGGACTGGCTGTCTTGTCAGTCTACAACATTAATACTTTTGGAATAAAATGTTTCACGATCACGCATAAGGCTAGTTGCAATTATAATTAATATTTTCAAAGACTGATGACAAGTTCAACACAGTGAGGCGCAGTGCCTAGAAAAAATATTTGAAAAACTTGCATTGCATCTTTAATTCAGCGAAGAACGGGTTAATTTTACGTAGTCAAGCGAAATGAAAGTATTATCGTCAATATTTGAATAATTTTGCGCACTATGCAGTTTTCTTCCGATTGCTGTATGAAGTTGCGACGAACATTTATTTTTCATGTATCACTCGGTAATCTGTTGTTTTGTGGTAGGGGCTTGTGAGGGCGTAACTTCTTTATGAAGTCCGCTGAGAATTGTAAGGCCACATTTATGATTTTTGTGCTGGAAGATTAGTATGCACTAAGGATTTTTTCATTTAGGCCCCTAGCTGTGGCGGTCCGCACGAGTGAAATTATATGAACTTCAACGCTCGGGAGTGGAGGCATCTTTAATGACATTTAATTAAATTCAAAGCCTCTATTTAAAAAAGGGATCTTCCATAATGATTAAATATGATCGAGAAACGAAAGCATTTTCCTGAAATGTGATGTTTGAATATTTACAGAGTTAGTTAATCCATGATACTGGGCTTGCGTAGGAGTACAAAGGCCTGTATATCAGGAGGTAATCGGTTTGCTTGGCACCTCTGTACTTGTGTGATCCGTATTCTTTGGCTATAAGAAAATATATTATTGAGTAGAGCTCGTACGAGTAACGGAATCATTTATCGTGGGTGACAAGAGTGCTGTATAGTCGGTGACTGAGGAACTTTGATGGTGGACATACCATATAGAGAATGAGTGTCGTCTGAGATTCTTCCTGACTGAGGAAAGACAATGACACTGAGATGATTTCAAGGAGAGACGACACATTTGGAAAAAGGTAACTTGAAAATCCTTTTTAATTACTTGAAGCCCTTACTGTGAAGTATTGTAATGTAACGACTGCATAGTGTTCAACATATCTACATCTTGGTATCCAGAGAAAATTAAGGATCATGCGTTCAGAATTGTAATTACCTTCACCCTCGACTCGCAGTTACAAGTATTTCATTAGATAGGAGGGAGTAAATATTCCGTAATATTGTTTGTATAATTTTCATACTTTATGAAAATGCAAAGTATGGTTATAGTTTTCCTTAGAACAAATCACTTCTGTTTCCTTAAAAGGATTCAATCTGAATGCAAAATACCCACTTCATTTGTTGAAAAATATGTTACCGAAGCTAATCGTTACTGCTAAATGGAGAGAAAATCTCTTAAAATTGCACTGTCACCACTTACACTGTTGGGAAGACAGTGAGCTGCAGTTTTGAATGATAGTTAAAGTCAGATTTACACTTTACGAAATAAGGTGAAGTAAGGCAGCTTGCTTCTCAGTGATTTATTTCAGGTATGTGAGGTTGAGTACTTCATAGTCTTGCATTGTGTGGGGACAGTAGAGCCGAATTACCCATTACAAAGTAAAAAAAAACTATTATAGGGCCTAAACGAATTGTTCCAGAGATAATTAGAAGCAGTATTCATGTATAAAGTTTTATATAAATTCAGTAGATGCGTTTTTATAACAGAGGGTATTTTCGGTTGGTAACTGTTAGACATTGGGTGTGATTATTTCATGACAAAACCATTCTGAGTGCTATTGATAAACTTTCCTAATATTCAATCTCATTTACAGAGTCACATGCAGGTTAGTTTAGTCGATAACATACATTTTAATAGTAATTTACACGGTGAATGTTCCTATTCAAAAGTAGGATAGTTTAGGTGGTTCCAGATCAAGATGTAAGGTGATAGCGTAATCTGAATTTAAGACACGGGTTTTCAGATTCATAGCGAGAAGTTTTGTTACACACTGTTTGCAACTAATAAGCAATAGCTTATTAAAGATTTCGAAGTTTAGAACTCGCTGGGTGACGTCAAAACACAGCATGAGTCAATATCTTGTACAAGAACGAAACACACAGTGAAGAAATAGGTTTCCCCTAGGTGTCAGCACTCACAAATGTGAGTTGATATGTGCAATACGAGCAAATTATGATTTCATAGATTGAACAGGACACGGGAGTCGTAGATTATGAATGATTACTCCTTCCTAAAATTATCACACTACCAATGTGAGCCAGGTGCCCAAATAATATTTTCTCCATTACCTAGATGCCCGTGGTAGCTGCATTTAATTATAATTAGCAGTTCATAAAACAGTAGCGAGTAGATAAATAATTTTGTAATGTTCGACAAATATGTGGACCAGCTGCATTGCTCTAGGCCTTACATTTACTGATGTTAATTATCAAACAGATATTATTCCATTTTATATGAGGTTATATCAGGACGACCATTCGAGGGAGGGAACATAGACTTGTCATGCGCTAGCTCTGAATGAAACACCAATGATCAGTTACACCGAATACTGCAGTTTTTACCCTAACTCGTATACCTGCCATACCAATGAATTACTGAAATATTTTTGAGTTCTTTTGTCCCATATCTGTCATTAATCAGACATCATTCTTCTTATCGGCTATCCACTAATCATCACAACGCAGGATTTTTGGTGCAAAATCCACTCGCGGCCACGGTCAGGTTGCGTGGCTGACAGACTGAGCCACGTATTAGTCCGGAGGCCCTCGCCAAACCCTTTGTTGGCCGAGCCGGATAAAATCTATGCAGCAGTACACACATACTTCGAAACTAAGTACTGGTGGCAAACCCAGCTCTGAAACGCAACACAGGGCTCAACCAGTCACACCATCTACACTCACGCTCACAAATTAAGGATAATTGCAGAATGTGGTGACACAACGTGGCACTACATAAAACTAACGCTAATAGCATAGGCACATAGGGAACACACACGACACAGATCTGTAAGTCCACGGTATTGGTGGTAAGTTGAGAAAATCGTCTCGAAACACATGTGCTACAAAACGCCAATGTTTCCTGCGCATGTATCCTGACATCAATACGAGATATGATCACCATGCACACGTACACAGGTCGCACAAAGGATCCTCATACTCTGGATGAGGTGGTCGAGAAGCTGCTGGGGTATAGCCTACAATTCTTGCACCCATACCGGTGTTTTGTTGTAAATTCCCTAAGAAAAGTGTCATAAAAATCTCCAAGTAAGAGAATATGAAACCAAATTTATACATGACACTCCTTTATGGATGACAGATTAAAGTACATCACGAGAGGTGATAGAAGTGGCCCCTCCTACCCTCTACCCTGCCCACACCTGTTCACATAACTCTACACAGCACAGTATGTTCATGAAGTGCTGCCAGACTATACAGCATGATTTTCTGGATATCACGGCTGACGTTCTGACGTAAATCATTAATGGTGCGTGATCTGTTGATGTAGAAGTTATTCCTGTACACATTACCATTAAGGTAATCCCATACAAAAATTTAAGAGGATCAAATGAGGTGACACAGTAACCTTTCGGAAATCACTCTGTCGGGGGAAAGTTCTTCCACCTCAGCTATACTTGCTTTAGATGTGTGGTACGTTGCTGGTACCACTGAAGTATCAGTACTCGACATCTAGATGGATCATAAATTAATGAAACAATAGCTGGTACACTTTATTGATGACAGTAACGAAAAAAGATGGCTCAATGATAAGCCACTGTGATAATGCACAAACACGCCCACCTTCTGTGAAATATTGGATTCTTCTTCGGCTCCCTTATGGTTGTCACTACTCCATAATCGTGCGTTTTGTGAGGTCACGTATCCTGACAAGTGCAACCGCGTTTCGGCAAGGCCGTACGTTACACGTTAATTACGGTCCGTCTGTAACAACTCGCGAACAACTGTAAACTTGTAGGGATACAGTCTTCCTTAACAAGCAGCTCGGTAACACGTACTTTGCAGTAGTCCTGACCCTGAGAAAAACGACAAAAAGTTTTTGCAGGTGACGCCAACAATAGTGTCTTCAATTCATCCACGTTTTCTTCTCCCTTTCTCTGGAGCTTCATCAGCAAGGCTTGTATGCAGTGTTTAGATGGTTTACGCTGACCACCAATATACAGGGTGATTCAAAAAGAATACCACAACTTTAGGAATTTAAAACTCTGCAACGACAAAAGGCAGAGCTAAGCACTATCTGTCGGCTAATTAAGGGAGCTATAAAGTTTCATTTAGTTGTACATTTGTTCGCTTGAGGCGCTGTTGATTAGGCGTCAGCGTCAGTTGATGCTGAGATGGCGACCGCTCAACAGAAAGCTTTTTGTGTTATTGAGTACGGCAGAAGTGAATCGACGACAGTTGTTCAGCGTGCATTTCTAACGAAGTATGGTGTTAAACCTCCTGATAGGTGGTGTATTAAACGTTGGTATAAACAGTTTACAGAGAATGGGTGTTTGTGCAAAGGGAAAAGTTCTGGACGGCCGAGAACGAGTGATGAAAATGTAGCACGCATCCAGCAAGCATTTGTTTGCAGCCCAGGAAAATCGACTCGCAGAGCTAGCAGAGAGCTGCAAATTCCACAATCAACTGTATGGAGAGTCCTACGATAAAGGTTAGTTATGAAACTACCTGAACGTCAACTACCCGAGGCGATAGATCGGCCGACAGGCAGTCCGTGACAGAGCACTTCATCACTGGCCTCCAAGAAGCCCAGATCTTACCACCTGCGATTTTTTCTTATGGGGGTATGTTAAGGATATGGTGTTTCGGGCACCTCTCCCAGCCACCATTGATGATTTGAAACGGGAAATAACAGCAGCTATCCAAACTGTTACGCCTGATATGCTACAGAGAGTGTGGAACGAGTTGGAGTATCGGGTTGATATTGCTCGAGTGTCTGGAGCGGGCCATATTGAACATCTCTGAACTTGTTTTTGAGTGAAAAAAAACCTTTTTAAATACTCTTTGTAATGATGTATAACAGAAGGTTATATTATGTTTCTTTCATTAAATACACATTTTTAAATTTGTGGTATTCTTTTTGAATCACCCTGTATAATAAAAGTAGTCTGCCCAATGTCTTAAATCATTGGTCCTCAACCTATCTCAGACCATTACCCTGAAGTGCAATCAGACATTAAGTAATGCCCCTCCCCCTCCCCAATACCAGTCATCAGGTTTACTTACACTGTAGAAAGAAAAAGGATTTTCTTTTGACACTTTTATTTTCAATATGATGAAAGATAAATGTTATTCAGTTTTTGAAGGCGTTTTATTAAACAACGAACTAATGAGTCAGTGACACAAGTGGTACAGAGTGCTTCTAGCAACAATTTTTACAGAATGATGAAGCGATTCACAGTGCATTGTAAGTGGTACTTATAATTCCATCTCAGATAAGTAACCACATTAAAGGTAGATACTCGTAATAAAACATGCTCCCTCCACAACATTCCTCTCCCTGATTACACTAGTTTCACAAGATTCTGCACCCCCACTTAAAATCAACCAAATATGTTGACTATTTGTAAATCACCTGACGTTGGGCTGCTTACTTTTGACATGGGAGAAACTGAAAGACTTGAAGCTTTCAGTGCTTTGTTTCTGGCTGTTGCCACTGATAATAATCTTACAATAATAATAATACGTAGAGCCAACGGCATCGTAGTTGCCGTTATATAGTTATTGAGGGGTCGAACGGTCGATTACTTTATTTATTGTTGCGAAGTTAATAATAAAGCAGTTTTATTTCTACAGCAGCAATATTCTATGAGATACTGAAGCATATGTGAAGCACATGTCACAATATTTGTATCATAGGTACAAGGGACGGGGTGCCAAGTATGTGTGCATGACCTCTGCGAGGAAGATGATCGGAATACGTTCGCTTCAGAAGCGGTGACACCGAACACATTGTGTCATGTATTAATGCCAGTATCTGAAAAAATTGTTAATTGTTTATTGGTAACTTAATGAAATTATTATTACAGTCTTACGAAATACACTCCTGGAAATTGAAATAAGAACACCGTGAATTCATTGTCCCAGGAAGGGGAAACTTTATTGACACATTCCTGGGGTCAGATACATCACATGATCACACTGACAGAACCACAGGCACATAGACACAGGCAACAGAGCATGCACAATGTCGGCACTAGTACAATGTATATCCACCTTTCGCAGCAATGCAGGCTGCTATTTTCCCATGGAGACGATCGTAGAGATGCTGAATGTAGTCCTGTGGAACGGCTTGCCATGCCATTTCCACCTGGCGCCTCAGTTGGACCAGCGTTCGTGCTGGACGTGCAGACCGCGTGAGACGACGCTTCATCCAGTCCCAAACATGCTCAATGGGGGACAGATCCGGAGATCTTGCTGGCCAGGGTAGTTGACTTACACCTTCTAGAGCATGTTGGGTGGCACGGGATACATGCGGACGTGCATTGTCCTGTTGGAACAGCAAGTTCCCTTGCCGGTCTAGGAATGGTAGAACGATGGGTTCGATGACGGTTTGGATGTACCGTGCACTATTCAGTGTCCCCTCGACGATCACCAGTGGTGTACGGCCAGTGTAGGAGATCGCTCCCCACACCATGATGCCGGGTGTTGGCCCTGTGTGCCTTGGTCATATGCAGTCCTGATTGTGGCGCTCACCTGCACGGCGCCAAACACGCATACGACCATCATTGGCACCAAGACAGAAGCGACTCTCATCGCTGAAGACGACACGTCTCCATTCGTCCCTCCATTCACGCCTGTCGCGACACCACTGGAGGCGGGCTGCACGATGTTGGGGCGTGAGCGGAAGACGGCCTAACGGTGTGCGGGACCGTAGCCCAGCTTCATGGAGACGGTTGCGAATGGTCCTCGCCGATACCCCAGGAGCAACAGTGTCCCTAATTTGCTGGAAAGTGGCGGTGGGGTCCCCTACGGCACTGCGTAGGATCCTACGGTCTTGGCGTTCATCCGTGCGTCGCTGCGGTCCGGTCCCAGGTCGACGGGCACGTGCACCTTCCGATGACCACTGGCGACAACATCGATGTACTGTGGAGACCTCACGCCCCACGTGTGGAGCAATTCGGCGGTACGTCCACCCGGCCTCCCGCATGCCCACTATACGTCCTCGCTCAAAGTCCGTGAACTGCACATACGGTTCACGTCCACGCTGTCGGGGCATGCTACCAGTGTTAAAGACTGCGATGGAGCTCCGTATGCCCCGGCAAACTGGCTGACACTGACGGCGGCGGTGCACAAATGCTGCGCAGCTAGCGCCATTCGACGGCCAACACCGCGGTTCCTGGTGTGTCCGCTGTGCCGTGCGTGTGATCATTGCTTGTACAGCCCTCTCGCAGTGTCCGAAGCAAGTATGGTGGATCTGACACACCGGTGTCAATGTGTTCTTTTTTCCATTTCCAGGAGTGTAGAATACCGGGACGGAAACACACTGGAACCCTTTAGTTTTTATCACTGAGTAAAATTAATTTTACTCGCTCAAGGGTTAATTACCATCAGTATGTGAACCACAGTCTTAGCGGAAAGACTTATTCAAGACTATTTCACAAGAAACATGTGCCCTTTCACAGCGTATCGATACATCATCAGGAGAAACAAGTCGCACAGAACACTGCAGCAGTGAGCTATGCCACACTAAAACACGAGATTCACACATACAGTTCTCAAAACCTCATTGTTACCACATTTCACAAATGCTGCAATTCGACGTGAGATCATTGGCCCTGAAATTCGAACATCTCCGCTCAATACTCCAGCAGTGACATTCACAGGCATGTACTGCCGTGATTACTGTGTCTATATGTGGTGGAAATTTGGCTTCATATCCTATTTCATTAAGGCTTATATAAAGTTTTCCCCGTGGCCACTTACGGATGGTACACGTTGTATAAGATAACGACAAGTCCGCCTCGCTGTTATCAAATTCTGCCTTCGGCTAGTTGATGTCTTCACGTTCTGACATGACAACTCTGTCCCATAGCACATGCAGCTTCATTAAGTCGCTCTCTCTCCCACAAATTCTGACGAACAACGTTATTGATCACAGATCATTCGCAGATTATTACAAGCAATACTTTGGAAGCCACAGTTCCCTCTACAGGGCTCACGACTCCCTTTCTACCCTAGCAAGCGCTGCCGTCATGACGCCGATGTCGCAAGTTATCTCAAAACAGCCTCACTAAATTACTGTACCATCCAGACCTTTCGACCAATCAGCTTTCACGGTAAAATGTAGGAACTTTAACCGCCGGTTCTTACCAACATTCATATTCCTACAGGTGTTAAGAAATATTGACAATTCAGTCTCTTTTGGAAAACGGAACTTTCGGTGAGGACCACTAGCCGATCATCCTGCCCATTATCTCCAGGCTGAAGTACAGCCCCCATCCCTGAAAACCGGATAAAGGGGAGCTGGTATTCGCAATACCGACCAGCACTAGCTGATGGTAATGATACTTTATAAATATAGAGTAATGTCAGTATCAGGAGAAGTGGCAGTAGTTTTTATCGCAGAGAGTTCTGATCCTGAACGCATGTCTGGAAGAGATCACTTTGGCAACCAGGCCTCATGTTTCCAGAATGATATTCTCACTCTGTAGCAGAGTGTGCTCTGATATGAACCTACCTGGCAGACTAAAACAGAGTGCCGGACCGAGATTCGAACATAGGACCTCTGCCTTTTACGGGTAAGTGCTGCATTAATTGAGCTATTAATGAATGACTCACTACCCGGGCTCAAAGCCTTACTTCACGCAGTACCACGTCTCCTTCCTTGCAGGAGAATTTCTGTGAGATTTGGACATATACGAAAGAACAGACGCTATATTTATAATTAAAGCGAGCCCAGCCTATGATCTCGTAAGTGCTGATGCACGCCAGGCTCGAACCCTTACGGGATTATGCCGCGAGTCCTGAGAATAATGGTCAGCGGGCACTGCATTAACAGCACGTGAATGAGAATTTGGGCCTCACGAGAGGCGTGCTAGGGTAGCCCGTGCATTCGCAAGGACCGCCGTGTCCACATGGAGCAGTGATCAGACCACCTGCCTTGTAAGGAGGAGCACCATGTCCGAATCTCTGACAGACACAGACACAGATTTTAAATTTGTGCCCAGTGTCTATGATCCCTTTGTGTCTTTTTCATAGTGGCTGCTGGATCTAAATTCTGTCTCTTCCTTTTAGAATAATGTTCTAGAGTAACTCATCTGTAAGAATGAGAGTCTTCCTTGCTGAAAAACGAGCTACAAGGATAACATGCGGTGCTCACCCACGATCATGTTGTGTACATAATTACAATTCCACAAGATAAAATTACATTCATTGCCCCACATTATTGTTCTCTTTAGCACAAGAAGGGTTCTACAGTGCAGCAACTAAAATTTTGTGTAACCTATCCGGTGATACACAATATCTGAAAGATGGCAAAGAAATATTTGAAAAAACGCCAAGGAAGTCTCTCCATCCCTCCTCCCTAAATTTCTGTTATTGCAAAGTGTAAGCGGAGGTGGATAAAATTACTGACGCCAATCTGTATATATTAAAAAGAACTTTATAAATGTTCAGCATGTAGCCATATTTACAAAATAATTTTCGATAAGAATGTACAATAGCTTGTTCCACATCGTTACGATTTATCGTGAAAATGATTCATGTAACACGAAACTAGCTAACTAGCTAACGGAGTAGGTCACACCTCCCATGATACATGAATTTAGAACATTGTTGTTAGATAATTATGTTTCATTCCATGTTTATCGAGCTGCACAGACACATTCTGTGTTCGGAGCTTAGCACAGTAGCTACGCAAGAAAATTATATGAGCACGAAAGTTATAGATTAGAATTTCGAGGACAACATTTACAACTGACTGAAGAACTTATAAGTATTGATGAGCGTTAGTGTATTGACTATGCTAGTGCAGTATAAATCATTTACCTATAGCTCCTTTGACAGGATTAATTGGTTGATCCTATGTTTATTGGAGTGTGAAATGACGGTGTTCATAATTGTTAAAAATGCAGCCAGTGAAACAGGCGAAAGTCAATATAGGCAGTTAAAAACTGAAATTAACCGGAGGTGGAAAATGGCAAAACAGGAATTCTCAGACGAGAAACACAAGGATGTAGGACAGAAGCATGCACATCTAAGGAAAGACATATGTTGCTTGTAGGAAAATGTAATAGACCTTCGGCGGCAACAAAAGCTACAGTATCAGTATTAAGACCTCAGATGACAGTCTAGTACCAAAACGAAAATGCAAAGCTGAAATGGAGAAAGAATATATTGTTTGGGTGAAAAAAAAAGAATGGAAATGAAGTCCCATGCTTCTTTATAGAGCGTAGGGGAACGATGCTGGAGACCCGCACCGCCTTACTAGGTAAGGTCATAGTGGAGGTGGTTTGCCATTGCCTTGTTTGGATATACAAGAGAAATGCATTTAATGGCAATATTACACAAAGGAAAGGAGACACAGGTGAAGATGATTTGGGAAATAAGTACTATAGTGGAGAAGAGTTTTATAGAGCATTGAAGACCTAATTCGAATTTGACAACTAGAATAAAGGATATTCACTCAGACTTATTGAGTTCTTTGCGATGGTCTGTCATGAAAAAACTGGTTCACCTGATGTGCAACATATATGAGACAGACGAAATACAGTCAGAGATCAGGAAGAACGTAATAAATAAAGATGGCAGGTGCTGACAGGTGTGAACATAAACAAGCTGTCACTTCAATAAATTATGCTTGCAAAATACTTACACGGATTAAGTACAAGAGAATGCAAAAAAACTAGAAAAAGCCAAACTCTCGAAAGAAGAGTACCGTTTTTAGGATAAATGTAGCAAAGCGAGAGGCCTCTATGACTTATCTTAGAGGACAACTTAAAGAATGGCAAACCTATGTCCATAGCATTTTCAAATTTAGAGAAAAGTTTTGAGGTGTTGACTGTACAACAAACTTTGAAACTCAGAATGAAACACAGATAAAACACAGGAAACGGAAGGTAGGAATATGCGATATTGATATTTGCCCAATTTCTCGTTATTCGAGTGCGTGATTGTACGAAAGACTTGTTCAGTTATAGGCTCTGTCGAGCCAGGGACTACTGTTATACGTATTCAGTTTGTTCACTGAGATTAGTAGCGTGGTTCCAGGCTATAGCAAATAGAACCGCTCGGCCACCCCGGCGGCAGTTATTATTATATTGAATAATGGTAACTTGCAGATATCATTTCGGCTAACAGCTGGAATAATTGCCCTATATATATGTTCTCAAATACGGACGCCAGGAAAATAGCGTCGTAGTCATTCACGAATTAGGTAACTGCAACATAAGGTTGCAACATACACCATAGACATCACAAAAATAACAGACCTTTTGGAAGGACTTATCTCTTTCATGAAGGAAAAAGACATTAAATGGATAAACTGTGTAGTAGAGCGTACGGATGGAGGCCGTAGTATGGCTCGTTGTTACGCCAGACTGCAAGCTGTGATCCATTAAGAGGCTCCTCATGCAATATGCACAAACTTTTTTATTCAGCGAGGGATCCTAGCTTCATAAACAATGAGCCCTGACCTTCATGAGGATTTTAAATCAGCGATATTATGGCTAAACTTCATTAAATGTTGGCTAATTCCATCGAAAAGTTTTCAGCTGGTCGACTTTGAAATGGGAGAGGAGCATATGTCCCCAATTTCTTACAGTAGCACTCACAGGCTTTAACGTGGAATTGTCTCGATAGGGACATGAACTCGGAAATTAACTTTACTCTTACCCTGTTCAACAGTAACCTTTGACTTCAACGTAGTTCGTAGACAATGACTTTGTTTTGAAGCTGGAGTAAACGTCCTGGCATCTTTGAAAAACTATTCCCTGAAGGAAGTGCGACCCAAGTTCTGTCGGTGTCAGACAAAACTTCAATCTTCCGAAAGAAATTACTATTTTACGGGAAGACGTTGGGTGGTAAAGATATAAATACCATTTTCCTTGCTCTTCACAGTTTTGGAAGACAATGACATTTAGCTGAGAGAAGAATTTAAGTCTGTGTTTCGAGATCATGCACCAAAACTCATTGACTGTGTCCTGAAGTACTTTCCGAAAGATGATGATCAATGTAACTAGATCAAAGATCCTTCCAGTACAGAACTTCTCTCAACAATTACCACTGAAATATATGAGCGGCTTATTGATGTTTCTTCAGACTCTGCATATAAATCGAACTACTAGGTTGCAAGGTTCGCAGGAGAGCTTCTGTAAAGTTTGGAAGGTAAGAGACGAGATACTGGCAGAAGTAAAGCTATGAGGACGGGGCTTGAGTCATGCCTGGGTAGCTCAGTTGGTAGAGCACTAGCCCGCGAAAGGCAAAGGTCCCGATTTCGAGTCTCGGTCCGGCACAGAGTTTTAATCTGCCAGGAAGTTTCAGAGAAATGTGAGTCGTAATTTCCAATCTTGTGTCTACATTTGAAGAACTGATGAAGAAGATGCAGGCTAACCTTCCTGTCAATATCGTTGCTAGAATAAGATGTGATTACAGTAAAAGCTGACAAAAGTGGGTTACGTCAAGAGTTAATAAGAAAATAAATATTCTTCTTAATTTTATCGAAACTTATCTATATTTAAATCCTATTTCAGGTCGAACATGTGTAAAAGGAATGGCGAGTGTTTATGTTCACTTCAAGGAAAGCCAAGAAGTTTCAAAACCACTGAAGGAGACTACGCAAAATGTGCAAACTGAGTATACAAAAATGATTTTAATTTAAAATTGCTACTAAGAAATCTTCTTCTTTGAAGGTGCACGAAAATTGTTTCATCACCATCTTAGAGCTACTACAGTGTGTGACAGTCAGCGTGCATATGTTATCAAAAGTGAACCATTAATTTAATTTCAACATGTTCAATAATATTTTTTGAAAAATTTATTTGCTTCTTTCCGGAGGCGCATTCCTTTTCATTGTTACCAGTACTTAAATAATGGAAATTTGTCTCGTAAATTGACGCCAAATACAAACATTAAAAAACGAAGAGAAGGAATTACGTGAATGGTGCGATAACGAAATATCTTGGAACGTAATAACAGATTTTACTATAATTATCTTGTTTATGTTAATAATACCGACCACGTATAGAAAATGCGCTGCCGAAACTACTAGGACAAAATGATTAAGAGATAACAATGTCCTCAAAATTTCTGTTTCTCGTGTATAGGGAAAATGTTTGGCCTCGACTATCATGAAAATCGGCAGGTGCCCCCCCCCCCCCCCCCCCCCGTTATCAAGTGTTCCTGTTTACAAAACAGGTGATATGCAGGTAATCACAACTTTGGAAAGCTTCCTTCCTCAAGATCTCGTCTCGTTTAGGACATTATGTTGGCCAGGATTGTGTGGTCTTATTCTGCCTCAGCCAGGGCATCCACTGCTATTCACTGTATCGGATCACGAAACAACCAGGGTAGAATTGTTGGCTGTTAAACTCTCACGTGGTGCTATTCGTGACATGTAGAAGTCCCTTCCTCTGCTTTCAGTCGAATCACTGTCCTCTAGGCCACGGAAAGACGGTAGCAGCCCCACTTGGTCGTGTTGTCCACACAGTGGGCATGTCACTGACCATTACTGATATCGGGTGGACAGCACCGCTAGTCGAAACTCTTGCTCTTGGCTCTGTTGAAACTGCCTCGTTCCCCTCCATGCAGGCACCGACCGTCATTCCATCATAGCATCACTTCCAGCTCGTGTAACAGCCGGAAAAAGACTCGAACTACACTGCCCGTCTCCAAGTGCAGCCTGAGCCACCAAACTCTTAAGCTGTCTTCTGGTCTCCAGACCTACTGCTTAATGCTGTCAGACCACGGTGCCTCCACTTGTAAATTTTGATTACAAAGTGTTTATGGAAATCTGTTAGTTAGAGCGCTCGCTGAATTATAAGTAAGGTGATGTCAATTGAACCTGTAATCACAGATCAGCTGATTATTACTTCAACAAATTAACGCGAATGCGAGAAATGTAATTCGCACAGTAGTTGTGGTACCTTTGGTGATGAAAAGCGGTGGAGCAAAGAGAGAATGAGTGCATATTTCATATCAAATTTACATCAAATTAATTAAATAATTAAATTCATCAATGTATTGCCCCATCCCACTCTGGGAATTCCCCAGACTAGTAGGGGGTCCCTCCCCATCCTCCTCTGGGATCTCCCCCCATTTCTCCTGGAAGAACTGGTGGCAAAAATCGATTAGTCTGTGTTGATCTGTTGGAATGAATGGAAGAAACTCATGACACAAAATTTAAATCAATCTCCATTATGCAGCAGAAGATATTTTATTTATTTGTAAAATTCAATTTGACCACTCACTCTTTAATCCGTTTGTGGAAGACAGAGTTTGTAACTCTTTATTTGGTAGCAAATAGTAGGAACATTCAAAATTAGCAAGAAATTCAAATTGTCATTGTAAATTCGAATGCTAATTGCACTTCATTGCAGACAATATAATAACAATAGTAATAATATATTCATTATTTACAAAAATCCAATTTGCTTACATCACAGGTGTGGAAGGATGTTAGGTAGTCTCTTTATTTTATTATCTTTGGAACACTGGTGCAATACAACTATGTCATCACAATCCTAGACAGCCAGCCCAAAATACTAGAGCAGTCGAACTCCTGTCCTCCTACTGTCAGAAAATTCATAAATATGGGGAGAAATCAGAAATCATGGGGAAACTTGAACTGTTTTTCTCTGGCTGTGAAGCATAGGAGTTCTCAAGGGGAAGATTCTCTTGATAGAGTTACTCTAGCGAGTTGCATCATTATCATTTGTATGTAGAGAGGATATTTTCTCTTTTAGTCTACCACTACAGAGCTATTCCAGCCAATCTACCCAATAGCCCTATGTGGGAAAGATGGGTAATAATAATGGGACAGCATATTGTCCCTGTACTGCAGGGAAGTAGCCTCCTCCTGATCTACAAGTGCATAGTTGCTGGAAAGGGCATAATAGTGCATGAAAATATCACAGCACACTATCGCTGAAGTACTGGTGTAGCTTCCTACCTATTTACAAATGAACAACTGCTGCAAGAGACATAAGAAGCGAAATAACATTAGGGCAGCGACCCAGATCCGCTACTGATCGTTATCCCAATATACATGTGTGATGCAGCAACAGCACTGGGAAATGAAACATACTTACCTCAATTTACAAGTTGCAAGCCACTTCCCAACCAAAAGAAGCTAGGGATGTACATCATACGATACTTTTTACGAAATTAGTGGGTAGTATCTGACTTAATAATCCGACTTCTCAATGAATTCCGTATGCGCTACCTCGGTACGACCGCTAGCGCATCTAGTAGTCGTCGCGCGAATAACTGCTTCACACAAGTGCATCATGCGCCCGCACATACGTACAGTGTAGCCACGACTGATGGAATTGTCGACAGTAGCGTGTTTCGTTACTTTGTGTCTTCGCGAACGCAATATCTCTCGTCCGTTGCGCCTAGCGCTTCTGGGACATGTCACAGCCACCGCATCGGATCACACGTTACTCTGACGTCTCAAGTGTTTAGTTGAGATTATCAGTCCGATTTAGAGTCGCTGACAAAATTTCTGATATCAGTGGTCAGTCAGTTGTAGGATTTTGTACAATGACTCCAAGGTAGCACTGCGTTTTAAGTGACTTCCCACATAGGACCATGTGACCATAAAAGAGTTGCTCTGAGAACTGTGGATACATTTTCATACTGCCAAGGACACTTCATTTTGAAGCTAACTCTATCTCCAGATATACCATTACACTTTTAACTGAATAAAAGTAGTAAAATGCATGGTCATTTTCGATCTCTTTTGTGGTGTGTTGTACGTAATCTGGCCTGTGATGTGTGTGCTGATTGGGTGTTTACATTGGGAAAAGCTGATCACCTGCATGAGAAGTGCTTCCTGTGAACAATAGAAACCCATCCCGAACATGTTAGAGCCGTCACAACTGTGCCATATGCATGAAAAACGTCCGTTCCCTAAACACCTAGTCGCTAAGACAAAACGTATTGAATTTCAACATGACCACACCAGAAGAAGCATTCATACCAAATGCAGATCTGCAGTTTAAGTATTGGTATTGGTTTCAACCAAAAATAATGCAGGTTAGAAACTTCCTATCGGTTCGAGCAAAATTACTCGCTTTAGGGTCATCGCTATTGGTTCCCGCCAAATTAGAGTGTGGATGCTGACCTGGGGAACAATACTACACCATTCCAAACTTTCCAGGGGATTTGCTTTGTGTGTCTGTAAACTGTGTGTGAGACACAGACGCTATATTAGATTTGGGTATGGGTTTGGAGGGGGAGAATTGCAGTTTAAGATGGAGTATAACAGTGTTAAATTCGTGTATACTGAACCACACTTGAAATACTGGGACAGGTTCTATGACATCAAAATCGAAGTTCTCAGATACTGGCACTGTACAGGAAAATGTGCTATGACAATTCTTATGGTTACAAAAATGAAAAGCAGTGAAGATATCTTCACCACAGATTGCCAGTCTTTCCATAGCAATCCATGTATCACAGTACAGGTCCCACGGGTTCGCCACAGCTGAATACTTTAAGTACTCATCTGAGGCACACATTGCTTCTTCTGTTGCTTCATATGCCAATGGAATAGAAAAAGGAATCAACTAGCAGTGATACGAATTACTTCGAAGTTGTAGGGAAAATAGAGAATATCCAGTGAGGCACAAAGGCGAAGTTCAGTGATATGGAGTGGGATCATCTATGCAACAAACTGAATTGCATCGAAGATTGCATGAAAGTTGAGAACAACCCAGTCCCTTGAGACAGTGATACCTTCGGCACTAAATGTGTACCCACTGTCATTTTTTTTGTAGGTGGGGCTACATGATGAGTTAACATCTCGACACCGACGCAGTGTGTATACTTACAGCGTCCAAGTATCACAACCTGAGTGGTCTGTACAGTCCCGTATCGTTCATCATGGAGAGTCCCAGTCTATGGTGAAGGTCTGTTAAATTACTATTTGGTGATATTGTCAAATATATGTTGGAACACGAAGCTCATAATGAAGAGGGTGCATAAATGTGTGCGTATATGTGTATAAGTGTTCTGTACCTAAGTCTGATAGTATTACTCTTATAAAAAGAAATTCCAATATATGTGTAGTTTACAGGTGGCATTACTAATCCTATTAGAGTACCACTTGGATTGTGTGAAATGTGTGCTGAATTTACAGCACATAAAAACAATTATTTGGAAAATACTGCAGAGTGATGAATGCAGCTGATGGAGAAAAAAGACTGATTTATCTTCGTCAGATCAAAAAGTACCAAATGTGTATTGACAATGTGTAAAAGTTATATACAGTAGATAGTATTTGGCTACAAGTTCTAATCCAGCATACATATATGCCATGAGACTAAACAGTTCAGATGATGGTGAAAGAGAACCTTAGTAGATCATATATTATCAATATCACTGGGTGGCTTTGGAGAGCAGTTGCTGCTATGTCCAAGAGAAATAGCACATTTAACATGAGGTGTAATTTATTACTTCAGCTGTTGCAGAGGCTGACAGAATTACCAATTATGGTAGTTTTCTATTCACTTGCGACATTCCAACCATTTATATGAAATCCACTATTTCTGGCGTGTATCAGCACCTATACCGCTACCCCTGAAAGGTATAAGAGTTATATTTTCTGGTACAGCTTCTCTGAGTTTTTTCCAACATATGACCATTACCAGTTATCATCCTATCGTATTCCTACAGAAGTGAGAAGAGTCTGTGACACAGTCACTGCCAGGAAAGTAGATTTCTGATGAGGTCGTGAACAGATGTTTGAATTCTAAGAAAATAAGCATAGGCTTATTTTAAAAACTGGCAGTTACTGCAATATCACAGGCAGCTACCCTATCTTAAAAGCAACTTTTAGAGTCAGCCATTTTCAGTGTATATGGTTTAATCATAGGTCTTCCTCCTTGTTTTTACCTAGTATTCACATTGCCATCACATTGTCATTCCCATATAGGTGACGTTGCAGATCAGCCATTACAGAGATGAACGTGAGAAATTTTATCACGTACATACCTGGTAAAGCCACGACAAACATTTGAAAGGGTTCATCTGTTGAACTTCCCCTTCTACCAAGAAGCTGAAGTCTGCTGGATAGTTTAGAACACAATAACTAGACAAGATGAGTCGCAGACATGCATATGTACTTAGCAAGTGAACCACATATATATATATAGGGTGAATCACCTAACGTTACCGCTGGACATATTTCGTAAACCACATCAAATACTGACGAATCGATTCCACAGACCGAACGTGAGGAGAGGGGCTAGTGTAATTGGTTAATACAAACAATAAAAAAATGTACGGAAGTATGTTTTTTAACTCAAACCTACGTTATTTTAATTGGAACCCCGTTCGTTTTGTTAGCACGACTGAACATATTAGCAAATACGTAATCAGTGCCGTTTGTTGCATTGTAAAATGTTAATTACATCCGGAGATTTGGTAACCTAAATTTGACGCTTAAGTACCACTCCTCCGTTGTTCGATCGTGTGTATCGGAGAGCACCGAATTACGTAGGGATCCGAAGGGAACGGTGATGGACCTTAGGTGCAGAAGAGACTGGAACAGCACATTATGTCCACATGCTAACACATTTTTATTGGCCTTTTTCACTGACGCACATGTACATTACCATGAGGGGTGACGTACACGTACACACGTGGTTTCCGTTTTCAATTACGGAGTGGAATAGAGTGGGTCGCGACATGTCAGGCCAATAGATGTTCAATGTGGTGGCCATCATTTGCTGCACACAATTGCAATCTCTGGCGTAATGAATGTCGTACACGCCGCAGTACATCAGGTGTAATGTCGCCGCAGGCTGCCACAGTACGTTGTTTCATATCGTCTGGGGTTGTAGGCACATCACGGTACACATTCTCCTTTAACGTACCCCACAGAAAGAAGTCCAGAGGTGTAAGATCAGGAGAACGGGCTGGCCAATTTATGCGTCCTCCACGTCCTATGAAACGCCCGTCCAACGTGTATCTCACCCCTAATGGTAATGTACATGTGCGTCAGTGAAAAAGACCAATAAAAAGGTGTTAGCATATGGACGTAATGTGCTGTTCCAGCCACTTCTGTACCTAAGGTCCATCACAGTTCCCTTTGGATCCCTACGTAATTTGGTGCTCTCCGATACACACGATCGCACAGCGGAGGAGTGGTACTCAGCGTCAAATTTAGGTTGCAATATCTCCGGATGTAATTAACATTTTACAATGCAACAAACGGCACTGATTATGTATTTGTTTATATGTTCAGATGTACTAACAAAACTAACGGGGTTCCATTTTCAAAAACCTAGGTTTGTGTTAAAAAACGTACTTCCATGCAATTTTTTATGGTTTGTATTAACCAATTACACTAGCCCCTCACGTGCGGTCTGTGGAATCGATTCGTCAGTATTTGATGTGGTTTACGAAATATATCCAGCGGTAATGTTGGGTGACTCACCCTATATATATATATATATATATATATATATATATATATATATATATATATATATATATATACATATGTGTGTGTGTGTGTGTGTGTGTGTGGTGTCTACATATATCACAACAAAAATGTGTGATTTCAGATTCATTTACTCAGTTCTATTAGACAGAGATGTGTATAAATGACAGATACATTTCAGGTCATTAAAAAGGAATTCACAGTAAAATCCACTGGATCATTTTTCACATCAAGACAGTATTTCGGAAATATGCGTTGTATGCATTAAATTCTGCTTGTATTTCCCTCAGGCTGATAGTTGCATCACAGAACTCTATTATAGAATCTCTGAATTTCGTGTTTATGGATTCCATACCTATTGGAGCAATACTAGCCAACTTTGGCATTGTGTGGTACATGAACTGAAGCAGTGTTTTAAACTGTTCATATGTATGCTATGCACATGAAAATGATTCACATTGTCACTGTATACAGCTTCAGTACATGGTAGCCAGCGACCCAGTCTCTCTAACGCTAGAGCAAGTGCCAATTCATAACAGCATAGTATTGTTAATAAACGAACAGGCCTCTAGATTTCACCGTGAGTGCTACTTCACCCATCATAGATTGTGTGATCAATAGCGCCAGATTGGCGTTGTAAATGTCCAGGGGAGAATGAGATGGGTTATACTCGACATCCATTTGGCCATTGATGTATTGAGTAGCATGGCATACGTCGTCCCAGTCCATCTCAGTTAACTGCACTCTTTCATCCTTCACCACATTCTCAGTCACTATCCCAGCAAGCCAGTCACTGTCTGCTGCTTCTATGCCTATATTAAATGCTTTGACCCAGCAGCAGCTAAATTATACACGAAAGTGATCAGGAGGAGCGCAGTGGGAGGAAATGGTACCTTCACATCCACTACATCTACAATTTATCCTTGTAGTACCATTGGAATGATCCACAGTTCAGTTGATAATGTGTATGATAGAGTCTAGTAGTAACCTGCGTGTTTGAGAGCCCCCAGAGCACTTATATGAGTTGAGGACAGGCTGGGTCCTTCATCAATAATCAATAGACTCAAAAGGAGCTCTTTGTCCTGCTCCAACACGCCGACATGTTCTGCTACAGGATCGAACATGCCTGAGGTCGCTGCCACTGTCGCAGGTCCCAGAAAACTGGAAGTAATTGCTGCATGTTCCGACAGATACAGCTGATGTGCTGCTCCTATACGAAAAGAAAGAGGAACAATTAAGTGTTATTATGGTAATAATTATCAAAAAGTAATAATAGTTACAACAATAGCAATATGGGCACATATAAATGAAGAAACTTACTCTTACACTTTCTCCAATTCTGCTGAGGGACACTGTATGATCTCAGCCACTACTGCTGTCGATGATTCATGCTCCTTCCACTGACTGCAGCTGGGACCGGTAAAATATTGCACCCATATCATATCCCTGGGTTGACAGACAGCAAAATGTATCCTCGCACAGGAATCAGTCGGTCTGGAGATGCTGATAAGGACATACAGTGGCAAATCCATCTGTTTGACTGCAGGAGGAACCACTAGGACCTCAGCATATAAAGAAGAAAGTTGTAGTCCAATCACTAGAAACCACCTACATTTTCGAAATGCATCTTCAAGCTGTCGTGCTGCATCATCAATATATGGTGAGAAGTATTGTTTTTATGCTCCTCCATTAACATTTCTTCCAGCACTCAAGTAGATAGCTGTAGATGCAAGAGTCAGCAGGATGCTTACAGGTAACACAGTTATTAAACTCCTCTCTGTTTGACACAGATGTCTTATCAACTGAACACACTGTGCACACCAACTGCTTCCATACCAGCTGATCAGCACAGACTGAGTTTCTCCTTACAATATCGTGGTAAAAATGGGTGGGGATTTGTGGTTGGGGCAAGTGGTGGGGAGGGCTAGGTATTTCCTTAATCTGGTGACTGGTGACAAATTTAGCAGGAACCTTTAGGAACATTACTACAGGGGCAGAACCCAGGTCTGTAGGTTCATACATGTCTGGTATTGTTCACATCCTTCAGTACTATGCAAACGAGAATGCAGGAATTATATTCCTATGCAGCTAGTCCTTCCAGGAATATCTTTGCTTCCCTCGATACAACTAGATGCTCCTTATTAAAGCAAGCTACCAGTTGCCCAAACGCCCTAGAATGTTTCTGATGGGGTAGTATTGTTCCCAAGGTCATAATCAGATTGGGGCGTGCCAATACGGATGGTCCTCCAGACAGTAATTTTTTTAGAAAGCATTTGGAAGCTTCGATCATGGGTTTCTATTTTTGGCAGAAATCAATAGGACAGCTTAAAACTGCAGATTTGCGTTTGGCTGGAACGTTGCTGTAGGTTGAGATATGTTCAACTCAAAGAGTTTTTGTTTAACTACCAGGTGTTTAGCGAAGGAATGTTTCTCAGGTATACACCAAAGTTCTACAGGTCCCTACATGTGTAGGATGGGGTGCTATTGTTCACAGGCAGCTCTTTCCATGTGGCTGTTCTGGGAACCAATTCCTGCTTTTGTGGGTGTAAATCTACATCACTACACACTACACACAACACAAACAAGAGCCACATACACAGCACACAGCACAGGACAATTGCCTGATCACACATTAAATACAATTTTCCATGGAAGAGATTCGAAGTGTTGAAGCATTTGATTACCTTTGTGATGCTAAAGGCATGAGACTGACTACATTTGGAGAGTGTCAGATACAAAGTAAATTGCCATCAGTAGTTTCAAGACATACCCACAGTTCTCAGAGCATTGCTGTTACGGTCGCATTACCATACGTGAGGATGCACTTCAAATTCAGAGCTAGCTTGTAGTTGTAAAAAATGGTACAAAATCCTACAACTTACTGCCCACAAATCACAGAAATGTAGCCTGTGACGTAGAAATGAACATGATAAATTCAACTAAAGACTTGTGTTACACCCTGTAGAGAGACAGACGAGTGTGTGGTCAGCTGTAGATCGCGCCCCTGTGTGGCCACACAATGTGCTCGCACGATGCAGTGGTTCGTGCGTTGACCCCTAGGTTCGCCAGCAACTACTTCGAGTTATGATATACAGTTTTTCATCTTTTAGTTAGGTTATTAAATCAGACACCTCCCACCAATTTCATAAAAAATATTGTATCATGTACTTCCCACATTTCTTTTGCCTAGGAAGAGGCTTGCGACTTGTAAATTGTTATAAGTATTTATCATTCCCCAGTTCTGTTGCTACATGACTCCTGTATATTGGGGCATGGATTTATTACAGCTCTGGGATACCGGTTCGCTGTCCTAATATTGTTACCCATCTGTTTGTCTATTACAGTAGCTATTCCTTTGTAGATATGCTGGAGCCTTCTTCGTTGTACCTCAGTGATACTCTGGTGTCTTATTATCACGTACTCTTGTGTCTATCCCAGCAGCTATTCACCTGTGTATCAGCAGGAGGCTACGCCCTTGCACTTTAGTGATGGTTTGCTATCCTACTATTATTATCCCTCCTTCCCACAGTGGGCAATTGGCTAGAGTGGCTGGAATAAATCTCTAATGCTAGATTAATAACGAAAATATCCTCTCTACGTCCGACAGCTATTGATGGAACTGACTAGAGCTACTCACTGACACTCAGTCAATGGCAACTACCTCGCCCCAGCTCCAATGCTTCACAGTTAGAGGAAAACATTTTAATTTTCATTTAATTTTAGGATTTCCTGACAATAGGAGGTAAGGAGTTCGGCTGCACCAGTAATATGACTCTAATACTTCCGATTGTGATTTGTGATGTCATTGTTAGACTGCACCAATTTTCCAATGATGATATAATGAAGAGAGTACCCTACATCCTTCCATACGAGCGATAAGCAAATTGAATTTCTAAAAATAATAAATATATTATTATTATCATTATTATTATTTTTATGTCCTCTCCAATGTAATGTATTTGCATTTGACTTTACTATGAAAATTCGAATTTCATTTTCTGCGGATTTTGCATTTCCTGCGCTTTACCCAGTAAATAAAGAGAATCACAGCCCTGTCTCCTATAAAAGTCATTGAGTGTAGCATATGGAAATTGCATCTTACAAGTAAACAATATATCATATCCCATATAATTGACATTGATTTCAATTTTGTGTGATGAGTTCCTTCCTGTCTAACAGGCCAGAAAAGAGTGAGTGGATATTCCTGGCAATTTTTTTCTGGGAGGGAGAGGTGGAGGGGACCCATAGAGGGGCGAGGAATTTCCAGAAGGGAAGGGGGTGATTATTGACCATCTTAAGTAATTAACTGATTAATCTGCTACGAAAATGCGCTTATTCTCTCTGTGCTCCACTAATAAGAACACGCGACTGTTGGCGTTTTTGTGGGCTACACCTCAAACAGCCCGAAATGAAGCCTCACACATGGCTCATAGCCAATCACAGTCCTCGATGTCGAAACAGGCAGTTATAGATATTACACTATTCTTACGAATTGTTGTATCAAGAAGCTGTCCTCACCTGTAATTTTGCATTCTCTATAAGCAGGTATAAGTGATTATTGTGGATAGTATCGGCACCCAATTTTTATCAAGTCCGTGTGCAGAACTGATCGTCGTATTCCACCATATTTCCCAAGCTGGAGTGGGAGCCATTATCGACCTCTGAACTCATGGTTCCAGCCACATTTGTCCTTCACGTTGGTGCCATTGTGTCACTTAGTACAAAACTGCCATCTGGAGCTCGGATGCGGTCTTGCACAGCGCACTTTCGCTAGTTGCAAAAATTTACCAGCTTAGTGCCTATTCGGACCCGACGAGGGCCTGACCACATCGCACCTGTCGTCCTCCAGACTGGGTTGTGGCTCGTGCAAGGAGCCAGTCACGTTGGACATTTTAGTAGCTCTATTGGCAGCAGATATTACGTCTGTAGCTGATACGTCAGGAAGACTGCTTGATGACAGCTGATAAGCTGTGTATCGACTCCACTTCAGTCGTCAGTGGCCAACCGATAATGAGACTGCCTTCTCCCACCAAAGAGGCTCTATGTATAAAGGTGCTATTACTAAAGAAAAAGTCTGTGAAAATTACAAGTATGAAAAGTCAAACATGTAGCTCATCTCAATTCCACCACTATTGTGGTAGCCATTGTCATGTGTCAGGAATACAGACCAACTGTCCGAGCTTGTGAAAACAGTTTATTGCGTAATTATCAGCTCCGCAACAGTTACGTACATGTCCACTTCAGTGAATCCTAGCCAGGACCTTTAAAGACATGTTTATCTAAACGGAGCTCTTTAAAGTATAAGAAGGAATCTAAAACATTTCTTATGTACAGTATATTCTGTGTGAGAAAATACAAGGGGGAGTGCCAAGATCAGAACGCCATGGAAGAATGTTGTTTTTTACGTATGGTCAAAGTCCGTAGGAGGGAAATCCGAAACAATCGGGAGAGAGAGAGACAGGAGGAGATGGACGTCTTGTCGAGCTGCAGACTAGAACTACGCCCTAGGTCAGACAGACGCCTGGCTTCCTCCTGCCCCCAACACGTGACCTCTCTCCCACGCTCCTCATTTGTCATTCAGAAGCGGCGCGTAGGAACTTGTCGGTCTGCGCAATTGCTGGGACGTCTTGCCTCTGCTGATACGACACTCTTACTCGCCATGTGGGCCCCAAGGATTTGTTCTTGAACAATACAGACGAAATTGAAGTGGAAAATAATTCTGCAATAACTGAAATTCGTGACACCACCTAGACTGGTTAGGACGATCGCACAGTTGTTGGCACCGCTAACAATAGGTTTGTAGATATCGTTGGATTTAATCTTGTGGTTAATGAGTGGTTGCTTGTCTTCTACATCGATAATCGCTTCGGACGATTATTTATTACATGGGGTCGTAGTCGAAACTTTGACACAAACCTCTGTGACACATCCAGCTGCTGTTTCTGATTTTCATATGTGACTTACTTCATCGTGCCACATGATAATACTTGAAAAATACAGCTAATGGGGCTATACTAAGATGAAGAAATCAAATGTCAGGGGCAGTTATACGAGAACAATAGAGGTGGAAAAAAATTAAGTAAACTGTTTATTATTTGAACAGTAATCGCCATAGCCGTTAATCCATTTATGCCACTGGGGGACACGACGGTCAGTGCCTCCATGGAAAAATTTTTATGCTTGTTATCAAAACCGTTATTGTATCAAGACGTGCACCTCTCACTCCTAAGCAAAGCGACAGCCAGGAATATCTTACCTCGGTGCTCCAAAAATACGGAAATCACGTGGAGAGAGATCGGAATTGTATAGGTTAGGAGAGGGCGCCCACACATTGTCGAATTTTCTTTTACTTCACTGCAGAAATTTCGCCCCAAACACTCACAATCATACTCCATATTTGAGGAGCCATGACGAAAGACATTCGGATGAAGAGGTGCATGACTGAGTACTTTTTTATGAAGGAACTAAACCGTCTTGTCTCACAGTGGGATAAATGTATTAAGAGTTACGACAATCACTTTTGAAACAATAACCAGTTTATCTACCTTTTACCATGTGTCTCATTTTCATTTGACTGCCCGTTACAGCCTACAACTAAGGAACAATTGAAACGTGGAAGAGATGTTTCCTGTCTTTCAATTAAGTGCAAAACCCAAATGGAGACCATAAAGAGATATCAATCAAAGGCTGGGCGACAATCTCAGCGGCTCGATACATTTGAAAGTGCTTTAAATGTTATACTTTTCCGCGCTATGCGCTAACATAGATTACAAGTTATCTACTATTTGAGGCACATACTGCTGCTGGAACACACAGAAGAGAAATCATATTTTACTGATCAATATTCTCAATTATTTAGAGTCGTGTTTTCAACAGTGCCACCAGTAGCTGTGTGTAGGTGTATAGCAAATGTGTTGGTTAGTGAGAAAAGCAGTGTGATTGATTGTAAATTCACCTTGTTGATTTAATAACTATTTTACTTACTTAATTTATGGTAGTATGTCCCCCAGAGTGCCACCATATGGCACAAGTGAGTGACATGTAAAGCTAACCATCTCCGTGTGCAAGGAATAGCAGTTACGTTTACTCCGTTGAATGTGATGTGACAACAGACTTCCTTCATACTATATTCTAATGAATGGTACGAGAAAGAATGATTAGAGTGAGGTAATATAAATTTAATTAAACTTCTATAAAATTTGCAACAGATTGCTAGTTAGATGTGCCGATGCTTTGTTGTACACTGATGAGGACATTCAGGGTCTGTGAGTGCCATGGTCCACATCGGATGTGTGGTTAAATGGACCGTGAACTGCGGTGTGACGAGATGTTCAGAACCGTTTTATCCTTTTTCATAGAGGAAATTGCTTTGGTCTAGATAGATTGGGCGGTTCGAGTATTGACTTAAGTAGAGTCACTGCGTTTTCAATCAAATGCAGGTAGACTTGCTAGTGAGCCAGGGGGAGACAAAACTGCGAAAATTGGGGATCGGTTTCCGGAACTGCTCTGTGGGTGTTAGATTGTATATAATTCTGAAGAGATATGTCCAGGACAGGAAATGAAAGACTAATGTACGCGAAAGTGAATTTCTGTTCGAGTAGGTATAATCGTAGGCTTGAAACTTCCTGACAGATTAAAACTGTGTGCCGACCGAGACTCGAACATAGGACCTCTGCCTTCCGCGGGCAAGTGCTCTACCAACTGAGCTACCCAAACACGACTCACGACCCCTCTTCGTCCAGTACTTTATCTCCTGCCTTTCAAACATCACAGAAGTTCTCCTGCGAAACTTGCAGGACTAGCACTACTGGAAGAAACGATATTGTGGAGACACGGTTTAGAAACAGCCTGGAGGATGCTTCCAGAATGAAATTTTCACTCTGCAGCGGAGTGTGCGCTCTGGTGTTCCATAGCAAACGTCATTGTTAACATCGACGACGCATTGACGTATTACGACTACAGTGTGCATCACTTCATACCACCAGCTGTGACCCTTGATGTAACTAGAAAGAATAAAAATTATGTGATATAGACAACTTTTTTCAAAAAATGATTCATTCCTGTTACAATCCATAACTTTATATATAAAGAGAGAATGTCCAATGCTTGCCATGATAAGAAAAATATTGCTACAGGATGAAATATTATGAATGACCTCGTTCCAGACATACAGCTAAAATATTGGTAGTAAATTAATCATAATTTTCATCAAAGATGGCTAAAAGAGATCGTAGTTGTCAGTCAAGTGAATTGCAGTGCACTTAGTTGAAATATCTGTGATTAGCGTGTGAGAACATAAATTCTGAATGTCATGAATAAATTTAAAAGATATTCTACAAAGGAATTAATAAGAATTTCGAATAGATAGTATTGTGTTTATTTCTAAATTACAACTGTTGTTGTTGTCGTGGTCTTCAGTCCAGAGACTGGTTTGATGCAGCTCTCCATGCTACTCTATCCTGGGCAAACTTCTTCATCTCCCAGTACCTACAGCAACCTACATACTTCTGAATCTGTTTAGTGTATTAATCTCTTGGTCTCCCTCTACGATTTTTACCCTCCACGCTGCCCTCCAATGCTAAATTGGTGATCCGTTGATGCCTCAGAAAATGTCCTACCAACCGATCTCTTCCTCTACTCAAGTTGTGTCACAAATTTCTCTTCTCCCCAATTCTAATCAATACCTCCTCATTAGGTATGTGATCTTTCCGTTTAATCTTTGCGTTCTTCAGTAGCACCGCATCTCGAAAGCTTCCATTCTCTTCTTTTCTAAACTATTTATCGTCCTCGTTTCACTTTCATACATGGCTACACTCCATTTGCAACTGTACGGCAACAAAAATTCCATTTAAAGGTCACGATTTTAATATCACATAACTTTAAATTCGAAGGTCGCCACAGTAATCTGTTAGCACAACACGTACCCCAAAGTATATCATTATCACTTTCACTACCAATTTTAAATATTTCAATTTTTGTGTATGCTTGATGTAGTGGGCATGTGTGAGATTGAAGCTACATAACACTACATTAATGTGTTATGATGTATTCTCAATATGTGTAGTGGTGACAGGCCTCAATGCAAGTCTCTGATCAGATCTCCTTTGCACTCGATACTATAATATTTTCTAATTTCAGTTCTTTCTCTTCGTACACAACATGGTAAACCACAGTATACATACAAGGTGAGGTCGTATTTTGACACTTGTAACATAGCACTGAGTGTCTGATTTACCTGCAGTCAACGAACCATACTAGAAAAATTATTTATATAATAAAACAGAACTGTCATATTACTGTTTGCAGTTACAAAAGCTGATTATGACTATTAATTTGCTTTACGAAGGCCGCTACAGACTTACATTATTGGGGTATAGTACCTATACTATTGGCCATTAAAATTGCTACACCACGAAGATGATGTGCTACAGACGCGAAAGGAAGACGATGCTGTGAAATGCAAATGATAAGCTTCTCAGAGCATTCACACAAGATTGGCGCCGATGGCGACACCTACAACGTGCTGACATGAGGAAAGTTTCCAACTGATTTCTCATAAACAAACAGCAGTTGATCGGCGTTGCCTGGTGAAACGTTGTTGTGATGCCTCGAGTAAGGAGGAGAAATGCGTACCATCACGTATCCGACTTTGATAAAAGTCGGATTGTTGCCTATCGCTATTGCGGTGTATCGTATCGCGACATTGCTGCTCGCGTTGGTCGAGATCCAATGACTTTAGCAGAATCGGTGGGTTCAGGAAGTGTAATATGGAACGCCGTGCTGGATCCCAACGGCCTCGTATCACTAGCAGTCGAGATGACAGGCATCTTATCCGAATGGCTGAACGGATCGTGCAGCCACGTCTCGATCCGTGAGTCAACAGATGGGGACGATTGCAAGACAACAACAATTTGCACGAACAGTTCGACGACGTTTGCAGCAGCATGGACTATCAGCTCGGAGACCATGACTGCGGTTACCCTTGACGCTGCATCACAGACAGGAGCGCCTGCGTTTGTGTACTCAACGACGAACCTGGGTGTAAAGATGACGTCATTTTTCGGATGAATCCAGGTTCTGTTTACAGCATCACTATGGTCGCATCCGTGTTTGGCGACATCGCGGTGAACGCACATTGGAAGCTTGAATTCGTAATCGCCATACTGGCGTATCACCCGGAAAGATGGTCTGGGGTGCGAATGGTTACACGTCTCGGTCACCTCTTGTTCGCATTGACGGCAATTTGAACAGTGGACATTACATTTCAGATGTGTTAGGACCTGTGGCTCTACCCTTCATTCGATCCCTGCGAAGCCCTACATTTCAGCAAGATAATGCACGACCACATGTTGCGGGTCCTGTACGGGCCTTTGTGGATACAGAAAATGTTCGACTGCTGCCTGGCCAGCACATTCTCCAGATCTCTCACCAACTGAAAACGTCTGGCCAATGGTGGCCGAGGAATTGGCTCGTCACAATACGCCAGTCACTCTTCCTAATGAACTGTGGTATCGTGTTGAAGCTACATGGGCAGCTGTACTTGTAGACGCCATCCAAGTTCTGTTTGACACAATGCCCAGGCGTATCAAGGCCGTTGTTACGGCCAGAGGTGGTAGTTCTGGGTACTGATTTCTCAGGATTTATGCACCAAAGTTGCGTGAAAAAGTAATCACATGTCAGTTCTAGTATAATATATTTGTCCAATGAATATCCGTTTGTCATCTGCATTTCTTCTTGATGTTGCAATTCTAATGGCCAGTTGTGTATTAATCCGATTGATACGGTATATTCATACCCGTGAAACCACTTCTGAAACTTTTAGTGCACCGAACATAAAGCGCAATTCATGGTTGTTTTGCAGAAACTGTATATTAATGTGAAAGAATTATGGAGACCCTTAATTGGAGAAGGCTACATTTGCTTATCAATCAGCAAACACAGACAGTGAATCAGGAAAGAACTGCTAATAAGAGTCAAAGTATACATCAGGAACTGAGGAAATATTAAAATTATAATGCCGAAACATTATCAGTCGTTGAGTTACGTAGAGACCCATGGTTTAGATTGTAATAAACCGTTATGAATATAGTCTAATTACTAAATTAGAGGTTGATGATACAAAAAGAACAATGGCAACCCTAACAATGGGAAATATTCTTATTAGAGACTGGTGTGTGAAAAGGAAAGACCAGGCCGACGTATGAAAAAGACCAGAAAAAAATACACGAAGGGGAAGTCAGAGATCTAAAATAATGCAATATGGAGAACTTTCTGACTTTCTCGTATTTAGTAATTGTCATTAGGACTGCCTAGTGTTACTGAACTCAATATCTCCTTGTGGTCTTTTCCAAAACTGAAAGAGAATGTTTTAAGAATGCAGCGGTCATGCAAGACAAATATCTCGAATGAGAGCTACTACCATCTTGCTCGCCTGTTAGTACCTGTTAGCACAGACAGACGAGCAGGACGGTGGTAGGTATCGGGCTCTCGTGTTCCCTATTCTACAACGTAGGATACGGAACTTTTGCTCCGGAGTCAATGTAGGGTGGAAGAGAACCTTAGTTCTTTTATGCTTTACTGTATGTCAGAAGTTGGACTTACGTTATATCGAAACGTTTCACAAACAATAAAATATTATTGGTTCAGCAAATGCTGGAGTTTTCTTCATTCTGTGAACGTCTACTTTTACAGTTGTGGTTTCTCTACGAAAAGAACTCTCATATATAAGAGCACTTCTTAAAAAATTCCTGCCACCACATGCTATGAAGTTGGAAAAAGATATTTAAATGTCAGTGATTCGCGGATAATGAATAGAATAGAAATGCACAGAATAATCAAATAATGAATTTAAAAGTTGAGATTTTTGTTCGTTACTATTCTCAGAATCTCGACCTGTGTTTCAAATACTCAACTATCAGTGTAAGGCCATACACACATCTCGCTACCACCCTAAATTGAATGTCAAGAGATAGGTGATCGTCAACACACCCACAGTAATTTATCATTTAAGAAGGTGTTTCCGTTAATGTCAGGCTTACAATAGAACAAACTGAGAACCTAATTCCGTATACCCTCTATTGAAGCTTCGTAGCTGAAAACATTCGCAAATCCTGGGATTCGTTTTATTGTTATTCGATATATTTGCAAAATGATACCATGCATAGATGTGAGTGAACGTAAAATTACACGAAATCAAACATCTTTAATGTATCAATTTGGAGTCACGTCAGTGTAACATATGAAGCTGAGCTCTAGGTATAAGGTAGGACTTATCTAACGGGAAATTTGAATGTCAGATCTTTATGGCTAATTTCCAATACATATTTAATACATATGGCAGTAAGTTCAGAGTAAACCAAAGAATCACTTCTTTTAAGTTGCTAAAAACTCACAGATAATGCGAAGTTCCTATATTCTCTATAGAAAGAAAACAATAGTGTTAAACAAAATTAATTAATTTAACTTTTTTAAGTCTACCTTAAAAGTAAAATTTACTGTTGTCTCAGCTTAACATGCCATTCACTGGAGTTCAAATGCCATAACCACAGTAATCAGTCGGCATAACAATTAGAAAAAAATGCGGATTCGATATCAGCATCGTTTCCACGTGTCTCCCATATGTCGATGATGGCTATTCCTTTTGACTGATCACATGGTACCAACTGCTAAATGAATAGTGGTACGTCAGATTACTTGCAGATTACTGCTGGACAGTAGCAACGAGTTACCAGTCTTATCGTCTAGAACCACTTTTCTGCTAGCCACCACGCACTAGTGTGCTAATGGCATGGCACAGAAATATGCGAACGCCCAGGAATAGCGTCATTAGACACTCAAAGTAAGTAAGGAAGGAAGATTACTTACTGTTTAACGTCCCGCGTTGAAAACGAGGTCATTAGAGTTGACGCACTAGGTCATATTTGTGGAAGAAAACGAGCAGCGATTTTTTTAACTGGGCCTTCTCGAAACTTGCCTTAAGTGATTGAGGTAAGTCGCGTAAAACCGAATTGTGGATTTTGCAGTACCATCCGCCCGAAATCAAATCATGCAACAGCATCATCTCGCTCGGTGTGGATGCTAGAAGCGTAGTCAAAGTGGACCGATGAATCACGGTATACATCCTATAGTGAAAGTTCACCGAAATCTTGGTGAGGTGATCCAATCGGATTCTGATATTGGGCATCAGTCACTGAAAGGGTGCCGCTATACGTAAGTGAAGGATATTTGATAATTATCAAATGAGTTCTCTGATTCGCTTGCCAAAGTTTTTTTCTTTAAGGAACGACACAGAAATGCTATCTCCGAAGTTTTATGTCCCTTGGCTCGCGTAGAACATCCCACGAGAGACTTCTACTTCAAGAGGCAACATTCCACCGCTGTGCTCCCCAAAATTGTTGCGTTAGTTTGAAGACGACTTCACAGGCCTAAGGATACACGTGTGCCACCGTGTAGGTCAATAAACTTCAATCCGATTCAGAAAATTCGAGATGCCGTCAAGTAAGATGTTCCTGCCTCGCGCCAAATGTCTTCAAGGACAGCACATTGAGCAACCAGCTTGAATTGGTGCAGCTTTCTAATTCTTGAAGACGTCTGTTAGTGTCCAATCCTCAACGTATCTCGACTGACTGTGGAAAGCTGATACACGACACAAAATACTTGTGTCTGAATTAATTTCTTAATAATTACAAACTAGCAAAATTTAATGTTTTGCTTCAGTATACTGGGCGATATTATTCCTAGCGTAATACGGGTCTGCACTCGTACTTAGGTTGGTATTACTAGTCAGTTTGCCTTCCAATTAGTATTATATGGGGCCGTTCTAATAACTACGCACCAGAACCTTGTCTGTGAAAAATTACTACTCCTGAAGTTAAATAAGAAGTTCATGTTAGCAACTGACATCTTTTGAAGGAATAGAAGAACTGCTAAAGTAACCTTTTGCAGAGTCTTCTTCGGAGATTACGTTGTCGAACTGATAACGATGCTTTTCATTTGATTGGACTGTCTTTCTCGGTGTTGGAAGAAAAAATTAATTGCATCAAGGGTTTATTTCGCCACTAGGTTTGTGTCTCTCAGTCCATTAACAAGCCAAACCTTTCCTTTGAGGTAAACTTAACAGTTTCGGACATACCCGATACTGAAAGGTTATTATCTCATTTCCTTGTTGTAGTTTTCTTCAAACTTGCGGTAATAGACGTTTTACTTTAGCGCCCACGTTTTTGAACAATGATAACAGAATGTATCCATGATTAATCGTACTTTTACTGTAATCAAAAGCAATAACATGGAAGTCAATGCACAAACAACCAACAATGGTATCAACAACTGTACAAGTTCTCTGGTCTTTTATAACCCAGCAATTATATTTTAACTCGTCTCACCTTATAACACTCTGAAGATTTTTATTGTACTTCGTTCTCACGTTACGCAACTTGTTTCATTACCGTTTTCAACTTCTTAGCAAGTCATCACCCTCGTCACGTGATTTCTTAAAAGCACAGAAAAACACGCATACAAAAATAGATAGTATATTACCAAATCGTATTAACTATTATATGAACGCTTTTCTATGTGCACACACTAGCTCGTCAAAATACAATTGAACATGCCAGTGCCGGCGGCCACAATGTACTGTAAACGTATCTATGCTATGACTACTTAAACTGATGGCTATTGTTAACAATATAAAAGTATAAATTTTGTAACCCTTATATGGTGAACATAAGATTAAAAATATTCACAAAATGAAAGTGAGTTGTTAATGATCTTTGTTAACATGAAAACCAAGAAGCCAACCACAGCGGGTAGCCGCGAGGTCTCAGGCGAATTGTCACGGTTCGCGTGGCTTCCCCCTCCCTCGGGCATTGGTGTCTGTGTGTTGTACTTAGCGTAAATTAGTTTGAATTAAATTAATCAATTTGTAAGCCTAGGGACCAATGATCTCAGCAGTTTGGTCCCTTCAACCCTTACCACAATTTTTTTTTCATGATGCCAGAAGTACGGTTCTTAACTACTTGTGACTTCATTAGCCATTATACCACGCAGTGCTTTCCTCAGGAATTCCAATTACCATGTATCATGGCCCCCTTCTCTTAGCTGCACGCTTTGTGTGGTAAGTAGAGTGCATGTAAGTCTTTGTGTGTCTCAGAACATATGTTTGCATAGAAGTAAGTAATCTGTGTTTTAAAGATCCTCAATAAAAGGTGAAGAGGCAAAACAAAATCTGTCTAGAAAATATTACGAAACACTATTTCCGCCACAACGGTCAAGGGAGCTGTACAGCAAACTCTGCAGCATATGATAACAAGAATGAAGTTCTGTAAGAAAAAGATGACAATAGTGAAGGAATTTTTCATCAATTTAATATAGATATTTTCTTGTAAAAATTCAAATTTTATGAAAACTAGTTTTTGCTATTTTTAGTTCTACTAGTTGAAACTTTACTGCTGTCTATCGGTACTGGTATTATCACAAACCAAACGCATTGTCTCAGTACTCAAGGCACTTGAAACAAAAACATCTTTAATCGTACTTAAAATCTTTAAAATCCCTGGCACTTTTAATAAACTGTTTGTTATCTCATTTCTCTCATTGATCTCTGCAGTGATTTGGTAACTAGAACAATTCGCCCATTTAGGATCTAAGAAACACAATTCCAAAAACAATGTGTTAAGGTAATTCGATTTAAAGGTTTTGTCCAAAAAACTGAGTACTTTCTAATAGTCTTTTAAAACCCTTCTATGGTAAATAAAAAGTATACTACATTGACTGTTTTTTTCTAATAGGTGTTACATATTCAAGTCACTCGGTGGACACTAACGAAATATTTTGAAATTATTCACGTTGTTACATTTGTCCGATCCTTTACTTAATGGTTACTGCTGTATAACATATGAATGTGAAAGAAATTATATGCACCTTTAAGCGATATTATCTTATTAAAGATTTCTGCAGTTCTGTTAATAATGTCTTTATAAATAAGGATTACACTAAGCAAGAGAACTGTTTTTCAGGAAGTTTACCAGTCTATGATGCAGACTATATAAAAGCCATTATTATTTTCACTTTGCGTCATATGTCTGCAGTAATATTGAATCTACAATAAATAACTTACAGGTAACAGAAATAATGTTCTTATTTTTCAATCTTCTTGTAACAAACTTATGATAAATCATTTTAACGAAATACAGTGCTCTCTCACACCTATTTTCATGTTTGTGGAATAATGTTTCACATATAATGCAACACAGACGTTTAAACCAGCCAAAAGTGTTGGTTTACATGAAATAGCTAATGTGATGAACTAGCAACAATAATAAAGGGGACAAAAACAGGAAATAAACATGAAGTCTGTTCCTGTGATTTTTCCTCGTTTTCCTTTTCAAAAGCTCATTTTCTAAATCACTAGCAACGTGCAGTCATTCATACAATGTATGATACCTTTACTTAACCACAGAGGACCGTCATATGCTGGACATAAAGTATTGTCTTCAGGTCCGGAATAAGAATTTCGTAAAACAGGTCTTTTCTTCGAGTGCTATATTTGAAAGTCACGATCATCGTAGGAATACTTGAAAAACATCAGGTCAGGCGGATCTTTGCTATATTGCATCCAAACAAATTTAAGCCGTTTCACAGTTGCTCCATTCTCAGCAGTTTTCCTATTTTGAATTATTTTCTTCTGAAGCTAGTTGAAATCTAAAATTTGAGTGCTAACTATTTCTGTCACTCTGTACTTGTTGGAGGTTGTTCTTACAACTGAATACAAGCCAGTGGGATCAAAAACATCGATATGTTTACGTTTTCTTTCGATGCTCGCATGCACTTAGTCTACTTCCATTTGTGAATGTCCAGGCTCTAAAAAGCATTGGTCGATAGTTGGAATGTCTAGTGTCTTCGCTGGAAGCAAGCACATAGTGATCTAGTTGGCATTCATATTCTGACCGCCACATGTATCAGAAAACAAGGTTATCTGTTTTCCTTGTGCATGGTTATTCAAAAAAATCCCACTGACATGAAGCCACCTCTATGGATCCCCATTCTGATGTTGTCTCTCCCCAAATGCAGCAATCTGTCATGTTTTCTCCTACACTAAGAACAGGGAGATTGTACAGGGAGCGCCTTATTTTGTAGAATACTGCCTTTGAATTCCCTTTAGGGAAATAAAGCACAGCTTGCAAGTCAAATTCAGCTATCAAAGATTCGCATCTTCTTGAACTTTCTTTCTTAATGATCTTAAATTCCCTTGCCATTTCTTTCCTTTTCAAATGCTAGACCTGCTTCTTATTCAAATCTCTGTCTTCCTTTTCCTCAGCCAAAAGAAGTGAAATCTATAAACATTTATCATACATATCTTTTTGTGGCCTGTGGTTTTCAGATGAAATTCCTTTGTGAATATCTCCCTATGCAGCCTTAATTTCGCGTCTGTCTTTCCTTCCTCATAGCGTTATTCCCGATATAACTCATAATATCTTTAAACTCATATCACCAGGCAAAGAATCTGCTGTACATTCTTTCATTTTGTAGTGAGAAGGGTCTCTCTTTCTTAGGGTCACTCTCAGACGTTCAGATGACGTTCATCTCTTTTTTCGTAGTATGTCTTACAAAGGTTTCAGAAATGTCAAATGTCTTGAGGTAAAAATGCATACACACTTTAATCTTATCAGTTACCTTTATTAGACAGAACTTCTTGGTCCTCTTCCTTCGTTTCTCTTCTTCTTCCACTAACTTATTTATGTATTGCCTTTGTAGCCCTACTGATCAAGATCTTAGTAAGCTCTATGGATATTTTGTCTGTCTTGCTCAGTAAATTTACTCGTGCATTGTCGTGGGCATTTAGAGCAATATTTTGGCTTCGTATTTCTTGTAGGAACTTCGGAATTCTTCGTAGAAATATGTGACCCACCATACTGTTGATTGATTTCTTTTTGAATTCTATTCAATTCGTATCATGTTTCGTTTTCTTGTTTCGTTATTATTCTCAATACCAGCATTGTCATCTGCAATTTCTCCATCCCAATTGTGATGATTTACTTGTGCACTAGTTGTATCCACAACAGTTTTTGTGACATTCTTTACAAGGGATGTCCCATCTTCAACACAGCTGTCTGTAACAATAATGTGACAGGTATTAAGAGGAAGGGAAAATAAAATTGACTAGAACTGCTGTAGTGTCTAGTAACTGTTTGGCTACTCACCAGAATCAGTAGAGTTGTCCAGTTCTTAGGAAGGATCATCTATATCTGAACCAATGAATATCCTGAGCATCTCCACATCACTTTCTTCCTCTGCTGCGAAATAAATAATAATAATAATAACAGCTGTAGTAATAACTATAATAATAAAAAATTGTTATTATAGTACTTACTACCGAAATATGTACACTAAGAAACAGGCTCTAATACTTACAAGATTCTTTTAATTTTTTACTCCTTCTCCAGGCACATTTTCTCCATCCCTCTTCCTCTGGACTCCATAGCACTACTACTTGCTTTTAAATCCATTCACAACTGAAATAGTATTTACGGTCCTTGCCTGGAAGTCGCATTTCATTGTTGTCACAAAGCGACGGCGACAATGCCTGTAAGGTGAATTAGGGGGGAAAGCAGCTTCTACCTGCTCTGTTAGGATCAGAGAAACGTAAGCGCTGTTCCGTTTCACAAATTAACACTGTGTCCAATGGTATAAAAACGAATCATCCTTTCCGTCTGTCCGATCCTTACTATTTTTCGCAAATGTAGATACGTTGACAACTAAAACGAAAGCCACATAAGATAGAGTTACGCTTGTTTGATAGTAACGCAGGTCTTGATTCTGTGTACCTTATGATACTAACTATTCAAAAGTGGCAAAAATGTACTTACGTCTGTCTGATCCGAAATGGGCGAATTATGAGGTATCAGACAACCTTCTCAGTTTCTTTTTTATGAGACTGGTCACTTAGAACGTTTGACATTTGCTATCCTCATACGTTTCTGATGAAACCATATTGGCGATGAGCTGAAATTAATATGGAACATGGTTATATATTCCGTTATAAGGCGATGTGAAGGCTTTCTACATTGGCTATAAGCAAGACGAGATTTATGACGGCTTGTTACAGTGTGCCACTGCTTAAAACATCCTATGCAGAACTGATTTTGAATAATAGAGTATCTAAAAACAACTTAGTGACTCTAAAGAGAACTGCGCACAGTCAGCTTCCATATATAACTCTTAAGCCACAAATTATGTTGACTGTCACGTTTTTCACGTTCCCGACCCGGTCGGAATGTCGGAGACCCCAGCTGGGTGTTTACACACGGTCTCAGCTATTAATAACGCGTAGCGACGCACCAGTGCTGGTGAACTTCACCTTGTCCTTGTGGTGTTTCAAATATATGGCCTGTACTTATAGAGTTAGGAGTGAAGTAACGGCATTACGAGTCCGCATATAAGTCAAGAGAACACAACAGACCGCCTTTTATGTCTAGTTTATTCCATGTAAAGGGAATATGAACCATTCGGAACCAGAAGTCGTTCTGAAAACTGGAATTCAAGTCCATACTTCAGCGATTGAATTTTGGTCTTTCTAACTACAGCATCAAAAAATCTGAAATTCTGTAGGACAAAGGAAATCGAAATCAGTACGGGAATTAAATGGATGTCTTATGACAAATTTTCTACTGCCATTCACGCACCCCACGACAGTCCAACTTTTCTGACTGCAGTACTAAGTTCTGCCAAACTAATTAGTTACAAACAAACAGGATAGGGGAAATTCACCGTAGTACTAACAAATTAGGAGAAATACTTGTGAGGTAACTACTCACTAGCGCGTTACGAGCAGAACTCCGAAATGATTATTAATTATCTAATCTAGAACTTTGTAACTTTTAACAATCTGCACTTCACTTGCTTCCGAATGGAGTGCATTTCAAGTATCCTGCATAACATCTCTCATTCGATGTCTAGGGAGTTAAAACAACTTCCTTTACATTACGCTGATCGTAAAAGTTCACTTTTCTATACATCTACGGTTTATGTAGTCTCGATGTCGTGACATTCATGTATATCTGCGAAGTAACGTAAAGATTATTCACTTGTGATGCTGTGAATGTCCAATATTTCTTGATTTAACATAATTTATGTAGGATATGTGTAAGTGTTACCTATTCTAGCACTTAATAACTTTTTTACACATATGTGGCTCAATAGGGGGAGTTCCTGTGTTATAATCTGTCCTCAGCCGTCTATTAATTAACAAGGTATTGAATACTTTCAGCCCTTTTCACTTTTCGATATTGTTCTAATGTTTACAACATTTACTATTATATTTCCTATTTAGAGGAGTACAAGTCAGTTTCGGTGACAAATAAGATTTCAGTAGGATATAGTGTGTAAACAGAAGGGAACTGTATTCACTGCAACTGAAAAATAAGGTTTACTATACCAGGTAAAATCTAAACATACATCCCCTGTAAATATTCTTTCTATAATTATGGTGCTTACATAGTGTTACCAGACAAGGTTTATTTAGAAAATCCATATAGATATAAATGTTAGCAGTGTAGAGATTCTCTTATCAAGCATACTTTGTAAATAAGCCACACGGGTCCTTACCTTAAATGTATAATTCAAATATTTAATTTGTGGTAGCTGAATCCTAAACTGCAAGGTATGTCAATCCATTCTCTGCTGAGAATCAGTGTAGCTCCACGGAAATATATGTTATTTAACAAAATCCTAGGACATTAGGCCCGACTACTATAAATGAAAGGAATTTCAAACAATTGCTTTTAATCTGTACAAGTTTTAAGTGCATGCAATTTCCTTAAGTACAAAGTAGGTAAGTTTGTTGCACACAAAGTTGCTGAGAATTTGATTTGTGAAACACAGGTTTACTCGTGAGACCAGAGTTTCCCCCAGTGTAAACAGCGTTGCAATAACTTACGGGAATTCAGATGTGTTACGCCGTCAACAACCGCCCGTTTGCGCATACTCTTATTATCGAGAAAAACTGCAGCAAGTCAGCGCTGTGCAAGTTAATGTGAAAATTCAGTTCGGAGAGGTTTTCCAGGAAGATAACGCTCTCACACACCGTAAACGCTGGCGCCACCACGTAACTAAAGATGAACGAAATCAGAAGTTGTCGTTAGTGAAAATTAATAAACTATAGGTAAGGTAGCATTAACTTTGCTCCTCTCCCGTCCTTTTCCATGCAGGATAGAAGAGAAATCTCCATCTCTGCTTATGTATGAGCTTACTTGTTATTGCTAGCTTCTTGCTCAATAACATTATCCTACTTGTTGAATTTCGCATGCACTTTTAGTTCTGTAGTGATAAATTGTATTACACAGTATTCGTTTATTATTTAACTAGCGAAGCTGGCAATGTTCCACAATTGCTAAATATGTATTGGAATTGGATATACGTTCTGATCTCCTTTTCCTCCACTCCCTATATCCATTCCCTCCTCTCCACTTCCTTTGTCCGTCTCATCCACTTTACCCTATCTCTGTCCGTCTTCTTTCCCTCCTCCTTTATCTCTCACTCCATATCCTCTTTCCCCTACTTTATATGAATTTCCTTCCCCATTCTCTGTCCATTTCCTCAAGTCGCTCCCTCTGACATTATTTATTTTAACTGCAAACGGAACCTCGATTTGGAAATAGAAGTAAAAATCAGTAGGTAGCTAGGATGGAATCGTTAGCAGACAAGGTGTGAGAGAGATTTTTCCATCTGCCAGATGTGTGAGGATAGGAGCTTTACTAACAAAATTTCGAAAGGTTTTAATCTATGTACTTGTAGATTTTTAAAGTTAGCCCTAAATACAATTTTCCTGCCTTCCTTCAAAAATGACTTCGAAAAGGAAAACAAAGCTGCACATTTTCAGAGCACAGCTTAGCATGTTCCTTGGAGCAGCCGATTTAAGAGAAACGGTTTACTGTATAACATTATATCTCCAGTGGTTTCCGCTGAGCGTTGTCAGTCAGGATTCATTCAACAGAATCTTCCTTTGAATTTTTGTGAATTGAAACAAAACAATTTCAGTGAGATCATGAGTTCACTAAAATGAAATAAATCGGAATTCATTGTTCCGGAGTCATAAGCAAACGTGGTTCGGAAATTTTTATTCTATTTGTCTCCAAACGATGTCTTGCTCGTCGTCAGTGTCATTCATTCTACGATCATGTAGTTGGCCCGCGTTGTTCGTGCGCCGACAGATATTTCGACGCCTCACCGGAGGCTTCTCTTTTGCAAATTAAATAAACCACGAACTGAAGTATTTTGAATGTTTGCAACACACCAGGTTACAACGGATTGATTCCAATTTAATCTTTGAAACACAACACAGATATGATTATCGCCTCTAACAAACAGAAATACCGCATTCAGTTGTATACTTCTTCGAAAACTATTAATATTCAATGAGCACTTTGTTTTCGTTATGGAAACATGCTACAGCAGAGATTACAAACATTACGTTACAATTTCTTTTGTTATGAAGACATGTGACAGCAGAACTGTCAAACCCTTGTCGCATTTCTTTCATTGAGATACTCATTCAAAAATTCCATCCAGATTTCCGACTTCTCCCTTGGATTTTCCTAAAATTTTCTGTCGTACAACCCTTGTCCTGACAGTTACGACTACAAAACAAAAAAAAAAGCAGCCAAATCAAGCGACAATCTTCCATACTATGTATGGAAACATTTCATTTTTGTTCGAATAGATTAACGTGCATATGCTAAGGCACATGGCACTGATAAATTACACCATTCTCTGTGTTTCAGAATGTTTGATTTCCATTAGGTAGAGGTACAACGATTAGTTATTCATTCCAGGAACAGACTGCGACGGCTTTCGTCTGACGCCAAGCACGTGTGAATACTATAGGAACAACTAATCTTCTCGGAATGATTTTAGAGTAAGTTTTGATGGAGGTGGTGAACATTTATTGTCAATAGCTTTCGAATGCTACAATAGCAAAGGCAAGCTGCTACTTGAATAAAGCCATTTAATGTCTATGGAAAGGGAAAGTAATAGGTATCAAATTGCAAAGTGTGTATCCAATCTACAGAAATAGGCTTAAGCAATGGAAAACATGCGAATAATATTCAAGACCAGTTTACTATATGCCGTATGTTTGCATACAGGGTGTTTCACGAGAGAGACTGAATATTTTAAAAGGTTATAGTACAGACTACTTCGAGTAAAACATTTCATAATTCTCTCCAGTTCTTCATTCAAAAATACTAATAGAAGGTGTGAAGCAAAGTCAAATGATTAAGTTCAAAGTTGATTTTCATGAACTCCACCAACGACTTGTATGCACTTTCTAATTCGCTTGAAAAAACTTCGACTAGCTCTTCTGAGGTCGTGTTGGGGTCCTTTTATGTGGATAGCACTATTCTTAATATGAACATTTAATTAGTTTTTTTGTGTTTAGTTCGTCATTGTAGATTTCGTCTTTGAACCCCTGAGGTAAGAATCCGAAGGATTCATGCCTGCTCATCTTGTTGATCGAAGCTTGTTACCATTCCTGCGGATTCACCTTCCGGAGAATGTTGGGTTTAGATAATGTGTCTGCTCTTTTATGTGGAGTATGTATTGCACAAAACATAAAAAGACATTCTTAATTCAGGATCCTATTCAGTCACTATTTCACTTTAATGTAACGATAATTGCAACAGTGGCGATTATGCAGATGATTTATTAGGATTAAAGAGCAAAGCGTGTATAATTTGCCTGTTGCGTAACATTCCGATAAAAGAGTTGCAACAGTTCAGTTGATAGGATGTTGACCGAAAACGCTAAAAAACATCTTACTAAAATTTATATTACAAAATATCATACCTGGAGTCATAAACGATGGCGGGAAATTTTATCCTTGTTCTGAGTATCGTCGTCAACGTTTCTTCGGCAGGCAATGAGCGTTCAGTAGTTTTCTCAGCTGTGTGTTGTGAATGTCACAGCCAATGCGAGCGTAGAAAGTGACCGTAGCAAGCTATTCAGTGAAATTTTATTCCATTTGTTGCGAGATGTCACAGCAGATGGTGGAGGTAAGCCACAAATTCTTTACAAGCACATGAAAGACATAATTTGCAGTACACACGCTTTCTTCAATTCCACAGCACGTGTAAGCGGTTACCGCAACCGTCGCTTGGAACCGGCTACAATGCGCGAACCGCCATTGTTTGTGATGGAACTATAATAGTGACACAGACAGTTCCCACACGGTTAGCATTATCTACGGTCACACAAATTGTATGGTGTACCGTATTTTCTATGTCGGCTAAATAATATATAATAAATTTCAGTAAACAACGTTAAATAACTGAATATTAGCACTTTCATATAACTTAGGCGGTGTAAGTAATGCCTGACAGGAAAGTTTGAAGGAGGCATGAATTTTACGTGTTCCATATTTAATCTGCGATTGGGGCGATATATGGCAATAATGGGAGAAAATATGTTGATAATTAATGTAAACAGTGTACATGGGTCTGGGTGATACGGTATGTATCGGAGGGTGACCGAGGTGACAGGAATCCAAGAAAAAAAAAAAAGAGAAAACATATATGATGTCCATGTTTAGCTCATGTTACAAAGCTTCCTAAGCATTGTATAGCATTGTTGGAATACACTTCTGCAATTCTATGTCGTGGACCGTCTATGGCAAACGACTTCGCTGTGGTACGAAAAGAATCCTGTCCACATCTAGATTTCATTCAAGGAAGGCAGAATGCTCAAAACTGATCGTCTGCATCGCTGCTGAAGAAACGTACTGTAGGTAAACGAAGAAAAGTTTATGAAGGTTGTGAAGCAGTTTTTTAGGAAATAGTTTTACTTGTAGCTTAAGGAAGCACGACATACTTTCGATTCGTACTTTTCTTCATTGTACAGCGGTCCTCAAACGACAGAGTGGAAACTATTATTTAAAAATATTCATTTGAAACTGTGAGTTTTATATCACAGCCTGGTGCTGAGGTTGTTATAATTTCGTTATTGCTCACATTTATAACGATATTTAAAATTTGACGAACTCACTATCCACAGTTTGAAGAACTTGCAGTGAACTATGGGTGTGAATTACAGTTCCTGACCTGAGAAAAGCAGGAATTGGTAGTCTCAAACATTCTTCATATTTCAAAACCTGTTTCCAAATCACTGACAGCTGAATGATGGGTTAAAATGTCGACTGAAAGAATGACTCACCCCGTACTCGATCCCACAATATATCGTTATTCAGTCACACACTCTACCGATATGCGACTAAACCATATGCTGTTCTCTCTAATTATTGCAGCTGTCACTAGGTGTCTACGTAATCGTTTCCGAAACCTAACTTCAATTCTTCATAATTGAAATAATTTGTACGAAGTATCTATGAAATATGTACAGAAGCTTTCCTCGTGAATAAGTGTATCTATTAGCCAAACCCGGGTCAAAATCCCTACAGCTTTTCCAGAATTTGCCTGCGTGTACTGACGGACGCGAGCAAGCGACTTCAGTTTATCTTTACAGGGTAGCCATAAATGGTTTGGAAAGCTTGTAAGCGTGTGGCAGCGTAGGTTGTGTAGAGAAGTAAGTGATAAGAAAAAATTGGTACATTGCGCAGTTTTCGAGGTAATTAGCTTGGAAGTTAGCCAAAGAGGCTGTTACGAGCCCTACTTTAAATGGTCTGTGAGGTACTATTTGTGTCAGTTGATAGGTGATAGTGCACGTGACTTTTAGCCTTTGGTTTTGGTTCGATTCGTAGTACCGTCACACATCCATAGTTTATGTCCCTCTCTTCCTCAGTAATAGGAAATCAAACGGAGAAAACGTTTGACGACAATGTCTCTCTCTGGTGGGAAACTTGAATTTGCACGTGCAATGGCCAGATTGGCTAACTTCAATGCTGGTTAACTCGACAACGGGACACGAATGGAATTTTTTCTTAACAATTATTTCTCAACACAATCTTCCCAAGGCCGGCCGGAGTGGCCGTGCGGTTCTAGGGGCTACAGTCTGGAACCGAGCGACCGCTACGGTCGCAGGTCAGAATCCTGCCTCCGGCATGGATGTGTGTGATGTCCTTAGGTTAGTTAGGTTCAATTAGTTCTAGGTTCTAGGCGACTGATGACCTCAGAAGTTAAGTCGCATAGTGCTCAGAGCCATTTGAACCAATCTTCCCTGAACCCCCCCCCCCTCCCCCCTACATGTTTTTGAGACGGCTTCTGACCAACCTATATGGAGATCATAGGCGCTGTCTTTTGAAACTCATGGGCTATGCTCATCACATTACACTTTAAAACTTATAATTTCTCCCCTGTATAATTTGAGTACGTGTAAACGCTAGAAAAGTAACATAAAATACATAATCACTCCCCTAAATAGGGAGACACTGGAACGTTTTCCTCCTGACACTTGGTTTACTGATGAATTCGTTGATTAGCGATTATAGGTTCAGTTCAGTTCCCTTACGAGATCGGTATGGCTGTTCAATAATACTGCGTGATTAAATCGATCTTCGTTTATGGTGGCTCTGGTGTAAGTTTTCTGTCTTCGATGTGCAGAAAACGAACGTTTTGCAGTACACATGGATATAGGAATCATTAAAAGAAGTAGCAACAATTTTACATATACTGATATCAAGTTCTTCAGAGCTACACAGTTATTCTCTGTCGTACTCTAGGATTGCACTACACTATCAAAGCTCTCTAGTGTAGCATTACGCTGTTTTACCATATCCAAAAAGTATCTCTGAGAAGAGTCAGTCTTACACAATCGAAATCGTCACCGTTAAAAAGAATTATCGTTGATATTATCTTCTTTCCCTCATAGAAACATTTCTATTTTGCAGGGTGTGATATTGTTGCAAAAGAACTTCGTAAATATTATGTGTGCACCACAGAGACACAACACGCATGCACCATCTCGTTGGACAGACTGGTTTTAAATCTTCACCTGCTTTAATGTCATGAGAATCTGAAAAGAATTGTTCAAGATTTCCGAATTTTTGTAGCCTCTTGGGTGAACCACGAATAATGAAATCAAATCTTTGAGAATTGACTGAATATCTCTTAATATTGATTTGATACTACAGGAGCCTGTAACAGCTAAATTTAGGGTTATAAGCCTAACAGTGAATGTAACTAGCCCTCGGTTCAACGTCTTTTATCCGTGACTGTAATCCTTGCAGACAAGTGCTAACGTTTGTTGCGCCTTCATAGCATTATCCGCAACAGTTGCTCACAGGAATAGAATGTCTTAATCATACATCCTGCGCAGAATTAAACAGGGTATGTGGAGCATTTAATGCGAGCTCATCAAAACAACAGAGCAAAATTCTAGTCAACAGTATGTAAACAAACAGACATCAGCTCTCTAATTGATATATCGGCTGTCTCGTTCAACATGAAAGCATGTAAATCATGTTCTCTTACTCGTTGAATCACAATTCTTTTGAAAATACATGTTTATCAGTGTTCTAATTTCATTAATTGTGTTATGAGACAGCCATCTGTAAGTAGTCTGATAAAGCTATAGTTTCAATCTGAGTGCATCCCCAGATCGTAATTTCAGAAGATTCAAAAAATTAGAAGACTCATCTATATGACAACTTAAGGCCAATCCTTGGCAAACCAAGAACAATTTTTAAGTAAAATTTCGCTTAAACAAAAAGTAGCGGCTTACATTTCTTGTGCTTTGGAATGACTAACTGGTGACAGAATATTTGCTCTTTTTTTCATATAATTATTTGTACTAACTGAACTGATATTCAAATTACTTTTTTCATGAGATTTGAATCGCTTTAGAGCAACGGACTAGTTCTTAAAGTCGTACTGCACGAATGTATTATGGGAATCCTCATTCGCAGTAACAGTAGGTGGCAATCTCCTGTTATCACACAAGGACCTACACAGAAAACAATAAGCTCTGTCATCCTTTCCGTCATACTGAATGTATGTTTTTACCCAACGTTTTTGAACAGTTGGGCCCCTGCGGCTGCCACTTTCAGTACCAGGATGATATTTTCGCGGAACTACCAGTGATAGTAACCGGGATGTCATCGTCACGAGCTACCGAAAATGGATCAGTTTTATTGTTATACGATGTCGATTTGATATCACCATCACCATAATGAAATCAGTAGATGTCCTTTCGTATTTCACATAACATAGCATAATTCCAAGCACAGGTGACACAGGTCAGACAGAACATAAACTAACGTCTAGTGGTCTACATGTTCCGACTTCTGACTACTTCGCTGTTCGTTCAGTTTTTGAAGTCAAGTATAAATTAAACTATCTACAACATGACTTCACAAGATTAAATCTCTCGCTGGCTCTTGCGTTTCGCGACTGTTGCAGGGCTTTCAATTAAAGCAGGAAGAACTTCGCCATGCTGTTATATATACTGTCCTTTTACTGAATGTCTTACTAGGAGGGTTGGGGCACTCTTCGCAACTCTATGGTGGTTGTGTTAAAAGATTATCTTAAAAGAAACCGCTTATTAAATTCGTATTTCATAGTATAAAAGTTTTCGCCGTATGGCACCCAACCGACATCATTTCTAGTTATTTAATACACCAATAATAATGAAAGGTTACCGCCTCCAATGTACGTTATTGACTTAATAAGTGGAATTCCTTTAATATTCGAATATTTTAGAAATCGGGTCAACGTTGATTTTAATCCCTACGAATGCAATTAGCCGGTTGTTTAAAGATAACCTTTTTACAGCGGTATATTACAAAAGCCAGATGCCCATCGCCCATCGATGCAATGAATGAGTCGATTTTAATTACGACCAAGATGCAAACATATATACTGCCGTTTGCGTACGATGAAAATGAGAAAAAACAATATTAAAATTTTCGCTGAAGTATCTGTGCATACTCACTCAATTTTTTTTTATTTTATTGAGCGACCAAGCATGCCTGTAGTCTGAGCCTACGATAGAGATGATGAAATAGCATATTCTATAGAAACAAAGGTGCTTAGAATTTGATGTAACAAATGCCAACCCGACAAACACGATTTCATGTTGGATATACATACACTGATTGTAAATTTGTCACAGAAAGAAGCGTGTGCCAATGTGAAAGGCAGGCGACTTGGTTGAAACACAAAAACCCAGTTGGCTCAAATGTAAGTAGACAGGAGACGAGTCGTGCATCTGCTATAACCTGACAAAGGAATCTGCAATACTGTACAATATTGTCAGCATTCGATAACAACTTTTTTGCTTCGATGTTTAAATGGTAATTCAGAATAAATAACACAGCATTCGCGGATGCTTGTCACAATGTTAGAACGGGGCACCAACTCGAAATGTAATGAATAAATTGAGCGGCTAACGCGATGACCAATATGGTGCTGCAACGTCACAACCTGATCAAAAGTATCCTCACACCTGTAAGTGAACAGATACTCTTGTTGAAGCAGTCGTTCAGTTACGTTGATCTGTAACAGCAAATCTCAGTTTGAATCGCCTGTGGGTGTTTTCATTTCCATGTTTAGTCTCTTTACTTCTCCACTGCAAAATATCTAAATCTACATACCCTGCAAGCCACCGTACGCTGCGTGGCGGTGGGCACCCGCACCACTATTAGTCGTTCCCATTCCTGTTCCACTCACAGGCCTAACGTGGGAGAAACGACTAACTATATGCCTCCGTTCCGGCCCTAATGTGTCTCATCTTGTCTTCGTGAACCTATCGCGAAATGTGTGTTGAGGCAGTAGGATCGTTCTGCAGTCTGCTCCAAATGCCGGTTCTCAAACTTTCTAAATCTAAATCTACGGGATTACACTGCTATTCACCATAAAGTGCCTGGCAGAGCGTTCATTGAACAACGTTCAGGCTGTCTGTTTACTGTTCCACTCTCGAACGGCGAGCAGGAAAAACGAGCACTTACATTTTTCTGTGGGAGCCGTGATTTCTCTTATTTTATCGTGATGATTATTTCTCCTTATGTAGGTGGTTGCCAACAGAATGTTTTCGCAAGTTGCCAACAGAATGTTTTCGCAATCGGAGGGGAAAACCGGTGTTTGAAATTTTATTAGTAGAGCGCAGAGCAACGAAAAATGCCTTTGTTTTAATGATTGCCATTCCAATTCACGTATCATGTCTGTTCCACTATTTGCCCTATTTCGCGATGGTACAATATGAGCTGTCCTTCTTTGGACTTTTTCGGTGTCATCCATCAATTCCAGCTGATGCGGATCCCACACCACACAGAAAAACTCCTGAGTAGGGGGGAGACATGCGTAGTGTAAGCAGTTTCTTTAGTAGACCTGTTGCACCATCTAAGTGTTCTGCCGATGTATCGCAGTCTTTGGTTTGCTCTACCGACAACATTTTCTGTGGGATCGTTCTTATTTAGGTTATTTGTGATTGTAATCCCTAAGTATTTAGTTGAATTTACAGCCTTAAGATTAGTGTGTATCACGTAATCGGAATTTAGCGGATTTGTTTTTAGTACTCATGGAATAAATTAACACTTTTCGTTATTTAGGATCAATTGCCACCTTTCGCACCATAGAAATATCTTATCTGAATCATTTTGCAATCCGTTTTGATCATCTGATGACTTTGCAAGACCGTAAATGACCTCGTCATCAGCAAGCCATCCCAGACAGTTTCTGAGATTGTCTACTATATAAATTTTTCGTAATATGGGGCCACAGTCATAATATATTTCTTTAAAGTCAGTACCGCCAATAGACTGCTATTTATTTGCAGTGTTGAAATTACATGATCATGATTTCGGCTTTAAAGGGCCTTTATCAAGTGTTTTAATGTTATACAATGCCTAAGATGGCATACTGTCGTATTGAAAATACATTTTTAGATACAGTGATAAAGAAATGCCGTAGACTTTTACCGGAAATATTGACCCTTAGACAAAGTGTCTAATAGTGTATTTTAAATGCGACAGTATGCCATATTAGGCACTGTATAACATTAAAACACTTTATAATGGCACTTTAAAGCCGAAATCGTGATCGTGTGAATTCAACACTGCAAATAAAAACAGTCTAATGGCGGTACAGACTTTAAATAAATTATCTCCTACGTCGTTAATATAGATCAGGAACAACAGAGGGCCAACAACACTTCCGTGGGGAACGCCGCATATTGCTTCCGTTTTACTCCATCACTTTCCGTCTATTACTACGAAGTGTGACCTTTCTGACAGGAAATCACAAATACTGTCGCGCAACTGAGGCGATATTCCATAGGCACGCAGTTAGATTACAAGACGCTTGTGGGAAACGGTGTCGAAAGCCTTCTGGAAATCTATAAATATGGAATCAATTTGACATCCCCTGTGGATAGCACTCATTACTTCATGAGTAGAAAGAGCTAGTTGTGTTTCACAAAACAAAGTCCCCTTTACTCGGTGGACCGCCATTGGAGTTCCCGGAGCCACACTTTCGTGTTTTTCAAACGAACTGGTAACTAATCTAGCAGCCCGCCTCTTAATTGCTTCGATGGCTCCCTTCAATCATTACCTGGATCGGATCATAATCACACGAGCGGTACTCAAGAACAGGCTGCATCATCGTCCTGTATGCTGCCTCTTTCCAAAAATTCTCCGCTAAACCAAAATCGACCATTCGCCTTCCCTACCAAAATACGATGGATGTGTCCAAGAGCCTAGATTGTGGCTGGATTGCGAGAGATAAGGCGTTTTCTTGAGGGAACATGGTGTTGTCGTAAACTTGATATTACTAAGAGTGGGTTTCAGGAGGCGGCCAGAACTGCGATCACCTGGCTTCTCCTAAGACCCACTCGACTGTGGATATGCGCAGTAGTGTGTCCAAAACACACAGAGAATGGAACCCCGTTTTTCTGTCAGAAGAAACATGGGACTAAGATGATTGTATGAGAGTGAAGTCCTGGTACGTGGGGAAGTTATACCGCCGATCTGCCAGTCATTTCAGGTGACGCCACAACACAACACCGAATCCCCGCAGGTGGAGAATCTCCGACACGACCGCCAGTGGAATCTGGACCCGCTGCATGGCAGTCAGAAGCGCCGGCCACTCAACTAAGGGTGCGAACAGAAACATAGGATTCTTCGCAGAAGAGTTTCAGCGAGATAAGAGATAACTATTTATGGGTTATTCCCCAGATGCCGAGTGAATTTTCTCTACGATGTCCTACAGTAAGATTAGGTTTAAACTTTCTGAATCCAGCTTTCTGTTATGATCATACTGTTATTTCTCAAATGCTCTCTATTTTCCGCTGCCTCTAAGTGCAGAGCATCGGATAGGGCATTTTCAGAACAGTGCAAAGGAGTGGGAGAGGTTTTCTACCTTCTACTCAACTAATTGCACTATTAATTGAAATAGCAAAAATCCGAGAGTGTGGGAGGATCTTTAACACCTCCACATGAGTGTTACTGCTCAGTGGTCGCAGTCCTTACCATCAGTGGCCAGCCAGTTCTCGCTCTGACGAAGAATAGGAAAGTTCCAGAGCAGCCAGAAAGAGAGACTTCTGTCTAGGTATCTGAAGAGTAAGGACTTTAGTTTAGGAGAGAAGAATGATGAAACGAGCCTTGTTGGCACTATAGGATGTCTGTACTTGAGCGTTAGATACAAAGTGGTGGCTGAATCTGACACTCCAGTCGCTACCGCCGCCGTCGGAATTATTCGCGCTCTGCGCGCCTGCTAAGATGAACTCCTTTGCTTGCGCGGTCGCCGATTAGAGGCGAAGTTAACTCGTTCCCTTCAGCAGCCAGGAAAACGATTTTAAAGCGCCACATCAGGCTTGTTGCTCTCAACGCGCATTTTGGCACCCTAATGGTGTTAGCCTCTATATTTCCATCTACTTATTACTTTTAACTAACAATTTACGCAATCACTGGGCAGGTCCACGAATTGTTAACGGAACTGAGATTCAGGTTTCTCAACCACTGAAAAATCTCCTTCTGTGTGACTTGAGTTTACTGACGGGAGTAGGAAAATGGTGACTAAGAAGTGAGAGAAAATTAATTTAATAATTTGGTAAATCAGATACGCCTGCAATTTGATGATGATTTACATTAGTGAGAGAGGTTATATCATAGTACATTACTTCATGATTATTTTTACGATTCAAAATAAATACTCGTCTCGCTTTAGATCGGTCTGCAGGAGGCAGAGGGCCTTTCTGGTGAGCTGATCTGAAGAGAACTGTTAACCTTTTTATGTTTTCGTTGTGAAATCAGGAAGTCAATGGCTGCAAGTTCTTGAAACACCTGAGAATCACTCTCTTAATTTTTACGTGCCGCGCAAACGGCCATTATGACACAGGGTCAGCAAGTCAAGAATTAATCCGTTTTCACTTACCACCTTTTACAGCCTCCAAGAACGGCTAAACCCTTTCGCCTTTTCTCTACTACAAGGTGCCATAAGACAACAATAATTTTGTACACTGATATCTTCAATTAAATGGTTATTATTAAGTAATGAACTCCAATCTGCCCAAGCTCCATCAACGCTGAAAAAGTAAAAATACCAGAGTGTGGTAACAACAAGATCAACCTTGGCATTATCTACTGCTTTTCTATAGAGTTCATATTATTCTATCTGGCTCTCGAAGTAATTGATCGTAATGTTTCATCACATGTATTAAAATTATACGTCAGATTTATACTCACTTGTTTTTTTTTTGTCGGTATTTCCTTTTTATGTATCAGAGCGCCACTTTATGTTTAAAGTCTGTAAGTGTGGTCGTTATAACGACTATTTATTTCGATTCATAGATAGAAGATACTTTCATGTTTAATTGGAGCACCCCTATTAATAGGTCTTTCAGTGCCGTTGTTCTATGTTACTGTGCATGATAATTTGGGGTCATTCCTCACTCTGTTCGTCACGAGAATTTGATCCTGGGCATCGTAGGAAGATGCATCAAATCACACAACACACCCCACAGTTGATATCGAAGACTTTATGACGGCTTGAACTCTACTGGGGACACTTCCAACGGCAGGCAAATTCATCATCAAAAGCAAAAAGCGTAGATGGTTCTAACATTCCTCGTGGTGTCTGTTTGTTCTACATCGTGTCTCCCTACCACTTTCGCGCAACGACGCTTTGAGCGTGTTTTTTACGGAATTGAGTAGTTTGAACCTGAGACCTGTTGCTGGTAAGGAGACGCCAGACCACACATTACATGTAGAATTCAGAAGAGTTCAGTGGGACTAGCGAGGATATAACCAAATACTTAATGATTTCAGCGTCAGCTCCACTGCTCTCCCAGTAAAAGAATCTTAATACTAACTAAATTTAGTGGAAGGGGGGTTCAAGGCTTTCCTATTCTTAGTTAGCTGGTAAAATAACGTCGAAAAAGCAGTTAAGTTTACCATTGGAAAATTTATTTTACTCACAAAACATTGTTTGTAAATTGCACTATTGATAAAAGGAAACGTTTTAATACAGGATGGTAAAAACCAACTGCGTTCAACAAAAATGTGAACGAATATTCCCTGAGTGGGTTTTCAAATTCTACAATGGATCGAAGGATGACCTATGCCATATCACATCTATAATCTAGGTTTAAATTAAGTTTCACAAAAGAGAAAACTATCAAAATGTTCTACAGTGACCATCAATTATCTTTAATTACTTATCTAACTTGTCGTAAATTACAGTGGCTGATGTGGCTTCTCAATAACTATATAACAGAAAAATCATCGCGTTTCAGATTTTTACTTCAAGTGGCAAATGTGAACACCATGAGCATTAATTGACGACCGACACTAGTATTACGCAAAAAGGGGGTGTATTAGATGAGACTTCTGCTGTTCTGAGTGAAGCTTTATGCGCTGTTGTGCGGCATCGCGTGCATTCATTACCTTGTCGATGTTCATCAGGGGGCGGTGGGCAGCACAGCTCCGCTCACCTCGCCGTCTCGGAAGCATCTCTTTCTAACTTCTCCTTACTACAATTTACCGAAGTTGGCTTAAAAAAAACTATCTGGCTGTGTTTTCATCTCACCATTCAGGGTCTCAATGTTAACCTTAAGCTCCGCCTACCCAAAATTCTGTCTATCCAATGAGAAACGTTATGCTTTTCGTGGTGGGGCAATGTTTTTAAGTTTGCAACGTAACAGAGACGCGAAAAAGTCTCTCGCAAAAACTTGCAGCTGGTGTGGTGCTTTTAGCGTTATCGTAAGATCTATACTGTTCTTCTGGAGGGCTCTATCTTTTAATATGGGCTGGGGGGTGGTCCTGACGTAACAGAGACGCGAAAAAGTCTCACGCTAAAACTTGCGGGTGGTGTAGCCCTTTTTGTGTTATCGTAAGATCTATACTGTTCTTCTGGAGGGCTCTATCATTTAACATTGGCTGGGGGGGGTGGTCCGGACGTAACAGAGACGCGAAAAAGTTTCACACTAAAACTTGCGGGTGGTGTGGTCATAGCGGTTAGCTGGCGACGTGGGTGTCCGTCCGCCCCTTATCGTAGGGCCTTCCAGCTTAACACGGTTCTGCTCTCGGCTTCTGTTCTCGTTTCTCCCCTCGGATCTGCGTCTGTCTCACGGTGGGAAGGTATGACATGCATTTAGGCATACTTGTGTTAGTCTGTGGTATTCCATTTGCTCACTCGTTACTCGTATTACTTTGGTTAATTTAATGTCACGATTTATTCGGAGCTATGTGACATACTACTGGATTTGCTTATCATGTCAGGGTTTTAATGGAAGGTGTTGGATTTGCCTGACACCTTACAAGGTAGTGATGTGGGACTCTGGTATATGGAGCGAATTTCACGTTCTAAATCACCCCGAGGGTGTTCCATTAGGTTCATGTGGGAATTCGGGAAAGGCCAGATTACTTCATAAATGTTATTGCCCTCAGACAATTCCGTCACAAATGCTACTTTATGACAGGACGCATTGTCAATATGATACAGTTATCGTCTGCGATATCTCACTCTACTGTTGTAGTACACAGTGCTATAAAGTGTATTCACAACCTCCCGCGTTTAGCTATTTATTATGCACTATAAGAGGGCCAAAACGTAGTCACGAAAAACGCCCCCATACCGTGATACCGCCAGATCTGTACTTCACTGGTTACGCTACACTTCCATCGAATTGCCACAGTGCATAGCGTGTTACTGGAAATCACTTGTTTCCAGCCATCGACTGTCCAGTGGGGTCGCTCTTTGCAGCAACACAAGCATTGCATTATTATCGACTACGGAAATGCATGGCTTACGTACAGCTACTCACCCGCCGCACCCCACTGTTTCGAAATCTCTATGCACAGTCGATGCTCCAGCTGGGCTACAGGCAGCACTCCGAAACTTAAGAGCACTTCCTTCCTATGACCACACTTGATTTATTTCAGCCACTCGACGCAATGCACTGTCGTCCCTTTCCGTCGATATCTGTCTAGGCTTGGTCCAACTGAAGTTTCGACTTCACAGTCACATCATCAACAACCGTCTTAGGCAGTTTTAGAGGGGTTTACATGTCCCTCATGGTATTGTCATTTAGATGAAATGCAAATATTAGTTAACGTTCGCAGTCACTGAGCTACCCTAGCCGACCCAATCTGTGTTCTTGCTAGCTTATCGACAATCCTTGCAGCTTCAGGTTATGCTGGCGGGTCCTTCTAGCGTCAAATCTAGTCTGAAAGAAGACACACGACACCTATATAATTAAGGTAAGGAGGACCAATACATTACTTGATTAGGTATCCGCACCACGCTCGAACTCTTGTAAGAATCGGCAAAATGCCACGAATTATGAGGATAATAAGCAAGGTGCACTACATCAGTAACCTGTGGATGAGAAGTGAATTTGGGTCTTACAGGAGGCGTGCTAGGGCAGTCGGTTCTTGTTGTGATGATAACTGTGTCCCGCTGGCGCAGCGTCAGCGCAACCGCCTAGCAAGCACATCTGAGTTCGAATCCAGGCGTAGCGCAAATTTTCGATTTTCAAATGGTTCAAGTGGCTCTGAGCACTATGGGACTTAACATCTGAGGTCATCAATCCCCTAGAACTTAGAACTACTTAAACCTAACTAAGGACGTCACACACATCCATGCCCGAGGCAGAATTCGAACCCGCGACCGTAGCGGTCCAAGAGTAAAGCGCCTAGAACCGCTCTGCCACACCCGCTGGTTTTCGATTTTCCCCATTGGTTTAAAACAGTGTCCACAGCCTGCTTATGTCAATATTATCTTAGTGTAGTGGTCAGTCTCTCAGCTGGTAGGGGTCTCCGAATATTTTGCGTAAGACAGTGAAGATATGCAGTCGCCTTACATGAAACCCCTTGGGCAACGCCAGTGCCACTGTCAACAACAGAATACTGCAGCCAGAGAGAGTAGTTGTAAGGCGCATTTCTTAACTTGCTAGTGTAATTAATTTCGACAACTGTGCCTAAGTGCTAGAATATGAAGCCATTAATAATTTGGAAATCGATTGCATGCAAGGTAAGCATTAAACAATAGGTTATGGAGAAACTAGCATGAAAGTAGTCAGTGTCGCCGGATACCAGATTATAGTCCCGTCGGCAAGTGCAATATTAGTAATTTTCGCCTCACAAACATTAATATACACTCAATAGTAAATGCCTGATGGCCTAAAGTTATCGGACAATAGTAAAGTAAAAGAACTGACTCATCGCATAGCAGCGACAGAGTCTATTATTCTTTATCTTTAGCGTTCTTGCGCGGTGCCTGTAAATCTCTATGTACATGTATCGATTAATGGTATGAAAAAGAATTCTGTTGTTTCAAGACAAATGAGGCTTCTGGCGCCTCACGTCTTACTGTTTGTATTCTATGAAAGGCGGACGTGGACTTGCTGCGTTCCACAACTGTATTTTAAATTTTATGTGAAAATATTGAGTGAATATGCTGTTATTTTTTTTAACCAGAAAACATGTAGTTTCTTGTAACTGATTACGAACAGACAGCATCAAGAGGACATTTTGACTGGTATATATAAAGTATTTAACCACAATGGTCATCTATTGTAATTTAATATGAGAAGGTACGTAGCATTAAAAAAAAGGTGTGTTACAGGTAAGTGTTCTTATTTTAGTAAATTAACCTTGATGATTTCCATCTCCTCATTTACTTGAATTATAATTATTTTGTGTTAGTTCATCACCAGAAATTGCTATCACGCTGATGGGTCGAACGCAGCGTGAGGCAGAAGGAACATTATCGTTTTTCTATTATTTCTGAGCCAATTTTTTTATAGTGTAGTGTTGCATTTCTTTTAAAGTTTATTAATCTTCTGGTCCCTTAGTGTTGTTCCGGGTATGACTACATCGCGAATATAAAAATGCACAGAAATGGTAATGTTTTTTCCGAACGATCTCAAATATATATATCAATATGCTGGTCTTATTCAGGTATTTTATGGTCAACGTATGTTATTATAATAGTGTAATCAATCCCTGATTCTGTTGCCAAGTGGCCCACCAAAATATTCACTTTTTCGACATTTTTCATGAAAAAAATATAAAATAACAATTATTTTTCTTTTCGTCCCCCAAAAGAAACACTACACTTGGCAAACGAACAGGGACCTGATAATCATTTCATGTATGTGTTAGAAAATTTTTCAGTGCTTGTTCTAATAATTGTTTCATTTTTTTCATGTGGATGCAATTCAACCGAGAAAGAGAAGTGGGAAAACCTTTTAATTAATTCAGAAGGACGATTGATGAAATTACAAAAAAACGCGAGTATCCAGCCGTATCACCATCAAGACAGCCATATTAAGTCAAATTTTTATAAGCAGTAGCCAAGCTTTCGTAGTGACGTTGCATCTTTCGAGTTGATCAGAACGTAAACCTGTCTTTCCTTGCCTTGAAACAGCTTTATTTCAATTTGTCCATAGTCCATTCTTATGTAGTTAAATTCAGTGAAAGTGTACCATTGTTGTCAGTGCATAAAGAAATTACGATATGGCGGATAATTACGCTCAAAACTGGTAAAACTGGTGATATTTCATTTGTTTGTAATTGATAGCAACCATCTTGTCTTCTTGGTGTACATCAACGTCAGTTGTTACCCAGAGTTACAATTTCATCTTAGGTCCCAGTAAGCCATAGCACTACGTCACAGACAAACGACTGACGACAGTGACAAACAATATGTGTAGCATTTTGAAGTTTGAAAAATAATTCATGAACATGGCTGACAGTAAACAGTGGACACAAACAAAAGCAGACGACAGCGGTGATGCGAATGGACCTCACTATCCATTACGATCACGCGCGATAGGTGCACGAGCGGAGGCAGAAGCAGCCTCAACCGAAGTTTTAGTAGCCGGTCCTAGTGTGCAAACTATTCCCGCATTTGAAAATAATGACTTGGCCGCAATGATCGAAGCAATAATGGAACGCAAGTTCGAAAGTCAAAGACAGAGAGAAGCGCAAAAGACAGGAACGTGAAAAGCAGGAAAAATAAGATGAAAAGGCCCGCGAAGAAAAAGAGAAGGCCGAAAGACGGCATTATAAAAATCAGGTCCTTACAAACGTGTGCAATTCAGTAAAAGCAGACATAAATTCAGTAAAAACAGACCTGCAAACGGAGATAAATGACCTAAATACACGGTTAAATTCGGTAAAGGCCGAACTAAAGGCAGACATAACAGCTGATTTAAATACCCTGTTGAGTAATGTCCAAAGCCAAATCAGTAGTCAGATCACGACCATGAGGATAGAAATTGACACACAAGTAGAGTTAAAAATAGAGGATATTTCAAAACGGTTAGATGAAAAAATCGAAGCAGCCAAGGGAGAGTTAAATTCAAAAGTGATGGAATATCAAAAACAAGCTGCGACCTTAAAGGAAGGTTATACTGCAATCTCTGGTGAGGTCAAAGGAGTTAAAACCACAGTAGACACGATCGAGAATGTTGTTGATGATCTTTCCAAACAGATTGAGACTCTTAATGTAGAGGATCAAATAAAGAATACTGTTCAGGCACATGCTGAAGCATTGTCCTACCACTACCAAGAGTGGATTAAAAACAAAGACGAATTCATAGAAAACAAGGTCAAGAGCGAACTAAGGGAAATTGTCAAAAACGTGGCCTTTCAAATATTGGCAGCCCCTGGGAAAACAAGAGACACGGTGATGTCAGAGTTAGGCCAGATAAGACGAACGTTAGCTCAAGATTTACCTGAATGGCGTCAACAGATAGTTGATGAAGTTCGTACACTAAAATGTCAAGTTGAAAATTCCCCACCTCCCGTGTCAGGAGAGTGGAATAATTCACCACGATGTAATGAACAACAGTAGGTACATTACCGTTCACCATTTGATAACGCTCAAACTCCTAGTTCTACAGAAGCACAATTTAACCAGAGTGCCAGCCCACCCACTTTTGTCAGTTTGATGCAGGATGAAAGCGTGATCAAACATCGTGTTTTTCCGACCTTTCACCCACAGAAAAGAGAAATTCATCCTATAGTGTTCCTCTGAAATATTTCAGGAATTTTTCCGAATAGCTGGAGTGACCGCCAGCGAATTTAGTTCGTTACTGGATTTATCGTAGGCGATGCTGCCTTATGGGGAACCGAAATGGTCGACTCTTGTAAAAGGTACAAAGAGTTTGAACAGATGTTTTTTAGCTAAATTCTGGAGTTCTGGTGTGCAGCAGCGCCTGAGAAAAGAGGTTTACAACGCCGAAGTGTTTAACAGTAAGTGCGTTACTTTGGGCAGATATTTCGAAAAGTATTTAGCGAAAATCAGGTTCTGAGATTCGCCGATGACTGCCAAAGACGTTATAATGATTCTAAAAACTAAGCTGCCGATTGCGATCAGAGAAAAGTTAGTAAACGTGTCTGAGGACGATACGGACACCTTCCTATCTGTGTCAGACTGGCTAGATCTGATTTACGAGGACGCTAGAGTTGATGTTGGCAACGCCCACTTCAGTGCAGGCGGCCAGCACAATACAGAATACGCAGGTAACAATGGTGGCCGAGCGAAAGCGCGTCACAACGACAGCCAGTACCAACACCACAACGGTTTCAAAAATAAACACACTACGTACTCCAACAGTAAATACAAAAATGAGTACAATAACGGCCAGAGATACAATCCAACATATAATTCGCCACCACCTCAGTACGGAAATGCACTTTATAATATATAGCCTGAGCAATATGGAAACACGCAACCGATCAACGGTAATTATCAAAACGATCAGTCTTACGATTCAAATCGTCAGTGGAAAGGAAATAAATGGCATAATCAAGGTGGAGACGAACGTACACCTTTCAGTAACGGTTACAGTCGACACAAGCTACAGCAAAAAACCTTTCAGCCACAAAATATATACTTCACGCAACAAGCGAACGGACCTTGGGGAAGTCTGAAGTCTAAACGCCCGCATAATACGCAAATTTATTATGCGCAAGCGAATACGCCAGGACAGCAAGATCCATTTCCAACCGTCTTCGTACCACAAAACCAACACCAGTTCCAGACGGAAGAAACTTTAAGAAATATAAATCAGCAGGAAAGAAAGCGTCGAGCGGAAAATTAAAAGCAGCACCTTTGAGCCTCCTAGAGGATGCTGCAGGTTTGAATGGGGGCACCCTGTCCCTTAGTCCACACGAAATTAAAGCAATTAGGTATGGCAAAGAGATAAACTTACGGGATGATCTAGTAGCAGACACTGAGACGAAAGACAATGATGACGTATGGGACGAACAAGTTCAAGCTTCCATAAGAGTATCAGTTGCCAACATACCAGTAACAGCCATTGTAGATACATGAGCTAATATAAATGTCTTATCTTTGTGTTTATTTAAGCAAATATCCTCTGTATGCAAAGTTTTATCACTTCCAATTCAAGGTTGCACCGTTTCGGGAGCAATTGGTCCACGAACACAACGTGTAAATCTTCAGACCCAGCTTCAAATCCAGATAGAGTCTATTTCAGTAACGTACATTTTTCTTATTGTTAAAAACCTATCAGTGCCATGTATCCTGAGTATGGAGTTCTTGAAGCAGACGAAAGCTAAAGTTGACATCGAGTGTGGAATTTATACTCTAGTAGCGAGCCAGCAACAAGTAACTGTAAATTTGTTAAGACGTAAGGTGAAGAGAAACTTTGGGGTGCTTTGAATAGCAGTCAGACAGAAGACATGGCAGATCTTGAAACTGTTAATGACGATGAGTATGAAGACCTAATTCCCGGTCAGAATGAATTATACGGTAATGCTAGTGAGTCCACTGAATTATCCAAACAGTTAACAGATTACGTTGCTGTATTTTCTAAGAAACCTGGACTAATAAAAGGCTTTGAATATCTAATGGATGTCCTGCCCCATTCAAGCTACTGTAGAACAAGCTATTCAATTCCATATGCGAGACGCGAAGCTGTCAAGTGCGAGATCACGAAAGTGTTACGCTGGAATGTGATAGAAGTATCTCATTCACCTTATTCGAGTCCTTTATTGTCTGTACTAAAATCAGATGGTAGCGTAAGGCTAGTCTTAGATGGAAGATTATCTCATATCATTGACAACGTATTCTAACCTACGAAGAAAGGCATTTGATAAGAAGGTAAACAGAGTTATCGATTTCAAAGGCGGAGAAAAGGTATTAGTCAGGACTCACCTTAAACCATCCCTGTTGTTAAAGAAGAATCGTAAGTGGCAACACATTTAAGAAGGTCCCTTTGTAATAATGAGGAAACCACACATTGGTAGCTATTTGTTATCTGACCCTGCCACGAATAAAATCAAAGGATTGTTCCACCATCGTGATTTAAGAAAATTTTATAACGCCAGGAATTAAGTTAATTTAAGCTGTAAGAAAATTCTAAGGTATTGGAGATCAGGATTAACCAAAGAGAAACAAGAACTGAACTCAACTGACTATGGACGTTAACCGGTGCTAAAAGGAAACCTTATGTATTAAAACAACGCGTCTGGAAAATAAAATATAGAATAAGTTGTAGACAAGTATTTACATGAATAATCTTTATGTAAACAGGAGGACATGTCGTAGAGGCGATTTTCTATTTTAGTGATAAGTTAGTATGTAAGAAAAATGATGTACTCGAGAGGTATTAATTAGCCCCGAGGTACTAAAATGAGGAAAGAGGAAGGAGCCAATAATGCACTTCTCTCGCTAAATAGTAATTTGAGAATGAGCACGAAGGCGCGAATAATGCACTTCTCTCGCTAAATAGTAATATGAAACTGATGATTATATGTGCTTAGTATTAGTAAGTGAAATTAAATCGAGGACAAATTAATGACCTGTTTTAAAAGGAAATACTTAAACGTCCAGACAAAAGAGGAAAGTTGTGTGAAAAGATTCGATTCCATGCGGTTATTCCCTATTTTCAAATGTGACGTAAATACGGCACCACCTGTTAGCGCAAAACAGTCGGTAGATTTAACTTGTAAGTTCCAGCACGGTGCTGTTCCAGCGATAAAATAACATCTCTTTGAAGTAAACAGGTACCTAGGATTAAGCATGAACAGATTGATAACGCAGTGCATTTGTTCTAAAAAGGCCTGACGTTAACCATAAGTAAAAGCGTGATGGAATAAAAAGGAACAAAGTAAGATGAGTCCAGACTATAAACAAGCTGAGTAAAAGAACATACGAGTAACATGGTTTATTATGGCCACTTCACGGTACTATTGAGCATTAGCGATACTGCAAATTCACAAGCTAGCAGCAGATAGAATAAGAATCTCGCCCAAGCTTCATAGGTCGCGACAGCAGCAAACAGCAACACTCTAATGAGAGGCTTCTATATACAAATAATAATTAATACCCAAATGCGTAATGCATAAACTTGACTTAGTCTAAGAAATGAAGAAAGAGTAGTAAGAAAGCTGTAGCAAGATACATATTAGATATACATGCTTGAAGTGATAGATTTTATTTTAAGTGCGCACTGCAATATTTATTGTTTTCTCTGTGATTATTGAATCCCCTTCCTAAGTGCAAATCCTTTAAGATCCTTGATCCTATCCACTACGCAGGATCAACTTGTAAAGATGCACGTGTGCTTGGTAAGTGAGGTACTACGTATAAAAATGAGTAGGTTCGCGACGCGCATATTGCTTTTGTAATGCGCAATGTAAATTAAATTTTCGACCTGGTTGAGGAGTAATTTAAATTCGGTCGTAGATCCGCGAGTAGGCCGCTTTTCCCACTTTTATTTTTCGACTGTTTGTATTTCTACACGAAATTCAGAGGCGGATTTGCTATTTTCAAATCTGTTCTCGAACTTTCTTTAAAGTCAAGCACGTACGAGAGAAACTTTGACATAAATGAAGCTCTCCTCACTAGTCACTAAATAAGATGATCATTAAAGTAAATGTATTGAGCCTACAAAACGAATAAGCAAGCGTGATAAAGATTACTATGAATGAAATTAATTTGTAAAGGAGAGGAATGAATTTGGTCAAATAAAAAGGACATATAACAGCTTACCTGTGACCGTAGCCATAAATAGTAGAAAAAAGACGAATTAAGAAACAATTCATCTGATTCAAAGTGTTCAATTAGATTATTTCTCGATTTAAATGAACTCTTGTAAATATTAGTATGTAAATCAACAATTTCTAAACACCGTGTGATGTTATGAAATGAGAATTTCTTTTAATATACCGTTCACGTAGACGCTCACCACAGTGCAAGTAAAGTTTTAAAGTTCGACGATTTTCAGTGGCAGTATTCTACTGCACCATATGTGTAAAAAATTCATTGATGTGTGCAGTGTGTAATAATCAGTGTCATTCCACGCATGCAGTTGCAGCGGTAGCTACCACTTACCTGTGAATCCAAAATTGTATAATGGACAGGAAGTGATGTGAGGCAGTTTCGGTGGCAGAAGCTCCCTCCAGCAATCTAAAAAGCACAAAGCCACGATCCACCAAACAAAGGCGACGCACGGCATCTCAAACGCGAAATCAACGCTCTGCAAGAAAGCTCCGGTCACGTGCGCGCGCACAGACTGAATTTCAGGATTGCTCGCAACAGTGGAGGCGAACCGCCACCATGTGACGACATAATGTAAACGTTCAACGGCCAACAGCAGTTGCTGTGCGCTATATTCTGTAGCAAAAACATTCACATCCAGTACTTAAAACATTTTTGTATGTATCATAAACCTTCTGAGGGACTCTAAGATAGAGAAGTTAGCGTAATTAGTATAATGACTGATTGTACACAGAGATAAGTCACAAGTTCACCTCTGAAAACAGTTGAAATGTAAACTTTAACGAGAGGTCACGATACGAATGAAAATAAGCACACGAAAATACGTCAAAGGATCCGATCCTTCCTACATCCCATCCCACATGTACATAAAATTAGGTTTGTAAGTTATTCTAATATATTTTATCTGTTTCATATGTGAAATAATTCGGAGAGCCACACTCGAGCCCTGAAAGTGAAAGATATGGACTTCCTTGTCGAAGCCATCACCAGTGGCCACTCTACAATCCAAGTCTATCATAAATAGTGTATGTGCGACGAAAATAAATGTATAATTAAGTGTGACAACGCACAAGGCAATCAGTCGACAAGATGATGACAATATAATGAGTACGGTCAAAACAGAAAGTTGTGTACCAGTTGTGATGCTCGGATTACTTTTGCAACGATGAAAAATGAAGTGTGACTCTATTTCCTTATAAATTTTGTAAGTATGTGTACTTATAGCCTTAATTTAAAGAATCATCAAGAAAAACTGAATCCATGCAAACACTGATAGATACACAGAACAAATTCACAATGATCCACCGTCAGTAATTACAAATTGAAACGTTAATTCTTTTATTATGGAATGAATGTGAAATGAAACTTTTAATAACCTGTATGTTACACCCGAAAATTACAAATATTCCAATGGCCAAGAGGATGAAAGTAATACCTTCGGTATTCCTTCCCTCCCCATGGGAGGCAGTGTAATATTAGTAATTTTCGCCTCACAAACATTAATACACGCTCAATAGTAAATGCCTGATGGCCTAAAGTTATCGAACAATTGTGAAGTAAAAGAAATGACCCATTGCATAGCAGCGACAGAGTCTATTATTCTTTATCTTTGCCGTTCTTGCGCGGTGCCTGTAAATCTCCATGTACATGTATCGATTAATGGTATGAAAAAGAATTCTGTTGTTTCAAGACAAATGAGGCTGTTGGCGCCTCACTTTATACTGTTTGTATTCTATGAAAGGCGGACGTGGACTTGCTGCGTTCCACAACTGTATTTTATATTTTATGCGAAAATATTGAGTGAATATGCTGTTATTTTTTTTAACCAGAAAATATTTAGTTTCTTGTAACTGATTACGAACAGACAGCATCAAGACGACATTTTGACTGTTACGTATAAAGTATTTAACCACAATGGTCATCTTTTGTAATTAAATATGAAAAGGTACGTTACATTAAAAAAAGGTGTGTTACAGATAAGTGTTCTTATTTTAGTAAATTAACTTTGATGATTTCCATCTCCTCATTTACTTGAATTATAGTTATTTTGTGTTAGTTCATCACCAGAAATTGCTATCACGCTGATGGGTCGAACGCAGCGTGAGGCAGAAGGAACATTATCGTTTTTCTATTATTTCTGAGCCAATTTTTTTATTGTGTAGTGTTGCATTTCTTTTAAAGTTTATTAATCTTCTGGTTCCTTAGTGTTGTTCCGGGTATGACTACATCGGGAATATAGAAATGCACAGAAATGATAATGTTTCTTCCAAACGATCTCAAATATATATATCAATATGCTGCTCTTATTCAGGTATTTAATGGTCAACGTATGTTATTATAATAGTGTAATCAATCCCTGATTCTGTTGCCAAGTGGCCCACCAAAATATTCACTTTTTCGACATTTAAAAAAAATTATATATATATATATATATATATATATATATATAAACAATTCTTTTTCTTTTCGTCCCCCGAGAGCAACGCTACACCAGGTGAGCTCCGCGTGCAGTGGAGTCTCTGCCGCTCCAACTGCAGAGGCTCGTAGGCTCGTCGCTTGGAAGCGCGCCGTGCGTGCTAGGCGCGCCTGTTTTTCCGGGCAGTTAACAGCTCGCAGGCTGTGACGGTCTCCGCGCCAAACTGTAAATTATACGCGCGGTCGCGTGGTGTGCCGTGCAGCGCCAGACCGAGGCTCCTTTGGCTGCGGCCAGCGGAACGAGACTCAACTCCATCAAAAAGCGGCCAAATTATGGCCTGGAGGCCCTCCCAGTAGTCACTGCCAGCCAGCTAAATCTGGTCTGCCGCACTCTGAATCCCTAGCCAGCTCCCGGTCTTACAAAGTAAATAGGTGTTCGTTCTACCTCTTGCATTCTTAACCTGTTTATCCCACCGTCTGAATCTGTTTTTAATTTTTGTAATTGTCTTCAAATATTGTTATATGATATTCTACAAGTAAAACTAAGGGAAAAAGTTCATATAAACATAGGTCCGCAAATGTTTAGTTACAGTGATACCTGTTTGCCTGATATTTAACAACTTCGCTAATATGAAGCCATAGCAAAGCCGTACGAGGCTAAAGTAAAGCACGCATTCCATTTGGTTTGTTGTTATTGGTCTGGTAAAATGGACATGAGCGTTTGGCGTCATTGGCCGGGAGGCCACTTCCGGGGCAGGTTCTCCCGCCTGGTTGCAGGTCGTATTACATTCGACGCCACATTGGGCGACCTGCGCGTCGGTTGAGGATGAAAAGCTAATGGAGAAAACACAAAACCCAGTCCCTGAACGGAGAAAACTCCTGACCCAGTCGGAAATCGAACCCTGGCCCCTTAGGACGGCAGCTCGTCACACTCACCATTCAGCTATCGGGCGGACATTTGTCCAGACAATCTAATTGGACATATCCCAGACATGTATCTGCAGTAGTTTTGCAGAACACGCAGCGAAGCAAAGAAGTAATTTCGTTAAATGTTTTAATTTATTAACTACTTGGCCCAATTTGTTTTTTTAAATTATAGACAATGCACGAAATTCTCAGCAGAAGTTGTAGAGAATTTAATTTTGAATAAAAAACTAAGGTAATAACGTTAACTGAAACTGTATGAACGTGTCAGGTAATCTGCTTTTATTAATACTATAGCACACGTGAATTCTTGTTAAACCGAAAGAAACAATGCTCAGAGTTAAGGAAGTTGTACAGGTACATACAATTTGACAATACATTCACAAATGTTCAAAAATGTCTCCACCAAGTTCAATGCATTTAACAGGTGTATAAACAGATTTTGTTGGTCGTTTCACTTTAACGGGATTGTTCTTACTTTAGTTTATTCCATTCATAATGCGAGCAATTAATGCGTCACGTGTATTTACTTTCTCCTCATAAACTACAGTCATGGAAATAAGTATTCAAACAGTAGGTGGTGACAAACTACGATGGTGTGTTGGGATGGTTAATTACCCACAGCGCTGATACAAATATGTACGACGATGTAGCGTCAGGTAACCATGATGTTGGTAATGAAGCTTCGTGTATGCCATAATCTATTCTAGGAAAATAAAATGTGTTACACTCTGCAGGGTCTACGGCAGGGCAAAATGTATTCATACAGCGGACTACTTTCAACCAAACAAACGGCTGACGCAGGCCCGGAGTGCATGCCACACTAGTGTAGTCGTGTGGCGGCCGTGAAGCGACAGCACGTCGGACGTGGGTAGCGTGGAACAGCAGAATGGGCCGCAAGCGGGAGGAAACGACCATTGAGGAACGAAACATCTTTGTCGCCCAATATCTTCATCACAAGTCGTATGCCTAAATTGGGAACATCACAGGACGAAGCCGAGCGACTGTGCAATCTATCATTAAGCGATATAAGGACAGACATGTAGTAATAAACAGTGAACGACACGGTCGTCCACAGAAGCTTACAATAAGAGAGACCAGAATACACTATCCGCATATGTACATGACCACTTCCGAAAGGACATCATTCCAAGGGCAGCAGTTCGTACCACTCTCAATCATTAGGGCTACAGAGCCAGGGTCCCGAGACGAAAGCCCTACATCAGCAAAAAGAACAGGAAGTGGCGAATGGAATTCGCGAAACCGCATGTATCCTAGACAGCAGACTTCTGGGATACTGTACTGTTTAGTGACGAAAGCAAATTTAATATCGTGCAGAATGATGGTAGGATCTTGGTCTGTAGAAGACCGAATACAGACCTCGACCGAAACAACATTCAACCCACGGTGAAGCGCGGAGGTGGTGGAGTGATGGTATGGGGCTGTATGTCAGCCTCCGGTGTCGGAAAAGTAGTGTTTAAGGGAGGTACCATGGACAGGTTTGTGTATATGAACATTCTCAAACAGAAATTACAACAGAGTGTTGACGCCTTGGCACTTCCTACAAATTATTACTTCCGACAGAACAATAATCCCAAACATACGGCGCAAATTGTCCGGCTGTGATTGTTCTACAACACTCCACACACTCTTAAAACACCAGCTCAGAGTACGGACCTGAATCCCATCGGATACTTGTGGAGTGAGCTGGAAACACGAGCGAGAAAACACGACATCCGTAGTAAGGCCTCTTGGAAAGAGGCTCTCCTTCGCGAATGGGAAGGTACCACGTCGGAAACGACAAGAAAATTGATCCATTCCATGCCACAGAGGTTGCGAGAAGTAATACATCGGAAGGGTATGCTTACGAAATATTAAACATGTTCTGGCTTTGTTAGAAGTGTCATTTTCTGTTGGAGTATGAATACTTAATTCCCAGCGCAGTAGTGGATTTGGCAGACGTTTTTGTATTTTGTTTTGTAAAGGCTTCTTCATACTCGTTTTATATACCAGCATAGCTACATTGGCGGCTGGTCAATGTCTATAGTGCATATGCAATTATTGTTTTTGGTTTCGTATTGTCAATAAACGCAGTTTACTTTTCCACGCTGTAGTGTATGAATACTTATTTCCATTACAATATGTCTTTCATGCATCCCCATACAAAAAAGCGATTGGTGTTATAAACTGGGCGATCTGGATGCCCAGACACGTGTATCACCATGACCAATCAATTTCTGGGAAAAATGTTAATTTAAATGTGTAGTAACTGCGTTGGTGAAATGTGGAAGCTCGCCGTTATGTTGAAAATACATTTGCAATCGCGTAGCAAGAGGAATGTCTTCGAGAAAGCGGGACATTTCTTCTTGATGGAATTGTAAGCATGGCTTGCCAGGTAGACGTCATGAGAAAATGAATGTTCGAATAAAGTGTGTGTTGATTATACCGCACCACACATTTTTGCTAAATCGCTGCTGGAAATTGCGTTGCAATTTTGCATGTAGAGTTGCTTCAGACCATACCTGCTCATTATGTAAATTGTTTATACCGTCTCGAGTAAATTGTACTTCATCAGCAAATAAAATGCATTTGTGTAACTGCCGATTAGTATTTAACCAGTTGCACAACTCCAAGCGAAGGGCGGGATCTACCGGATGCAAATGATGCACTTTTTTCTCTATGCCAAGGATCCGATTACCATATCTGAGATTGTGAAATGCTTAGTTGTTGAGAGGTACATGGTGTACTGGTACCCGGGATACGTGGAATGGCATCCATAATAACCTCCACAATCGTCTTCACGTATCGAGCGCTCGTACAGATAATGAACGCTAGGTAGGGAACCTGTCTCCTGTAACATTCGAAATACTCCACTAATGGTTCATGCTTTCGTCATCCTCCAAGTTGGACCACATATGCGATATTCGTTAACTGCAGCCATAAATAAACACCACATCGGTGTACTCCTCTGTCATAAATTTGAAACGCGTCCCTATTTCAATAATAATGACTCTACGAACTACAACAGTAAATATGTAGTTTCACTTAAATACAGTGTTGTCATTACGTTCTTTGACTGAACAATACACAAAAATAGCTCGTTTCAAGCTTAGGAAACGACTGAAACAGCTCGACAACGGTTGCCAACAATGACATAAACGTTTCTACATTATTAATGGAAAGTAAACAAGTTTACTTGTATAATAACCTTTGCTTCTCTGGATGTTCTGGAAAAGTGCTGCAGATAGACGTCTGTGACGTGTTTTACTAGATTACCAGACCAATAACAACAAAATAAATGGAAATCGTGCTTTCCTTTAACCTCATACGGTTTTGAGATGGCTTCATATTAGCAAAGTTGCTAAATTTCAGGCAAAATCTTTTATTAGCCGTAGCTCCGTAAATAAACTGTTGTGGAGCTATGTTTATATTAACTTTTTTCCGTAAATAAACATTTCTGGATCTATGGTTATATGATCTCTTTTCTTTTGTTTTACGTGTAGAACAACTTATTAAAGTATTTGCATATCTTTGTGAATCATCCTGTATATTTAACCTGCTCACATTAGGGCCTTGAAATCGTATACTGTTGAGATCTAGGGTTTTACGCGCATACACCGATGGAAATAAATTACAACACAAAAAGTATTTAATGTAGATTAATGAAAGTCGAAAATATATTTGTCTAGGTAACATATTTAACTGAATAACTGTGCAGCATCACAGGTTCATAGCAAATTCGAAATGTTGGTACAATATTAACCGGCGCAACAACCACAATGTTGAATACAAGCATGGAAATGTTCATTCATTGTGTAGTACAGGTGTCGGATGTCAGTCTGTGGGATAGCTCCACACATGTTGCTCTGGGTCGGTTGATACACGGGCGATTAACGCTTTTTGTTGATGACGCAGGAGCCGTCGTCCAGTAATGTCTCGTAAGTGCTCGACTGGAGACAGATCTGGTGATCGAGCAGGACAAGACGACATGTCTACAGAGTAGAGTTTGTTGGGCTATGTCCTGTTCCCTGGTAATTCGGTAAATATTGGATGAATTATGGTGTAAAGTGATGTGGTGGTGCCAAAAAACTTTGTGACAATGACAGTAGCATCACAGAACGTCGAATGTAATGTCAGAGATTATCATGAAACTTCCATGTGTTGACTTTTATTAATTTTCATTCGGCTGCTGCAATCGACAGCGAGAGCACCTCTGTACTAGAGGATCTGATTAAACAATGGAATTGTAGTCTTGTTGAAGCTCTATGTGACATGTAAATTTATTAGAATATTGTATCAACTATTGGTATCAAGTTGTCATTGTCTCCTTTACCTTCACTTCCCTCCTTTTATATGGAACTGAATAATAAGGATTGTTCTAGCATTACAAAGCTCTGCAGTTAAAGCATTGTCAGTTAAAGACCATCAGCCGCCTTTACGCCAGAATAACTTAATTTTAAATATATCGGGCTTCACCCGTTAGATAAGGAAGCACTAATTATGTTGTTTAAGAGAGAAAGCTATAGCGATCGTTTCTTGGCAAACAAGAGTATTAACTTTAATAGTTTCTTTGATGTATAAGTGTTGCTCCGATCTTGTTAGTCCTGGAACGAAATAAATATGCCAAATAATCTTTGAACGGACGTATATGATAAACTAATGGATTAATGACCCATCTGAAAGCGTAAAGTAATATTTTCAGTCAAAGGTGAGCATGCTTTCCCTATAAATTATCTTCAGTTACGTACGTGTGTTGTACCAGTGTTTCCTCCCGTAGTGTGACATTTCAGGCCAGGCAAAGCATAGTCCTTATTACGCACTGCGATTAACAGAATTGGGCACGCGACTTGCTTGCTACTAGTGCCGCACACATGAACAACTTCAAAGAATAATTATTGCCCCGGAACGAATGCTTATTCTTGGCCGTTGCTAATTCCTAATTGCTAGGAATACTTTCACGCTTAACTCGACACACCTTATGTTATCAGGCAGAGCAGTGGCTGCATGCGCGGAATCGATTAATCTTGCAGAGTCGTCTGTTTGTCTCAGTCAATAAGGAGAAGCGGGAAGTGGTCAATACAGATAGAAAGGCTTTATGTGCTCGAGCGTTATCCTGTTGGAAATCGCTGCCTCCAAGCTGTTCATGAATGGCATTATAACTGGCCGAATCACCAGACTGCTATAGAAATTAGCAGTTGGGATGTGTGGGTTCAGCACAAGAGTGCTCCTGCTGCCATAGGAAATCGCACACATGACCATATCATCAGGTGTAGGTCCAGTGTGTCTAGCACGCAGATAGGTTTGTTGCACGCCCTCAACTGGCCGCCGTCTGACCAATACACAGCAATCACTGGCACTGAGGCGGAACCAGCTTTCATCAGAGAACACAATAGACCTCCACATTGACATCCAACGAGATCTCACTTGACAGCAATGAAGTCTCGACTGGCGGTGGTTTGGGGTTAGTGGAATGCACGCTATAGGGCTTGTGGCTCGGAGCTCTACTTGAAGTAGCCTATCGTAACAGTTCGTGGTGTCACGTTGGTGAAAACTGCTGCTCAAATTGCTGCAGCAGATGCAGTACTTGCGACAAAGCCCTACAGCTAACACAATGGTCCCCTCTCTGTAGTCCCACGTGGCCATCCAGCGCTCGGTCTTCTTGCTACCGTACATTCTCGTGACCACCGCTGCCAGCGATCATGTACACTGGCTGCATTACTACTAAGTCGTTCTGCAATATCGCAGAAGGAACATTAAGATTCTCATTGCCCTGTTACGCGATTTCGTTCAGGCTCAGTGATGTGATGATGAGTGGGTCTTCTTTCGACTTAAATGTGTTCTCCACTAACTTCAACTCAACTCGTCAAGTTTCATAGGTAGCTAACGCTCACAATCGGTACAGCGTGTATTTGAAGCCAACCCAATTTGCATCCCCTTAGTTGCACTACGAAGGCTGCTCTTATGCGGCAGGGGCGAAGTTTGAATAGACATCACGTTTCCGAAGTTGAGACACGCCCACCAACTTTCGTTCATGACGCACGGCCCCTTTCTCGGTGCGCGATTTTTTCATCAGAGTAAAACCTTAGCAATGATAACAAAGTAAAGCGTTGGAGTGATGTGCAATATTGCAGTTGTCCATCTAAAACAATGAATCTGCTTCAGTGGAGTCCACCCGCTTAACTGAGTGGTAAGTAATGGTTCAGAAAAATCATTGTACAACACTAGAGAGAATGAATTGCACTGGTTAAAGAAAGAAGTAAAACATAAATACAGTAATCAAGCAAAAGGCCGTTCAGACAGCTAAAAGATGGAAAATCTAGCGGAGCAACATAACGCAGCAGAAAGCCGCATGATTGTGTGAAAGAAGGACGGAAAATTAAAGTCTTTTGGATAAAAGAGAAGCACCATTATATATATTGACAATTCAGATAGCCAAGCAGTACCAGGCGAAGAGAAGAAGTCCAAAAGATGGAAGCAATGCACAGGCTATGTTAGGTAGAAAGGTCAGTATTCAGAGATATGACAGGAACGATCATTGAGAGCAAAAAAATATTGTGACTTGTGCTTTAAACAGAATATCTCAAGAGCTATGATCACTTGTTGAGTACAGCAGATGTGTTTCAGAGTAACGAAGATGAACAAGTGCTCCAGGTCCTAAGGTTTGGAGTTTAGAGAACATGTTCACTGAGTTTTATTTTCTTGGTTTGGTTGATAGTATCACCTCTAAATATGTGAAAAGCATCTAAGTTGAAGAGCTCATAGCTTTTAATGTAAGCTTTTTAGAGCCCATGTCCACTAGACTTCCTTCTTTCGAAAGATCGTTACTGTCTTCTTCATGAATGTTGACCAGTCCTTCTGGAACATTCCGTGTAGTAGAGCTATACAAGTATAAGAAATTTGAGGGCAGTGTGAAGGAAAGGTAGCGAAATTAAATGACGATGAGATGGTTGATAAGGCATTGCGAGGGGAATTTTTCAGAAGATTCAGAATAATAATTGGAGAATGAAATTTTCATTCTGCAGCGGAATGTGCGCTGATATGAAACTTCCTGGCAGACTAAAACTGCGTGCTGGACCGAGACTCGAGCTCGGGACCTTTGTTTTCCGCGGGCTAGTTCTCTACCAACTGAGCTACCTGACTCAAGACCGCCTCCCCCACCCCCACCCCCCCACCCCCCTCATAGCCCACCAGTACCTCATCTCCTACCTTTCGAACAACTCTGTTGTTACCGCTGAGAGGTGGGTGCTCCTCATAAAGATTAATAAAACTAACATTCTTTTTTAGGGAAAGCACTATCAAACACTTTAGGTGGTGTAAGAGTGCTGGGAGATCAGGAGATGTTTCTCAAACCGTTTTTATTGTTGGGAGGCTGATGTGTGTCATACGGAGAGATAAGCAATATTGTCATTTGGCTCAGCATCACAGGTCGCAGTAGGATGTCCATATCTTTTTCGCAAAGTAAAGCGTTGGAGTGATGTGCAATGTGGCAGTTGTCCATCTAAAACAATGAATCTGCTTCAGTGTTGTCCGACTGCTTAGCTGGGTGGTAACGTGCTTGCCCCCTATGCAGTGCGCCCGTGTTCGATTCCTGGCTGGGTTGGAGATTCTCCCCGCTTGTGGACTGGGTATTGTGTTGTCCTCATCATCATTTCATCGTCATCGCCGGCACGCAAGTCACCCAATGTGGCGTCAGCTCAAAAAAGACGCCTTCGGCGGCCGAACTTCCCTGGATGGGGCCTCCCGGCCAACAATGTCATACGCTCATTTCAGTTAATTTGCTTCAGTGAATTGCAACGTTAGTATTCCGTGGTTGCAGGAGGTTAAGGCCAAACAATCATGAGTTGTCACTTCCCCTTCCATAGCGCACGGCCAAAGACTGGCGTTCCCATGGCAGTAACCTCCCTAGACTCACACAACCACCTGCTCTGGTAGTGGCTTTTTTATTCATGGAACCAAGACGGTAGCTTTCTTCCAGGTTCTCGAAATAACAACGCGTCGGTGAACGGCTGCCCCATCCTTCAGACTATCCTTTCAGACCTAGTAAGGCTAAAGTAAGGGCTGCCGACCCCTCCATGTGCCTTCTCACTTTCGCTGCTGCCCTCTGGCTGTGTGTGGGTGGGTGCTGGGAGTGATAGGCCACTCTATTTGAACGGTATCCCGCCATGTCTTCCTAGCCAGTCACTATTAGTGATCTTGATTTAAGAGTCTGTGTCACCTCGTGTAAAATGTGCAATTAGTAACCTCTTTCTACATGATATTTTATACATTCAAATGGAACGTTTCCTACTAAACACAATCTAGTATGAATCCCACGAACACTCATTAATACTCAGAGCAACAAATATATTAAAATGTATGTCTTTTACAAAGTTCTGCCGGCTGGTGTGGCCGAGAGGTTCTAGGCGCTTCAGTCTGAAACCGCGCGATCCCTACGGTCGCAGGTTCGAATCCTGCCTCGAGGATGGATGTGTGTGAAGTCCTTAGGTTAGTTATGTTTAAGTAGTTATAAGTTCTAGAGGACTGATGACCTCAGATGTTAAGTCCAATAGTGCTCAGAGCCATTGGAAGCATTTTTTTTTTTTTTTTACGAAGTTCTGAGACTGGATGGATGTAATCAGAAATACAAAATAAATCTCTTCAAAATGAAACAGAAGAACAAAGTTGCTGTAATATTAACATTATTACCACGGAATTTACAATAGAGGGCTCCCCAATAACTAGATGAACTTTACAGTTAGGTCGCTTGATAAAAAAATTGCCGGTTTTGGCCATGTTAGAAAATAGCTTACTATCTTAGATCGATTCACTTATTAGAAGAATATTAAATCGAAAAGAGCACATTCCCCTTTTGATCATGCTTCATCAGTTTACCTTCATGCATATATCTAGATAATACGGTAACATTATCAACATCGAATGGAGAAACACTATCCTTGTTACCACTAAGCTCTGTTCCAATGACATGGCTTCTTATTTAACTCCCTGATCTTTATTCCTTCTCATGACCACCACTGTCTCTTTCTTGACCTCCATAATGACATTAGATGGCAGTGTCACGCTAAAATAGTTCTCCATTTAGAAGAACTTCACCAAATACTCGATCTCTAAATAGTCATCTACTAAAAGCCAACACTTGTAATTACTTTTGACGAACACACACTTTCAGGACAACGAAAAATACCAAGATAAGTTTCCTTATTCATATAATCACATCATGTTGCATTCACTTTTTGTGATTTCGTGCTTTCATTATTTAACCTTTCCCTTTCTGCTTACTTTCATTTGGTTTAGCACCTCTGCCTCATATGTGGCTCATATTGCCGCTAGTTTTCTCCTCAAAACATTCTTACATTCTGATAATTTGTTGTGTGCCACACTCGCATAGGCGGCGTGGCCCTCGGTCCAAGGAAAAGGAAAAAAATCAAAATTTCATGATCAGTTCTAGCATTGCCTTTTCTCCATTAAGGTATTGCTAAAGACTGTAGCTTGCCTTACTCCTAGCTTCGGTCCAAACATGCTCTTCTCTCTGTCCACCCATTCTAATATGCATCAGGGGAAAAAAAGTAGCTTACAGTAGCCTTTTATTCACGCTCCTTCCGGGCTCGTACACAGAAACATAAAAGTTCCCGTCTTTACACAATATAATGCCCACAAGTGCATCCGATGTTGAGCATCAATATTCGGAGAATCTCTTAATCTTCACCTGACTATAGGCATGCACTTTAATACAACATCACTATAATTCTTAGACAATGACGATATAACTCAACACTTTTTGTCATCTAAGCATGTGACATACCAAGAAGAGCATCTGGATCCCATACCCTATTGGACAAGAACGATCCTCGTCACACGCGCCATAACTCCACTGAAAACCAATCCTATATCTCTATTTTCTTATCTGTCCAAAGCATGAACACAACTGTAATCCTTCACACCTCTCATAAGGTCTGTCAACAAACAAATGCTCAGTAGGCACCAAGATGGTCACAATCAAATAAAATTCACTTCTCTCGATCTCTCATTCACCTATCATAGCTCGAAGAATTTTAGACAAGAAAGAATTCTGTGCCTAGGATTCATAACTTCCAAGTTGTCAAGCACACGTGATTCCAAAATCTAATAGCAAAAATACTTCAAACGCAGAAGGTAGGAAAAAACCATGAATAAAAAGAACCAACAAGTAAAAGGAAATTTCCATTTGGTTCGTCATGAAAATTATTATACATATAAACTTATTATAAACAATATAGTGTGGTTATTATCCATGCTAGGAGCTTTACCCTTCTTGTCATATACTTTCAGGGGTTTTTATTCAATAAAAAGTTTAATCTGAGATCCCAATATGCATGTAACATAAATCCGTCATATCACAATTTTGCAAACAAGACGACACAGAGACCAGTCTATGGGTATCTTACCTCACTGTGCTGACATAATACATAAGTAAAGAAAACGGTTGAAGAAATAGATTGTAAGGAACAAAGGAAACAGAAGAAAAATTTTAAATGTCATGATCACGGCTATCATAACCGTTTCTCCACACACACTAAGAATAACTTCAATGCTGAAGCCAAAAGAAAGTTTTCCATTCAACTATTGTTTTTTTTTATTTTATATATGTACTTCCGTAGTACGAAATTGAAGAGCAAATCTCCAATGTCATGGAACGTGTCAGTACATGAAATTACAACATGAAAGTAATATATAATAGATAAAATAAGGTTTATGAACCCAAAAACGACAAGTCATAAGTTTATGTAAACGCAATCAATAATATAACACAGGAATCAGCTTAATTTTTCACGGAACTCCTCGAGTGAATAGAAGCAGTGACCCATGAGAAACTCTTCAACTTAGATTTGAAAGCGCATGCATTGCTGCTAAGATTTTCGAATTCTTGTGGTAGATTATTGAAAATAGAAGCAGCAGTATACTGCCCACCTTTCAGCACAAGAGTCAACGAAGTGCGATCCAATTGCATACTGTATTTCTGCCTAGTATTAACTGAGTGAAAGCTGCTAATTCTTCAGAATAAGTTATATTAGTAACAATGGACGACAGTAAATAATATATACATATTGAGAGGCCAATGTCAGAATACTCGGAAAAGTGAACAGGAGTAGACAAGAGATATGCGAACTTACATCACTTATTGCCCGAAATACGCATTTCCGAGACAAAAATATCCTTTGAGATGGACAGAATTACCCCAAAATACAGTGCCATACGTCATAAGCGACTGAAAATAAGCAAATTAAACTGCTTTTCATGTCGAGCTATATCTTACTTCAGATACCGTTCGAATAGTAAAAATGGCAGCATTAAGTCTTTGAACAAGATCCTGAACGTAGGCTTTCCACAACTGCTGGTCAGTTTCCCTGATAATACACCCATTCTGTGAAATTTAAACGTGTTGAATTGTGCGTTAGGAAATGTAAAAACTCAGTCTTTCTGTGACTTAGCATTAATTTATTATCTACAAGCCAACACTTTTGTCATGAACTGCACTATTTGAAACAGTGCCAATGGTGCACACAACCTTTACTGCCAAGCTAGTGTCTGCAGCAAACAGAAATATCTTACAATCTCCTGTAATACTAGAGGGCATATCATTTATATAATGAGGAACGGGAGAGATCCCAGCACTGATCAGTGGAGCACCTCCCATTTGACCATCTTCCACTCAGGCACCGCATTATAGCCAGTCTCTACAGTATGGACAATGACCTTTTGCTGTCTGTTGTTAAAGTAAGAAGTGAACCAATTGCGAGCTACTCACTGTATTCGATAAAGGTCCGACTTCTTGGGCAATATTTTGTGATAAACATAGTCAAATACCTTAGGTAAATCAAAAATTATGTCTATCGTTCGAAACCCTTTGTTTAATCTACACAGTATCTGACATAGAAAAGACAATACATCATTTTTCAGTTGTTAAACCAATTCTAAGACCAAACTGTACATTTCATAGCAAATTATGTGAAATAAAATGACGAATTATCCTTGGACACTTAGCCTTTTCAATGACTTAAGCAATCACTAACGATATAAAAATAGATCTAAAACTGTCTAAATTATCACTTTCTCCCTTTTTACACAGTGGCTTCACTACTAAGTACTTCAATTGTTCAGGAAACTGACCATTCGTAAACGAAAAATTACAAATATAGTTAAGTACAGGGCTAACATATGCAGCACACCACTTTAATATTCTGCTAGTTATTCCATCATACGAGCATCTATGAGAGTTCTTATGGTTAAAATGTCTCTGAGCACTATGGGACTTAACTTCCAAGATGATCAGTCCCCTAGAACTTAGAACCACTTAAACCTAAATAAGAACATCACACACATCTATGCCCGAGGCTGGATTCCAACCTGCGAACGTAGCGGTCGCGCGGTTCCAGACTATAGCGCCTAGAACCGCTCGGCCATTCCGGCCGGCTATGAGATTCCATAAGCCTCAGTGATTTGATTACTGCCTCTTATCTCCCCTATGTCAGTATCATAGAGGAGAATTCCAGACATCCGTCTCGGAAAGGCGTTTTCCTAGAGACTTATGATTCTCTGTAGAAACTAAGTTTTTATTTAATTGACCAGCAATTCTCAGAAAGTCATCGTCCAATACTGTTCACGTATCTGAGTTATCAGTAACAGAAATATTTTTGATACGAACTGACCTTATATCGTGGACGTGGTGCTGCTGACGAGATACTTCCTCCATGACTGACCATATGGTTTTAGCTTTATGCTGTGAATTAGTTATTCTGTTTGCGTAACACATACTCTTTGCCTTCCTAAGAACCTTTTTAAGCACCTTACAATACTGTTTGTAATGGTCTACTATAGCTCGATTGTGACCACGTCTAACATTTTGCTATACTCGGAATTTCCACTTCGTTTTTCATAATATCCTTATGCCACTAGTCAGCCACCCAGGCTCCCATTTAGTACTAATACCATGTTTAGAACGCTCTAATGGAAAGCAGCTTTCAAAGACGATGATAAATGTGTTAAGGAAAGCATCGTATTTGTCATCTATGTTACTGGCACTATAAACATACTACCACTCTCATTCCTTAACGAGGTCTAAAAAAACCATCTATTGGCCATGGATTGGCTGCCCTACATAGTAATTATCTGTAAAATTTGTTTGAGTACAAAAGTCTTTTACTGTTAAAACTTGTGCACCATGTCCTGAAGAGCCATTCAACCTTTTACTAACAAAATGTCCGTCTAGTAATTAAGAATGAACACAAATATTGTTTTTGACTGTGCTCCCACTGTCCTGCAACCTTGTTGGAGAAAGCATAGTCTGCATCAGATAATATGAATTTAGTAGATCTTCCAACATCCTTTTTCTTGGACAATGGCATACAAAATTGATATTGAAGTCACCTCATATAACTAATTTTTTGTACTCTCTATAAAGTGAACCAAGAACCGTCTCTAGCTTGAGCCTAAATGCTCTAAGGTCAGAGTTAGTGAACCTATAAACAATAGCAATTATAAATTTAGTTCCATTAACTTCGACTGCCCCTGCACAATATTCAAATACCTTTTCAGTGCAGTGCCGAGATATGTCTACAGACTTCAATGAAATACTGTACATGATCTGCACTCCCCCACTTCACAAAGAACTCCTTGAGAAACAGTCAGCTATCCTGGTAAAGGAAGACTCTGAATAATCAAATTATTTAAGTGGTGCACCGATATACCAATAAAATCAGTCAACATCTATAAGCAGTTCAATAACCTTAATACCTATTATAGTTTGACTACATATGCTACATCGTTCACTACTTGGATATCAAGCCTCATTTGAAGGTGATTTCTTTGTTAGAGGGACCTCCTTTAAGCAGGGATATCTAGCTGCTGACTTCAACCTAAAAAAGGTGCAGCTCTAAGACCAGCTGCCACAGAAACTTTCCCATGAGTGATACCACTACCACCCACTACACTGTCACCTATAAGCTTTACCAGTCTCTTCATGCCATACATATTGAGGTGTAGACCATGCTTAGGACAACCTGGTCCATTGATAGACTCAGCTGGCACCACTGTAAGGTGAGCCATCCCCTTCGGCATCAGGCCTTCTCCGGCCCCATGCTGATATCCCTAACACCAGGATTAAGAATGGGATGATCATCACACTGAACTGCTGCATGAAGTGCACATCACTGCCACCACTTTCAGTAGCCATCTTTACCGGGTCACGGGCTAAATACTACTCCCAGTCCCTATGAAGAATATTCCTAGCTACACCCACAATTACTACCTGATCCTCTTTTATAAACATCCTACATTACTCCCCTATATCGCCAGTCACCTGAGGCAACCATGCACTACGCTTCACAATGCTGGTGATCTGGTACTCACATCTCAACATTTCCTGCAAATGCTGAATGACACATCTGCCATGTGAACTACCTACCAACAGAACCTTCTTCTTTCTGTTAGAATTTGGAACTGACGTAGGCTTTAAAACTGCTAAGGGCTGCTGCATGTTCCTTACACCTACAGCTACAGGAGCCTCCTCTCCACTAAACTCTGACATTTGGTCAAATCTATTGCTTATACGCAAAGTACAACTGTCTGGATATCTCTTCCTCCTTTACGCCAACTGTCTGTTCCCATTCCGAAGCGCTCTTTATTCTCCTCAACCTATCTAGTTCCTCCTTAGCTTTTTGTAACTTAACATGAAGGGCGCAGATCCTACGCTCCTGCTCCCCTATCCACTTAGTTCTGCTACAAATTCTAAATATCCAGGAGAGAATCTCGCTAAAATCCCCATTGGCCTCCATACTGATTCCCCCCCCCCCCTAACGAAAATACTTTGAAAAAATCTCACACCGTAACTCACTACTCACAAACCTACGAGAAAATCCACACTTCTCAGGTATGGTAAAATGTTAAAGTTATTGAAAAAAACTAACTACGTTACATAAGTTCAGTAACAACAACAGAATTATTTAAAGGACTAACAGTAGTGATCTCGAATCTCGCTCTCTACTAAGATAGAAACTACGAATATTTGCATTCATTGATTCACCATCTGGTTCACTAACTCACGCCCAAATCCAAAAGCCACATCTATTACTGGAATAAGCAGCCAGAAACTTCACCCTTAAAAATTAACGTACTAATCAAGGTAGTACAAGATATCAATTGAAACTTCAAATACACCTTTAAGCAGTGGTACCTAGCCACAGACCAACGTTCCACACCTTGAAGCATTTTATAATTTTTTGGGCTTGAAAAGGAAAAATGTTATTACTTAGGATGTTCAAAAGAGAAAACTGTAATCTAAACACAGTTATTAATAATACGTTCATCACACTGGATCGTGCAACAGTCCAAATGGGTTCACTATTATTGCCTCCTTCATAGATTTCAGTCATGAGTCCCTGTTATGAGAAAACATTCTCACTTCTGACATTCAACCGTCTGCACCTGCTACTTACGATATTGCCATATCAACCCTGATGTCACGCATGTCGCCTGCAATCATGCCTTCTACGTCCTCGTTGTCTCAAAGTAAAGTGAGAGAAATAAAAGTTTGTTTGACCATGTCCATCGCTTTCCTCATTACTTACATACCTTATCTCTTGCAAATAGCTCAGGTATTCTTCAAAGTCATCCTTGCACCGATCAGCAGGGACTCGTTGCTAGTTCATGGATAACTTACTCATCAGACTACAGGTATCCAGTTCTGCTAGATTCCGACTCATCATTTTCTCTTGTTTGATCCCTTCCTCCCTTACACTGGGTCAATATCTAGGCGCGAATCCTTCTTTAAACGCTTCATCTGACAAATGCTGGTGTTCCTATCCTTATCATTGCTTTGCAATCAAGGTAGCCGCACATAAATGCAAGACATTGTCACAGTGGTAACATAGGGGACAAGGGGTGGTTGGAACCACTCGAACCAAGTTTTCTGTGTAATGACTTACTATCATGCCTAAATACGTAAACCTTTCATACAGGAAGGAACTGTTTGTAGCCGAAAGACTCCCTTCCATAAGACCAAGACCGACAGTTGCTCATTCGCCAAGATTCTTCTTCATTCTAACGTGAGGTGAGAGATTCTTCCCACAGACAGTTCCAGGGTCAGTCTGTCCTATTTCATGCACTCTCTTAATATCCTGTTTTCGTATTTCTTGGTTGCTATTCTTACGTCATTCTGTTGCTGCTAACAACTGATTCGCTATCTCATTTGATGTCTCACTAACTCTCTCCTGCATCTCATTTATGCGTTTTTCTGCATTTTTAAATCAGCTATGTTGTTCTATTTCCTGATGCACTTCATCACTAATATGCTGCTGTGTTGTTGGAATTTGTACCAATTAGAAAGCAGTCTCCCCTGAACACATATCCTGCTTAGCTAATATCGCTTTGGTCTCTTTTCCCTGCCCTTTCGCATTTGGCTCATTCTTGCTATAATCTCGAGAATTGTAAAAGTGTGTATTAACCTCTAACTGGTTTTGGTGAAGATTGACTGGTCTCTTTTACTTCAACATCTTGAGGCGTCTTACGGCCTAACCAAATGTCACCTTCATCACTGAACAGTCAAGCATTCACCATTGTGTCCGCATTAGGGGGCTTCACCACACTTCTTATTTGTGCAATCCTCGGACCTCTCTTTCGCGACTTCTGCTCTTTACCACGCCAAAAGCTCTGACTTGCTCTCCTACATCTACATGTTCTACTAGATATGTGAACTGTTCTTCACTGCTTGAATTTTCCATGTCTTTTTATTGACCCTGTCAATATAAAGATAATTTTATCCGTCTGCTTCAGGCGGAAGCGTGTTGGATCGTCTCTTCTGTGGAACATGCGCTGTTGGATGTTAATTCCTGTCAGTTCTTTTCATTGAGAGCTGAATCCCGCGTCTACCTCGCAATAGGTCATGGGAAGAGAAAGGATGAGCTGCTCTGAACTCAGGTGGCGAGCCATGCAATATAACTTTTTCGTACTCCGCCGTGAGAAAAGTTTTAGAGTACAATCAGTAGAAAGCCGTTGTTCGTATTCAGTGTTAGCAGTGTTATAGTGATGACCAGCTTGTCGTGATCCGAAACAGAAATTTCGCACTGTGTGGTACAGCAGGCTTCAACAACGATCGTCAGTGGCTTGTGGGAGCAGTCTGTAGGCATACTCTACTCGCAAATGAAGTAAGAACGCAAGCTAATGCAGAATCACGTCGTATGCAACCGCTATCATCGAATCAGCTGTGGTGGGGTAGCACACACTGGGACGTTCCCAGTCAGCGTTGAGGAGTAGGACGGATTCCAGGTTAGGCTAAATGGGAACGTAACCAACAATAACATGTGCTTGGACCAAATAGCTAAGGTGTGTACTTGAAGATCGTTTGTCCTTTTGATCTCGAATTGTTTGGCGCGAGTAATCACTCATATTATAGTGCAAGTCAGGGGAATGCATAGCGTTGAGTCATGAAAGAAATAATTGTACTGGTTTTCTCAACTGTTACCAGCATGGATTTTTCTCTGCAGTTCTCAGGCAAACATTAGGCTATTTGTTATTAATCATGAATCCTGTGCCATATAAAACGTTAAAGACTTCAACACATTTATTCTTTTCAAGTACGTTAGTAGCTTCTGGTGAACCAATTTTTGTGGCGTTTATATAAATAAATTAATGTTTCTTAATCATTGATTTATTAATGTTCTGTTCCAGAATAATATCCAAGGCAACCACTAACAATTCTTTAAGTTGTTCACTGGTGATGTCAGAATACAGGACACATGTATCAATGACTGGCAGATAGCCATCTAGTGGGAAATGCTGAGCAGATCGAAGTGGAAACAGAAGCGAATGGAACACATGCAACTGTCCTAACGGCCAAGTCCATGAACCTAGGACATTTACTTAATATTAACAGAAAGACACCCAATGTCAAAAGAACAACCAGATACAGCGCTACAGTAACTATTTAGCCACTGTCGCAGCAGGAAAGAACAAGTGGAAGACAAAGTTAGGAATGACTGAGCCAGCAGGACAGCCGAAAAAAAAAAGAACCCAGCAGAGCTAGCACAAATGATGCCATAGCTAACCAAAAAGCAACAGAGGTTCCTGTCCATCTCACTCCTCCCCACAAATTCCTTGGCCTCATCCTCGACCGCCACCTCACCTGGACTCCCAATCTCCTTACAGTCCAACAAAAAGCCAACAACAGACTCTGCCTCCTGAAACTCCTGTCCAGCTGGACATGGGGACTGCATTTTTCCACCATCCTTCACACCTACAAATCCTTGATCTGCCCCATCCTTTGTTATGCCAGTGTCACTTGGATTTCAGCCCCTCCCAGGTTCTATGTAGTCCTCCAAATCCTAGAACGCCATGCACTCTGCCTTGTCTTCCATATCTGACTTCCATCCCCCAACACTCATCCTCTATGACCTCATCTCCTTCCCCAAACCTCTCCCATTTCATGAACACAATCACACCCAGTATTTAGTCCGCTGCCTCGATACCCCCAACCCCCTGGTGTCCCCTTTCCTCTCCACTCCAGCCCATTGCTGCACCTTTGCCGTTGTGTCCTGCCCTCTCTCCATCTCCACACCCTTTACCTCCATTCCCAACGCAATTTCCAGGACCAACCCCTCCCAGATAATGAGCTTCACCCTACCAACTCTCCCACCTTCCTCCTCCCACCTCCTCAGGGCTCCTACTTCTCCCTCCTCCCTTCCCTGATTGTCTTTACCCTCCCACACCCCCTCCCTCTCCTGTGATCTCCTTCAGTGTCTCTGCAATCCCTCTTGCCTTGTCTTCCCTCTTCATCTCCTGCACTACTCGTCTCCTGCCTCTTGGTGCGCACCCTGTCCCCCCTTTTCCTTTTCCATCCGCCATTCCCCCTCCCCTCTTTTTCCCTTCTTTTCGACCTTCAGTCCCTCAGCAGGTCCCTGCCAGCGGTTTTTATACTTCGTGATTTTGCCGTCGTTCCCAGTGGTTTTGTTTAAGTGTCCTCCTCTGTGTGATTTTTTACTGTGACTAACTTGTACCTTGTGTGTGACGCCTGGTGATTTTAAGTGCGTAACGAACTGCCATATGATCATATGGTGTGTGTTTTTTTACAGCAGGTGCCACTGTGTGCTTAGTTGCATCCAATAATGGTTAATCAATGTTGTATGCAGTGTGAGTTTGGTCCTGAGTGTGTCATGTCAAGTTAAGTTACACTTGCCATGATAAAGGGCCTTAGGCATTCCACTTTGGTGTCTTACTACCCTGGCCAGAGTGGCCGTGCGGTTCTAGGCACTACAGTCTGGAGCCGTGCGACCGCTATGGTCGCAGGTTCGAATCCTGCCTCGGGCACGGATGTGCGTGATGTCCTTAGGTTAGGTTTAATAAGTTCTAGGCGACTGACGACCTCAGAAGTTAAGTCGCATAGTGTTCAGAGCCATTTTGTCTTACTACTTCATAATGGATCCATACATATATGTAAGCAAGACTGCTCATTATCTAATGATTGTATGTTTATGGTGGTGCTAACCATGGCTTTTAGATAAAAGTTTCTACACATCAGTCACAGGTAACGAAAGTTGATGCTGCCTCGCAATATCACATCATTTTTCATGTAAATATAATTCTGCTCAGCCTTGGCTTTAAAATAAACTCAGCTGTTACTATCAAGTGGTGTTATTGTGTTTAAATGATTGCCTAACTTTCTGACATAAAAACCCTTTCAAGGCCAGCTTTCCTGTTTTAAAAGTTGTGGTATTATGTCTTGGGTAGTATGAATGTGTAAATACAAGTGTGCTGTGGTAGTTGATATATGTTTCAGTTATATGGAGCGCAGTGCATTTGGCCTGGCATGGTCGATCATGGCATCGGGGCTAGACGACTTGGCCAGCAGGACTGTGATTCGTTTGACTGGCTCCATGTGGAGGCTCTCTTCCTAGGTCACACCTTTAAGTTGAATATTGCTTTGCTCTTTCTTTCTGGCTCAGTCAGGTCGTTAAGCTTGGTACACTGTACGTCCGCTACTCTGGCGAATGTGCTTTGGGCTTGAAGTATGATTTCGGTCTTGCAATGTTGAGTGGCACTCTGTCATTATTGCCCAATCAGGTTCATTAAGGCTCTGCTTGATTAATTGTCCTAGTTTTATTATTTATGATGTTGTTATTTGTACATTAAGTGTGATATGTAAAGTTTTAAATTTTTATAAAGTAAGGTTTTGTGTGTGTATGTTACCAAGTAATCTTTAGATGTCAAGGGTATTTTTTATTGATTATTTGTTATTTTAATTAGTGTTCTTCTGTACTGGCACATACTTGATTATTCTTTAGTCACAAGTTTTAGTAGTTACGTTCTTATTCCTTGGGTTTTGTAATATTTAGTTACGTTATTCCTTGTTTATCGTGAAGGTAAATCATTGTGTAGCCTGGTCATGCCAGTTTTGAGTTTGGCAGATTTTGGTTTTATTAAATGTTTCCAAAGAAAGCAGGTGTTGACAGATGTGAAAATTACCCAACTATCAGTTTAATAAGTCACAGCTGCAAAATACTAACGCGAACTCTTTACAGACGAATGGAAAAACTAGTAGAAGCCTACCTCGGGGAAGATCAGTTTGGATTCCGTAGAAATGTTGGATCACGTGAGGCAATACTAACCCTACGACTTACCTTAGAAGCCAGATTATGGATGGGCAAACCTACGTTTCTAGCATTTGTAGACTTAGAGAAAGCTTTTGACAATGTTGACTGGATTACTCTCATTCAAATTCTGAAGGTGGCAGGGGTAAAATACAAGGAGCGAAAGGCTATTTACAATTTGTACAGAAACCAGATGGCAGTTATAAGAGTCGAGGGACATGAAAGGGAAGCAGTGCTTGGGAAGGGAGTGAGACAGGTTTGTAGTCTCTCCCCGATGTTATTCAATCCGTATATTGAGCAAGCAGTAAAGGAAACAAAAGAAAAATTCGGAGTAGGTATTAAAATCCATGGAGAAGAAATAAAAACTTTGAGGCTCGCCGATGACATTGTAATTCTGTCAGAGACAGCAAAGGACTAGGAAGAGCAGTTGAACGGAATCGATAGTGTCTTGAAAGGAGGATATAAGATGAACATAAGCAAAAGCAAAACGAGGATAATGGAATGTATTCCAATTAAGTCGAGTGATGCTGAGACACTTAAAGTAGTAAAGGAGTTTTGCAATTTGGGGTGCAAAATAACTGATGACGGTCGAAGTAGAGAGGATATAAAATGTAGACTGGCAATGGAAAGGAAAGCGTTTGTGGAGGAGAGAAATTTGTTAACATCGAGTATAGATTTAAGTGTCAGGAAGACATTTCTGAAAGTATTTATATGGAGTGTAGCCATGTATGGAAGTGAAACATGGACGATAAATAGTTTGGACAAGAAGAGAATAAAAGCTTTCGAAATGTGGTGCTACAGAAGAATGCTGAAGATTAGATGAGTAGATCACATAACTAATGAGGAAGTATTGAATAGGATTGGGGAGAAGAGAAGTTTGTGGCACAACTTGACCAGAAGAAAAGGTCGGTTAGTTGGACATGTTCTGAGGCATCAAGTAATCACGAATTTAGTATTGGAGGGCAGCGTGGAGGGAAAAAATCGTAGGGGGAGACCAAGAGATGAATAGATTAAGCAGATTCAGAAGGATGTTGGTTGCAGTAGGTACTGGGGGATGAAGAAGCTTGCACAGGATAGAGTATCATGGAGAGCTGCATCAAACCAGTCTCAGGACTGAAGACCACAACTACAACAACGTAAATGTATGTGCATCAAGCAACTTTAATTAATGGTTTACAAATTGGTTAAGTAATTGTTCATACGGGTTTGCGAAAAGTTTTATTTTACTTAGATGAAGTTGTTAAACTCCAAGCTGTCTTATTGTATTAAATTGTGTACGGTAAGTAAAACTGTTTAACACAAGCTGTGTATGTTTGAGATTATGGCTTCTCTGCTTTCTGTGTAACACTAAGATGCAAATGCGCATCCCAAATGAGCTACGTTGCCGCTGTTCCGTCGCTGAGGTAGCCTGCGTGTCTTATCGCCTATGGAAGCTGCAGGTCTCGCTGGATAGACTCTGCCGTTGCTACAACACCATCATCAGGCTCATCACTGATCTTGTGCAGAGACCTCCACCAACTTTGTTGCCTATTGTAGGACTGAGAAGTGGAGTCAAGAAGCTGATCGCCATCTTCCATAGTAATAGAGCCATTGTTGGTGCTCACATCGTTTCTTCACTCAAAAGCGATGCTGCCGGCCTTTGTATCCTAACTCGAGGCTGTGGGTCCAACTCCAGATGACATCGAGTACCTCAGGACGGGATGGAAGGCGAGTCACCTGAGCACACGCCTTATACATCGGTAACATGTAAATACAGCACTTTGGAGATCAACTCACTGAGCATCGTCATCTCGTGCAGCCACAAACGCTAACACACTGGTGGTATAACCATTCATGGCTGTCTACTACTCAGAAGTATTGCCAGGTGGACACCAGCCTGCTATAGCTAATAGGGTCTGTACACGAACGGTCAGAGTGAGCTGCTAGCACTCTCCAAAGACAATTCTGCATTTATGAACAACAAATATGTCTCTTATACAAACTAGAGAAGGAGGAGTAGCAGGGAGAAAGAAAACGAAAGGGAAGGAAATTTGATATCAGCTCATGTGGGAATCCATGCAGAATCAATGGCGACGAGTGAAAATGTGTGCCGGACCCGGATTCGTACTCAGGAGCTCCCACTTACTACGCGGTAGCGTAACCACTGTACTACCCGGACACGGTGTTCATTCAAGTTGCGCAGCCTATCTCGGCACCCCTCGCATCCGACCCGAATTCACCCCTAGCGCCTACTCTCGGCAGTCGCCGTACATGTCCCTGTCTATATCCTCATTGTTCATGTAAAACTGATTCGCATCGATGTGCAATGAATATATCATCTTCAATGTGGATGCGCAGTTACGTCCGACATCCAGCAGGAATCTCAAACCAGCGAGCATGGACGACACGGAAAGGGACTGTGAATAGCTGACGCTATCTGGGAATTGGAGTCGGTTGGGAGGCGTGCTGAGATAGTCTGAGCAGTTGTGGTGAATACCGTGCCCAAGTGGTGCAGTAATTAACGCAACTGCCGAGAGAGTGGTTTCGAATTCCAGTCCGGAACACGTTTTCACACGTCACCATTGGTTCTTCATATGGTTGCGATGCAGCGGACACCAACGGTTCGTTCCCTTCCCTATCCTGTCTTCCCACCCTCGCCTACAATTTACATAATACATATAACAGCTGTGGATTTTGCATAGTGTCTGTTCTTTAGCACATATTCGAAAGAACAGAAGCCATGCATCCATGTATGAATATGCTTCCGTGAATTATGTTTTTCTAGGTGCTCTGGTGCATACACACACCCTTCTCAACCCACCCTGCTTGGTACAGTACTGACGCCTATGGGTTCTTAGATCGAATCCCTGGTGTAGTTTGAATCACCACCTCATTTTTTGATCTAGCAAACCCTATAACATGATTGTTGTCATGGCAATTTCTTTAATCGTTAATTGTACGTCAATTAGGAAATTAGTAGAGATCACTCATGCATGGCAGCTTAGTGACATCACACAAATCTGCCACAAAATTGTAAATAATAGCGTAATTGTCTGGTCTTCCGGGCTCGAAATACTTTTAAGTGAATGGTCCCCAAAGCGTTAAGTTTTAAATAAGACTCAAATACTCTGAGAATTAAGCAATTCTTAGCACATTCTCAACGTAAATAATTCATCTAGCGTAAACGCAATTTTATTTTGAAAGGAACACTTTTCAAACCACCATTCGCAATATTTTCTTGTTTGGGAGCTCCTTGCTGCACTACGTCGAGACTATCACGGAATGGTACGAACACTACTTCGTCAGCCCACGGGGTACTCGCATCATGTTGTTGGGGTCGATGAAGCTCAGAGAAAGTAAAACTGTGGTTCGTTAATTGTAGAACAATGTAAAGTAATGAGTGGTCAGTTCATGTAAACATTACAAGAACTAGGCGAAAAGGAAATGAGAGTCTTCCCACAAGTTATTCGCAACAAGAAACCGCGTCGGATGTGGGTACAGAGATTACCTTGATTGCATATAGAAACCACTTGGACAAAACATAAAATTGCCTGTCATTAATGACCCCTAGGCTGCCTATCCAAATATAAAAATATGCGGAATCTACGTAATTCAAAAACATTTACCTACAGAAACCTAACAGCTCAATTGCTCAGATCACCTGTGGTGCAAGCTCTTAATCCAGTTCGTGAGCTGGAGTATTAAACGCTGCGTGTACGATCGTTGGCTGCCCAAAACTGCACAGCAGCCAATGCATGCTGTAACCATTATCCAGAAAATCAGCCTTTCACCACATTTCCAATGTAACTGACACCTCCAGTATGTGTCAACTCAGTCTAAAGTCCACAATCGAAAGTAGCTAAGTCTTAAGTATAGCCAGAAGTGAAGTTCTTATGAAAATTTGCTATCTCCTCTTCGCTCGCCACAACCTCTGCTTACAGCTACCATTGCCAATCATAAGACTCTATCACGAGTAGTCCAATAACTTAATATCTGCAAACCTGTTAAAATCCTCTCCTAGAAAAGTATAACACTCCGACAAATGGACTGTCTTACTGGATATATAGCTCTGAGAAACTTCGAACTTAAATCTCCCTCTCTCGCCTTCTGTCTCCCTTGTCTTCACGGAAGGTGCCCGTCGGAGAAATAAGTTGTGAAACTGTGGTTTTAGCGAATACCTCGGCTTGCAAAACGGCAGCCCGGAATCACGTCATGTTTCATTGTTTCGTCATTTTAGCCAGAGACAAGGACACAACAGTTTGGTGAACACTTGTAGCGACAGCTTGGCAGGCACCGTGCCGTGCCAGTTAGTAAATTTTATACTGCCACATGAAGCTAAAGGGCTGGAAGCTCGACCCCCCCTCCCACCACATACCCCCCCCCCCCCCGGCAACCTACTTTCTGAAAGAGTATCGCGACTCTCTCTTGTGCAAAGGGCCACGGTGGTCTTAAGCCTTCGCCTCTTTCGTTCCGCAATTCATCACCACCATCCACGATAGCAATAACAGAGCTATAAGGCATTTAATGACTAGCGAGACTGAGAAGACTGAGATAGGTGGTGATGGCTTGCAACCAGTATCACCTTTGATATTAGCATAAGACATCTATAATGTGATGTAATTACTGACACAGGTTCCTATATATTAGATGAGGTTTAATAAACATTAGATACACCAGTGCAGCCGTGGAATGATGCGTTTCAAACTCTTTTTCTTCAGATTTACCTTTACCGTTGTATAAATGTCACTGATTAATTACCACACTGCACTTGTTTATGTTTTGCGGTAAAGGCAACAGAACAATGCAGCGTCTCACAGACGGAATATATGATGAATAAATGGCATAATAGAGAAAAACGCATTTGAAAATGACAGTCATTTCCCTAGACCCATGTAGAAGACGAGCAAAAAGAAGATTTTGATTCACAGCACGGAGAGGTTATTTTATAAACGAACCCAATCTACCAACTTCAGTTGAATTAAAGGCACATCTTATACCACAATGACCACTCCCCAGCATTGAGTCCTTATGGGTAAATGACGGCATTGTCAAACTAACGCCAACAGCTCCCAGGAACAAAGTAGAAGAATATTACGTGTTACCTCCATAGTAGAAGTTGGTATTGACGCCTAAATTGTAATGTAGAGAATCTAATAAAATTTAAAAAGAAATCAGTTGGTTACCCATCTGTGTATGTACAAACTTGTGAATTGACGAGGCACTCACGTATCGAGGGGAGGAGTGTATAATAGTGTATTAATAATAGGCCTACGTACACATATACTTGCATACAGTCTACAAATAAGGAGCTCTTCCGAGGAAGCTAGTAACATTTATAGCAATCTAAGTTGAAAGTCAGTCGACTGGGAGATAATTTGTGTTCCTTTTACTTTTGTTTTTCTAATTATATATAATTTCAACAGCCTGTTTTATTCTTTCTTTAAATATTAACTATATTGGCTGTCCCATATTTAACATGATGCACTGCATGTTATCACTATTACTGAATGCATAGTACTTGCCTTATAAGTTTCAGTTAATTTCTTCAAAATGTGTGATAACAGTTCGGGTGAGTTGGATTCCATCACACTAACGAGTATGAAAGTATACTGCAGTACACCGAAAACAGAAGCCAGCTTAATAATGTGGCCACGTCCTGTGAGAGACAAAACATCATCAGCCGAACATTATGAAGGGTAGTGGTGAGGGTAAGGAATGGATGAGTGAGATGCAGCAATCTACTGAGTTACATATGTTAGGGTGGCATACAGTCTTCAGCATTCAATAATGCTTATATGAATTCAGCTGCATGTACTAACCAGTTTGCAAACGTTAGTTATCACCTGAACTAATGTCAGCTTTATTTGAATGGAAGTTTCAATGGTGTGGACTCGTTATAGCACTGTGTATGTGACAGAATGTATTATGTACGTAGTGGATATAAGAGACCAAAGTAGCCCATTAAGACCGTAAAAGGAAACAAAATCAGCAACGTTTGAATGCCGTTTTACCAGTATGACAGGAAGTAGTGACATTCATAATCTAAATAACTTGAACAAATACCAAAAGGTTATCTAGCGCATAGGCTATCGTCAGGAAAGTCGTTAAGGTAAACACTGGTGTTTGTGTATCCTACATACAGTACGCTGACAGTAAAATATATTATTTCACTGATATGAAAAGTCGAAGAACTGTTTTCTATAAAAAACCCTAAGATAATTTTGACAACTCATACTTTGTACTTTGCTTTGGAATTACTATTTGTAAGTGACGAAACCAAGGATTTCTGAAAAAGAAATTTTAAATTTAAAATTCATAAAGAAGATAAAGCTCTCCCTTTTACTGTCAGTATCATCGCATATCCCAAATAAGCACAGCAAGCTTACAATTATCAAGCTAAGAAAAGTAAATATATTTCAGCAGTACCTACGTGTAAAAACATTATTAAATAACTACAAAATCGCCAAGTACACCAGAGAAAAACTGCCCAGGTTGTAATACGTTAGCTACAATAGTTATCGTTAGTTTAGAAACGAACAAGAAGTTGTTGGTGTGACCATTTTACACGGCTATTTTATAAATACCCATTTTCTAAATTCAAACGAAATTCTGAAGATACAATTTAATATGTACTTACTTTGCAGGGGTGTCGCACATTTTTATACGAAGGGCATGGTGATTCTTTTCTGGAATAACAGAGTTACGAATCCAAAAACAAATCTTATATACTCATGACAGTTCACGATATAAATTTTATGCTTATAAAATTTTAGCTACGATTAATTTTCTGCCGTGCCAAAATCTGTGAATTCTGTCATTGCTGTTGTTGTGGTCTTCAGCCCAAAGACTGGACTGATGCAGCTCCCCATGCTACTCCACCCAGTTCAAACTCTCCATCTCTGTATAATTATTCAAGCTTACATCCTTCTGAATCTGCTTACTCTATTCATCTCTTAGCTTCCCTCTACAATTTCTACACCCAAACCTTCGTAAACTTGTGTTCCTTTGCTGTCTCAGAATGTGCCCTATGTACCACTCCCATCTTTACGTTAAGTTGTACCAGAAATTTCTTCTCTCACAAATTCTATTCAGTACCTCCTTATTAGTAACGTGATCCACCCATCTTATCTTCAGCGCTCTTCTGTACCATCGCATTTCAATAGCACCTGCTCTTTGCTTGTCAAGACTGTTTATTGTTCATGTTTCACTTCCATACATGGCAACACTCCACTCAAATACTTTTAGAAAAGACTTTCTGAAACCTGAGTCCGTATTCCATGTTAACAAATTCCTCATCACCAGAAAACCTCTTCAGGTCATTGCCAGTCAACAATTTGTATCCTGTCTACTTCGGTTATAACCAGTTTTTTGATGCTCAAATAGCTAAACTTATCTACTCACCTCAGCATCACCTGATTTAATTCGACTACATTACATTATCGCTGTTTTGCTTTTCTCGATCTTGATCTTATGTCTTCCTTTAAAGACTCTGCTTATTCTATTAAACTGCTTTTCCAAGTCTTTTATCGACTCTGTATCTTTGACAAATCAAGTTTGTTTTTCTTTTCCGTGAACTTCATTTCATATTCCATATTTTTCCTTGGTTTCCTTCACTACTTGCTCCATTTACAGACTAACATCGGGGATAAGCTACAACCCTGTCTCACTCCCTTCTCAACCGCTGCTTCCCTTCCATGACCCACGACTCCTATAACTGGCTTATGGTTTCTGTACAAGTTGTAAATAACCTTTCACTCACCGTATTTTTGTCCTCCTACCTTCAGAATCTCAGAAAAAGTACTCCACTTAACATTGTGCGAAGCTTAACTCTAAATCAACAAATGCGTATAAACGTAGGTTTGTATTCTCTTAACCTGTATCCTAAGATGAATCGTAGTGTCTGTGTTGCCCCGCGTGTTTCTACATTTCTAGTAAATGCAAACTTATCTTCACCGAAGCCGCCTTTTACCAGGTTTTACATGCCTCTGTAAGCAATTTATGTTAGTAATTTAGTCATGACTTATGAGACTCATGTTTGTGTAATTTTCACATCTGTCAGGAAGTGATTCCCTAATTCGTGAAGTCTGAGGGTATTTCATCCGTCTGATACATCAAACTCACCAGATGGAAAAAATTTGTCATGGCTGGCTATCACAAGGCTATCACTAGTGCTGATAGAATGACTTCTACTGCGGGGGCCTTGTTTCGATTTGGGGCTTTCAGTGCTCTGTCAGATTCTTTTCGGAGCATCGTATCTCCCATCTCATTTTCATCTACGTTCTATATACTTCTTTCACCTTGCCTCTTTCCCTACTTTGCTTAGCACTGGTTTGCGATCTGAACTATTGTTATTGACATAGCTGCTTCTCTTTTCTCCAAGAGTCTCTTTAATTTTGCTGTAGGTGGTATCTATTTTTCCCCTAGTGACATTTGGTCCCAATTCCTTACATTTGTCCTGGTTAGCCATTTTGCATTTTCTGTCAATCTCATTTTTTAGACGTTTGCATTCCCTTCCATATGCCTCATTTGCTACATTTTCATATTTTCTCCTTTCATAATTTAAATACAATATATTCTGTGTTATCCAAGGATTTCTACTAGGACTTGTCCTCTGCTATCTTCACTATTATATCTCTTAAATCTACTTATTCGTTTTCTACTGTATTCCTTTCCTCTGTTTTATTCAACTTTTGCCGAATGATCCCTCTAAAACTCTCAAAAAACCCTGGTTTCAACTTATCAACTTCCCATCTCCTTAATTTCCTGCATTTTTTATTAATTTTACAGATTAATCTATAGTTCACAACCGGTGGGGCTCCCTGGTCCTTTTCGGACTTGGAGTTAGGAGAGCGTTGACAACAAATAAATAGAGTCCACAGTCCACAACAGCCCCTGTAAATGTTTTACAATTTATAATCTCATTCCGAAATCTGTCTTGCCATTATATAATCAATCTGAAACCATCCGGTGTCTCCAGGTCTCTTAAATCTACACAACTTTCTTTCCTGATTCTTAAACCATGTGTTAGCAACGATTAAATTTGTTTTGTGCAAAATTCTACTAGGAGTTTCCGCTTTTGTTCCTTTCCCCCAGTCTACAGTAAACTACAATTTATCCTTCTGTTGGTTTCCCTACTATCTAATTCCAGTTCTCCATCACAATTCATAGACGCTTTCCTTAATTCTCCGAATGATTCCATTTATTTAGTAATAGATTTCTTCAATTTCTTCAGCATCTGCTGAGCTAGATGCTATCCAGATTTGTACTACTGTGGCACGTGTGGGCGTCGTGCCCATCTTGGCTACGATGAAGCTTTCATTTTCTGTTCGTAGTATCTTACAGCTATTCTCTGCATTACATCTATGTGACTTCGTATTTATATCCCTGTATTCAGCTGACCCGAAGTCCTGTTCCTCCAACCACCAAGCTGCACTACAACTAATTTCAACAATTCCATTTTCCTTTTTAAATTTTGTATCTACCTGCCCAATTAAGGGATCTAAAGCAATCTAATGTTCCACGTTCCGATCCGTAGAACGCCAGTTATGTTGCTCCAGATGACCGCATCCTCCTGAGTAGTCCCCGCACGGAGATGCGATTGGGGCACTATTTGGAATATTTTGCCGTAGAGGATACCACATCATTTAATCGTAGATTAGAGGTAAACACCCTGAGCGAAAATTATGGCTATAGTTTCCCCTTGCTTTCAACCGTTCACAGAAGCAGCCGACGAAGGGCTTTCTGATTGATGTTACAAAGCAAGATCAGTCTATCATCCACCCTATGGCCCCAGCAACAACGGGAAAGGCTGCTGCCCCACCCCCTTTCCTGAACCAATCGTTTGTCTGGCATCTCAACAGATACCCCTCCATTGTGGTGACGACTGCGGTATGGCTACACGTATCACTAAGGCACGCAAGCCACCACACCAACGGTAAGATCCATGTTTCATGGGCGGAGGGACTAGATTTATAACCGTGAAGAGGAATTTACTAACATGGAGCCTGATAGGCACTGCTGAAAGTATTGAGCTAATACGACTTTTCGAACAGATCTTACTTTTCAGTTAGTTTACTTTTAACCATAACTTTATATGCTGATTGAAGGTCACACAAAGGGTAACGACCTCGTTGGCACTATGGCTCTAATACTCATCCACGATTTGGAGTATAGATCTTCTTATACCTATACGACATTTTAAAGGAGAGGACGTTTATTGAACGGTCGTACTTCGGTGTCATTATTCTTCTCATGAAACATAGCAGTGGAGACACGTACTACTTTGGGAAAATATAAGCTCCGTGCATCATAGTATGAACTATAATTCTGAAATACGGCATGTTAATTATATTAGCTACCGGATCGTCATTATCAGAAAAGTGATTAAAAATTTACCTATATTTTACAGAAGATCGGCTTTTACGAAAGTTATATGAAGCGCCCACTTTGTAACTGCAATATTTATCGTATATTATCGAGGTGTATATGCAACGGGACAACCGGGAAATCCAGGAAAAAACCCGGAATTGTTTCAGCTGAGAGCTAACCTGGATAAATCCGTTTTTTTTTTTTTTTTTTTTTTTTTTTTTTTTACAATTCCAGGTATTTTTCGTTGTTTTAGTTTTCAGTTAACTTCACTACTGCAGAAACATACTACCACAGTGCAACACAGACGAGAGAAAAAATAAATAAAACTTAAGTAAATAGCCATTTACAACTACAAAAGGCAGTGCACACACAAGCGTCTGCCAGCAGCAAAATGTGTCAAATGTGTTAGGTCGAAGACTACGCTATGCTTCATAATACCAAGCTGCTTCCAACGAGCGAGAGTCACAACTGTTTACATTAGGTTCGTTAGAGCAGTCGCCAGAGGGCTCATGCGTGGTTGAGTCACGTAACTGCGCATGAACGGTAACTTCTCCCGCTTCTGGCAACCTGAAGTGCGACTGTTAGCGATATCCGCAGTAGCAACAAGCAGTCAGATGCTACCCGTAAAAATTTTTCTGGCGCACCCAAGGTGCCAGATTCGCACTCGCGCAGAGTAGCCAGTGTGGTAATAGGGATAGGAGTAGTCTGCACGTTACCTGTGTTTACGTTTAGTGAACTTGCTGTTTCCACCTCGCTTACAACTCTCAAGTCGAATGAAAGCAAAACGGATTCATGGGGCCAGGAGCTGTCAAGTGGATTAATATACACTTAGATAATTAAAAAAGGCTAAATTACGTTATTAACTAGTTTTCTGATTCAATTTCATTTCACAAATTTTTTGCTCTGTAGCATTTATCGCCTCGCAGAACAATGAAGTTATTGTTGTTGATTTTTTAAAGAGCTCTGGTTTTTATTAATACACTCCTGGAAATGGAAAAAAGAACACATTGACACCGGTGTGTCAGACCCACCATACTTGCTCCGGACACTGCGAGAGGGCTGTACAAGCAATGGTCACACGCACGGCACAGCGGACACACCAGGAACCGCGGTTGTTGGCCGTCGAATGGCGCTAGCTGCGCAGCATTTGTGCACCACCGCCGTCAGTGTCAGCCAGTTTGCCGTGGCATACGGAGCTCCATCGCAGTCTTTAACACTGGTAGCATGCCGCGACAGCGTGGACGTGAACCGTATGTGCAGTTGACGGACTTTGAGCGAGGGCGTATAGTGGGCATGCGGGAGGCCGGGTGGACGTACCGCCGAATTGCTCAACACGTGGGGCGTGAGGTCTCCACAGTACATCGATGTTGTCGCCAGTGGTCGGCGGAAGGTGCACGTGCTCGTCGACCTAGGACCGGACCGCAGCGACGCAAGGATGCACGCCAAGACCGTAGGATCCTACGCAGTGCCGTAGGGGACCGCACCGCCACTTCCCAGCAAATTAGGGACACTGTTGCTCCTGGGGTATCGGCGAGGACCATTCGCAACCGTCTCCATGAAGCTGGGCTACGGTCCCGCACACCGTTAGGCCGTCTTCCGCTCACGCCCCAACATCGTGCAGCCCGCCTCCAGTGGTGCCGCGACAGGGACGAATGGAGACGTGTCGTCTTCAGCGATGATAGTCGCTTCTGCCTTGGAGCCAATGATGGTCGTATGCGTGTTTGGCGCCGTGCAGGTGAGCGCCACAATCAGGACTGCATACGACCGAGGCACACAGGGCCAACACCCGGCATCATGGTGTGGGGAGCGATCTCCTACACTGGCCGTACACCACTGGTGATCGTCGAGGGGACACTGAATAGTGCACGGTACATCCAAACCGTCATCAAACCCATCGTTCTACCATTCCTAGACCGGCAAGGGAACTTGCTGTTCCAACAGGACAATGCACGTCCGCATGTATCCCGTGCCACCCAACGTGCTCTAGAAGGTGTAAGTCAACTACCCTGGCCAGCAAGATCTCCGGATCTGTCCCCCATTGAGTATGTTTGGGACTGGATGAAGCGTCGTCTCACGCGGTCTGCACGTCCAGCACGAACGCTGGTCCAACTGAGGCGCCAGGTGGAAATGGCATGGCAAGCCGTTCCACAGGACTACATCCAGCATCTCTACGATCGTCTCCATGGGAGAATAGCAGCCTGCATTGCTGCGAAAGGTGGATATACACTGTACTAGTGCCGACATTGTGCATGCTCTGTTGCATCTACATCTACATCTACATTGATACTCCGCAAGCCACCCAACGGTGTGTGGCGGAGGGCACTTTACGTGCCACTGTCATTACCTCCCCTTCCTGTTCCAGTCGCGTATGGTTCGCGGGAAGAACGACTGTCTGAAAGCCTCCGTGCGCGCTCCAATCTCTCTAATTTTACATTCGTGATCTCCTCGGGAGGTACAAGTAGGGGGAAGCAACATATTCGATACCTCATCCAGAAACGCACCCTCTCGAAACCTGGCGAGCAAGTCACACCGCGATGCAGAGCGCCTCTCCTGCAGAGTCTGCCACTTGAGCTTATTAAACATCTCCGTAACGCTATCACGGTTACCAAACAACCCGGTAACGAAACGCGCCGCTCTTCTTTGGATCTTCTCAATCTCCTCCGTCAACCCGACCTGGCACGGATCCCACACTGATGAGCAATACTCAAGTATAGGTCGAACGAGTGTCTTGTAAGCCACCTCCCTTGTTGATGGACTACACCTTCCAAGCACTCCCCCAATGAATCCCAACCCGGCACCCGCCTGTGTCTATGTGCCTGTGGTTCTGTCAGTGTGATCATGTGATGTATCTGACCCCAGGAATGTGTCAATAAAGTTTCCCCTTCCTGGGACAATGAATTCACGGTGTTCTTATTTCAATTTCCAGGAGTGTATTTTCCGCAGAGGCAGTCAATTTATCAAAAACGAAGTGTTTCATGCCACACAATGGGCTAGTTTCAACTGTTCACTGAATTTCTACTGGACTTTTTCATCTTATGGCACGTACGGCATTATACCATTGAAAAGCTTAATTTCAGGTTGGGGCCCACTTCATTGTGCATCTGGACCTACGAATGTGCACTTCAAGCGAATCATGTGTTTTACTTTTGTTTACGAAATTTCAATACTGTGGAGTATCCCCTGATGTCCTATTTCTTTTATGACGTAATGGAAAAACCTTTAACGCTATATACGTCGAACATAAGGGCTTTCTACGTCATCGTAACTGCGCACTCACAGTAACGCTTGTTTTCTGACGCCGTCCGTTAACTGCTCAAACAAACCTGTTCCAAACAGATAGCGGGGAAATATTGCAAATGGTGGTTTGAAAAGCGTTACTTTCAAAGTAAATTTCCTTTTACGCAAGATGAATTGTTTACGTGTGAGAATGTTAGAAGAATTTCTTAATTCTCAGGGTGATAGACTCTCATTTAAAACTTAATACTTTGAGGACTAGCAACTTAGAGGAATTTCGAGCCCAGAAGAGCAGACACTTACGACATTATTTTAAATTTTGCTGGCACATTTCTGTGATATATCTTAACGTGTAACACACTCAAAAAAGACCAATATAGTATGTGAAAACTTTGCTTTTCTTGTAGCAACACAATATGTGTTAATTAAAAGCGTTAAGTCTTCCTATTTGTCTCGACGCCCTACTGAACAGTGATGCTGCTATTGGATGACTACATCACATCCCCTATGCTATGAATATCTGCTCTCATCGACTGGCTAAATTACGTAATAGGAACTATAATTAGCTAGCAAAAGCGCATTGGAATCTCCATTTCCGGACTTCGGATACTAACGTGCTGCGTTTGATGGAATTCGAATTTGTACTTTCATAACATGAAAATATGCAGCGTACAGAGCAACCCTAATTTAAAGGATTGGTATGTTTTACAGTGCCGTGGGAAAGTATACTACCAATCAACACGGAAAAAGAGCATTTTCACCGGCAGAAAAGTATTTCTTCAGCCGGGATACTCGGGAAATCTCCGTGAATTTTTTTTTCTTGTCCGTGTATACACCCCCCATTATGCCAGAACTGGAAATAAATGAAGAGGATGATACCCTAAAGCAACAATGGCTGTAGCGAAAGTGAATATCGTCTCCGAGGCCACTAACTCTTACAGAAGAATTTAATGTTCAATGAATGTGATGTATAATGAAAACATTTCATAAAAAAGTAATGTTCCAAAAAGCTATAAATTAAGACAGGTTCTCAGGAGGACAATACCGTTACGATTACGTTGTAATAAAATAACAACAGATAAAACAGTCTCTTAATTGCACATTGCTAAAATTAAACGTTCTAAAACAGATACTAAGGAGAATATGGACACATTATTTCTAAGAAATAAGGAAAGATGGAAAGATAATTTAATGCCATAGATTAAATGAAAGTCTCCAGTAAAAGATACGTTTTTTCGGTCTGATTTTTGTGGTGTAGCTTTTGCCGGTTGGTTCCTCACCTTTACACGGTGTTGTGAAGTGCTTTAGGATGGAGGGCCAAGAGTGTTTCGTGCGCATATTGTTTCGTATCGCTTGTCCGAACATGATCCCCACGCTAAAATGGGAGTGGTGACAAGAGATTAGGGCACACACCGACCGTTGGTGGCTGCAATGGACCCGTCGGTCCACGCTGCAACCTCAACAGATTGTTTCTGTTTCATTCTGTATTTTAACGTTGTTCGACGTCCAAAAATATATTCTTACCTTTGGTTGTACGTTTTCTTATTTACGTATAAAAGATTTTTGCGCTTATTTTAACATTTTAGCGTTCTAGTATTCGGCTACACGCATAATGGCGTAATAAATTAAATCTTGTGATTTTGGTAGCATTTTCCGCCTATAATAGACGGGTGGTACTTCCTGACAGATTAAAACTATGTGCCGGACCGATACACGAAATCGGGACCTTTGCCTTTCGTGGGCAAGTGCTCCAAGAGTGTTGGTTCCGCAAGGCTCGCAGATGAGCTTCTGTGAAGTTTGGAAGGTTGGAGACACGGTAATGGCAGAATTGAAGCCGCAAGGACGGGTTGAGACTCGTGCCTGGGTAGCTCGGTTAATAGAGCACTTGCTCGCGAAAGACGAAGTTTGCGAGTTCGAGCTTCGGTCCGGCACTCAGTTTTAATCTGTCAGGAAGTTTCATATCAGAACACTCTCCGCTGCAAAGTGAAAATCTCAGTCTGCAAATAGACGGGTGATTGACATCTTTTTGAGACAGTGTAGAGGCGTATACAGTAGTTGTAATGATGCACCACTTGAATACAGTGCCCGAAACGTGTTAACGACTGTAAAATGTTTTTGTATAGTTTTTGCTCTTAAATGTTGTATGTATATTTTTGACTGTTTCATGTTGGCATTTTCCGTCGTTATTAGATCTCGGCAACTAAGACCGATAAACAGAACTGTACCGTGTGAGAACGATAAATCAGATTTTTAAAAAAATCTTAGCTTTACATTTAAATCATCTGCGTCGCCTTTAAGCTGCCCTGATTAATGAACTTTACTTGAGCGGAATATTGAAGCCAGTATACAACTTACTAGCAACAGAAGGCGACGTGAAACGCCGTGTGATTCCAGCGACAAGCAATTTGCGACAAGTTTCGATGTAATGTTGCATGTAGCACTGTACGTAACTCATCGCTGTATAGTAGGGGAGTCCGGGGACAAAAGTAACATTTCGCATATTGCCTTTTTTTATTAACTCCCTATAAACTTTTGAAGCAAAAGAAACTAACGTGTGTGTTCTCTGAATCTTTCCTAGCATAAATGAATGAATTTCGACAAAATTACATATATTTGGTATTTGTAAAACTAATTTTAAGGCATCAGTGTACCTGTTACTTTCGTCCCCGTTGCCGTGGACGATAGTAGCTCATTTTATTACCTAAAGGACTCATACGGTAACCTAAAGTACATTACCATTAGAAAACATTAATTAAACATAAATGAACTTCAATTCTCATTCGTTTACAGTTATTATATTACTTGAAGTAGCAATTAATAAAACTGAACCAATTCAGGCTTTATGAGTAAATGTTCAGTGAGTCAGTAAAAGAAATAAGTAATGCATATCTTAGTCCTATTCAGATTCACAATTGACGCACACGTAAATATCTCCCCCCCCCCCCCCTCCTCCTTTGGTACAAGTAACATGAGACCAATCCTGACATTCCCAACACTCAATCCGCTTCCCTTTGGGACGAACGTGGTGGAAAGCCTGACACATACGAGGCAGTAGCTGTCATTGTCTTCCGATGATGATTATTCAGGTTTTTTTCTGCTTTCGCACTCTTGTCTGGCTCCTTTTTAAATTTAGCCTCTTTTCCGCTTTTTTCACGTGGAGACGGGCCTTTAGCTCTTCTTCTATTGCCAGTTTCTCTGGAGTGTCGGTCAAAATTGCAGACTGTCTCCTTTCTCTTCCTTTTCATGTTTCTTGCCTTGGACTTGGTTTTGGTAACGGACGAACACCTTCGGGTGAAAAGACTGAGCGAACTGAAGAAGATGATTGTAAACCACTAGGTCCTGCATACAGGCTGCGACATTTGAAAGTGTTTTCTCGCATATTGCTACTGGATCAGGATTATATGTCCCCCCATCTTCAGATGGCTCACTAGAAATCACTAATAATCTTGCTAAGGACACAGTTTGCTTTGCATAATTGGAAGCTTGTGCTGGGCGATCATTGACAGAAGATGGTGCAAAATAGATTTCATTGAACCAATTCCTATCAAATAGCAGTGCAGTGCAGTGCAGTGCAACTCTGCTACAATGTTTTTAGGAGTTACAGCAAGTGGAAGTGCTTCCCCTACAATTGAAGGAATGTAATACATTAACATGGTCTTTCCCGGATGATTCTTGGTCCAGTTATCAGCAAAAGCATTCACCATCTTTTTAAATGGACCATAAACTGAGCGGTCTAGAATCTTCATCGTGCGTGTACAATGCGGTAAGAATGACAGCATAACAATCCCCTTGCTCTTGTAAAAATTCAGGCCTCTGATGGATATATGAGATTCGTGACTGTCGAGAAGCAGTAAACATTTGTGCTCAGAGGTTGGTTAGGAAATTTTACGAAATGGTGCAAGAATAACAAAAATTCTTCCTCTTGCATCCAGCCACCGGCATTTCCTACTCCAATGCAACCAGTAGGACCCGTCTCGAATAAATTGGTCATGATACCTCAAGCGAGGGAATACGAAGAGAGGTGGCGTACTGTTTCCCTCAGCGTTGATGGCAACAGCAACAGTGCATCTTTCAGACGACGTGATAGCTCCTACCTGCTTTATTCCCCGTTTTGCAACAGTCCTGTTTGGTTTCTGAACAGTGGTGACACATGTCTCGTCCATATTCCAGATGTCCATGGGGTCTAACTTATGTCTCCCCACAACGCTAGCCAGGTTGTTGAAAAAGGCATTCTCAAATGTTGGATTAAAGCTCGTTGCTCGAGCAAGACTTGCGAGTTGAGGCAACCGGATAGACAGCTGTGGACTACTCTTCATGAAAGCTGAAAACCAGTCTCAACCAGCAGTTTGACTGTCCACCCAAGTTGATGGAATTCGTTTATTGTTTGCCGTTGACAGTTTCTGAGCTAATTTACGGATATCCTTAGGGCAGACGTCGTGAAATATCTCCTAAGCTTTAATCACGTATTCAGTTATATTTATTTCTTGTTCATCAGGCAACAGTCATTTTACACTTCTATATCCAACACTAGGCATTGGTGTGCTATCACTCATACATTTCTCTTTCTTCTTAATGTACCGATGCAGTGTCATATGGCATACATTGCCTTTCTTTGCAGCTGCTTTAATACTTATATTAAAATTTGCAACATCGTCTGCGGCAGTTTGATATATAGTAGTAGGATGCAGTCCTCTTGTAGTCGTCCTAACCCGTGTTTGTGGCATAATTCCCTGTAACGAAATAACCAAGTAAATAACGAGTCTATTCAATTACAACGAGTTTGTTCAGCAAGACACTACTACTCCTAACATTATCATACCTAATTCACTGTTCGACAACGAAAATAGGGGGACCGGCAGCTAATAACCCTTTTTCAGTAACGGGGACGAATGAAACACTGTTACTTTCATCCCCAACAGTAATGTTTCTTTTGTCACCTACCACGCTTTTCTGTTTAGTTGATATTTTAGACACAATCTAAATAAGTAATGAAAAAGTTGATAATGGTGGCATAAAACTGAAAGTTTCACATAGTTAAATTATTACAATAGACTTACGTTTACAGCGTAATGCCACCGTTATCACAAAAGTGAGAAAATTGAGAAAACTTGAGTGAGACACTGAAAAAACGTTTTCCTGCGTCACCATCAACAGAGACTCTCCAATACTGGCCAACAATTGGTAGGCAGTTCGGAAACATGAAGGGAATACATTGTTTGAATCGCGTGATTTTCGGAGCTACAAGCGAAGGTAGGGGAGGGATGTTACTTTCATACCCTGTTAGTAGAGATGGGCAAACTGAAACACCTAACTGTTTCGAAACAAATGAAACAGTACAATGTAATGTTTCGAAACGCTGTTTCGAAACAATGAAACAGTTTGTGTCTTATAATTGTATAGGCCGTCACATTATATAATCTTGAGTGTCTACTGTATAAATATTGTCATAAAAACACAAATGCGGTGCGAGACCGCCAATCATATCGCAGAAAGTGTGAAACTTTCACTGAGGCGTCTTCGCAGTTCCATATTTCGTGTAGCAGCAAATGCACTGCTTTCGTGTCATGTGACTTTCATATTTTCCAATCGGCCGAGGTCAGACTTAATATGTTTGACATAACAGATTTTGCCAAACTCGTTTCCCTGTATTCTAGTGCATAATTTTGATAGGTTTTATGAGTGATAATCTGTATGTGCTCTTGAAAAGGCATATCATGAGATATAATTTATTGAGATAACATCCTGGAAGCGTGGCACTGAATTAACATTTTTGAGTATGCCACTCACACATTTACTACCCGCAGATAAATTTTCCATAGTTTGTCACACAGAGCAGGATGCAGAGTGACTGATGCACACAGATCAAAAAATTACCGTAACAGACTGGAGGATATAGCGTAACGGTCAAGTATGGCAGTTTCTCATCAAACATTCACAAGTTAGCTGGATACATCTCATAGTAAGTACACTTGATAGAATAGGAAAACATTTCAAGGTAACTGAAATGCAGAGATTCGTATGTTTCTTTGAAGTATAAAATCCAGACGAAAATTTAAAGCAGTTCCTACAGTGTAATGCCTTTGTGATACCTGTATCATGGCAAATCTGCCTCTACACCACTTATAGTTCTTGCTTAAAAAGTTTGTTTGAGGTACAGGTACATGGAGTTCCCTCAAGTAGTCACAGCAAGCAGATGTATTACCATTTTATTATATACTTGCCCAGGAAATCAGAGATGAAATTACGTTGTTGTAGAAATGCAATTTTTGTCACAGTATCTGAACGCCAAAAACAAAAGTATCGTACAATTGTTGATTTTCCTGAGAATTTTTTATCATACACAAGTATCAAGATGCCTATAGTGTAATAACCAAACACAGCACATTTACAAAAATATACACACAAACATATACATACACAAATCAGATAATTATTCTCAAACACATAAATGAATAAATAACATACTAAAAAAATTTAACTCACTGAATGGTGAGCAAAAACGTGTCTTCTGTTTGCAACGAATTTGAGAAAAATGTTCTGGTAAGGTAGCTACATACACAGTTTAGTGGACTAAACAAAATACAATCAAATATAAATTCAGTGCACTCTGTCCAGAGAAGAACAAAATCAATTGAAATTTTCCTGTTTCATTTCTGAGTATATCTGCTGTGACTATTCTAAGTTGTAGTTTAGATATATCATTTTTGATACTTTTTCACTTGAAAGACGGGATCGTCTGTCTGTTATTGTTTGCCCCTGCTTTGAAAATATGCGCTCACATGGAACAGAGGTGACCATAATACAAAGACGTCGTCTCATTATATCAAACAGTGTAGGAAACAACACATGATTTTCTTTCCACCACAGCAATGGATCTTGTGATCTGTGTATCAGTGGCATCTTTATATATTTATCAAGCTCGACTATACTTGCAGCACATGGATTGTCTACACTTTGGACCAAGCCACCTTCAGCTTGGTCCAAATCTTGCCAAATGTTGCCACTGCTAGAAGTGAATGCGCTCTCCTCAACTGGTTTGGGTGGTGGCGGATTTTCTGTAGAACACCGAGAGGGTTTCTGTCGTATTGCACAGCACTTGTTAATTATGGCATCTTTTGTTTCTTTTAATCGATGCCCAGTTTTTGGAAAACCATGCTCCCTGAAGCGAGGATCCAGTAATGTTGCCTTACAAGCAATTGCTTTATCTGCAAACTTTTGAACGAGGCGGGTACAGATTCCGTCCTCAAGTTTAGCAATTACTGTATTAGTGGCTTAATTGCTGTGATCTGACTTTTTTAGTCTCAGACAATGACTTTGTAAACCTTTGCTTAATAAGACAACTTTTGACAAGGTTACATTTCTTTCACTGCTAATTTCTGTTGTGACTTGTTCAAAAGGAGATAGTATTTCACAAGATTTTTCAATAACTGACCAGTCTCCATTGGACAGTTTTGTTTGTGAATCCATACTGAGGATGGCAAGGGTGCTTTGCAGAGGCTCTTTGATTTTCAAAAGCCTGCCAAACATTTCGTATGTGGAATTCCATCTCATAGGGCAATCTTGTTTCGGTGTTAAAATAGGAACGCCCATTTGCTTCTGAATATTGTGTAATTTCTCAAGTGCTTGAGGACTTCTTTTGAAAAATTCCACTATTGACTTCACCTTTGCCCTTGTGTCTGTAATTGGTTCAAGGCTTGCTTGCACGATTAAATTCAGTGTATGTGCAAAACAAGGTACATGCCACCACTTGCACATCATCACTGCCTTCACCATATTAGGTGCGATATCTGTAGTGCAAGCTACAATTTTATTGGTGACACCCCAAGTTGAAGTCACATTATGTAATTCATTGGAAATGTTTTCTGCTGTATGCTTGTCATGGAATTTAAAACTAGATAACAAATATGACTTCAGATTGCAGTTTTCATCAATGAAGTGAGCAGTCATTGCAATATAATTCTCATTTTTCACAGATGTCAATCCATCAGTTGTAATGCAGATGTAGGATGCAGCTTGCACTGCAGATCTTACTCGCACTAGTGTGCTGTCGAACACTTGAGAGAGTAAACTGTGGGAGAATGTTTTTCTACTTGGTGGTACGTAGTTTTCATTTAATAAATAAGTCATTTTTCTAAACTCTACACTCTCAACAACATTTAATGGGAGGTATTCTTTAACAACAAGTCTTAAAATCTGTTCGTCTATTTTGGCTCGTTTGGATGAAGGCACTGGTCTTGATGCAAATCCAGTAATTTTTGTTTGTTTACCACACCTACCCAGAACTGAACTGGTGGAAGTGCTGGGTATTTCTTGCACAGACTGTTCATCTTGACGCACAGGCACTGGAATGGCAGATTCCTGAACAGTTGCTGTGGAAACTGAACTGGTTTCGTCACTGCCCAGATTCATAAAGACTGATTTCGAACGAGTTTCACTTAAATTATCTGTTGGATGCTTATGTCGTAAGTGTCTGTTTAAGCAAGAAGTTGAACTACTTTTAAACGACAACACTGCCGAGCACAAGTTACATTTAATTTTCTCAGGATTTATCTTCATACAATAATCCCACACCGGACTTCGTAACGCCATAGCTGAAGACAGAAGAACTAACACGAACTGTACTGGAGGGGGGAAAAATTGCAGAAACAATGGATACGACACTGGGATTCCCACATTTCGTTAGTATGGATAATATATACCCGGCCTGCTAATATCTATACACACAAAAGAAATCATTGTGGAGAATAGGCACATTGACTATAGACTCACACATAAAGCCATATAATTCGAATAAATGACCAAATATAAGAGAAAATTTTTTTTGTCCCTTAAGGTGTTTCGAATCATTACTATAAATCCACCATGCTTCTCAGCCCTTCCCGTTCACCATTACATCATGAATGATCCGTCAATCATATTGCTTTTCAAGTGCATCCAATTTACGTATATGTCTAAAAATTGCCACTCTACGCCTTTTCTAATTCAAAATGTTATAGGTTTAGTTGAGTTTTTTAAATGGTTACTGTACATCAACAGATAAGCATATGTTATAGGAGATGTGCAATTTAACTGAATGTTTTTCACACTTTTATTATTTTGAATGCCAATAGTGTGCTATATTTTATTGTTTGTTAGTGTTTATAAAGTATATATTACGCCATTTCGGAATAGAGCAATCAATTAGAAACGAAGCTTTATTTTCGGAAATCTTAAGCTTCATGCTGTTGTGTGTCAAAAGGATTTCGACACTCTTGAAAGAGTTCGATGAAGTAGTATATTAAACGTATTTCCGTATCTGTGCCGTGCCCGAATCTCGTCCGAGACAATGCGAAATGAAACATCACTGTTTCGATACAGTTAGTCCGTTCCAAGCACAAGTGGACTGAAACAGCGTTATTTTGAAACAACGATACAGTTTCTGTGTCTGGCTCGAGATCGAATCAGGTCCCGTTATCCGACACGGAGCGGAATGAAACACCACTGTTTCGAAACAGTGAAACATAGCCGTTTCGAAACAATGAAACAGTTCCACGTATCGATACACTGTTCCGAAACATAGGAACAGTAGCCAAGTCTACCTGTTAGTTTTGTCCCCGGTCTCCCCTATGTATCGTCGCTGACGAAAGTGAAATATTAAAATATTATACAGTTGATACAAGGAAAGTATTCAATGTGTAGAAATTTAATATACAACAGACATCTACATCTTCATGGTTACTCAGGAATTCGCACGTCAAGTATTTGCCATATAATGCACAGAGCCACTTTCAGACGCTTTCTCGACCTTTCTACGTGTTAAAAATGAACGGGTAAATTTTTCCATGCGAACTCAAAATGATCTTATTTTTCACAATGGTGGTTCCTCCGTATGAGCGCGGGTGTCATCAAAATATTTTGGAGCTGGAAGAAGGGAGTTGTTGATTAAAATTTAATAAAAATGTCAGCGAAAACGAAAACCTCTTTTGTTTTAATGATTCCCACGCCATGTAGATTACTATACCCGTGACACTATCAGGCTTAACTGGCATTAACAGAAAAGGAGCTGTCCTTCACTGAAAATTATCGATGTCCTCTGTCAATGAGATCTGGAAAAGTTTCGATACCTCGCAGCAGTACGATTGAGAAGAATGGACAATATGCCCTTTTTAAGTATGTGTCCAATGAAACGACCTTCCCCATAACATTTTCTATATGTTGGTTCAAGCTTTGTGAAACGTTTTATTAAAAACGGCGTCGGAAACTAGATTAATGCATTTTAAGTAAGTAATGTGGCTGTCGCAAATCTTTAAGCTGTCCACCTGTAAACGGACCAAATGATACCACATTTAATCCGTCAACATATAACGGTCCAACAATATCACATTTCATAATCATTCATATACGACAACATTTCTTTGAATTCTACTAACTCAGTCTCTAGTCGAGTCCATTTTAGCATCGAGACAACATTTCATATCAGTGCATTACGTCTTGAGCTAGTTCATCGACACGTTAGTTTATGGTACTTTTGACATAATTAAAGGTCATCCGATCAAATTAATTAATGGCTAATACAGGAAAGATTTTGACGACTTGTTGGATATTCAATTAACTGTTGTGAATAGGCGAGTATAGCCTTGCTACGGAAAAAGTAGGTGGCAGGTGGCGCGTAGTTCGTGCGCCGATGGTCACCAGAGTGGCCTCGCTGTGGCAGAACACGTGGCGCCGCAGTGGGCGGCGTAGCCACGTGCGGCGGGCACGAGCTGCTACGTCACAGGCAGGGGAGCGCCTGGGACTGAAGGAGAGCAGCCAGCCGTGAACAAAGTGTTTCGGGTGCTCCAGGATATGTTATGAATATCGAAATACGATGGCAGGGCAGTCGGAAATGGACTCTAAAGACAGGGAGAAATGATCGGCGATTTACTGAAATATCTTTCGAGCGAACACAGACAACGTGGACGGTGCTCCGTGTTGTGGTGTCCTCTCCAGTACAAACAGCAGCAATTTGACGTGAAGCTATTTGGAGGGCTGGTTCTGAAACACGAGGCCAGTTACTTAGGATGTGTCACGATCTGTCACCGTCCGCTTTATATATACTTTTTTTTATTATTTGTGGAAGGACGGTTTGGGCAATACGCAGAACGCTCTTCCTCTTCTTCTGCACTTCACTTCCTTCACCCACCAGCATGTGATCTATTTAACTTACCTTTTATTTATGTGGATACTGGTGCAACAAAATTGTATCTATACATTAGTCTACGTATTTAATCAGCATTCTGATACAAAGTTCTTTTTAAATCACGCAGAATGATATTTCGGACTTTGCTGATCTTTTCTTTTGTCCAAGTTAGCAAACCAGTGTCATTTAGTATTTGTATTGAAATGCCATAAGCTAGCTTGTTCCATTGCAGTACTTATCCCTACTCTGCAACCATCAACCCTAGCTCGCATATTTCCGCTAGTTCTCAACACAGAGATAACAGATTCGCGTCCTAAAGTTGGAAGAATTTTTCATCTCTAGTACGTGAATGAGTAAGGAAGCACAAGTTGTGCCACAGCGTTGCTCGTCAACTGACTTTGCGCCAAATTCCTGGTTAAGATCCAAAAAATCGCACCAGTGTCTTATGTATTGAGGGTAATCGACGCTACAGGTAGTGATCAACCAGTCACGACAGATACATTTCACACTGCACGCAAATCATCAACTTCAGACAGTGTGTTGGGGATCTGTGTGAAATGGATTGAGTGGTTCTTTAGGTTAGAGGGGATCGGGTACAAGAATGAAAAAAGAGACTACAGTCTCAAAGGGAGCAGGAGAAATACAAAATGAGGATGGTTATAGCACAATCAGTATTGCAGTTGTAAATTGCCCTAACTGTGTTGGGAAAAACCAAAGTTCGAAGCACTAATACAAACTACTGAAGCTGAAATCTTTATACTCGCAGGTCCGACTACTAGCTAAAGCCGGAAACAATCTCCGTCGAAAATTTGTAGAGGACTTAACGGCGTTCAGAAAACTGTACTAGAAGCTTTCTAACAAAATTAATTTCAACAATAAGCTCAGGAGCCCACTTGAAGTGTGAATGGTTGCGAAACCACACTTCATACCGTAGTAACAAAAATTCCTGAACAAATAGGGAGCTTCAGGACGGAGAGAGGAATTAGTGACCGGCAGGTCGTCTCAGCAAGTTGGTACACTGAAACGTCTAGTTCCATTGAAAGTAAACGGAAATTATAATCTCTGTTTCCAAAAGCATATAAATGTTCGCCAGATGCCTTCGTCGTAGACAGTCTCCGCTCCTTCGAAATAAGTAGATATTGACGGTGGAGCGAAGCAGTTTGAAACACTTCATTAAGGCAGGTCTTGTGGTCTACACCTTATAGCAATTGTTGCCACTTAAATTTGTTTCAGATTTTGATGACGCAATAACTCTTTACTTAGCAATCATATACAATCGCTAGCTCGACGTAAGATCCGTACCTAATGACTGGAAATTTGTTCAGATCACGCCAATACTGAAGAAAGGCAATAGGACTAATCCGATGAATTATAAACACATGCCACTGACGTCGATTTGCAGTTGTATTATGGAACATACTTTGCCTTTGAACTTTGTGAATTACCTCGAAGAACGTGGTCTATTGCACGAGGATTCATATAAGTCGCCCTTTGTTCGCACCAAGTATTAAGTGCTGCTGTCAGGGGAACTCAAATGACTTCCATGTTTATATATTTCGAGAAGGCTTAGGACACTGCACCAAAAAAGGGACTTCTAATAAATGTGCGTGCCTATCGAGTATTGTCTCAGTTGTGCGCCTGGATTTGTGTTATCCTGTCACAAAGGCTAGAGATCATAATAATCGACGGGAAGCCTTCGAGTTAAACAGCGGTGAGATCTTCGTCCCCCAAGAAAGTTTTATGGGACCTCTGTTGTTCTTAACCTCGGTCTGCGATTTAGGAGATAATCTACAAAACCCTTTTAGATTTCTTGTATGTCATGTTGTCGTTTACCGTCAAGTAAAACCATTAGAAGATCAAATTGAAAATATTATAGACACGATATCCGTATTACGCCAAATGTGGCAATGACTCTAAGTAGGAAAAGTGTCAGTTCATCCAGAAAAATACTAAAACAAATCCGTTGAATTTCGGTTAAATGTAAATTCCCACAAATGTAAAGACATTCAGTTCAGATCAATAACTTGGTATTATGAACAACTTAAGTTGTAACCATAACATATATAATGTTGTCGGGATAGCAAACAAAAGATTGCGTTTTGTTGGCAGAACAGTTAGAGATGGAACAGGTCTACTAAAGATACTACCTACGCTACACTTCGCCTTCCTCTTCCGTGGTACTAATGTGCGTAATGGGATGTTTACCAGATAGGATTGACGTAAAACAACGAAAATATTCGTTTCGTATTATCTCCAAATATGCAGTTTTGGGTGGCAGTTATTAACACAAAGGCGCTTTCTCCTCTGAATGCGAAATAATTTTATTGATGCCAATATGCATAGCAAGAGATGATCATCATAATAAAACAAGAGAAATCAAAGCTCGCGCGGAAGGATTTAATTGCTCATTTTACCCACCTACAGTTAAATAGTGGAACAAAAGAAAAATACTCTGAAGGTGCTTAGGTGCACACACTGCCAGGTACTTAGGTGTTGCAAGGCAGATGCAGGGGCTGGAAAATACCCTCTCAGATGTTCCCTACTGGTCTCCCTTACTCCCTATCGGCTCGCCTGGTTTTTTATTGAAAATACCCTGACTCTGTAGTGGATCATCAGTCGAACAACTCGCATTACTTTTTAAGTTAAATAATAAAAAATAATTAATAACATATATGTTAAGACCGTCGTAGACATCCATCCATACATGCATGAATGTTTATGAACATAACATACCTGGTGGTTATAATTAAACTGTCTTTGTTCCTGATGCTGTGACGTACGCGTTGAGGAGCTACTGAATAGAATTGTGGAGAACAGGAGCTTGTGGCACAACTTGACTAGAAGAAGGGATCAGTTAGTAGGACATATTACGAGGCATCAAGGGATCACCAATTTAGTACTGGAGAGCTGCGTGGAGGGTAAAAATTGTAGAGGCCAAGAGATGAATACACTAAGCAGATTCAGAAGGATGTCGGATGCAGTACTTACTGAGAGATGAAGCAGCTTACACAGGATAGAGTAGCATGGAAAGCTGCATCGAACCAGTCTCAGAACTGAAGACCACAACAACAACAACAACAACAACGCGTTTCTTCAAGCGCAGGATGAACAACTCTGCATTGAGGGAGTATCGCCGACAGAAACATCTGTGAATAACCACATGTCAATAAATGGGCTAAAGTATGTCCTCAATTAATTGGAAGAAACAGGTTAATTAGCTTGTGCAGCAGGGTGAGGATGGGGGCCTATACACATGGCAGTTGTTTGTTAATTTACTTTAAGTATAACTGCTCGTGTACAACATGCCTCTAATTATGCAGCCGGTGCTCAAGGTACGTCGATGGAATTGTCTCTCCTACAATCAACAGTTCAGAATCTTTTACGACGCATTTTGCACTGGTTTAGCTACAGCATTCATAATGGGCACCAAATGAAGCCCAGAGATGTGGCTTCGAAATATTCTTTGGGCACACAAGGCACATTTTACCCTACATGGTGCATTAAATTGACAGAGCTGTCGCATATAGGTGTATATTTCACCAATGTTGTGCATGAACTTCCACTGCACTCATCTTACGTGCCTGTGGGTTGTGGTTTCAAAGCTCTAGCAATCTTGGTCCACTTTCCTTTAAGGAGACATCTTGCGGGCGTACACCGATATCTGGACGTTATGAGGACCTATTCACGCGACCCGTGATTCCAAATTTGCAGGTAAGCAACTGTACCCAGACCACTATTCTCATGCGACGTGGGGTGACCGCACCCATCGTTTGCCAAATTAAAGGTTTGCTTCAAGAAACATTCTGCAACGTGCGTGTAATCTTCGGACAATTTCAAGATCCGTCTCCTTCGAGATCCATCTATGTAACTTCTGTTTGTGGAGGTATCTGAAAGAACGTGTTTATCGGGGTGGTATCCAGACCCTTCTTTATCTGGATGTTAGCAAACAACGACATATTGCTCTGATTACAGCGGATAGTATTGTGCAACAAGACCATACTGAACATTTGTAAGATGAGACCATATCCAATTAAACAGGCCAGAACCACCTTCGTAATGTGTTTGATAAAATGAAGACGAGGTGCTGGCGGAATTAAAGCTGTGAGGACGGGGCGTGATTTGTGCTTGGGTAGCTCAGTTGTTAGAGCACTTGTCCACGAAAGGCAAAGGTCCCGAATTCGAGTCTCGGTCCGGCACACAGTTTTAATCTGCCAGGAAGTTTCAATGTGTTTGATCGTTCTGCACTTTTCCTGACACCACACCACATTCTGACTACAGCATTGTGTTTACACCTAGCGGCAGGAACTGGGACTATTATTTTTGCTGCGTACTCTGCGCGCCCACAGAATAACGAACTAACCTACGATGTTTCAGCATCCTGAAACTTATACGGCTCTTACTGTAGCATTCAGAACACCATTAGTTTAATTATAACCTGCTAGTTCATACAATTATAAGAAAGCAAAATGTCAGTTTTTTTATATGAGCAATGGAAAACATTTTCCCAGAAAGAGATTCAAGTTCATAAGAAACTATGATAGTAAGATTTAATGATGTGAAGTACTACCCTTTCCCTGAAATGTAAATTGACGGAATCTGATTAACTTTGTTGACAATCTTCGTAATGGCAAGAGCTTTCGGAGAGTACAGGAGTATAATTAAATGACAGTTTAACAAGATTTAAAGTTAGACTAAAATGAAGCCATAATCCTTAAAACAGATCTCGTACTGCTCCTCACTACACATGTGAATGAATAGTTCCTTATAGGTTTAATTCTGGCAATGCAAATGATTAGCGCCCTGTAGACTATCACCACCATCAAATTGATAAAATCTGAGCTAGCTTACAACAGCCAATAAACCTATAACATCTGAGCTAATTTCTTAGCAGAAGTTTATCTCGAAGCCTGCGTCTCTGCAAGGACTTGTCTTGAAGTTCAACAGCAACACAAAATTGCCTACATAGCTCAAATTCTCATATAACATAAAAATGCCAACACTGCTGATGACACTTATCCTCTCTGAGTATAAATGCTTTTCTACATTCTCGAATGTAGTAACTAAATGAACACATGTGGAGGTGGAATATTTGAAATATGATGTTTAACAATGGCTAAAGGGACTATAAATAATCTTATATGAACCCCGAATTATGTATATTTTAATATATCATTCAGCACATGATTAAAAAAATCTCATGTTTGTCACGCAAATCCTGTTGACTGCACCACATGCTTTTACTTGATCATCTTTATACAACAGACAAACAAAATCATCTTATATGTACTTCACCACCAAAAATATTATTTAATGAGTGGACAGAAAGTGAGTCACACACAAACACACACACACACACACACACACACACACACACACACACACACACACACACACGCACACGCACAATTATCCTATGTAGTGAAACACTACCCACATATTGTAATCTTAAAACATAGTCGTCCTATGTCAATCCACATCAACGACACCTGTCAAGATGTGCTACCTTGCAGGCCGCTATGGCTGAGCGGTTCTAGGCGCTTCCGTCCGGAACCGCACTGCTGCTATGGTCGCAGGTTCGAATCCTGCCTCGGTCATGGATGTGTGTGATGTCCTTAGGTTAGTTAGGTTTAAGTAGTAAGACTAGGGGACTGATGACCTCAGATGTTAAGTCCTATAGTACCTGGAGCTATTTGAACCATTTTTGTGCTACCTTACTGAATTTCCGATACATACTCATAACATTTACCTAACTCGACGTCATTATCATGAACCTCTCATTCCTCTACACATCACCGCTGGTTTAATCTACCCACTGCAATACATTGTAACCTCCCCACAATAATAATAAAAGAAAATAATTCAATGTTAATGAGAACAGAGCCAAAGTGTAGCCTCCCAGCTAAGTTTTGTATAAACGACAATCATTAAATGTTAATGCGAATAAAGCCAAGTGTAACCATCCCGCAAAAATGAAAGAAAATAATTAATTAAATGTAAATGGACATCGTGCTAAGTGTAGGCTCCCCGTAACAATTTTTAAAAGATATGAATTGAATGAAAATGCAAATAGAGCCAAATGTTAGCTTCCCACAGTAATAAAACTCAATGATAATAAAAATGTGCAAAAATGTCAAGTCCACACAAAATTAACGTTAAGGTGAACCTGATAAATTTTATAAGGGCAGCTGTGCTGACCTAAGGCCCTGTGCAATAATTAACCTGATATATTGATTCTGGGATGAAAAGCATAGGAAACATTGTCTCAGTTGGAATGATTCTTTTCTTAAAAAGATTGCTTTCGAAACAAAATTATTATTGGGGCATTCTTGAACAAATTAATTGCAATTAACATACATTACATTATCAGATGTGCGCAATGCTGCTTCATTACCTTATATCAATATTCCTCGTCCTGAATCGTGACCAGAGACCCATGTCGACGCCGGCTGACTCCTCACACACAACTCCGACTCGCAACTGCCAACCCGCAACTAAACTACATGCTCTCGCGACTCGCTACCTACAAGTATTGCCTCGCAACTGCAAACTCGCAACTGCACTCTCACGTGGTCAAGCGCAGACTAGCAACGATAAACAACTCTCTGGTCCGAGATTCTGTCATGCCTCGCTATCGCTGGTTGAAACGTGCGCGTTTCATAACCCTCCACTGGGGGGTCAAAAATTTGGCAGCGATGGTGAGTCATTTGGACTTGCCATGAGCAACAAATTCTTTCAGAATTAATTAACTTTACAATTACAGCATATATACAGATGTAGAACATGAAGTAAATTTGGTGCACATGCACCAAGTACAAAACATATTAGGGAATGACAAAATGTGAGTACAAAACATATTAACAAATGACATAAGTGCACACACACTGAAAAACTCTTTAGCATTTTCACAACAAATAAACATAATGGCAAAAAATCATGTTGACAAGTGACATAAGTGCACATGCACTGCAGTTCAGAACATATCAGCAAATTAAAATGTACATACAATGAGTAGTAATCATGTTATAAAATGACAAAAGTGCACACGCACTGAAATTCAGAATATATCAGCAAATCACAAAATGTATATACAATAAGTAGAAATCATGTTAGAAAAATGACATAAGTGCACACGCACTGTAGTTCAGAATATATCAGCAAATCGAAATGTACATACAATGAGTAGTAATCATGTTACAAAATAACAAAAGTGCACTCGCACTGTAGTACGAAAAAAATGTATAGGCCATGAATACAAACGATAGCAAAAAATTATTTTCACTATGTTACAAGAATCATGATAGGAAAGGGAAGGATTGCATCATGGTTGTAGCACTTTAGATTGCACGCAGCTGCACTGAAAGTCCACATCTTTCCACAGAAGTACAACACCAAGTCAGACAATCTGAAGTTCTATTCCCAGAAGTATTTATCAGCGTATCCAAGACACTGAAATGTCGTAGTAATATTCCATGTTATCATTTTGGAAGTACATCAGGTACACCAAACAGTGGGACCATAATAACGTCTCCATCGCTCACGGTGGTGGACAGCATGTCGTGTCAACACCACGTTCTTACAAGGCACACCAACGTAGAATTAGTGCAAAAACCAAATATAGTGCTCCATGATCAAGAGGATATACAGGACAAATGGATATTACAGTAATTCAGGGTAGTTAGGTCAGAATGTGAAGGACATTAAGTCACATACTAGTCTTCATTGGGAATTACATTAGTAGTTTGCGGCATTCACAGCCCAGTTATTGAACATTTCTGTACCATGTAGGTAGTATTACAGAAAAATGTTCATTAATTGATTTACAGATAACATCGTCATTGGTCTTTTCAATACCGTAATCAGTAGCGTTCATTTCCCAGTTACAAAGCATAATCAGTAGCATTCATTTCCTTGTTACAAAGCATAATTAGTAGCATTCATTTCCTAGTTACAAAGCATAATTAGTAGCATTCATTTCCTAGTTACAAAGCATTATTAATCATTGGTCATTTCAATACCGTAATCAGTAGCATTCATTTCCCAGTTACAAAGCATAATCAGTAGCATTCATTTCCTTGTTACAAAGCATAATCAGTGGCATTCATTTCCTAGTTACAAAGCATAATTAGTCATTGGTCGTTTAAACACAGTAATCATCTCAATACAGTTATCAGTAGCATTCTTTTCCTAGTTACAAAGCATAATTAGTAGCATTCATTTCCTAGTTACAAAGCATAATTAGTAGCATTCATCTCCTAGTTACAAAGCATAATCAGTAGCATTCATTTCCTAGTAACAAAGCATTCTTAATCATTGGTCATATCAATACCGTAATCAGTAGCAATCATTTCCCTGTTACAAAGCATAATCAGTGGCATTCATTTCCTTGTTACAAAGCATAATTAGTAGCATTCATTTCTTTGTTACAAAGCATAATTAGTAGCATTTATTTCCTAGTTACAAAGCATTATTAATCATTGCTCATTTCAATACCGTAATCAGTAGCATTCATTTCCTTGTTACAAAGCATAATTAGTAGCATTGATTTTCTAGTTACAAAGCATAATTTGTAGCATTCATTTCCTTGTTACAAAGCATGATTAGTAGCATTCATTTACTAGTTACAAAGCATAATCAGTAGCATTCGTTTCCTAGTTACAAAGCATTATTAATCATTAGTCATTTCAGTACCGTAATCAGTAGCATTCATTTCCCTGTTACAAAGCATAATCAGTAGCATTCATTATTCAAGTGACATATTATTCATAGATGATCAACATTACTCAGAACTCTCTTAAACTGGTATCATTATTTGGGACTGGTAATACATTTTTTTGTTAGGAATGCATTGCTTTGGGTAATTATAGGGGGAAGGAGGAAAAAAAAATTGCTTCTGGGTTGATGCTGTAAATGAAAATGTGTAACGTCATTC